>NC_051855.1:804054-1509010 GCF_905115235.1 Hermetia illucens | reverse complement strand
CTAATTCGCCGATGTTCTGGCTGTTCAGTAGCTCATCAAAGTACTCAACCCATCGCTCTAATATGCCCATTCTGTCGGAAATCAGATTTCCCTCTTTGTCTCGGCAGGATGAGCATCGAGGTGTATAAGGCTTCATCCTGCTGACTTGTTGGTAAAACTTGCGCGCCTGGTGCGGTTGCTCCCTGTACTTTTCTAGTTCACAGACTTGTTGGTTCTCCCAGGCTTCCTTTTTCCGTCTGTGAAGTCGCTTCTCCGCTCGACGGAGTTCGTGATAAGGTATGCGGCATTGTTCCGTTCCGTTGCTAGCTTACATTCATCGTCAAACCAGCCGTTCCGACTCCTTTTGCGGCTGGGACCAAGTATATTTGTGGCCGTATCCATGATAACGTTCTTCAGGTGGTTGTGAAGATCATTAGTTGATGCTTCATCTCCAGGTCCTCTGTTGACTGCGGTTATTGCGGCATCCATTTCCCTCTTATAGGTGTTGCGGATGGTTGTGCTGTGGATGACTTCAGTGTTCACTCTCACCTGATTGTCAGAGGGGATTCTAGGTGGTATTGTTATTCGAGCTCGGAGCACCATGCCAACGCGATAGTGATCCGAGTCTATATTGGCCCCCCCTATATGTTCTGACATTCATCAAGGCTGAGAGGTGGCGGCGTTCGATCAACACGTGGTCAATTTGGTTGAAAGTGGTCCCGTCTGGAGAGGCCCACGTATGTTTGTGGACCGCTTTCCGCGCAAACCAGGTACTTCCAACAACCATTTCGTGTGACCCTGCTAATTGAACAGTCCGCAGTCCGTTATCATTTGTTTTGTCGCGTAAGCTATGGGAGCCAACGTATCGCCTGCATACGGGCTCCTTCCCTACTTGGCTGTTAAAATCCCCAAGTATGATTTTGATATCATATCTGGGACAGGCTTCGAGGGTTCGTTCTACTGCCTCGTAGAAGGTATCCTTCTCCGACTCTGCAGTCTCCTCTGTAAGGGCTTATATTTCTAAACTTGCCTCGCAAGCGCAGAGTGCATAGCCGTTCGCTTATGTTTTCAAAGCCGATAACAGCAGGTTTCATTTTTTGGCTGACTAAGAAACCTACTCCGAGCACATGGTTTACTGGATGACCACTATAATATATGGTGTAGTGGCTCTTCTCCAGGAAACCGGTCCCTGTCCATCGCATCTCTTGCAACGCTGTTATATCAGCCCTATATTGGGACAGGGTATCGGCTAGCTGCTTATCAGCTTCATCTCTGTACAGGGAGCGCACGCTCCATGAGAAAATGCGCAAATCGTTGTTCCTTTGTCGTTGCCGGGTCCGTCGTTTTAAAATCCGTCCTATCCGAGGCTCCTGTTGTGGCTTCGTAACAAGTTGTTTTCCGTGTAGGGTTGTCAGCCCTACCCAACCCCCAACCTGGAGGACCAGTTGGTACAATTTGTCTCGTTTTTAGGTGCGGGAGACTCGCTTTCATCCTTCTCCGTTTGCAGCTTTTCTTCAAGAAAGAGCTCCCAGCGGTCACCACGTGGAGGTGGAGATAGGGTTTGGTAGTAGAGCTGTTGGTGCTGGTTCAGCAGGCATTTCCCAGGTTTCATGCTCCATCGTGGGTACCAATCCACGTTTCGCCCCGGGATCTATACTACCCTTTGACCACCATGTCACATTATGTATATCTAACGGCAAGCTCTGTTATGGTAAATTATGGCTGACTATGAAAATTCCGTTTTATTTCTATAGCGTCTAAGTTTAACCTACATCCTTTCATAATATCTTAAACAATTTGGTTACTCCTACAAGTCAATTTTACGTACCAGTTTCTGCGTAAGAACCTTTATACATTCTCGCAATTTCTCTACGATGAACATATCAAATCGCGACTTATGAAAGATTTAAAGTATTTTCGCGGTGGCGCGAAAGATGGCAAGGATCGTTCTGCATCGCAAATATATAACTACGAACGTGCCGATAGCTTTAACAAGGGTATACGGAAATTTGGCCTAACTCCTGATGGTCAAAGCTATTTGGATCTCTTTCGTCAATTAGTTAGTCATATTGGAAATACCATGGGTTATATATGCCTCATGCGCTCAGGAGGTATCCATGCCAGTTCGAATGTAAGTGTGTATTTGCCGAAATTAGATGACAATCTTGATTTTGCGAAAGCAACATGTGCGACTATGAAAGCTGCTGAGAACCTGGAGAATAATATACAGAATTTGTCGAAATGTTTCAGTGATCCACAATTGGTAAAGAACTAATCCTCCTTTATGTTTCAGCTCTTAATCGAGGCGTTCACACCATTCTTTCGGGATCCGAAAAACATGCACTTACGCAATTTTTACTTGGTCGTTCCGGCCATCACCATCAATTTCGTTGAATACATAATCAATGCGAAGGACAAAATCCATAAAAGGGATAATGTAACAGTGTGAACTAACCATTAAATGTAATACATAGTGTGAATTAACAATTAAGTTTACTACAACTGTATTAAATATACATTCAACTGTCAAATATTTTTTCAAATAAAGATGATTCCACAACATACTGGCGACGAGGACGGTCGTGTTTTTCGTTTTTCCGAGCGCGAGTTAAATATGGACGCCACACAGTTTGCCGAATTTTTACGTGTGCAGGCGGAGCAACAAACCGCCATCCTAAAAATTCTTGAAAATTTCGCTACCGTGACGGTTGGTAGAGAAAACATCTCTACAGCGGTAAAAAAACAAAACATCCTAAAAAACTTTCGATTTACCTTGCCAAGGGGAAGCTACAGTGACAGTGACGCTGAACAAGCGAACGCGATCTTTGAAAGTAGTCGTGGTGGACAACGCGAATCCAATGTTATTTGGCTTAGAGTGGAATGAAGCCTTCAATTTGCCATTGCCCGAACCAGTGTACAACGTAGATCGTGTCAACAACCACGTGCAGCCGACAACGAAACCACTGCATCAGAAGTTAAATGACATATTGGAAGAGAACAAGCAGCTATTCGAAGAAGGACTGGGAAAAATAAATAACTACCAAGTTAAAATTCAGGTAAAGGAAACAGCAACACCAATACATATTCCAGCCAGGCCAGTCCGATTCGGAATTCAAAAAAGCGTGGAATTCGAACTTGAAAGGTTACAGCAGCTTGGAATTATCTCACCTGTTGACCCCAACGAAACACCGATCGAATGGGCAACACCCACTGTCAACGTGGTTAAACGAAACGGAAATATACGTATTTGTGGTGATTTTCGTGTTACACTGAATCCAGCACTAGTAACAATACGACATCCAGTACCAACATTCGAAAACATCCGTCAGCAGCTTGCCAAGGGTGAGAAGTACACGAAATTAGATCTACGCGATGCCTATCTACAATTCGAGATTAGTCCAGAGTCAAGAAAATACCTAATCATATCCACACACAAAGGTTATTTTCAGTATAACCGTATGACTTCTGGTATATCGAGTGAACCCGGAACATTTCAAAATTATATGGAAAATCTACTTGCTGGCATACCCAACGTTGCAATCTATTTCGACGACATAGGCATTACAGGTCCAGATGAAGATAGCCATCTAAGATCATTAAGAGAAGTTTTTAAACGTCTGCGTGAAGCTGGTTTTCGTATCGAAAAGAACAAATGTAGCTTTTTTCAAGACAGTATCGACTATTTGGGCCATCAATTCAACCGAAAAGGGATCTATCAAGTGGAAGACAAGCTGATAGCAATCAAAAATGCTGCAATACCCACTAACAAGAAGGAGTAACGATCTTTTCTGGGATTGGTCAATTTTTACGAGAAATTCATACCCAACTTACATGGAGCATGTTCCGAACTACACGCATTAACTGGTACAAAGTCGCAATGGCGATGGTCAATAAAGGAACAGAAACAATTTGATAATGTCAGACATATGATAGCTAGCGCCCGTCATCTAACTCCTTACGATCACACAAAAACGCTTTATTTGGCAACAGACGCATCCGATGTAGGCCTTGGTGCTGTTTTATATCATCAGGACGAGGCTAACAACGAGTTACCTATCGCCTACGCGTCACGAAAATTGAACGAAGCAGAACAAAAATACGCTACCATTGACAAGGAGGCATTAGCAATATTTTTCGCCGTGAAGAAATTTGATCCATATTTACGTGGGACAAAGTTTACATTAATTACGGATCACAAGCCGCTTCAACACCTGTTGGGAGACAAACGAAATTTGCAAAAAATCGTAAACAACCGTCTGACGAGATGGGCACTAATGTTAGGTGCATACAATTACGATATACAGTATCGTCAAGGCAAATACAATATTCTAGCTGATTGCTTATCACGCTTACCAAACGCACATGAAGCAATTTCGGAGGAAGCGCAGAAGATTCATAAAATTTATGCGGTAATTCAAACACGGAAGCTTGATGATATTGTACTAACAGAACAGGAACTTAGGAAGCAGACGAAACATAACCTAATATTACGACGAGTAATTGAGTTAATTGAGCGTCACTGGCCAGACACGAAGTGTATCAACAACGAGCTGAAACCATACTACGACAAACGGGAGGAACTATCATACGAAAACGGTATTTTGATGTGGCAAGGACGAATTATCGTGCCCGATAATGTTCAAGAAGTAACATTGAGGCATCTTCATAGAGGGCATCCAGGCATTGGCTCTATGCGTGCGTTAGCGAGGTACTATGTATGGTGGCCGAACATCGACAAGGACGTGGAACATACAGTGAAATCATGCATGGCATGTCAACGGCAACGCCCAAAACAATCTGAACTGCCAATCTACTTTTGGTCCCTGCCAGAGCATTGTTGGCAACGACTGCATGTGGACTTTGCAGGTCCCTTCGAAGGAAAAATGTGGATTGTGCTTGTTGATGCTTTATCAAAGTGGGTAGAAGCAGATGTACTTTATGCTGCCACCACAAGAACTTTGTGCGAATTCCTAGAGGAGAAGTTTATAACATTTGGTTATCCGGAAATTATCGTGTCAGATAATGGTAGTCAATTTACGTCAGAAGAGTTTCGAGATTATTGTCGAAGTCATGGAATAAAACATGTAACGTCTTCACCGTACCATCCGAAAACCAACGGACTAGCCGAACGATTCGTACGAACATTCAAGGAGCGCATGAAAGCCAGTGAATATGATGGTTTATCACAACGTCAGCGCTTGCGCACATTTCTATTTACATATCGAAACACACCACACTCCTTTACAGGGAAGCCACCATCTGAATTTTTGCTAGGTCGACGCCTGCGAACTTTATTTGACAATCTGAAGCCTAATGTACGGCGAGAGATGCATTTTAAACATGTAAAACAAAATCTTCAAGTAGAGCAGTCTAACAGAGAGTTCCAACCAGCACAACCAGTATTCGTAAAGACAGACATCGAGAAAATGTGGGAACCAGCCAACATAGTCGAAAGAACAAATCGATATTCCTACCGTGTTCGAACAAAGGACGGTGTAGAAAGAAGACGACATGCAGATCATATCCAAGAACGGAGGGTAATACCACCATCAATCGACTTCCGGGATGTTTCAGATTTTAAGTGAAACAGTTTCCATTACCAATCTGCAAGCCCGACAGCAAATGATGAACAGGAACATCAGCAGTCTATGCAGCCCGCTATACCGTCGCATGAAAACGGAAACATGAGTGAACAAGGACAACACACCGAAGCACAACAAATTGAACATCCAGTACGGCGAAGCCAACGGCTAAGAAATCGACCCAAGAGACTAGTCGAAGAGATGTAAAATTACTGAAGGAAGGAGAAATGTAACAGTGTGAACTAACCATTAAATGTAATACATAGTGTGAATTAACAATTAAGTTTACTACAACTGTATTACATATCCATTCAACTGTCAAATATTTTTTCAAATAAAGATGATTCCACAACAGATAAACAGGGTGTTCTCTTTGTAGACGATGGACTAGCAATTGGACTCGCCTATCTTTTACGACTCCTCAACCAAACCAGTGAATTCAACTCTTTGCACTGGTTTAAGTCCGTCAAAGAACATTTTTATAACGAAAAATCAAAAATTATTGCACAACGAACAAACCACATTGCTGGAGCAACTGGCGCTGGCGGTAATGCAGGCTCGCCAAATGATGAGCTGCAACAAACACTTACATTATCAGAAAAACGAATAAATGCGCACCAAATGGAATTCAATTTATTGTATTATCATATAATATACAAAGCTCTAAAATATTTTTTCGTGAATAAAGAACTAGCTTTTATATTAAATTAAATTATTATGTGTTTGCATCCCATAGCTGTCTAGACCCTTGACTTTTCTTTTTAAGGTTATTAGTGAAACAAATAATAATAACAATAATCGTTGGCGCAACAATCCACATAGGATCAGGGCCTTGAAGTGTGTTAGAGCATTTCATTCAAGACCGTAATGGTACACTACAGTACACTGTAGGAGGCAATGTGAAACGACTAAACCGATTGTCACAAAATTTAGTGAGAACGTATACGAAAGGGGGTGTACATTTTTTTTCACCAAATATAGTCCATGCGGGGTATCAAACGAAAGGGCTCGAGTAGTATTTTTCGAAATTGATCTTATTTTTGATATTAGGTAAGAATATTCAAATTGTGTACCTCAAAAAGTGAAGCAGGGCTCGTTCTCAGAACCTATCCAACCGAAAAATCTGGAAAATATCACAATAGTGCATTTATATGATCGCTTTCGATATATTATCGGTATTCGGTATATTACCATATTTTAGAAATTGACCGAAACCTAATAAACGTAAATTAAATCGTCGGTTATTACTTTGATTCGTTTGATTTTGGGACCACCATCAGAGCTCCCCTGTGACAAGCAACAACGGTACCAGTCTATACCAAATACATGGCTTAGCATTCATACTGGTGGATGCAAGACCTACCAAATCTCTACCGAACTCAAGAGTACGGCAGGTGTGTTGAAACGCAACACCACGCCGACGCCCGAAGGTCTCTTCTCGCTTGAGCATCACCAACAACACCCATGAAACTCCCACTAGGCCAAGCGCAAACAACCGAGCTGTACTCATATACGACAGAAATTCTCCCGAAGTATATGAGTACAGGAGCTACCCCGGTTCCCATGGTACCAGTATACCTCTGGTAAGGTTTCATGGCCGAAGCCACTTCAGATGAGTCTCCGTGCAGACTCAGGTCTGATCGCCCTAATTAAGCCTTGGAGCATTCGCTTACTGCATCACGCAAGCCAATGCCTCCACCACGTGGAGGTTCTCCTCTGCCACTTGGTTTTGGTTTAGCCGACAGCGTTGCCGCCGCGTCTTCCTCCCCCCAACCTCTGAGCACCTGGGTAAGGAAGTAATCAATCTCACCATGCAATTGGGTTCAACCACGAGTCTAATTTGTCAATGAGCCGCGCAGTCCATCTGCCCCTTGGCTCTTTCTGCCAAGAAAGTTGCCACTCGCTAAGGGTGCGTTGACGTTCTTCGCGGCCAACGACCTCTCTTAAGTTCTCGCCCTTACGGCGGTAGATAACTTTCCGCTCCTTGGCAAGGAGGGCAACGGGGATCACTCTCGCGATCACCATCACAGCCGGTTCGGAGTCGGTGCGATAAGCAGACGCCACTCGCAAAGCTCCACGCCTCTGCACTTGAGCAAGGCGTTTACGATGCACCATAGAGCAGAACCGACTGTGTTGCTCCCATAAGCAGACATCTCCTAGTTGATATAGGGCCCTCGACATTCGCCATTAGCCCACTCAAAGTCGCGACTCCAGCTGCAGCCCTGTCCGCTGCTGCTTTGATTTGCTCGAAGAATCTCATCTTCGAGTCGAGCATTAAAGCAAGGTATTTAACCGCTGGTTTTGGCTTTATAGTCAACTCGTCGATCGATATGGGACGCACGGTCGGGATTCTCGTTCTGGTCAAGATGACTACTTCGGTTTTTCCCAGCGCAAGGCTTAAACCATGAGCAATCATCCATCCGCTTACCCGTCGCATCAATATGCCAAGTCTGCTTTCCGCTTGTTCAACAGTGCGCCCGGCGTCAAGTGTCGCAACGTCGTCTCCATAACCGACCAGGCGCGACTCACCGGGCATATAGAGTCTCAGCAGACTATCGTAGGAAGTGTTCCAGAGGTCCGGCCCTAGAATGGATCCCTGTGCTACTTCCGACGTGATTTCCATCCACCTTTGGCCCTCTAACGCTTTATAGAGCAGGGAACGGTCTTTCAAATAATCCCTCAATATCCGCAAGAGATAGCTTGGCACGTGAAATGAGTTTTCTGTCCATCTTACGGAATTGAAGGCATTTCTGACATCAAGCGTTATGAGGAGCACTATCCGATGAGATCGGCGGCTGTGTCTCGGCTCGATTACCCGCATCTACGACCTCCATAACAGCATCCACTGTAGATCTCCCTGTTCTGGACCCGAACTGCTTTGAGGATAAGTCCCCGGCAGCGCGGATCGCTTCAGCGAGTCAACCCCTGATGAGCTTCTCGAGCACTTTTCCGGCCGTGTCAAGCATACACAGCGGTCGGTATACAGACGGGAGCTCCGGGTCTCCTTTACCCTTACTGATCAACGCGAGTCTGGCCACTTTCCAGTACCAAGGCGAAAATGCCCTCCTTCAAGCAGGCGTTGAACACTACAAGCAGGAATTCTGGCCGTTGGCGGAACACCAATTTGTAAACTTCCGCCGGGATGTCATCAGGATCTGGCGCCTTCCTGTTTTTCATAGTGAGAACCGCTTCTTCGAGCTCTCTCATTGTGAAAGGGGGGCAATCCTCGATGCTTTCCGCGCTATTTACATCTACCCGTACCCTGTCTGGGGAACAATGCCCGCACAATGCGGTCCATCCGGTCGGTACTTAGTACGCAGGGCTTGCGCGGAGCTCCGATTTTCCGGGTAACACGGCCCAACAGGTCCTCATTCACCTCGTTAACAAGGTTCTTGCCAGCCACGAGCTTTGCTTTTATTTATAGCGTTGCGAAGTCTCCTTATTGCTGATCTATACTGTGCTTTTATGACACATGTCTCCTTGTTGGCGTGCAAACATTGTGTCGTATGGCGAAGCTCATGACACTCCTTCCGTAGGTCGGCAATTTCTGCTGTCCACCAATGTATAGAAGGTTTGTCGCGACTGGGGGCCCTCCAGGGCATGGCAGCCTCACACGCCGTCGTTATCAGGTTCATCACTGAATTTACGACGGTGTCAGCTGCGACACTATCTCACACTATGGTGATGTCAGGAATGCTTCCTTCACAGCCTAGGCGCCGAAACGCTGGCGTGGATCTGATGTTTAAAACTACGAGCCCGGCTCTCGCCGGCATTTCCAGAATCCGTTTCGCTCTGGAGTGTGAGTGAGGCATGCATCGTCCTTCCGTATGGAAGACACCTCGTTTCCCGTATGGAAGACACCTCTGCTCCGTTGTCTTTCATTTCATCATATCACTACGGACTTCCGCGAATGTCTTGTCTTCCGTCGGCTTAATAAGCAGAGCCGACGGTCTAGTCCTTCTTCGCTTCCTCATCTTTTCTACTCCTGGCTTTTGACTGGCAGCCTCCTTGTCTTTGGACAGAGGTGTCTCTGGCGGCGGAGCCAGTTGTTTCTTTTTTTCCTTATTTGTCTTGTTTTTTTGGCCCTGGAAACTACTTCGATAAAGTCTTCTTCGGGCACATTGTCTTCCTCCCGTTTTTCCCCAGTTCGCGTTGCAGTGAGCTATCTACCATCCGTTTGACGCAAGCAGCGTTCTCAGCGGGGAGTACGGCTGTTTCTGCTCTCCAATCGTCTTCCGCTGCTTTCTACGTTCACCTATAGAAGGAGATGCGGTCCAATAGTTCTTGCAGTTCTATCAGTCCGTTTTTGACGCCTTTGCTGACGTTCTTCTGGAGGAACGTTGCCGACCACATACGCTTCACTACTGCCGCGCATATCCTGATGAGCCTTTCGTCTTCGGCTCTAGCGAGGACGGTCGACTTTACTTCCACTCGGTTTGTGTCCGAATCCATCTGTTCAGGATTAGCGATTCTGATTGAGCTTACTTCCGGAACAGAGGCACTACAAGGTATTGGGAGTTATTTGCGCGCCCCGATGTCACATCGTCCATTTTTTGTAAAAAAAAGTAACCAGCGCATCGTGTGTAAGGGAGCGCAATAGTCCGGAACCGGTGTACCCTCGGGGACACAGCCCCCCCTCCAGTTCCCTGAGGCCTGAACTATGCTTAGCTGATCCCGGAATTTACGGGCGGATCAGCGCTCGCTCGGCTACGCGTTTCTACTAACACACCGGTTCAATGCACACTACCCGACCAGGGTCCCGAAGGGGCTGGCTCTTGATACACGTCACAATTATCACCTTGGCAGAGCTACGCTCACATCACCCCCGTCGACAGGGGTTAGGTGCCGCCGACAGCAGAGTTTGTCGACGGCTCCGGAGACTTCCAGTGTATCCCGACCGAGTAGACCTCACGAAGCTTCTCGAGGCTACTAGCTAGGACGCAGGATACTGCCAGCTAGTGGGTCGAACTACTTATTCGGGCACCTCGGGACGTCACACCCCGTATCGTAAGCTACCATTAAAAGTCCCTAACGACCCCCTAGAGGGTACAGCTCAGGCAAATGCAAAAGATGGTTGAAGCCACAAATTGAGTACAATTTAAATCGATGAATTGATGCATTTGATGGTTCCACGGAAGGTCTCCTGTTTTGGGTTAACCACCCAAGGTTTCCAAAAAGTTGACTGACCATTACGTCTAGGGCAGAGGCAACTCATGAGACACTGCCCCCGTTACTTGCCCAGAGCAGAGATGAGGCAGCCGTCTGATGAGTCGCCTCCGCCCCTGGACGGAAACCGTCAGTCAAACTTTTTTAATGTATTATTGGTTAGTAGTTTTTAGCAGTTGTTTAATCATATATACCAGTCACTCCCCCGTATCCGAATAGCTCAGTGGTTAGAGCACCGGGGGTTGTCCATACGGATAGGCCGCGGTTCAAATCTCGCTGGTGACAGCGGGATTTGTATCGTGACTTGAGGTCAGATACAGTCGTCTCAGCTGTGATGAGTACTTGAGTCAAATCAGGGTATAATATCGGGCGAGCGTAATGCTCACCACATTGCCTGCTACAGTATTCTGTAGTGTACCGTTACGGTCTTGAATGACGTGCTCTAACACACTTCAAGGCCCTGATCCAATATGGGTGTTGCGCCAACGATTATTATTATTATTCACCCCCCTACTTGACAAATAAGGAACGTTGGCATATTTTCGTTTTGTTTTGTAACTGGGATGAGTGAAGTGAAAGGCAATATTTTCTTTAAGAAACCAATCTTTTGCTTTTTCTGAATTTAATGCGCTTTCGTTATCATTTCCCAATTGTTTTGGTTTGCCGATTTTGTTAAACATTCCGCGAAGTGTGTTGACTATAGTATCCCATTGTTTATTTTTAAGGGGGGCAACAGTAAGAGATTTTGAGGACTTACCAATACAAGTTATATAAGGGTTGTTTGTGTTTTTAAACCAAGGTAGATTTCGCGAATAGATTTAGTTCTTTGTCTGAATAGTGCTTTTGGTGGGTTCCTATCATATTTATAATAGATTGCTGGCAGATCTCTCAAGAATCAATGTATTGTGAACGAGTTTTTTAAGTCGGGGATAATAGTGTTTAGTATGTATGTATTTCCCCGTAGCTTTTGTTGATGCCAACATAATGTACTGCTTGTGAGTTTTGGCAATGCGCTCTTCTATGTTAGTTAGTTATTTAAGTTTACTGGGCGGACCTGCAGCTCCGAACACTCAGGCCATTGTTAGGCCCATTGTGCTATCCCCGTAAATCGCATATTCAATTGCTTCCCGCCTACGGGGTTCGCAAGCTTTAGCGAATCTCAGAACATTCTCAGAGGCAGAGAGTGTGTAGATTCTTCATTGAAGAAAACCTTGCCAAGGTGTCTTCTTCTGAGATCTGAGGATGCCAGTCGGCTGCATAAAACTGCAGGGCCGTCTCCTCCTCCTCCTCCTCCTTACATTGGCTGCACATAGTCGAAACCACCACCCTAATCTTTTGCATATGGTAGTTTAAGGAGCAGTGTTCCGTTAAAAGCCCTACTAAAGTTTTCATGTCCCACTTCTTAAGGGACAACAAAATGCCATTCTAGTGGCCCTAGGCTCTTTCACAAGGATTTTCGCCTGCCGACAGGAGTCCAAATTTCTCCACTCGGTTGCGTGAATCCTTGCAATTTCATCCTTCAGAGTAGACTTGAGAGTTGATGGTCGGTTTGCAAGAGCTGGTTCTGGCCCCCTCCATTGTGGATCCAGACCCTCGGTGAGCCAGTCTGTCAGCCTCCTCATTATTAGGGATGTTAGTATGCCCCGGCACCCACATAAGAAATGTTTTCGTTCAGTCGGCCAAGTTTCAGCAGCACTTGATTACAACTCAACACCAACTGGCTTGATATGTCGTTGCTATTTAGTGCTGATAATACCGCCCGACTGTCGGAACAGATTCGAATAGTGCGACGCCTCCATTTTTGTCGCAGACATTTTTCTGCTGCCAATGAGATGGCAAATATCTCCGCCTGGAATATGGTCGTCATTTTTCCGAGGGGTCGGGCCAATTCTATAATCGGATTGTCCGAAAATACCCCTGCGCTCGGTCCACCCTTCATGACTGGGCACCCGATGAAGATTATTAAGTCTGTAATCTGAAAAGACTCATAGCCATTTGTCGGCTGGCCATTGTTCTCTTTCGGTGATTACGACAGTGCATGTCTTTTCAAAGACGAATCAGGAAACCATATGATCGGTTGGCATCAGGCTTGCCGGATGTTTGTCAATGAATTTCCAGATAGACGCATGACCGTGTGACTGGTCGCCTTTCCACGCCCCAATGGTATCGAGCCTATATGCGTCATTGGTTGCTTTTTGTTTCACCTCCAAGTGAATGGAGGATAAATTTAGAATAGCTTCAAGTGCCGCAGCCGGCGTAGTACTCATTGCTCCAGTAATACCTAGGTAACCAAGTCTCTGAATCTGCGTTGGCAGCTTCCTGCTGTTAGCAAAGTTCAGTCTTGGCCACCAGACGATGCGGGCATACATCAAAATGGGTTTTATTATGGATGTATACATCCAGTATATCCGTTTTGGTGAAACTCCCCCAGTCTTACCTATCGCATTCCTACAGCACCAGAGCAATCTGCAGGATTTATGATTTTGTTCCTGAATATGATGACTGTTGTGCCAGCTGTATTTCCGCCCCTGCTAAAGTGTGTAGCGTACAGCTGCCCCACCTGACGTTCGTAGTGAACATAACTAGTTCCGTCTTCGTAGCGTTCGCCGTGAGTCCATTGCGGAGCCACCAGCTCTGGATTTCATGCAGAGTTGCATTCAAGCGGTCACATACTGTGTCCGCAAACTTGTCGGTAATTATTACGGCTAGGTCGCCCGCAAATGCTTGCGCGAAAACTTTTTTGTCCTCCAGGAACCACAGCAGGGTATTCATTACCAAGAACCACAACAGTGAGGAGAGAACCCCTTCCTGTGGGTTGCCCCTGAGACATCCTGCTTCAATAGACTTCTGGCCGACCGATATGTTGATTTTGCTCCACTCTAGCATGTGAAGGATCCAGCTGATTAGCAGCGGTTCGATTCCATGCTGTCGTGCCGCATCGCAAATTGCCCGCGAATGAGACATAATTGAAGGCACATTCGATGTCCATGAATGCGCCTAAGGCGTATTCTTTTTCGAACATCGCCTTTTCAATTTTTGCCGTAAGTTCATGGAGTCCTGTCTCCATGGATTTGACTTTCTGGTAGGTGTGTTGCCTATGGTGAAGTGGTCCTTTAGGAATATGTGTATCCGTTATGAACCATTCTACTAGTCTTTCTAGTCCTTTTAGCAGAAATGACGTTAGACTGATCGGTCGAAAGCTTTTTGCGTCTGTGTAGGTGGGTTTTCCTGGTTTGGAATGAATAACACCTTCACATCATGCGGGTGGGCATGCGGGATATATATTCCGAATGTCCGAATGCATCCATTCTCTCTATTACTAGCGCAAGGATGATGCCATCCGGACCTGCAGACTTGTACCTATGGAACGAGTTAAATGCCCATTTTACTCACTCCAGTGATTCCAGATTCCAGTCTCTCGTTTCAGGGCTGTATGCCTCTGTTGGCCCCGAGATTAGATTTTGGATGCTGCCTGGAAGTGCATTTCAAGCAATTACGAAATCTATACGCCTGTAATCCGAGAGTGTGATATTGTTTGATACTCTCCACTCTCTTATCAGAGCCGCGATGTCAGGGGATGCCACCGTGATGCTGATGATCTCTCGCCTGACCACGTTGAAGAAAGTGGGTTCATTACCCAAATTAAAGATCTGCAAATCGGTTCCTTCTAGATACTCCAGTAGTCTCGATCCTCTTGCATTGATGTTGGAACTTCCCCAGCATATTTGGTGAGCCTCTGCTTTGCCATAGTGGATAGCTCTGATGAATGTTCCACAGGGAACATCTTCAGCGTCATAGGGAAAATATGCAGAGCACTATATCCCTTTATCTTCCTGTTGACTTTTTATGGTTAGCTTAGCCGATGTGGTGTCGCCATCACATAGGTCGTTAACCAAATTATCCTGGAAGTGTTTTGAGAGTACCATGCAGAAGCGGGGTTGATCGCTTCCATTGGCATACAACATACAACTGATAAGCAACTGACTGCACAGTCGCCGCTTTACAATGCTGCAAATTTATTTGGAAAATGTGGCACCTCATCGACGTTTCAGATGAAGATGCCGTGGGCTGCACGTTCCCTTCCATGGTTTTAGGAGCCAACACTTGTAACGTGACGGTCCCTAGCCCATAGTAGAGCCGGCAGCCCCATTTTTCCCGAACCTTCTTAACATCGGGTTCGGGAACGCCGATAGTGAGAACAGTTCCCGGCCTATCGGCTCTCTCTCCTGTTTTGCTGCCTAGCAGCAACCAGGTGGAAGTGTTGATTTTGTTCTGCACACCAAGTTGTTCCAGAACCCCAGCACCATTCCGTTCTTCTTCTGGAAGCCAGAGGAAGCACTTTTTGAACGATGGAAGCCTTCATGGTTAGTCGCACACCCTCCCACACATCATTGAGAGAGGAGCAGCTCTGCCTGAGCCACTCGTTCGTGTCTTCGGCGGCGAAATTTTGCCGTAACATTTTACGGTATCCACCTACAGACTCAAAGCAAAGCTTAATGCCTTGCGGGGATGCAGTCCTTACAGTTGGGAGGAGTTTCTTCCTAAGCTGTTCGCACCGCTCAGAATCGTAATCAGATGGAATAGAGTCGTCATACAGGACCCATCCATCGGCTTCAATAGCCTTGGCTGCAAATGACGGCCTAGCCGTTGCCGGCCGAACCCCCTTTGCTGCCTTTTGTGTCGAATTGTGTGTTTGAATGGTTCTTTTGGTGGGTCCCTATCATATTTAGATTGCTGACAGATCTCGCAAGAATTAATGTAGTCTTAAACGAGTTCTTTAAGGCAGGGATAATGGTATTATTATTAATAGATAATTTCTTATAGGGTACAGATCTGGAATCGACAGTATGTAGAATAAAAAATTCTAGTCGGAAAAAAACTTGGAATACATACAAAAGAGCTCTAAGATATGAAGCCGATCGTTTCGGAATATCACTTACCGAGATTAATCGAAAATATTAAAGTGGGCATAATGCGGTTTTCAACTATTCTTTTATAATTTTCTGCGTTGATAATAGCCTTTAATAACCGGAAGCGACCCACACCGCTGAATGTTATGGTTGCCCACATCATTACTGCATACAGTTTGTACAAGACACTGGAGGTTAATTATTTTTGGGCTAAGAACGTACTGCCAGATCCGAACAAATTAGTTGGGGACTTTAACAAAACTAGATTAATTGTGTAATTTCAAATAGGACTTCATGACTTTCATCCCCGAAGTGTTGAACGAATCATCATGGTCGATAATATTTCTCGTATTCCAAAAGGAAAGAACTAATAGCATCTCGTTTCAATCCTAACTAAGTGGTAGATTTGGCGTCCGGGCAAAGTGTAAATTATGTTGCACAACCACCAAGTTCAATACAGAATGCTTGGGTTGTTTGAAGGTGTGGTAGTTACCATAAACTCCCACTGAAGGTATAAGGCATCAGTCACAGTTTCTCAGGGAAAATCGTAAAAGTTTGCATCTTCGTAATGATTAGGAAACAGATGTATAGAAATATAAGCCTCATAAACGTTCACCGCCCCTACAGAGGAGACTGCAGAGTCGGAGAAGGATACCTTCTACGAGGCAGTAGAAAGAACCCTCGAAGCCTGTCCCAGATATGATATCAAAATCATATTTGGGGATTTTAACAGCCAAGTAGGGAAGGAGCCCGTATTCAGGCGATACGTTGGCTCCCATAGCTTACACGAAAAAACAAATGATAACGGACTGCGGACTATTCAATTAGCAGGGTCACACGAAATGGTTGTTGGAAGTACCTGGTTTGCGCGGAAAGCGGTCCACAAACATACGTGGGCCTCTCCAGACGGGACCACTTTCAACCAAATTGACCACGTGTTGATCGAACGCCGCCACCTCTCAGCCTTGATGAATGTCAGAACATATAGGGGGGCCAATATAGACTCGGATCACTATCTCGTTGGCATGGTGCTCCGAGCTCGAATAACAATACCACCTAGAATCCCCTCTGACAATCAGGTGAGAGTGAACACTGAAGCCATCCACAAACACAACCCTCCGCGACACCTATAAGAGGGAAATGGATGCCGCAATAACCGCAGTCAATAGAGGACCTGGAGATGAAGCATCAACTAATGATCTTCACAACCACCTGAAGAACGTTATCATGGATACGGCCACAAATATACTTGGCCACAGCCGCAAAAGGAGTCGGAACGGCTGGTTTGACGATGAATGTAAGCTAGCAACGGAACGGAAGAATGCCGCATACCGAGTAATGTTGCATTCTCAAAGAACGCGGGCACGCGCAGAGACTTATCACGAACTCCGTCGAGCGGAGAAGCGACTTCACAGGCGGAAAAAGGAAGCCTGGGAGAACCAACAAGTCTGTGAACTAGAAAAGTACAGGGAGCAACCGCACCAGGCGCGCAAGTTTTACCAACAAGTCAGCAGGATGAAGCCTTATACACCTCGATGCTCATCCTGCCGAGACAAAGAGGGAAATCTGATTTCCGACAGAATGGGCATATTAGAGCGATGGGTTGAGTACTTTGATGAGCTGCTGAACAACCAGAACATCGGCGAGTTGGAGGTCCCGCCAACTGAAGACGACGGAGAAATACTGCCACCACCAAGTTTAGGAGAAACAGTCCGTGCAATTCATCGGCTAAAAAATCATAAGTCGCCAGGAGCCGATGGAATTACAGCCGAACTGGTTAAATATGGAGGCGACCAGTTACACCAAGTGGTTCATCAACTTGTGCTCAAGGTATGGGACAGCGAATCAATGCCTGACGATTGGCAACGAGGCATAATCTGTCTCATACATAAAAAGGGAGATATCACACAGTGCAGCAATTATAGAGGTATCACCTTGCTGAGTACCATCTATAAGATATTCTCCACTATCTTGCTAGGCCGGATAGCCCCATACGCCCAGAACATCATTGGCCCATACCAAAGAGGCTTCACTCCAGGCAAATCAGCAACAAATCAGATTTTCTCTCTGCGGCAGGCGATGGAAAAACTGTTGGAATATGAACGACAGTTGCACTATCTGCTCATCGACTTTAAAGCCGCCTATGATGGCATAGCCAGGGTAAAACTGTACACAGCCATGGGAGAATTCAGTGTCCCGACGAAATTAATAAGACTGACTAGGCTGACCCTGACCAATGTGCGAGGCCAGATAAAAGCAGCAGGATCACTCTCAAGACCATTCGACATCAACAACGGTCTACGACAAGGGGATGCGCTATCATGCGTCCTCTTTAACCTGGCCCTCGAGAAAGTGATCCGTGATGCTGAGGTGAATGCAAGAGGTACGATCCTCTTCAAGTCCACCCAACTACTGGCCTATGCTGACGATATCGACATCATGGGAAGAACCACCCGAGACGTTCAAACTGCCTTCATCCAGATCGAGCAGGCGGCGCGAGATCTTGGGCTGCACATCAATGAAGGCAAGACAAAATACATGGTGGCAACGTCAGCACCGAAGACGAATCAACCAACAACATCAAACGGCACTGGTCAAACATAAACACGAACAAGAATAAGGATAGGGGAATACAACTTTGAGACCGTTGACAATTTCTCCTATCTAGGGTCGAAAATCACAACCGATAACAACTACGATGATGAAATCCGCGCACGGTTGTTGTCAGCCAACAAGAGCCTATTTCAGCTTACAATAACTGTTCCGCTCGAAACGTCTCACCATAGGGTCAAAGCTCTTACTGTACAAGACTATGATCTTGCCAGTCCTCATGTATTCCTCGGAAACTTGGGTTCTTAGCAAGAAAAATTGCGAACTCTTGGCCGCGTTCGAGAGAAGAATCCTCCGAAGAATTTTTGGCCCCCTACATGAGGATGGACGATTCCGTAGCCTACACAATGACGAAATCTATGAGCGATACCATGACCGTCCGGTTGTGGATAAAATCCGGCTCAATAGGTTACGGTGGGTGGGTCACTTAATCCTTATGGATGAGGATGATCCCACCCGGAAAGTCTATAAGGGCAATATCTATGGTAGAAAAAGAAGACGAGACAGACCCTGCCTAAGATGGAGCGATGGCGTGGGCCAGGACGCCAGACAGCTTTTAGGGATATCGAATTGGTGGACCTCGGCGCAAAACTGGGATGTCTGGAGTTCCTTATTAAGGCAGGCCTAGACCGGATATCGGTTGTTGCGCCGTTGATGATGATGAAAGTATGGCATATAATTGTGTCTGGATAGCTGAATGGTTAAAGCACAAGGCTGTCGTACGGACACCAGTCGACTCAGCTGTGAATGAGTACCTGAGTCAAATCAGACTTCAAGAAAGCCTTACTGCGAGAATCCCAAAAAAATTACTTCCGATTTTTCATAAAAGCTCCTTAACTCAATGCCAAATAGCCTCCAGGCAGTTATTAAGGCGAAAGGATATCAAACTAAATAACAATTGCGACACAAGCTTTATTTAACAATAATTTGAAACTGTATCAAATAACCTGTCACATAAAATATTCTACTTGTTCTACGTTTTCTAGCTCTTGCACAGTTATGTTTTGAAAAATGAAAAATGTCAACAACAAACTATTTACCTAAATACGTGTTTATTTAAAATAAATTTTATTTTCTATTCACCAGGGAATTCTCACCGTTATACCAATGCAGTTGCTCTCATACCATATTGCCGTCTTGCGAGGATGTAATGTTGATTGTCCGCGAAATTTAGCTAAATCTGTAACATTAGAATAAAATCAAATCAGTTTTTGTAGATTTTTCGTGTCATTGTAACTCACTCTATCTACTTTTGTCAATATTGTAGAAGAGAATGAAATTTATTATACATAACAAACAGCAAAATGAGATAAATGAAAAATAAGTCAAAAGAACGTAAATGGAGTCGAAAAGACACATTTTATATTCCGTGAACCTACCGAATAGAGGACAACCGAACGTTCTATTATTTTTTCGTTATATATACAACATATTTATATATATGATTTCACTTAAAACCAAATAAGCAGCTTAGCTATTCTCTACTAATCTTTGTTTTTGCTTTCTTAATTTGCTTTTACTTCAAATCTGCAGTACTTAGTTTTACCCTTCAATCGTGTTGAATAATACATTGCTTATTCTTTGCCCAAATTATTAAATATTTAAACAAATAATTTCTTAACGATTTCAAGTAAATCGGTAAATAATCAACTTCGTTATTGATTTGCGGTATTTTTTCAACAGTCAGATAGTCCCTCTTCAAGGCTAACCGTACATTTGGTTTCAAGTTACGCATTTTTAAGGTTTTGTGTAAACACAAAACCTTATTAAAATCAGTTTACTGTCTGTCTGTCTGTCTGTCGGTCCGTCTGTCTGTCTGTCTGTCCGTCACACGCATTTTTCTCGGAGACGGTTATAGCGATTGACACCAAATCTGGAAGAAAGGTGGGAACTGTGAACGCTCACGCATACAGTGAATTACATTTTTTTACGTCAAATTTAAGGGGGGGTCCCCATACATGCAAAAGGGTTCTGTACAATTTTTTTTCATCAGATATAGTCATGTGGGGTATCAAATTAAAGGTCTCGTTTAGTAATTTTCAAAGCCGATCTTAGTTTTGATATTGGCTGGAAGGGTGGGGAGCGCGGGAGGTTGAAAGTGATCACTTCTTTAAGGGGGCCATTCTCAGAAACTACTAAACCGAAAAATCTGCAAAAAATCAGGAGGCTGCCACTATATGGTGCCTGGGCTCCGAAATACCTTCCATGCTGATATCTGTTTAAATAAAGTTTATAATAGTATATTACTACAATTTTCTTTAATTGGTTAGAAACCCCCCCTAAGTTCATCCTAGTACCATGAAATTTTGCAGGGATATAGGCTATAATATAGAGCATGATCCTACCAAGTTTGGTGGAAATCGCACTATTACTAACAAAGTTATAATACCTCAAATTTGTTGCTTCTTTGAAAATTGAAGACTATGAATGTCAATATCACCCGAAAGTGGATACTCTCACATAATATATGGATATATTACGTGCTACGTACTAAGAAATACACAAAACCTTTCGCACCTGAAGCGTCCAGCTTCCGGTTTTCCGACTTGTTATGTATTATTCGCATGAATAAAACAAAAAAAACATGGAAGATTCCACCCAAAACAGCCAATGTTTTTTATAAAAAATTCCAAAATCGCAATTTCGAAAGTTATTATCATTCCTTATAAGAATTGAGTAAATTCTTCTTTCGAGTGAGGGTTGCTTGTTTCTGTACATCTCATTTATAACAAAATTCCTTTGGTAGATAAGTTGTAAAATTTACTATGCTTCTGCTCTCTTTTGTTGAAATTTCAGATAGAAAAATGTTATCAAATTGTATTGTTGGTATTCTTTCATATTTTGTTTGCATTGTTTGAAATTCTCGTTTTTGTTTACTTTCTTTTACTTAAAAGAAGCTATACCGAAGGGAAAATATACATCAATTAAAGATTTTGTATTCATTTTTACTAAGAATTCTTCGAAAACTATATACATTGTACTTAAAAATCATTCAAGGAAACTAGCAATATTTTTTTAATTCACTATTTTTTTTTTATTTCTGGATAAAGAAACAGGTAGAGCAAATTAGCGTTATCCTTTATCTACTTTTTATTATATAGGGTAAAATTAAACCCTTTTTGATGTTTATAAATACATTTAATCTCAATAAAACAATGGATATTTTTTCTTTCTATTTTGAACATACTTTAATCCAAACCAACTTGCAGCCTTCATTAAGAGATTACACATGTGCATCAAATGGATACACTTGATTCTGATATTCGTAATGCGAATATAGCATTAATTTGATTATTCAGTAAAACAATATATCATTTCTGCCACATTGCATTTTAGAAAAAAAGTTATCTAATGCAAAGAATGCAAAACTTTTGAAAATATAACTTACTTTGTTTTTTTTCAGATCTTAATAGACACTTTTGTTAATTTGTTTGCATGTTTAAACACCTTCTGTTCGTTTAACTTTTCTTTCTATTTTGGTTATGCCAAGGGCATCAGACGGACGAAAAGCTGAAACCTTTCGAGAATATTAATTCACTACAAAGTAGATGGTCTGGCTAGGAACTTCTTTGATTGCATATATTTGAAACTCGTATATTCTTAAAGGAACAGGCTGGAAAAATTTCCTTTAGAAAAAATGTTTTTTTATAAAGCCCAACTGCAGGATACTTTCAAACACTCCTTACACCATCGTATCGCTTGCAATTTGATCATGCCTTTCCACTCCTAATATAAACTCATTATAATTGAATGCCGCTGCGTGCTTCTCAGATTATTGTCTTCATCTCTTTCTCAAATCACCAATTCGGTTTCCACACTTTGTGCTAATACTATTGAAGAAGTAAAACTCCTCCATTACATAGCTTTCGCCTAGCTTAGGTTCAAATAATGGGGGGTTTGAACTTAGATGCAATTTGCACCCTTGTTGTGTTTGCCGCTTTGGGTCACGCTGCTCGCAGGGAAGAGCTGAAGCAATGTCTGATGAGTTGCCTCTGCCCTGGACGAAACCGCCGGTCTTTCTTTCTCAATATGAAGAAGTTAATCTACAACAGATACAAATAATTTGGGATATCGGAAGTTGGCCGCTTCAGGTAAAAGGTTTTGTGTTCATCTTATGTGAGAAGAACATAAATATGCCTCGGGCAAGAAAGAATATAAATATGCCTCGGGCGAAAAGGAATACAAATATGCAGTTAAAGTAAATACCACTGGTACTAACGAACATGCCTGCTTATCCTTAAACTTACTTACATACACATGACTGTCTAGAATAATTGATAATGATGTACAAATAACTAATCAAGTCGGAAAACCGGAAGCTTGACGTTTCAGGTATAAAAGGTTTTGTGTTTCCCTACTTGAGGAGCGATGAGTACATGGCAATTCCGTGTGCATATAGTTAAAAGTTTCATTGTCCTCTGTTTGAAGGAGTCGCCTGTTCCCTCCAACTCCAGCGTCTCTGCCTGCTCCCTGACCGGCTCGACCAATCACTGGAGTTGTTTGCCTACAGATGAGCAAGTCTCTCCGCCTATGCGTAAATGTTCTCTTATTGCCTAATACTTACCTGCTCTTCCAGGCCGTATCCTTAGCCAACTTCTAGCTAATTCCCAACACCTTTTAATTTTATTCCACACAGTTTTATTACTTTTGCAAAAATTTCTAACAATTATTCTTATTGCACTAAATTCTTCGACTGCCTTTGGTCTAGGTGAAGACCGCGACCTCGCGCCCGGCCGTTCAGACACGCACTCAAATCAATCGACAGAGTCAACTCATCATTCCACCTATTCCGCCAGCAATTTCGCGTAGGGAAGGGAGTGCAAGTAATTACATAACAAAAACTTGCACTCTGGAAAGATTGTCCTATGCCATATACAGGGCAGTTGCGCCCTTCTTACATGCTTTCATAGTTTTTGACAATTGCATCGTCCTCATGCTGCTTGGACACAACCTCTCTTATCTAGGCTTACGAATACCCTATCAACCTGCTTTAAAGCGTCTTCCATAACCTCAAGTTTCGTGAGAGATTTCTTTGTCGTGCATTCTTCATCATCATCAACGGCACAACAACCAGTATCCGGTCTAGGCCTGCCTTAATAAGGAACTCCCTAAAATCTGTTTGGTGTCCTGACCTACGCCATCGCTCCATCTTAAGCAGGGTCCGCCTCGTCTTCTCTTTCTACCATAAATATTGTCCTTATAGACTTTCCGGGCTGGATCATCCTCATCCATACGGATTAAGTGACCCGCCCACCGTAACCTATTGAACCGGATTTTATCCACAACTTGACGGTCATGGTGTCGCTCATAGATTTCGTCGTTATGTAGGCTACGGAATCGTCCATCCTCATGTAGGGTGCCAAAATTCTTCGGGGGATTCTTCTCTCGAACGCGGCCAAGAGTTTGCAAATCTTCTTAGTAAGAAGTCTCCGAGGAATACATGAGGACTTGCAAGGTCATTGTCTTGTACAGTTCAAAGCTCTACCTTATGGTGAGACGTTTCGAGCGGAACAGTCTTTGTAAGCTGAAATAGGCTCTGTTGGCTGACAACAACCGTGCGCGGATTTCATCATCGTAGTTGTTATCGGTTGTTATTTTCGACCCTAGATAGGAGAAATAATCAACGGTCTCAAAGTTATATTCTCCTATCTTTATTCTTCCCGTTTGACCAGTGCGGTTTGATGTTGATTAGTTGGTTTTCGGTGCTGACGTTGCCGCCATATACTTTGTCTTGCCTTCATTGATGTGCAGCCCAAGATCTCACGCCGCCTGCTCGATTTGCATGAAGGCAGTTTGTATGTCTCGGGTGGTTCTTCCCATGATGTCAATATCTTCAGAATAGGCCAGTAGTTGGGTGGACTTTTGGTAAATGACTTTTTGCGCACTTGTGGGAGACTGACCGATGGAGCCCCGAAACTCTTCAGACTTTTATCAAACAGAATTTTTCACACTTCACGAGGCGGAATCGAACATTGTCCGTTCGCACGACAAGCTCGCTCTTGTGAGATGCCCGGGGAATTTTCGTTGTAACTTTTGGGTGTCGAGGGCAGTAAATAGAAAAGTCGAGATCGGATCGAAAGCAAAGAAAAGGTTGGACTTGTAATGATTTGACTTGATTTACTTTAACTATTTAACTCTTATTTTTTTGATTATAATATTTTTTATGATCGCGCTGAAGTGTTCCGTGCCGCGGTTGGGAACAGAAGAGACCGACTTATTTCCATGCGGTCCTTACTGTCCCAACCAACGGCATTTTTTTACCGCTGGCTCTCCACTCCCCCGGTGCGTTCTGAAAACGCGTGAGTGGAGAGTTTCCGCGTTCAGCGCCATCTACCCGTCCGCATCCGCAACATCCGAAATAAATTTCGAATGCTGCAGATCCTGCCGCACCACAGACTTAAGAAGGATCGTACCTCTTGCATTTACCTCAGCACCACGGATCACTTTCTCGAGGGCCAGGTTGTCGTAGACCGTTGTTGATGTCGAATGGTCTTGAGAGTGATTCTGCTGCTTTTATCTGACCTCGCACATGGGTCAGGGTCAACCTAGTAAGTCTTACCAATTTCGTCGGGATACCGAATTCTCTCATGGCCGTGTACAGTTTTACCCTGGCTATGCTATCATAGGCGGCTTTAAAGTGTATGAACCGATGGTGCAACTGGTGTCCATATTTTAACAATTTTTCCATCGCTTGCCGCAGAGAGAAAATCTGATATATTGCTGAATTGCCTGGAGAGAAGTTTTTTTGGTATGGGCCAATGATGTTCTGGGCGTATAGGGCGTATCCGGCCAGCAAGATAGAGGAGAATATCTTATAGATGGTACTCAGCAACGTGATTCCTCTATAATTACTGCACTGTGTGATATCTCCCTTTTTATGTATGAAACAGATAATACCTCGTTTCCAATCGTCAGGCATTGATTCGCTATCCCTTACCTTGAGCAGAAGTTGATGATCTACTTGGTGTAACTGGTCGCCTGCATGTTGTGTGTAGTAAATTTCATCCTCATTCTTCTACTTAATATGCTTGACTACGACATTTGGCTTTGTTTGATAGAACTTTACCATAACTTATATAATTTTATGTTATTATGTTGTAATATAATTTAACATTTTCAACATGTTTAGATTTATGAGCATTACATTATTTCATTTAATGGTTTTGAAAATTTTACAGATTTGATACAGTTCCTATTCTTTTTGTTTTTCATGGCCATTTACGTTCTTTCTATTTGGCAATTGCTATTTATATGCGTTTTTGAGTTTGCCTTATTCTATGGGCTTTTTACTTCCTTTTTTTCCGGCTACCAACGCATTTACTACCTAGCACACGATTTTACACAGCTTTGTTTCCCTTTTCACCGACTACTTGCCATACAATTTTACCCAGGTCAACTATTTAATGACTGAGCTTAAGGGGGTCATCCCGTGTGAAGGCCGTTCTTTTTGCCCGTTTCCGAAAAATTATTCAGTTTCGATAAAAACGCATTTGAAAATTTAAATGTGATTATCAACAGTAAAATTTTAATTCACCATTAATCTGCTATACCTGGTCCATAGAGAGCGCACCCTCCGTTTCTTCAAAAAAGTCTTGTAAGGCCGATTGTTGCTGTCTAGTTTCAATTCTGGCTCTTTTAGCGAGGTCGTTCGGACCGCCAAGTTCGCGCTTCATTACGGCGGTCGACATAAACCTGACATATGTGACCAACTTGACATCCCATTGTCACTAGGATTTTGAGAATGCCATTGAATCCTTCATTGAAAATAATAACAGTCAGAAAAGTGGCTATTTCTACGACCTTGGCCCCAGAATTAAGGTATTTAGGAGCGAAAGTCCAGCTCAATGCATTTAACGACTCATTGTTATTCTGGGTCTCTGCTCCTAAACATCTGTGCAAGAGATCATCTCGTGACAAATCTTCGTAGATTGATTTGATGACTATTTGAACTTCTTCAGTCAAAGGTGCCTTCTCGTGGTGGAAACTATCCAGTTCTCCTTTAGCTTCCGCTTTGCGCCATTTGCACAAACTGTCCTCGCCTGCTGGACAATTTTGATGCTGAGGATTTTCGTCTGTAGAACATTTATGGAAGAAAGTTGCCCAAATTTCTTGCTTCATTCCTTCTATCGAATTTGCCTGTCGACCAATAGCTAGCCCAAAAAATGTAGTCAGGTCGTTAATAACCTTATCAGTAAGTTTTCCAGCCCCTTTTCCACCAATGCCTTTGTGATTCTTCTTAGCATTTCTAAGCCGTGTTCCCATTCTTTTCTGGACATGTCCTACGCATTCCTTTTTTACTACTACGTATATTTTATTATTTGCAGAAACACCGGAGAAAACTCCAACAAAATCCAATATACAATATACAAATTTTGTCGCAATTGGAACATCCATGTTCATGCTTGCTAAAAGTTTCTTTGCTGATGTTGATGCGAAGTCCTTTTTCTTCTCTAATAAGTATCGATTCCCATGAAATACTCGTTGTTTAGTGCGAGCATGACGTTGAACGTTAGAGCGATCTCCCTTCGTACGCTCCATTTAAAAAAATCACTGAATACACAAACAGCACAATACTTACAACAAAATATAACTGAGTGTAGCTTGAAAGGCCATCAGTGCTCACTCTAGACTGGATTATCCTTTCTATTCCAAACAGCAAATAAGTTTAGACAATTGATTGGTTTTCCATCTTTTTATATTTATACCTGTGTTCGAATTTATAAGGCTCAGGTTAAAAACTAACAAGTAAAAAAAAATTCGATGCTCTTTCTCATCGAACACTCTCGGTTGCAAACTTCTTACCTGTTTAACACTGTAATTTCTGAACGACTCGGAATATCGGAAAATCCCTTTCCCACATATTTTCCACTATATATAGATACAACTCATGCAAAAAAAAAACCGATTTCTCCAACCCGACACACGGGATGACCCCCTTAAACTAGCGGTTGAACCATTGTTAGTAGTGTACCGGCTATATTTACATATGGAAAAACACCTTGATTAGTGAGTTTGTATACTATTATGCTTAATAGGGGTTTAGTACTTTGAATTTGTGCTAATTACTATTAAAGTATGTACATCCTCTTCCTTTTCGCGAGGGAGAGACTAATTCCAGTCACTCCGTATACGGACGAACAGGTCTCCGGTGCGGCATCATCTATCCTAGTCGCCGCTTGGCTCCAACTCCCTGGTTGCCTATCTTCTAATGATAGGTGTCTAATAAAGGTAGGAGGACTATCCTTTCCCCCGGCTTTTTTCTTCATTGCCCATACCAGTATCCCCACCAGGGTGGCGCCTAATAGCACCCCGTCCCTGGCGCAAACGTGCGGAATGTACTGCCCCAACTCAACTCCTTCGCGAATCCCCCTCCTGTCACTTTAGCTTCTTTTTGGCTTGAGATTCAAGTCTTGGCAGCTTGAAGCTGGATTCCCGAAGATCAAACCGCGGTTTTGCGGCCTCATATACCTCAGTCCAGTTAACCGTGATTGCCCAAGGAATTTCTTTCACCTTAGAAGAAACTGCATCCAAGGTGCAGTAATTTAATTCCACGAACGTGACAGGGAATCGGATCTATAGTTGAGTGCCGTTGCAGCTGGTCGGCATCCTGCCCGTCCCTCCATTGCAAATAATAATAATAATAACCGTTGCCGCAATAATCCAATTGGGTCAGGGCCTTGAAGCGTGTTAGAGCACTTCATTCAAGACCGTAACGGTACACTACAGATTACAGTACCTTGCAGGAGGCCATGTGGTCAGCATTGCGCTCGCTCGAGATTTTTACGCTGATTTAACTCAGGTACTTATTCACAGCTGAGTCGACTGGTATCCGACGTCAAATCACGATACAAATTTCACTGCCACCAGTGAAATTTTAACCGCGAGCTTCCGTATGACAGCCTTGTGCTCAGCTATCTGGACGCAGAATCACTCCTAAATTTTCCTTGACATGACCGATATATGTTCCGTTATCCCACTGCTTCACTACGTACAATCTCCTGGATGCAATACGGCTCAGTACGAACCAGCTTTGCCTTATAGAAATGAGGAAGGATCTCAGTACCATCCTCCCAAAAGAAATATTTCTGCTTCTCTGGTCCTACGAACAGGACTCGAAATGGCACGTCAACTCTAAGATTCCAGGTATACTTTTTCGCATCAGGCGCGGTAACAATTGGCACATGTCTGAACTTCTCTTTGTATGTAAGAGGGGTCAGATACTCTATGGTGACACACACATTTTGGAGCCATGTTGCCGCTATATGTTCATCAAATATTTGGTCGGGCCCATTCAACTCTGGCAACATGATCCCAAGCACCTCTTTATTAATACGATTTACATACTCCGCCACCTCCCTTGTGGAACGAATGATGCGCAACCGGTCATGTTTAGCGCTGATTTCCATTATCAGAGTTCTGATCACCATGGAAAATTCTAAAATTGTTTCAGCATTGTTTTCCCCTGCCTGCTCCATTAGCCTCTTGATGCGCCCTCGACTAGCTGATACTCTAAGTTCGTGATATTAAACGTCAAAACTGCAATGTTAGCCTGCTGATGCTTCATACCCTCCACCTCCTTACGAATAGCTACACTTCGATAACTAAAGTATGATACTATTCCCGCAGCTGCCAGGGCAGGTATCTACCTTGCGCCTAGCCTCAGGAGGCTACTAGCCACTATGGGAACAACACCAAAGGCCCGCTTTAGCCGATTGATTTTATATGCAGCGATCAGCTGCCGGTTAGCTCATTTGCAACTTTGAGCTCATTACAATGGTTCCGAACTTCCTCCATTGTCTGTCGTCCGCATATTTTGTGAATTTCTCCAATTTCTGCGCCATGAGGTCCAGGTCCCGTGTGAGATTCACTGAAGTCGCGATAGTATACTGAAGGTCGAACGCTTTCACCTGAACTAATCCCAGTTCTACTATTATGGTTTCTAAAACCGGATCCACTGACCATGGAACCAAAGGCACTAGGCTTCCTGCGCCAATGACAATTGCCCCCGTCTGACCCTTCTCTGTGTTCTTGGTGGGGTGCTCGACGAGACCGTATCCGATTTAATTGTAGCATCAGCAGTCTTACCCTCCCTTTCTCTTTCTGGAAGAAGGGGAGCGAAGTGATGTACCGCCCGATGGACGTCCTAAGCCTTACTTGCCGCACGACCCCTTTTGGATCTGGATACACCTCTAGCACTCGCGCCATCCTCCAGTCTAACGGACTATGACCACTTTCTCAGATCAGCACCAAGTCCCCTTCAGTCACTGGCCTTCCAGACTCCTTCCACTTGTAACGTTTTTGGAGATAACCCAAATAGTAATCCTCAAACTTGGACCAGAAATGTCGCTGTAGCTCCTGAATCTGGAGCGATCTCTTGGTCGACGTTAGGCCCCCGCGTAGCCCTTCGCCCAACGGGGGCGCCAGAAGGCTCCTTTGGATCAGGGAGTGGGCGGGAGTTAATACCTGCAGGTCATGGCTATTGTGAGCTAGCGGGTAAAACAGCCGTTGTCATACGTGAAGTTGGATATGGACGGCATCCTTTTGACATAACATTTCAGGCTCCCAACTGCGGCCTCAAAGAAACTCCGGAGATGGCTAGATCGTGGGGGATTGTGATGCCACACAATCTGGCGTTGAGCCATACTTCCTTCACACTCGGATATCAGCCAACGCCAGGTCTCCTGAAATACTTTTGAGGCCCCTACCAAATTCGTCCCTTTACCGGACCGAACTGTTTGAGTCTGCCCCCTGTGGCTTGCGAACCGTTGAAATGCGGCTAAAAATACGTTGGTGGTGAAATCCATGAAGATTTCCAAATGTATCGCTTGGGTGGCCATGCAAACGAACACCACTATATAGACTTTCATTGTTTTCGAGGTTCACACACTCACCGCCTTGCTTTGAAAGAGCCCGCATAACTCCGTACTGATGTTTTCAAAGGTTGCGGAAGGCCTGATTCGCTCAGAAGGGAGGTCCGCCATTCTCGGGATTGCGGCTTCTCCTCGCATTCTAACACACCAGACACACGCTCTGATCCACTTCTTTAAGGCGGAAATATAATATCTTTCCCGAACAATAGACACGGTAAGACCCGTTCCGCAATGCTGATTGGCTCGATGGATTTGATTAATTATCAGGTCAACCAAATGCGATTTCCCTAGAATTATGGGATGTTTCTGCGCATGCTTCGACCTTCCTTCCATGTGAAGAATCCCGGAAGTCTCGTCTATAAATGGGTTGAGCGTTGACAGCCAGTTGGTACTGTTGCTATCGAATCACTGCACAATGAATGAATAAGGCCCTGTCTTCCCGTTCCTCCGTCGGAGGCATCTTGCAATGGTATTCACCAGCCAAGGTAAAGTCGAGAAACGAAGCACAAATTCCAAAGGAAGACTTGGGCACTGTACTGATTTCCGCGAAATGAATCAACGTCTCTGATGCTTTATCACCAAATGCCGTGAGTGGGAGTACCTCCTGCAAGAATGGCGGCCCGCTGAACCACAAATCGTAAGAAATGAGCTTTGGCGGATGCATCCCCCTAGAAGCACAATCCGCCGGATTCAGTTTGGATTTAACGTGATGAATTTCTGCCGGGGAAATATACTTTTGTATGGCCACGACCCTTCGCTGAACAACAAGTCATCCATATAGAATGCATTCTTAATGATCACCTCCTCGTCGGGGCCATGATCATCTGCCACTTGATGGAGGGTGCGAATCGCTTGCCAGGGTGGCCATAAGTAACAGTTTTCAGGAAATATTCTCCGATTGGGTCCTTAGGGTTAGCTATCCACAGAATCCTGAATTTTATTTGATCCTCCGGTCTCAATAATATCTGACGGAACATCTTTACGATGTCGCTAGAATACACATATTCAAACGTGCGCATCCTTGTGAGAATGTCGAAGATTTTGTTGTGTAGCTTCGGCCCAGGGTGCATTATTTCATTCAAGCTAACCCCATTCGATGTCGGACTGGAAGCATTAAATATATTTCGTAGTTTCGTCGTGGTGGCCTCTTGCCTATTACGCTCAGGTACGGGATATAATAAACCTTCCCGCTAGTGTCTCCCTGGACTTCGGTTGGGACTTCGGACATGTGGTCCAAAGTCAAATATTCGCTCATAAATTCATTTGACTTGAGTTTATAGTTCTCACTCCTTCGCCACCTCTTCTCCTGTCCTAGATAAAACTGCACGACTTTATAGTAAGACTTACCCAGCTTGACCTTCTCTTGCCGCCATCACATACCTTCCATCCTCTATTCTGTAATGGTTTTTAACATAGGGCTCCTAGCTGACCTGCTTGTCGATGAGATTCGAGTCGTCTCTTCTTAGGGGCATATCCCAGAAGGCTTTTTAGTTTTTGTTCCCACTCTACCATTGAAACGTGCGTGCATACGTGGAGCCTGGAACCTCGGCCGGGCCAAACACCATCCATCCCAGCTTAGTATTTTGTAGCAAAAAATTGTGAACAGTTTTTACCCCGTTCAAGAAAAGCTGCAGTACGAACTCAACATCACTGGAAAATGCAGCAACGTCTTCAACTGGGGCGGGGCCCATTGCAGAGAACCTTTAGTCACGCGTTTTACCACCAGTGCCTTAGTACTGAGCTCGGTTCCACCATGCAAGTAAAGAGTGAGGCAGACAACCGACGACACTTTTCCGGCAGACTGCTTTAGACATCCCACTGAGGCCATCTCAGCCAGGAACAACGAACCTGTTTTCCAAAAACTGATCGACCTCATAGAGAGTGACTGGTAACTTAGGGTTCTGTAACGACAGACAGAAGTCTCTACGCGTCGGCACGTCCATTTTCCATGTTATGATAAAGGGGATAAATGGAACGCCTTCATGCATTGTATCCAGGGTCGTGCCAAACGTCCTGGAGTCTTTCTGGCTTATTTGCGGAAGATCAATCAATGCCTGAATTTCCTTCTCTATTAACGCCCGACGATGGCTATACCGCCGGTCCAAAAGATTCCATGCCCGACCGTAATTCTCTCCGTTCACCCCTAAATGGTCGATTACCCTTTTGGTATCGCCTTTCAGCTTGCTTTGAAGCATCATTATGCATTTCGCATAATCGATTTCGGAACCATCGTATAGCGAGTTGAAAAGACTTTTAAATGGCCACTGTAACTCGGGATATCTAAAATTGGTGGACAGGGTCTAGGCCTGTATCCTCGACTCCAGGAGGACATATCGTCTAGGCGCACATGACCAGGGCCGTTAGCATAGTGAGAAGAACGTAGTTCGCGATTCCACGCAAGGTAATTTTGATCCCTGGGAGAGCGTGTCCCCAAGCTCCTCCAAAAGAAACTGTACTTCGGCTGGATGCCCCCAAGGAGACGCCTGCTAGTGGTGCGTTCTGGGCCCCATCGATGTTTAATAGTCCTAATCTGGCCGCCCACCTACCCTTGTTCTCTCCAAGCCATGGAGTCGCCCCACAACATTGACCACTATCATCTGTGACCGATCCACGACTGCGGGGCCTCTGGTGATCCTCTACAAACTCCTTCTGGATCTGCTGCCAGGCGGACTCGAACCTCTCTAAAGTCTGCTTCTCCTGACTTAGCTTGCATAAAGACCCCCAGATTTTCTCGATTTTAAATACCGTTTCTTTTTGGGCATTAATAAGTTCTTGGACAATTGGAGTCAGTATTTATTTTGTCTAGGCCATAATAAAATGTCTAAGTGAGGTATTTCTGCACTGGTCTTTATTCCCTTTATTCGAAACTTGGCACTTCTTAGCCCTTGGTAGATGTAACTGGTCGGTGTTACCTTGTTTGTTCTAAGGAACGGAACTTATAATAACCTAAAAAGTATAAAATGCGTGATTGCCTGTGGATGTGCTACAGAAGCAGCTTCCTTCGTTTTGAACACGCTGTTGCAGACACAATGTCAATAGAGTTCTAAGGCACCTAGCCACAGGACACAAAAAGGAGCACGAAAAATACACAACCCCGTAATAAATCACAATGTTAGTTGTTAGGATTTACTTGTAAGTTGACATTAGCTGAAAGTTTTTTTTAAAAATCTTAAAGTAATTAGCTGAAATTAATAAATCCAGCTCGACAGACCGCTTGTTTGAAGGAGTCGCCTGCTCCCTCCAGCTCCAGCGTCTCTGCCTGCTTCCTGGCCGGCTCATCCTATCGCGCGAGTTGTTTTCTTAGAGACGAGCAGCTCTCTCCCCCTATGCTGGGGAATCTCCTTTCGCCCTGTAAATGTTCTCTTATTGCCTAACACTTACCAGCTCGTCCAGGCCGTATTCTCAACCAACTTTTAACTAATTCACAACACCTTTTAATTTTATTCCACACAGTTTTATTACTTTTGCAAAAATGTCTAACAATTATTCTTATTGCACTAAATTCTTCGACTGTCTTTGGTCTAGGTGAAGACTGCGACTTCGCGCCCGGCCGTTCAGACACGCACTCAAATCAATCGACAGAGTCAACTCATCATTCCACCTATTCCGCCAGCAATTTCCCGTAGGGAAGGCAGTGGAAGTCATTAAAAATTACGAAAACTGGCACTGATCTTCAATAAACAACAGAAGCATCAATAGCTGCTGGTCGGCCTGAGCATTATTTATGTTGGTTTGTTGCACTTTCGGTTTCTCCAAAGGCTTACAAATCAAGTTAGCTAGAACAACTCATGACATGATCTTTCAGTTCGGAAGTTCTTTAAACCCTTTACTAGGCTGCGCTATCGTATTCAAACCATAACTTTTCATTCTACAATTTTGGAGTCAGCAGAATATCACTAAACCTGCAGTAATTAACAAATTATATCTAAATGATGCAGCAGATGCCAGCTCATTTTGCTGGAATTATTGACTTCCCCGCCACGAAACCCCCAAGGAATTTGGAGGGACAATAGTCAACCTCATACGCTTCACGCTCGGAGTTTAATATTATTAGCAAATGTGAACTTAACTTACAACAGATAGAACAAGTCGGGAGACCGGAAGCTGGACGCTTCAGGTACGAAAGGTTTTGTGTATTTCTTAGTACGTAGCACGTAATATATCCATATATTATGTGAGAGTATCCACTTTCGGGTGATATTGACATTCATAGTCTTCAATTTTCAAAGAGGCAACAAATTTGAGGTATTATAACTTTGTTAGTAATAGTGCGATTTCCACCAAACTTGGTAAGATCATGCTCTATATTATAGCCTATATTCCTGCAAAATTTCATGGTACTAGGATGAACTTAAGGGGGGTTTCTAACCAATTACAAAAAATTGTAGTAATATACTATTATTAACTTTATTTAAACCCATATCGGCATGGAAGGTATTTCGGAGCCCAGGCACCATATAGTGCCAGCTTTCTGATTTTTCTCAGATTTTTCGGTTTAGTAGTTTCTGAGAATGGCCCCCTTAAAGAAGTGATCACTTTCAACCCCCCGCGCTCCCCACCCTTCCAACGGATGTCAAAACTAAGATCGGCTTTGAAAAGTACTAATCGAGACCTTTAATTTGATACCCCACATGACTATATTTGATGAAAAAAAATTTTACACCCTCCTTTTGCATGTATGGGGACCCCCCTTTAAATTCAACGTAAAACGATGTAATTCACTGTATGCGTGAGCGTTCACAGTTCCCACCTTTCTACCAAATTTGGTGTCAATCTCTATAACCGTCTCCGAGAAAAATGCGTGTGACGGACAGACAGACAGACAGACAGACAGACAGACAGTAAACCGATTTTAATAAGGTTTTGTGTTTACACAAAACCTTAAAAAAGGACTGGGCAGATACAGATTCTTCATTAATGGAATTTTAATATTTCACTCGAATGATGACTCGTTAATGATGACGTCAGCATATTATTTGTGTGGTTAGGATGAGGTAAGTTCGCACAAAATTTATAAGTTTGAACTGCTGTAACTTTGACACTAATATCCGGCCTTTCATGAAACTTAGCACGCGTATGCACGATACTATATGCCGGTTCCCAATCAATTTTTAAAAGTTGGTAATATACTATTAGTAAGTTTATTTGAGCAGATATCGGAATGGGATATATTGTGTCCGGATAGCTCAGTGGTTAGAGCACTAGGGTGTCATACGGAAGGTCGCGGTTCAAATCTCACTGGTGGCAATGGAATTTGCATCGTGATTTGACGTCGGATACCAGTCGACTCAGCTGTGAATGAGTACCTGAGTCAAATCAGGGTAATAATCTCGGGCGAGCGCAATGCTGACCACATTGCCTCCTAGTGTACCGTTACGGTCTTGAATGAAGTGCTCTAACACACTTCAAGGCCCTGATCCAATATGGATTGTTGCGCCAACGATTATTATTATTATATATTTTGAGGACTAGATTTCATCTAAGCGCACCTTCCTCATTTTTTTCGGATTTTTAGTTGGGTAGTTTCCGAAAATGAGTCCTTTCTCACTTTAAGTGGGTACATTTTAACTTCTCACTCGCGCACTTTACAATTCATGTCGAATCTGATCAGATTCGGCAAGTACTAATTGAGACCTTTCATTTAATACCCCGTATGACTATATTTGATGACATTCCCCCTATTTTGTTTTACACAAAACCTTAAAAAGGAAAACTAAAATGTCCCCTTGGACCCCGCCGTTCATATAACTTCACTTTAACCGATGATGACGTCATACGCCTCTTAGAGTGCAATAAATTATCGTGATATGCAAAAGTTTCAAAGCCCATTACATTGTTAATAATAGTTGGATTTCATTCAAACTAAAGTTATGCCTTGCATTATTCTTAAGGCCAGAGCCAAAACTCGTACTTCTAGGATGAAACTAACTAATAATATGCTATTATTAAGTTCGTTTGAGCAGATATGGGAATGAGATGTATGTTGATACCAATATTTCGTATACATGGACCTCTCTGAATCTTTTCAATTTTTTTGGCTGGATAGGTTCTGAGATCGTTCTCTGCCCTGCTTCACTTCTAGGGCCATCATTTTAAGCCCTCATTCATGCTAATCATTCCACACTAATGATATGAAATTTGGCATGCATATGCGTGAAATTTAGTAGAATGAACTTGGGTGGTTGTCAGTTCATTTATAAAAGGTAGTAATATAATACTAGCAAATATATTTGAGCAGATATCGGAATGTGGCATATTTTGAGGTCTAGATTTCATATAAGCGTTCGACTCTGTTTTTCGCCGATTTTTGGTTGGGTAGTAGCCGAAAATGACTCCTGTCTCATTTCAATTGCGCGCACTTTACAATTCACGCCAAAACCGTTATCAGCTTCAGATTGTACTCATCGAAACTTTTCATTTCGTACCCCATACGACTATATTCGGTAAAAGAATTTTACATCCCCTCTTTCATGTACCTTTAAACCCCACCTAAATTTGTGTCACCCACCGTAGGCGTGGAATTTCATAGTTTCCATACCTCCACCAAATTGCAATCAGATCCATTTAGCCGTTTTGGAGAAAAGTGCGTGACAGCCACACGGATAGACAGTGATTCGAATTTAATAAGGTTTTGTTTTACATAAAACCTTAAAAAGGACTGGGGAGAATTCTTCATGAACAGAATTTTAATATTTCACTCGAACATCAATTATTCTCGCTAATTATGACGTCAACATCTTATTTGCATGGGTTTAAGATGCCGCAAATTCCCGCCAAACGGATAAGCTTGAACTGCTATAATTTTGACACTAATAGCGGGATCTCCATGAAGCTTGACACGGAAATGCGCGATAATGTCCTCAATGCTGGTGCAAAATTACTTCTAGGGTGAACATAAGGGGGTTTCTGAGTTAATTGTTATAAGTTACTTATACAGTATTAGGAAGTTTATTTGAGCAGATAGCGGAATGGGACGTATTTTGAAGCTTAGATTTCGTAATTTTTCGGATTGGTTAGCTTCCGAAAACGAGTTTTGTTTCACTTTAAGTGTCCACCTTTTGTTTCCGTACTTGCCAACTTTCCAATGTACGGCAAAGCTAATATCAGTTTCGCAAAGAACTAATCGAAGCCTTTTATTCGATACCCCACGTGTCTATATTCGGTGAAAGAAAAAATTGCATGCCCCTTTTACATCTATTGGGAGCCTCGTTTAAACCCCAAGTAAATTTATTTTACTCACTGTGTGCGTTGGATTTTATAGTTCCCATGCGTCCATCAAATTTCAATTCGATCGGCTTAACCGTTTTGGAGAAAAGTGCGTACGGCAGACAGTGATTTGATTTCAATAAGGTTTGTAATATCTGAAACTCCAGAGTGTCAAAACCGCTTTTACTCGAATTAATCTAAGCCGACAAGGAAAGTAAAGGACATATGTTGTATTGTTGAACACGATTTAATCACTGCAAGTTCATATATTTCACATTTATGATAGTTAATTAATTTAATTTTGTCAATGAAGCAATATTTCAATTGGACTTTGCCACACGCGTCCAGTTTGCGGTTCCCTTGTTGTTTTTGTATGTTTCTATTTAAATTCTAACGGTCAAAATTGTTCTGCAAGTTTTAATTTTCGTTTTTTTTTGTAATAAAAATGAGCAGTTTCGGATTAATGAAAATATACAGCGAGGAAGTTTACGGAATGTGGATTCCTACATGTACGAGTATTTCTCGTACATGTAGGAAAGACGAGAGAGATTAGATCGAACTTTTGGAATTGTTTATGTTATATCTTTCCGAAAATTAACTGCGTCAATATTACATTATATTTTACAGACTTAAATAGACAATACAATATAAAAAATGTTAGGCAATACTTTCCAGTTAATAATTATTATTTGAATTGTTTGTTTATATGTATATCATATCGATATTAAATTCGCCCGAAGGTGACGCTCCATCGACTTTCCTAGACTCCAAACTTTTTAATATCTTCCTCCACGATATTCCCCTCCCTCCCGGAAACTTATCCACCATGCCAACGGCAACTCAGGTAGCCCCTCACCCGTCCTTTTCCCCTAACGACAATGGTCCACCCGCGTCAGGAGGGATCCTCTTCGCTGATGACACCATCCTATATGCGAGCGGACTCACTAGCCTGTCTCTCTCAAACTCTAACTAATAGGGCCATCGCTTATATCAACCGGTGGGCCTTCACCGTTAAATTCTCTTAAGTCTGAGGTTATTTACTTTATAAACAACTACGGGAAGTTCCACTGGCGCACAATGTCAGAAAGCAATAATCCGCATTTACGAATTGCCAGCCACACGCTCAAGCTGAAACCAAACATTACATACCTGGGAATCTCCCTCAACACCAAACTTAAATCCAACCCTCACGTCAGATCTACTCTTTCCAATGCCTCTAAGACCTCATCTACCTTAAAAAACCTCCTCTCCTCCTGGGCCCTGTTTCCTTGCACCAAAACTCTTTTAGACAAAACTCTTATTCGTTCAATCCTGACCTATGGTTTCCCAGCGTGGGCTACTATGTCACCGAACGTAGCACAAGCACCCCAACGCTTTGAAAGGACGATACTCAGGAAATCTTTACCTAGTCTAGATGAAGACAATCAACATTAATTAACCTGTACAATATGTGATATCTGTAATCATTAACTTCTCTCCTAAATTAAGGGCCACTCTTTCTACCAATTAGGCTCTGCAATACATGTCCAGCAATCCCACAGTCCTCTTCATCCCTCCTGCCTTTGGTCACTGACCCTGCACAGGTCCCAATCGAGTAAAAGGTACCCTTCTCAGTTTACTATCACCATTGAGAAAAGACTGCGTTTTACTACAAATCCGTCGATCAATCCTGTTCACCGATGCCTAAAACTCCAACCTTCATGTTTTCGGGACGGAGTACTGTTTTGTGTTTTTCTGAGTTATGTTCGTTTAATTCTAAGGTATAAATTATGTTATGTCACATGAGCATTGACATGCACCTCCTTTTCACTTTATACCATGTAACCCGCTAGGCCGGATATTTCTGTAGGTTAGCTAACATGCTAAATTAGTTATGCTTGAGCTTTTAAGATATTATTCTTTTTCTACCGCACATGTATTTCTTTTCTTTGCTGAATAAATAAATCTGAATCTGACGCTACGATCGTTGGCGGGCCAGTGGTTTACTACTTTGTTGTCAGGTACCGAGGCATTGACGGGATTCATTACTGGTGGTGGTTTTGGGACGTCGGTCACGTGCGATGGCGTTAGAGTGCCCAGTTGAATGTTTACTCGGCTTGGTAAGGCTGCTTTTCTGGTCCTTCGAAAAACGAACTAACTCAACAACAACACAGCACCGACTACCAACATAGTCGTCACAGTATAGATGGAGTAGCTGTGTGTAGCCATGACCTGATCGTGCTCGGCCAATTGTCGGAATTCGTCAGCTTAGATCCTTCCGATGTCCACTATGGTTGATCGAATGTATTGGTGGTTTCCTACTTTGATAGGAAACAAGGCTTTAATTTTGTTACCCGATGTTTGAAAGTCAGTTAAATTAAGATTTCGATTAGCTGGACTTAAAGAAATTTAAAGTGCTAGCTCTAGTCCGTTGAAAGGGCAATTTTTGAGAAAATTCTGGTTGCCTGGCAAAATCGAGATGTCTATTAATTGCTGCAGAACATAGCTATTTTTCCCAAATAACATGTTCATAAATTCCACAATCTTCCTTAGTTATGTCGGCAGTGTCGACTATGAAAGGGTACAATTTTCCCTGGAAGAGGTCGTCCAGTATGCTAATATCTGCTCTCTACTTCCATTAGTTTCAAGTTTATAAATGTCAGTAATTCGTGAGCTTTTACTCGGGTAAAGGCATAAAGAACTTGGATTTCCCGGCTTGTTTGGGTTTTTTTATAGATAGTAGATGTCGCTTAACAGTTTCCGTTCCAGCGGTCAAGTTCTGTAGCGACTGTGTGGTTTTCTGAATCTTAGTTGCCATAACCGTGGTTTTGTTGATGGAGTAGGTTAATGCTTGCGATTCCTTAAGCCGTAGTATTAAGAGCTGCTGAGCTGCGTCTTCGTTGTCCATGGAGCCAAATTCCCAGTTTGCAAATCTCCCTATCGCATTGGTAGCTGGTTTGGGTCGACGTTCCGCTTGTACCAGATGGAGCAGGTGCTTGTTATTCGACTTCAAATTATTGGTTAGCGTTTTAGTTTCCTAAATTGCAAGGAGTACGATATTTCCCTTCGGCTGTTAAGTGGCATAATTTTCCTACCTTCTCTTTCTATTGCTCGATTAGACATATTCTGGTCGTCAAATCCATTCTGGAAAATCTTGTTAGGAAAGTCCAATTATCCCGACAAAACCAAACTTTTTGGTTAGTTTCGAAAATCACGGGCGTTGCTTTCATCGGTATGATCGCACATGATTGATGGGCTAAGCAGCTTACTAATTGGCTCTTCGTTCTTCACATTAATAAAATGCTGACTATTCTGGAATTAAAGCACGTGATTGGTTGTCGGAATAGGAGTGATCAAAGAAAGGTTTTAACCGGTTGTTGGAAAGCTTTTGCTTCCTGTTTTTAATTTGGATCTCTGTAGTTAAAGGGCTTTTTATTGAGATTACCTCGTAAGGACCCATTCAAATTGGGGAAAACTTTTTCATAAGAATTCTCTGGCCAATAGGCGTAGTCGTCGAAGTCATTTTTAGATTCGTTGGAAGTCTCAAGATATATCCGAAAAGAGACGTAAATGGGACTTGTTTCATCGATGTGTGCACTGTGCAGTTGTAGACATGCATTGCTACAATAACCACAGTAGATCTACTATATCTAGTATCTAACTGTGACAATAACCATTAATCCTAATTCAGACCATTGAGATCCACAAAAGACATAGATATTCCGCTGAGGGCTTGTGACTTCGCTTTAGTGACCATTCGTCTGCGGGTTGTACGGAGTGACATGTAACTTTTTTACTCTCAGCATTATACACAAACTACCATTGTCGGTCCCCAAGATTTTTGGGATTTGGCATCGAGCAAATATAATATTTTGCCGTTGTTCGACCTTCAATGTCTGGTATAGCTACGCAGGTCATCTTGACAAGTCAAATTATATCTATTTCCAAAATATGTTACAGGTAATGGCCCCCCGATATCCATGTTGACCTTCTTTGAAATTGCTTTTTCAATGTTCGAAATGACTCCTGACAATCTTCAGTCCAGACAAATAATTCCTCTTGCTCAAAGGTTTTATTTATAGGCGTCGCCATTTTTGCGAACACAGAACATAGGCAGTTCTAGCTGGATCGGGTAGTGCACCTTCCACCGTACATTTATGTCCCAGGTTATACTTACCCGGCAAGAAACCTCCACTTATCAATGTTCAATTCCAAACTATTTCCCAGTTGATTTAGTATTTCCTCTCTTTTCGGAAGCGGGAAAGCATCCTTTACTGTGACTGCATTTGATTTGCGGAAATCAGCAACGACTCTCCACTTCTTGGCTTCATCAGAATATGATAGGAACTAGTCAAAGAGGTAAATTACAGGGAGATTTACTTGGTGTTATAATCCCTCTCTGGAGCATCTCTTCCACCTGTTTGTTGATTTCCTCGTTTTGCGCCTGTGGTAGCCGAGCTGATCTTTTATAATTATCTTGGGCTGTAATGTGGAAGTATAACTGAGCTGATCGCCGTCTAAATAGAAAATCATTATATCTGATCTAGATCATTTATAGCATTAATTTCTTCGTTATTAAGACTTCCTTCAATTTTAATTTTACTAGTAGCAACTGGACGCGAATTTCTGATTTTGTTGAATGGCATATCAAATTATAAACGCCGACAAATTCGAAATAAACGTATTAACAAAAAATAGTCCGATTGAAAAAATAAATATAGATCAGAGATCCGATATTGCAACCATTCTGGAACAGAAGACGAATATGAGCATATCCGTATAAAAGACGGAATAGTAAATCTATATAAAACTCAAATAATAATAGTAAAGAAAACAAACCAACAGAAATAAAATTCATACATAAAAACGAAAAATATACATAGACCAATCTGACATAATAAACAAAAACAATTTAATGTTGTTTAATGTTTATATTGAGAAAATACATACCTGAAAAAGCACATATAGGTATATATTGCAAATTATACGATCATGAATGAAACGTAGTTCAACAAATTATAATAATCTTTATTCCAATAACAACGACCTAAAATTTATCAAATGTACCGAACTTGCAACTGACTTAATCAACGAAGAGCAATGTCACGACAAAATTATAGAAATACACGAAACCCAAATCACCGTGGAATAACAGAAAATTACGCCGAAATCAAAAACAAATTCTACTACAATGGGATACTCAGACTAATAACCAAATATATAAATAATTGTGACATATGTAACCAAATAAAATACGACTGACAACCAGTAAAACCAGAATTTCTAGTTTCCGAAACCCCAACAGATATCAACGAAATAATACACAAAAATTGACTATTCTTTACCACCATACATAAATTTCCCAAACACTTATACGTAAAAGAAACTACCGATCAAAATGCCATAACCTTTATCCAATCATTACGCGAAAGAAACGCAAATTTAGGTAAACCCCTCAAAATAATTGCAGACAATGAATTCAATATGATAAACATTAAAGAATACCTGAAATCTGAAAACATCGAAATATATTTTACTTCCCCTAAATCACATACAGGAAATTCCGACATGAATAGATGTCATAGTACCTTTCTGGAACATATCAGGACTTTAATTAAAACAAAACCATCCTTGAACATTAGTGAACAAGTACTAAAATCAGTAAAATATTATAACAATATAATACATTCCACAATTGAAGCAAAACCATTGAATGTTCAATACGGAAATATTGAAAAATCTAAATTACGTACATTAATAACCGATAAAAAACTAAAATGGATAAAATATCATAACAAAACTAGAGACCTTAGACCAGAAAATGAAAACGGAGAAATATACATAAAAAACTACGAAAGTGAAAGACATAAAGACAAACTAAAGTTCAGAAAAGTAAAAGTAACTCTTGACAAAAATGGTAATAGCTTCGCAAACAAATAAATAAAATTCAGCCGAGCAGAATAAAAAGAACGAAAAAGTTCAATAAAACACAAATATCATTATCATCATCATCAACGGCGCAACAACCAGTATCCGGTCTAGGCCTGCCTTAATAAGGAACTCCAGACATCCCGGTTTTGCGACGAGGTCCACCGATTCGATATCCCTAAAAGCTGTCTGGCGTCCTGACCTACGCCACCGCTCCACTTTAGGCAGGTCTGTCTCGTATTCTTTTTCTACCATAGATATTGTCCTTATAGACTTTCGGGCTGGATCATCCTCATCCATACGGATTAAGTGACCCGCCCACCGTAACCTATTGAGCCGGATTTTATCCACAACCTGACGGTCATGGTATCGCTTATAGATTTCGTCGTTATGTAGGCTACGGAATCGTCTATTCTCATGTAGGGGGCCAAAAATTCTTCGGAGGATTCTTCTCTCGAACGCGACCAAGAGTTCGCAATTCTTCTTGCTAAGAACCCAAGTCTCCGAGGAATACATGAGGACTGGCAAGATCATTGTCTTGTACAGTAAGAGCTTTGACCCTATGGTGAGATGTTTCGAACGGAACAGTTTTTGTAAGCTGAAATAGGCTCTGTTGGCTGACAACAACCGTGCGCGGGTTTCCTCATCGTAGCTGTTATCGCTTGTGATTTTCGACCCTAGATAGGAGAAATTGTCATCGATCTCAACGTTGTATTCTCCTATTTTTATTTTTCCCGTTTGACCAGTGCAGTTTGATGTTGTTGGTTGGTTGGATTTCGATGCTGACATTGCCACCATATATTTTGTCTTGCCTTCATTGATGTGCAGCCCAAGTTCTCGATTCGCTTCCCGCCGGCTCAATCTGGATGAAGGCAGCTTGTACGTCTCGAATGGTTCTTTCCATGATGCCGATATCGTCAGCATAGGCCAGTAGCTGGGTGGACTTAAAGAGGATCGTACCTCTTGCATTTACATCAGCATTACGGATCACTTTCTCGAGGGCCAGGTTAAAGGGGACGCATGATAGGGCATCCCCTTGTCGTAGACCGTTGTTGATGTCGGATGGTCTTGAGAGTGATCCTGCTGCTTTTATCTGGCGCCGCACATTGGTCAGGGTCAGCCTAGTCAGTCTTATTAATTTCGTCGGGATACCGAATTCTCTCATGGCCGTATACAGTTTTACCTGGGCTATGCTATCATAGGCGTCTTTAAAGCCGATGAATAGATGATAGAAACACAAATATCAGTAACAGAAAAATATAATACGAACGTAACAACAGAACAGGAACAAATAATCGAAAATACTCTAAAAACAAACACAGATAATTCAATCATAACAACCAAATTTAACTTAAATATAACTAAAAAGGACATCAATACCCTAACAAACAACAACTAGCTAAATGATCAAATAATAAATTTCTATCTAAACCTAATAGCGGAAGATAACACAAACAAACCTAATTTATCAAAAATCCATATAATGAATTCCTTCTTCGTACCAATGTTAAAAACTTTGGGATACAACACAGTTAAGAGATGGACAAGAAAAATTGATATATTCACAAACAACCTTATAATAATCCCTGTACACAAAAACAATAACCATTGGACTTTAGCTACCATAGATCTAAATAACCGAATCATAAAAATATATGTGACTTATTAGGAGAAACAGGTAATAATACACGAAAATGATTCTGCGAATATCTAGAAAAAGAATCATTGGATAAACTAAATAAACCCTTAGACACTTCCGATTTTATTATAATAAACAAGAAAAATATTCCAAAGCAAACTAAGAGTAATGATTGCGGAATTTTCACATGCACATTTGCTAAAACCATAGCCAAAAATAAATCAATAAATTTCACACTGGAGGACATACCCATTCTTAGAAAAAGAATAATATTTGAAATATTCCAAGGCACACTTCCTTTCATTAAAAATTTCTTCCCAAATAACAGAACACCTTAAAATAATCGATTCTAATAACCACGCTATAATAGAAAACATGAATAAACAAATTAAAATCAATAACGTATTTCAAAATAATTTATTTATAACACTCAATATTAATCAAACAAATCAAATATTAGAACAACTCTCGGAAAACGCCAATAACTCAAATAAACAAATTATAATACTAATAAACATACAACTTAATCAAAACCTCGACTCAATAAAAGACGAAATTGAAAAAATAGACAACATTAATTCAGCGCGAACAGGACTAATGTCGCGTTCTATTTTAACGAAAGATGAAATTTCAGATCAAAAAATTTCCTTTGATGAACTTAAAGACATAACTATTAACGTATTTGCTAAAGAAAACATAATTATATTTGTAATTAATATCCCTATACTTACTCAACCAATACTATCTTACTATGTAAAACAAATACTTAATAAAAATAATGAAACCTTAAACATAAGAATAAACGATGTAACACTATACCATGGAGAATATTACGAAACACAAAAACTTGTAAAACAATTAAAAAATAAACTAAAATGCAATAAATCAAATTGCATAATTCTAGCTAACAATAAACCAAATTTAATAGAAATATAATAGAAAAGGAATATTGTACATAACAAATATTAACAGAAAAATTATACAAAATTGTAATGAAAAAACTTACCAATTAAATAAGCATTATATTACCAGATATACACAATGTAAAATACAAAGCCTTGGCAAACTATACAGTAACGAAATTAAAAAATTCTCTAAATTTTGAAAAATTAAAAATCAACGATATAAAAGAAATAAATGAAATAAAATATAACAATAAAAAAAACAAGAATGTTATTGATTCGGATCAATTATAATAATCATATCATATATTGCAATTCGCTTTTACAAAAGAAATAATATAAAAATAAAATTCATAAATAATAAACAAATAGAACCTGAAATAGAACTAAGTAAAATAGTTATTGTTCCCATGCTTGTAGTTCTTCTAAATAAAAATAAAACTAGGTAGCTTGCTTCTACTACAATATATTTTAATAGTTAGTAAATACGTATTTCGAAAGCTACTTACTCTCTTCCTCAGTACTTAAGCTACCCTAGCTTAGTAGCTTTCGAAATACGCATTTACTAACTATTAAAATATATTGTAGTAGAAGCAGTTTTATTTTTATTTAGAACTAAGTAAAATAAAAATTGAGGAAAACAATAAACTTAAGTAGGAGGAATTACACAGGACCTTACACCCATTAATATAAGTACGCCTAATACACTTGGACCTAACGCCAAGGTCACCTTCACCAATAGTCCAGATAATGACATCAGCCCATATCATAACAAGTAATCTATAACGTAAACAGTAATATAAGTTCATATGTAAACATCCCCCCACTAATGTAAACATCAATCCGATCAATACCATATGACTCATTGCCTTATCTTTTCCAATATTCAATTCATATCTCAAATATGATGAGTCATCACTATTTCAAACAATAGATGAATTCATTCGATCGACATAATATAAACAAACTGGATCAAAAGAAGATCATCATATATACAAAATATTATGATAAATTACAGAATATCCAAAATCCATTATCAGCATTTTGCATCCTTTGTCTGAAACACTATAAATATAGATCTCATCTCAGTCTTATAAGTTTCCTTCAGCTCAGTTCACAAGGAGAAAGTTCCGTTGAAGTCGAGACCGGTTAGTTACTTTAGTCCGGTTCAGTTTCAGGCAGGTTCCGTTCAAGTCACTTTAGTTCCGGGAAGTTAGTTCATTATAAGGCATTCCATTATCACTTCAGTTCAGACTCTTGTTCAGTTAATTCATTAGTTCGGGTTCTTAGTTTGTAATCACTCTTAGAAAATAATAAAGTCCATTTAAATAATAAAAGTGATCTTTCAATAAGTCTCACGGTTGGGAACATAAACCTTTATTTTTTGAATAGTGTGACATACATAATTCGTCACTCGCGCGAAAACATTAGCACATCGAAGCGTCTCACTGCTAGCAAGGCGCTGGCTAAAATCAAAGATACCGTTCACCACACGAACGCCCATGTCGTCTAGATTGAGGATGTCACAGTACGCCGGACAGACACAGAGCACATGGAACCAGTCCTCGTCCAGAAGCAGTTTGAAACTTCACATTTCCGTCACAGGTCTTACATTTCACATATTCAGAAATTGCTGCAAACACTGTTATAAAATTTAAAATGCGATACTCAACAGACGGATCACGCGGAACTGAAATTTTTCTCTTGTTCTTTAAATTTTTTTGCCGAGGCACTGAAACTACTTTCATCCGTTTCGGCTGTTTTTGGATTAAAAACATTTTTTTTCGCTTTTTTGGTCTCGACTTACGTATATTAAGAGATTTTCTCATTTTTCTAGAAGCCTTCATTTTCAAATTACAGATAGAATTTTAACGAACTCACAAGTTTACTGCTTGCCTTAGCTGCTTATACTAACTACCACCTTTCAGGTATAAAAGCGACAATAACACACTGATGTTTTACCCATCTAAATACATTAGAAGGGAACATTTAGAATAGGTAGGTGCACAAAAGGGACACAGCGTTCCAGGTAAGCGCTGTCGCTCCGGCCTTATGCTTCTAACCGCTCTGAAACGCCTTTTAAAATTTGCATGTAACTTCGAAAATATTCAAATCGTTTTTATGAAAATTCTAACTGTATATAACCCCTCAACGGCCAGCGTGGCCGAGATGCGGGCGACGTTGGACGCTCAGCGTTCGAGTGCCAGATCGCGAGCTCGCTCACGGTCTGCCACACGAAAAGGGCGTTCGGGTAGCAGGTCGTCAAGACAGCCTGCGGACAAAGGTATTTGCTGGTACCATCGTAACTTCGGAGATAAAGCGACAAGACGTACGCTATCTTGTAAATTCGCGCCTACCGCAAAAAACTAGGTCCGCGGGGGTCTTGGCGACGGCCACCCAGAGCGCAGCGCCACGTCGCCTAACTATTTTCGACCCCCTCAGCAGCGCAACTACCTCGTCGACACTGGTGCGGAGGTTTCAGTTCTTCCCGTACCCCGACATCATAAACTTTATCCACAGCCCCTCAAACTGGCGGCAGCAACTGGCAGGCAAGTGGACGTGAGTCTTGGCTTGCGTAGGACATTTTCGTGGCATTTCATCCTGGCGGATGTCAGCTTCCCCATATTAGGCGCAGACTTCTTGTGTCACTATGGGTTGCTGGTGGATTTGCAAAATAAGTCCCTTATAGACCCCACAACCAACCTAAATTCGTCGGGCCAAATGGTATCTCAAGCTGACAATAACCTTTCCGTTCTTTTGGAAGACATCACCGACTCTCGTGTTCGGACACTCCTCCAAAAGTTCAGCCAGATTACTACCGAGTGTAGTCTCTCAAGTACAGTGGAGCATAATGTGCAGCACCACATTAACACTACTGGTTCCCCGATCTTCTCGAAGGTGCGTTTTCTACCACCCCAGAAGCTGGCTATTGCGCGGAAAGAATTTGAACAACTCGTTCAACAGGGTATTTGCAGGCCCTCAAACAGCTGTTGGTCTTCCCCATTACATATGGTACCTAAGCCTAATGGTGAATGGCGCCCCTGTGGGGATTACAGAAGGCTAAATGCACAGACTGTTCCTGACCGATATCCAATTCCACTCATCCACGACTTTGCGCATCACCTCGCGAATTGCCGCATCTTTTCGACCTTGGACTTAGCCAAGGCTTATCACCAAATCCCAGTAGCTCCTGAAGACATTCCAAAGACGGCAATATGCACACCCTTTGAACCCTTCGAGTTCACCCGAATGACTTTCGGATTGTGCAATGCGGCGCAAACCTTTCAAAGGTTCATTCACTCAGTCCTGCGAAACCTCGATTTCTGTTTCGTATATTTGGATGATGTTTTGGTCGCTTCTTCCACTGAATCTGAGCACTTAACCCATCTCGAGTGCATTGTTCAACGTCTCCTTGAGGCCGGTTTAGTCCTAAACGTTGAGAAATGCAAATTCCTTCAACAACAGGTGAGATTCCTCGGCCACTCCATTTTCTCTGAAGGAATACAGCCCGACCCAGACAAGGTGCAAGCAATTACAAGCTTCCCGCGTCCGAAAACAGTGAGGGAGTTGAGGAGGTTCTTGGGCATGCTAAACTTCTACCGTCGTTTCCTGCCCAAGGCCCATCACCGGTCCGTTTTGAACGCATACTTGTCTGGCCCCAAAACAAAAGACACACGAGAGATTGTGTGGTCTGAAAAGTCTCTCTGCGCGTTCGATAAATCCCGACAGCAACTGGCTGATGCTACACTTTTGGCATTTCCTCTGCAAGATGCACCCCTAGCCGTTTTTGTTGATGCCTCTGACATCGCAGTTGGTGCTGCCCTTCACCAAAAGGTGGATCAAATTTGGCAGCCGCTGAGCTTCTTCTCGAAACAGTTGAATCCCGCTCAACGGAATTACAGTACCTACGATCGCGAACTGCTCGCCGCGTACTTGAGCATCAAATACTTCCGTTTCTCCTCCCTAGAAGGCAGGCCGTTCACAGTGTTCACGGACCATAAGCCTCTCACGTATGCTTTGAAACAGAAGCCCGACAAAGCGTCCCCTCGTCAGCTTCGACACCTGAGCTTCATAAGCCAGTTTACGTCAGACATCCAGCACGTGTCCGGCAAGGACAACATAGTTGCTGACGCTTTGTCTCGTGTCTCCGAGGTTAACATCCCCGCCTCACTCGATTTCTCGGCTATTGCCAAGGCGCAGGAGGATGACGCAGCACTTCAGAGCCTCAAATCCAACCCCAAATACAAATTTCGGGAGTTGCCCATCTTCGGCTCAAACCTCTCGCTCTGCTGCGAAGACTCGGAAAAGGGACCTCGGCCATACATTCCGGCCACATTTCGCAAGGAAGTGTTCCACGCAGTTCACGACTTGGCGCATCCCGGCATCAGGACAACAAATCGGTTAGCCACCGAAAAATACTTCTGGCCCTCCATGAACAAGGATATCAATTCCTGGGCCAGAGAGTGCATCGCATGCCAGAAGTGTAAAGTCTCCAGGCATGTAAGGAAAGAAGTGGGCTCATTCCCCCGCACTACCAAGCGTTTCCACACCATACACCTCGACATAATAGGGCCTTTGCGAGACTCGCACGGTTACAAGTATTGCCTCACAATCATCGACAGGTTCACGCGGTGGCCTGAGGCAGTACCTCTGAAAGACATTACGGCGCAATCTTGTGCCGAAGCCCTCTGCCGAGAGTGAATACCTCGCTTTGGCGTCCCTGCAGTGATCATCACTGACCAGGGAATGCAATTTGATTCCACCCTTTTCTCGGAGTTAGGCAAACTCCTGGGTTTTAAACGCCAGCGGACTACTGCATACCACCCGCAATCCAATGGGATGCTAGAACGGTGGCACCGGACGCTGAAAGTTGGACTCAAGTCTTGCCTCTCGTCCTCCTCGGCCTACGTACAACCCGCCGAGAGGAATTTGCTGCCAGCCCTGCGGAGCTGGTATACGGGGAGAATCCAAAACTCCCAAGCGATCCGGTCTTCGACAAGAGATCGGGTCTCACGGAGTCGGGGTTGGTGCGTCTGCTGAGGGACAATCTCCGATGCATCAAAGCGCCACCACCCACTCGACACTCGTCCATACCTGCTTGTTCGCCCAAGGAACTGGACACGTGCACGCACGTTCTGGTCAGGACGGATGCCGTCCGGAAGCCGCTGCAGCCTCCATATGAAGGCCCGTACCGCGTTTTCGAGAGGGGAGAACATTTCTTCCAGCTCGAGATCGGTGGATACAAAAAGGCGGTCTCTTTGTCCAGACTGAAACGCGTGTGCGCCCCGAAGCAGCGTCGTATCCGTTTTGTGGATTAACGGGGGAGAGAGTTCCGGGATCGGTCGCCAAAACCCCCTAGGTTTCGTCTGGGGCGGAGTGATTTGGTGCGGCAGGATCCGCAGCATTTGAAATTTATTTCGAATGTTGCGGATGCGGACGGGTAGATGGCGCGGAACTCTCCACTCAATCATTTTAGAACTCGCCACGGGAGTGGAGAATTAGCGGTGAGAAAGTGCCGTTGGTTGGGGCAGTAAGGACCGCATGGAAATAAGCCGGTCTCTTCGGTCTCCAACCGCGGCGGGTAGCAGTCGTGAATCGAAGTCCCGTTTAAGTCAACTTCGAAGCTAGTAGTGCCATCGCTAACCATGATGGACATTTAAATTTGAGGGAATTAGTGTTACTTAAGAACAACGATCACATGTGAATAAAACTTTATAAGAAACTCATCGAAATGGAGTCCTTCTAAAAGTGTTGTTTTTGTTACTAAATTACCTTTTCACTGGAAGCATTTCAGTCAATATCGATTTATTTAAACTTATTCGAAATAGCTTCATGACGGATCAAGTGATTAAATTACTAAAATCTTGTTTGAAACATGTATCCAGCCACAGGGCAAAGACCCATCATGTCAGAAACCAGGCTGGCCGGTCTCTTCGGTCTCCAACATAGAGCTGTGGTTAGATCAACCTGATAAAGCAGGCGTCTCTACGGAAAGAGCCGTCCATGTGGTTCAATGCATCGCCAAAGCATGTGTGGCATCCATGCCTAGGAGGTGTTCATTCCCCAGTAGAAGACCAAACTACTGGTGGAATGATGAACTGACCGGCCTTCGATCAGCCTGCCACCGAGCCAGAAGAGCGGCTCAGAGGGCGGTAGTTTGATTCGAGCAGGGGCAAAAAGAGTGCACTTATGAGGCAGCTCGCAAAACCCTCAAGCTAGCTATCCAGCGAAGCAAAAGGAAATGCTTTAAGGACCTCGGCTCAGAAGCGAAGGTAAACCCGTGGGGGAGTGCCTATAGAATCGTGATGGGACGATTCAGAGGCCGTTGATCTCCGCAGATCACGTGTCCCGTCCTCTTGCCGAAAATTATCCAGGAGTTAACCCTCCGCAAGATAACGCCGACACATTCCAACCACCACTGAATGTGACGGCAATTCCGCCAGTCACCAGAGACGAACTGCTGGAGATCTGCGGTAAAATGGGAGACAATAAAGCGCCGGGCCTGGACGGAGTACCGAATAAAGCCTTTAAGCTTGCTGTGAAATCCAGACCGGACATGTTCGCTAAGTTATTCGAAGCATGCATGTCCGAGGGAATATTTCCAGCAGCATGGAAGCGGCAGAAGTTGGTACTTCTACCTAAGCCTGGTAAACCTCCAGGTGAACCATCCTCACACCGCCCCATATATCTTTTGGACACTGTGGGAAAAATCCACGGAAAGGGTAGTACCAGCAAATATTGCGTGGTAGTAACCTTGGATGTGAAAAATGCAGTCAATTCGGTAGATTGGAGTCCAATACGCAAATCCCTAGCGAAGTATCCCCGCCTATCTCGCTGCTATCGTCGATAGTTATTTAACTGAAAGGGGGAAAGGAGGCTCTGGTATAACACTGATGATGGACCCCAGGAGTACGTTGTTTCCACGGGTGTCCCGCAGGGCTCCGTATTGGGCCCACTGTGCGCTCGAATTGTCTTAGGCACACACAGTTGATGACATGCGCAGCTAGCAGTCCGGCTAATGTGTGCAAGACTGCTCCATTATAGCATGGTCACGTCGAACTCCAAAATAAGCAACGGAGATGCAAAGCACTATCTCCAGCCCGTGCCCGAGATACTCAAGGGATCCTGACTGCAACACCACATACTAGATCTGAAACTCGCGCCAAGTAGCAATCCATGCGGTTCAATTCGGCCAAGCACTCTGATGACATGGGCAGCAAATAGTCCGTCGTGGGGGTTAGACTGCTCCATTGTAGCATAGCAACGTTCAACTCACAAATAAAAGTCTGAGGTTAATTATGCGGTGTTTCCAACGATTAATTATCTGAAATAATAAAAACTCTTCATCAGTCTTCCCGAATATCGGTATTTGCAAGAATAAATATCCACACCAACGAAAAAGAAACAACAAGTTTTTTATTATTTCAAATAAAGTCTGTTAAAATTGGAACTAGGCACTCTCAACGAAGCACTAAAGCGATATCCGTGAAAACACATCTATTGAGAGCCAAGGCGGCCTTTCAGATCGGCAATATGGGTTCCATAAAGCCAGCCGAAGATGGAATCCACGGAAAGGGTGGTACCAGCAAATATTGCGTGGTAGTAACCCTGGACGTGAAAAATGCATTCAATTCGGCCAATTGGAATCTAACACGGAAAGCCCTAGCGAAGGTTGGTATTCCCGCCTATCTCGCTGCTATCGTCGATAGTTATTTAACTGAAAGGAGGCTCTGATATGACACCGATGACGGACCCCAGGAGTACGTTGTTTCCGCGGGTGGCCCGCAAGGCTCCGTATTGGGCCCACTACTGTGGAATATTATGTACAACGATGTATTTAATCTTCCTCTTCCGGAGGAAGACACAGTGGTAGGTTACGCTGACGACATAGCGCTGGTTGTAGTCGCAAAGCATCTCGAAGATGCTGAGTTATACTCAAGCGAGGCAATTAGTGCTGTTAAATGTTAGTTAGAGAGGTCTGGTCTGACACTTCCGGAAGCGGTCCTCATCACTAAGCGCCCGAAGAGAAATTACGCCTCCATTAAAATCGGGAATCATATTATCACTTCCAAGCCGACCATCAAATACTTGGGGGTGGTGATAGACAGGAAGCTCAGCTATAGGCAACACGTGCTGTATTTTTGGGATAAATCATCCACTGCTAGTATGGCCCTGGCGAGGATGATACCGAACGTGGAAGAGCCACGGTATACCTCCAGTTTGCTTATAGCCAGTGTGGTGATCATGCTCTATGCGACCCCCGTTTTGGAGGGAGGCGTTGCGGATGTCAGTTAATACTAAGAAACTGAGTGCAGTCTACAGGAAAACAGCCCTGATGGTATGCTCTGCCTTCAGGACTGTCTCGGATGATGCAACATTCGTCATCTCCGGAATGATGACGATTGACATATTGGCAGATGAGATGGCGAATATATACAATGCCAAGCCAGTCTCTTCCTCATCGCAGGCAAAGAAGGCTAAGAGGGAAAGATCCATAAATAGATGGCAAAAGCAGTGGGAATGCTCGGGAAAGGGTCGGTGGAATCACAGGCTCATTCCTGCCATCAAGGAGTGGTTGGAGAGACGACACAGTGAGGTTAATTATAATCTCACCCAGTTTCTCACGGGGCACAGAGGATATCGCCAATACCTGCGCAGGTTTAAATTGGAGACCTCACCCGAATGTCCAAATTACGATGGACTCCCAGAGGGAGAAAGGAGGAATCTAGAGGTGCTGGTACCAGAAAATCTGGTGCCGAAAATGGTAGCACAACAAGAGAACTGAGATGTGATCAACCCCATGATCGCATCTATCCAAAATAAACTACAAAAGGCAGAGGGGAGAAGAAAAGCGCGATCATGTACGCCGCGTATAGAAGGAAGGTGATTAAGCTAAAATGAGCTGACTCCGCCCCGTGATATAATACCTTATGGTGGTTCCGTGCTGTAGGGAGGGAGTCGGGGGTGGTTTTAGTGGGTAAAAATCCCACACACTGGTATGTCCAGTGAATTTATTAGAGTTAGTTATATAGAATTAGCAAGTTGGTTTGAGGAGATATCAGAATGGGGCATATTTTCAGACCCGGAATTCATATAAGTGCACCTCACTGATTTTTTTTCAGGGATCCCTTTAAAAAACCACCAAAATCTATGTCACCCATCATATGCGTAGAATTTCACAGTTCCCATACGTCCACAAAATTTCCATCGGATGGGTTAAGGCGTTTTGGGGAAAAGAGCGTTTAACAGACAGACAGACAGATAGTGAATCGATTTTAATAAGAGTTGGTGTCACACAACTTTAAAAGAGGCTGGGTAGAGATAAACTCTTCAGGAACAGAATTTTAATATTTCACCGAGACATCAATTAATCTTCGACAATGTGGCTTCAGCACTCTATTTGCATGGTTTAATATGCAGTAAATTCCCGCGAAACTGATAAGTTTGAACTGACATAACTTTGACGCTAACAGCTGGAATTTCATCAAACTCCGCGTGCATAGAATAGTGTCCTCTATGCTGATGTTAGTACTTTCTGGGTGAATCTAAGGGATTGTTTTCAGTTAATTTCTAAAAGTTGGTAGTATAGTATTAGCAAGTTTATTTGAGTTGGTCTCGGAATTTGAATAGATTTCGAGGCTTAGATTTCGGATCAGGGCACCACCCCCATTTTCGTCAGATATTTGGGTTGGCTTATCTTCGAAAATAAGTCCTGTCTCAATTTAAGTGTGTACATTTTCACCCCTTGCTAACGCACTCCCCAATTCATGCCAGTTTCGGAAAGTGGAAATCCAGGCCTTTCATTTGATAGCACACACGACCATATTCGGTGAAAAAATTTTACATCCTTTTGCATGTATGGGGAGCCCTCTTCAAACCCCACCTAAATATATGTCACTGACTGTATGAGTAGGAGTTCATAGTTCCCATACCACTAAAGTTCGACCGGATCGGTTTAGCCCTTTTGGGGAGAATGCGTGTGACAGACAGTGAATCCATTTTAGTCAGGTTTTGTCTTACACAAAACCTTAGAAAGGGCTGGAGAAAAATAGATTCTTCATGGATGGAATTTTAATAATTCACTCAACTGTCAATTATTTTCGTTTATTATGACGTCAGCATCTTATTTGCATGGCTTAAGATGCAGTAAATTCACGCGATAAATGTGAATTGCTATAGCTTTGAGATATTTCCATTGCATACGTATGTACGATAGTGTGCTCTGTGCTGAGACGAGATTTAGTACTCCCAGGGTGAACTTAAGGGATTGCTTTTAGGTCAATTTCTAAAAGTTGGTAATAAAATATTAGCAAGTGTATTTGAGCATATATCGGAATGGGAAATATTTTGTGGCTTAGATTTCATATAGGCGCACTAACTTGATTTTGTTTTAGATTTTTAGGTTGGGTAGTTTCCAAAAATGAGTCCTGTTTGACTTCAGGTGTGCACGTTTTGACGCTTTACTCGCATACGTTGCAATTCGGGCCAAAACTAATACTAGTTTTGACTACTTACTCGGGAAATTTCCAATCCACGCCAAAACTGATTTCACTTTCGGAAAGTACTAATTGAGACTTTTCGTTTGATACCGACCAGTTACTATCAGTCAGTCAATTTCTAAAAGTTGGTAGTATAGTATTAACAAGTTTATTTGATCAGATATCGGAATGGAACCGTTTATGAGGCCCAGATTTCATATAAGAGTGGTGTACACTCAGCTATTCATCTAGGAAAGCTAGATATATCTACGGACACTGCCACTGTTCTGTGCGCAGTGTGATGAAACCTGTAGAGGTATATAAATACGTTCTGGGATAGTTTCCGGCACTTGTGGAAAGTAGGTTGAGGCATCTGGGAGAACAGTTAATACCAGATACAAAGTTGAAAGATTTGGAAATAGGGAATATAGTAAAGTAGGTCGAGGCATCTGGGAGAACAATTAATACCAGATGCAAAGTTGAAAGATTTGGAAGTAGGGAATATACTAAAATTCCTAACGATTATAGGCTTGCTTTGGATATTATGATTAATAGGTACACTATAACCAGTAAAACGGGCACAATAATTCTTTAAGCACGCGGTGCGACTTTCCCTTAACAGAATCATAATAAGTGTGCTCATTTTGATTCCGTACTCGCCCACTTTCCAATCCATGCCAAAAGTAATACCCGTTTCGAGAAGTAATAATCCATACCTTTCATTCACATGACTATATTCTGTGAAAAAAAAAATTTACATCCCCTTTTGCATGTATGGGCAGCCTCCTTTATACCCCACTTTATTTCACTCACTATGTGCGTGGGATTTCATAGTACTGATGCGCCCACCAAATTTTGATAGAATCGGTTTAGTCGTTTAGGAGAAAAGTGCGTGTGATAGACATACTGTCCATCTATATGTCTGACTGACAGTGAATCGATTTTAACAAGGTTTTGTTTTACAGAAAACCTTAAAAAGTACTGAGGAAAAGTAAACAACTTAAATTACTGTCTCTCAAACATGACTAATGATCAATTTCTTTTAATCTGTTTAAAATATAGAACAAACTTTTGATATTTTGAACCAGAATCTTGTGGCAATACAAAATACCAGTAAATATTATAATAACGGCTAAGTATGACACACATACCATGTAATCAAGTAAGTAAGGAAACAACAAAAATATTGATATTGCCTTGTTGAAAATCAAGCCGAAGCTAGAAAATCTCCCACTTATGCTACACCTCTTATGTCTCCTTACAATGCCAGACTAGAGTCAAGCTCAACAGGGTCTTCGTTTCCCGCTGATTATTCCAAGCCCGTTCCCTTGGCTGTGGTTTCGCTAGATAGTAGATAGGGACATGAAAGTCCTGGGGGTTTTACGTGAGTACCTGCCGTGAAGGCATAGTCCCACGGTCCTCTTCGGACACGGATTGAATTTGGGACCACAATCAGAGCCCCGCCATGCAAGCACAGCGGTCCTGGTTTATATTGAGTGCAGGCTCAACATTCATACCAGTGGATGCGAGGCCTATCTAACACCTCTGCCGCAACTAAAGAGTACGGCACCCAAGTTGTACAGCGCAACTCCGCGCTCGAGCTCCGAGGTGCTCTGCCCGCGATGTAGGCATAACCACAACCACCATGAAACTCTCACTAGGGGGCCAACCGCAAATAACCGGGGCGAGAACACATCCTCCAGGAATACTCCTGGAGCATATGCTCTCAGAGGGCCATCCCGGTTCCCATGATACCAGATAACCTCCGGTGAGGCTTCGTGGTCGAAGCCACTTCAGATGAGTCCCTTGCAGACTCGAGTCTGATCGCCCTCCTCGAGTACGTGGGAACGGAACTCCCCAACGGGTTAACTGGAATCAGCCCGAGGCGGAGAACCGCAACGGAACCTTTAACCAGCTAACTACTGCTCTGCGTACAACCCAACACAAAGGACATCACAAGACAACACAAACAGAAAACACACAGGACATCACAAGACAACACAAACACATAACACACAGGACTGTGGCTATCCACCATGGCCACTAAGGCCATTCACCCAACAACCGCAGGCGAAGCAGCGTCGAGAAACTCCCTCCTTCGTTGGAAGACAGCACGCGCGAAAACATTAGCACATCGAAGCGTCTCACTGCTAGCAAGGCACTGGCTAAAATCAAAGATACCGCTCACCACACGAACGCCCATGTCGTCTAGATTGCGGATGTCACAGTACGCCGGACAGATACAGAGCACATCGAACCAGTCCTCTGGGTCAGCCCCACACAGAATACAACCCTGCGTGGAAGCAAGGTTCCGCTTGAAGAGAAACTCATTCAAGCTACCATGCCCCGTCAGGAGGAAGCCCATCTCAAGTCCAAAGTCCACGACGGAACTTCCTCTGGCAGACACATATCTGACGTACTTATATGGGACCCGACCTTTCCCACATTCGTTCCATCTAAGCTGCCACTTAGATGTTACACTCTCGTCTAACACCTTTTTGACCGCAAGCGGCCCTAGCCCTTCAACCTGATTACTACCTACAAGATCTGTTTGCAGCAAAGATACGACCCTCCTGATCCTGTAGGCCGTGGCACGCCGGACTACCTCCAGATCAAGAGGAGGAACACCCAACAAAACCTGCATGGCGTCGGTCGAGACCGTACGACATACAGGAAGACACGATAACAACGCCACTCGCTGACAAGCGTAGAGCAGCTGCCTGCCCTTACCGTCAGCGCCAAATCACACAACAAAGGGGACCCATACGTACAACATGCCAGAAAGAGCCCCACATAAATGGATCTAGCAGCTCTTCTGCTTAGACCGCACTCACACCTCATCACTCGCCTCAGCATACACACCAATTTAGTCAACCGTGGCTTGAGCTCGCGCAGGTGCGGAGCCAAGTACATGCGTTCCGCGATCGTGACTCCCAAGTATGTCACTTTCTTCCGGTATTTCAATGGAACTCTATTGAGTTTAATGCATGGCGTGCGACGCAGGTAGCCTTTCAGCATCATCTCGACGGTTTTTTCCGTGGAGACCGCGACACCGACTTTTAAAGACCACGAGTTAACGATGCGCAAGTTATACAGGACCTTACACCCATTAACATAAGTACACCAAGTACACTTGTACCTAACCCCAAGGTCACCTTCACCAATAATCCAGATGAAGACATCAGTCCATATCATCAGTAATATAAGAACATATATAAACATCCTCAACCAATGTAAACACTAACCTAAGTTCATATGTAAACATCCCTTAACTAATGTAAACATCGATCCGTTCAATCTCATATGACTCATCTTATCTTTTCCAATATCCAATTCGTATCTTCAATACGATGAGTCATCACTATTTCATCATTTCAAACGATAGATGACTTCATTCGATCTATAAACAAACTAGATCAAATGAAGATCAGCGCGTAATTAAAATATCATATTACAGAATATGCAAAATGCACTATCAGCATTTTGCATCCTTTGTCTAGAACACTATAAATAGAGAACTCATCCCAACATTAGACAGTTCTAGTTTTGATTTGTTGATCTTCGTATCTTGGACGTGATTAGTCCATCCTTATAGTAAAGTCGAGTCGGGTTCTTGTAATGGAGTTCTTGTCAAGTAATACTTAGTTCCGGGATATAGTATTAAGTAGAATACCAGTGTTATTCGAAGTTTATAATAAAGTGCTTTTAAATTAATAAAAGTGGCGTTTCGAATAATAAGTCTCGCGGAAGAGACTTTTAAAATTTATCGTTTTGAATAGCGCAAGCCCGCTATTCGTAACTGGCGCAGTCGTCCGTCAAAAGGTGGGAGGAAACCCCTTTTCGACTCGTAACCTACAGTTATTCGAAGAAAATTCGAATAACCTAATAACAATATTCGTTTTGAGAATGAAGGGGGGTCCTAAGTCCGCATCAACTTAATGCAGGACCGGACCAATTGAGGAGCAACTTACTCCTTCTTTTCTGGTCCACGGACCCCTCGCAGGGCTTGCACCCAAACTTTTTTAAAAAAAGTCAAGCGACGGCGGCTTTACGGTTTCTTACCAGGGCAGAGGCAGAGGTGAGGCAGCGTCTGACGATTTGCCTCTGCCCTGGTAAGAAACCGTAAAGCCGCCGTCGCTTGCCTTTTTTTTCTAATAACAATAGTTCAAGAAAATTGAACTATCACTATAACTCACATTATTCGAGAAAATTCGAACAATATAATAAAAACTAGTTCAAGAAAATTGAACTACTATCAACCACTCGAAGAAAATTCGACTGGCTAACACAAAAATATATAGTCCCTATTGTGCTAAACTCCATAAGTAGTCTGGAGAAAATTCAGGCGAAGGGAGCATACAAAATACTATATATATAATAAACAGTGAACACAGTGAATAATAATACAAATCAAATAATACAAATCAAAATAACAAATATAACACAACAAAATGGTTGAACAAATCCCTCTACCACTCGACTTTGGAGAACTCATCAAGGAAGCGAGAAAACTTCCCACATACACCGGAAACAACAGAGAATACTCTCTAACAACATGGCTTGAGGAAGCCACATCCTTACTACAACTTGTCCAGCCTGGTGATCAACAGTCGTACATTTTGAGACTAATACTCTACAAACTGCAAGGCGAAGCCAGACACGTAGTCCAAAAATTACCTAACCCAACATGGAACACCGTCAAAAACATTCTTCTATCAACATTTGGAGTCCACGAAACATATTCTACAATTGTAAACCGAATCCATAAAGTAAGTTCTAGAAATATAGAGGACACATATTATAAATTAAACAAACTATTAAATAGAATAAATACTAAATATGTACAAGATCCTCAAAGGGAATCCCATTCCGAATTTAACCCAATCAGAAACGAAAATTTAGTCATGAATAAATTCAAATCCCTTTTACCAGAATTCAAATCATACTTAATTGAGACGAGAAATTGCGAAACGCTTAACCAAGCTTATAACTTATTGCGCGAAATTGAACAAAATATTGACAACAGTAATTATAATAATAAATACAAAAATAACAATAATAACTTCCGTAATAACTTCAATTCAAATTCAAATACTAACAAGTGTCAAACAAACAGATATAACAATCACAGACCCAATAATAATAACAGTAACAGACAATATAATAACAGTAACCACTACCGTGATCGAAATAATAATAATAATAATAATTACAATCAAAACTATAATCGCAATTACAACCGAAATTATAACTCCAACAACAGAATGGAAATAGACAATTCTAATATACAGACATAATAACCCAAACCCAGATCCAATTGAACCAATGGATACAAATTTTCAGGTAATCGCCTCGGAAATTACCTACCAATAATCAATCTCCATATTGATAATCAAATTGTACCTACACTAATTGATACAGGTGCATCCATTTCCAGTATTGACAAAAATAGTCTTCCACAAAACCCAAAAATTTCACTAGACACCCCAATCTCTGTAAACGGATTAGGTGGATCCTATAATGTACAACACAAAGTTAAATCTAACATGCCCACGGAATTCAATTTACCACAATCACATAAAGTATTATGGCACGTAATGGATTTCCAGAATAAGGAATTCAAAGCCGTTATTGGTCAAAACATTTTACATCCCTTAAACGCCCAAATAAATGTAGGCGAAGGTGTAATGTTAATTAATAGTGAAAAACTAAAATTCAATTATTCGATCCCTGATGAGATAAATTATCAAATCGACATTGAAACCAACCAGTCCCGTGATCAATTGTTTGAAGGATTGAACAGCGAAGAGGCAATAATCCTCAAGAAAATACTCAGCGAATATGAGTCACTATTCTATCGAGAAGGACAAAACCTTAGTTGCACAACCCAAACAAAACACGAAATCATCACTAAAACCAATAAACCCCTTTATTCCAGAATCTATCGTTTTCAACCTGCCCATGAAAAAGAGGTCGAAAATCAAATTAACGACATGTTAAAACAAAACATTATAAAACCATCACATTCCCCCTATAACGCACCAATATGGGTCGTTCCAAAAAAACTAGATAACTCCGGTAAACAAAAATGGAGAATTGTAATTGACTATAGAAAACTAAACGAAGAAACTATAGATGACAAATTTCCAATTCCAAATATAGAATCCATATTTGACAAACTCGGAAAAGCCCAGTACTTCACAACCCTTGATCTAGCAAAAGGATTTCATCAAATTGAGATCAGCGAACATGATCGTCATAAAACTGCCTTTTCTACTCCCCAAGGACACTACGAATTCAATCGTATGCCCTTTGGTTTGAAAAACGCCCCTGCAACCTTTCAGCGAATGATCAACGAAGTTCTTAGAGAACATGTGAATAAAATATGTGTAGTATACTTGGATGACATACTAATTTTCGCCACTTCCCTTCAGAAATGGAACTCAATATTAAAAAAATATTTAATACCCTTGAAAAATACAAACTCAAAATACAAATCAATAAATGTAAATTCTTCGCAAAGTCCACGAATACCTAGGACACGTTTTAACAACAGATGGAATAGAACCAAACCCCGAAAAAAATTAAAATAATCAAAAATCTGAAAATCCCTAAAACTACAAAAGAAATAAAATCATTCTTGGGAATAACTGGCTATTATAGAAAATTCATAAATAATTATGCAAAATTGCATCACCACTTACTGAAGCCCTGAAAAAAGACAATCAAATTAATATTGAAAACCCAAAATACGTTGCAGCCTTCGAAAAATTAAAGGAACTTTTAATAAATCACCCCATCCTAAAATATCCCGATTTTAAACAAAAATTCGTACTCACAACAGATGCTTCAAATAAGGCAATAGGTGCCGTCCCTTTCACAAAATGGACATCCGATATCGTACGCAAGTAGGACACTCAATGAACATGAGCGTAACTATAGTACAATAGAAAAAGAACTATTAGCAATCGTTTGGTCCACAAAAACTTCAGACCTTACCTATACGGAGTAAAATTTGATATTAAAACAGACCATAGACTCCTTGTATGGCTCAGTAACCTAAAGGAACCCAATTCTAAACTACAACGTGGAAAATAAAACTAAATGAATACAACTTTAACATTGAATACGTTAAAGGTAAAGAAAACAAAGTAGCTGACTTTTTGAGTAGAATAAACGCCGACAAATTTGAAATAAACGTATTAACAGAAAATAGTCCAATTGAGAAAATGGATATAGATCAGATATCCGATATTGCAACCATACACTCTGGAACAGAAGGCCAACATGACCATATCCCTATAAAAGACGGAATAGTAAATATATATAAAACTCAAATAATAATTGTAGAAAGAAAACAAAAAGAAATTCAAATCGTCAATAAAAAAAGACGAATATTCATTGATCAGAGCGACATAAATTCAGAAAATGCTATAATAGATATACTTCGACGTTACATACCTGAAAAAGGACACATAGGTATATATTGCAAATTAAACGACCATCAATGGAACGTAGTTCAACAAAATATAATAAATCTTTATTCCAATAATAACGACCTAAAATTTATCAAATATACCCAACTTGTAATTGACTTAATCAACGAAGAACAATGTTACGACAAATTAGAGAAATACACAACGAAAATACCAATCACCGTGGAATAACAGAAAACTATGCCGAAATCAAAAACAAATTCTACTATAATGGGATACTCAAACTAATACCAAATATATAAATAATTGTGACATATGTAACCAAATCAAATACGACCGAAACCCTGTAAAACCAAAATTTCTAATTTCCGAAACCCCAACAGATGTCAACGAAATAATACACATAGATGTATTTACCATCAAAAAACGACTATTCTTTACCACTATAGACAAATTTTCCAAACACCTATACGTAAAAGAAACTTCCGATAAAAACGCCATAACCTTTATTCAATTACTACGCGAAAGAAACGCAAATTTAGGTAAACCCCTCAAAATAACGAATTCAATATGGTAAACATTAAAGAATACCTGAAATCTGAAAACATCGAAATACATTTCACTTCCCCTAAATCACATACAGGAAATTCCGACATGAATAGATGTCATAGTACCCTTTTGGAACATATCAGAACCTTAATTAAAACAAAACCATCCTTGAACATTAGTGAAAAGTATTAAAATCAGTAGAATATTACAACAATACAATACACTCCACAATTGAAGCAAACCCTTGAATGTTCAATATGGAAATATTGAAAAATCTAAATTACGTATAATAATAACCGATAAAAAACTAAAATGAATAAAAATATCATAACAAAACTAGAGAACCTAAACCAGAAATCGAAAACGGAGAAATATATATAAAAAACTACGAAAGTGAAAGACATAAAGACAAACCCAAGTTCAGAAAAGTAAAAGTAACTCTTGACAAAAATGGTAATATCTTCGCAAACAAAACTAAACATAACAAACATCAACTAAAATTCATCCGAGCAGAATAAAAAGAACGAAAAAGTTTAATAAACCACAAATACCATAATAGAAAAATATAGTACACATTTTAACAACCGAACAAGAACAAGTAATCGAAAATACCCTAAAAACAAACTCAGATAATTCAATCGTAACAACCAATTTAACTTAAATATAACCAAAAAGGACATCGATACCCTAACAAACAACAATTGGCTAAATGACCAAATAATAATATTTCTATCTAAACCTAATAGCGGAAGATAACTCAAATAAACCTAATTTACCCAAAAATCCATGTAATGAATACCTTCTTCTTACCAACATTAAAAACTTCAGGATACAACACAGTTAAGAGATGGACAAGAAAAATTGATATATTCACTCACAACCTCATTTTAATCCCTATACACAAAAATAATAACCATTGGACTTTAGCTACCATAGACCTAAATAATCGAATAATAAAAATATAGACTCATTGGAGAAACAGATAATAATACCCCAAAATTACTCTGCGAATACCTAGAAAAAGAATCATTGGATAAACTAAATAATCCTTAGACACTTCTGATTTTACTATAATAAACGAGAAAAATATTCCAAACCAAACTAACAGTAATGATTGCGGAATTTTCGCATGCACATTTGCAAAAACCATAGCTAAAAATAAATCAATAAATTTCACACAAGAAGACATCCCCATTCTTAGAAAAAGAATAATATTCGAAATAATCCAAGGAAAACTTCTTCCATAACTACAGATCCTTTCATTCATTTCATTCATTCATTTCTTACCAAATAACAGAACACCTTAAAATAATCGATTCTAATAACCACGCTATAATAGAAAACATGAATAAACAATTCGTTTTGAGAATGAAGAGGGTCCTAAGTCCGCATCAACTTAATGCAGGACCGGACCAATTGAGGAGCAACTACTCCTTCTTTTCTGGTCCACGGACCCCTCGCAGGGCTTGCACCCAAACTTTTTTAAAAAAAGTGAAGCGACGGCGGCTTTACGGTTTCTTACCAGGACAGAGGCAAATCGTCAGACGTTGCCTCACCTCTGCCCTGGGAGCAGCGTGACCGTAGCGGCTCGCAGATGTTGAATGCTCCTTTATATAATTCGTAAAACACGACATGCCTACGAATTATATTGAGCGTGCGAGCCGCTACGGTCACGCTGCTCCCAGGGCAGAGGTGAGGGCAGCGTCTGACGATTTGCCTCTGTCCTGGTAAGAAACCGTAAAGCCGCCGTCGCTTCACTTTTTTAAAAAAGTTTGGGTGCAAGCCCTGCGAGGGGTCCGTGGACCAGAAAAGAAGGAGTAAGTTGCTCCTCAATTGGTCCGGTCCTGCATTAAGTTGATGCGACTTAGGACCCCTCTTCATTCTCAAAACGAATTGTTTATTCATGTTTTCTATTATAGCGTGGTTATAGAATCGATTATTTTAAGGTGTTCTGTTATTTGGTAAGAAATGAATGAATGAATGAATGAAAGGATCTGTAGTTATGGAAGAAGTTTTCCTTGGATTATTTCGAATATTATTCTTTTTCTAAGAATGGGGATGTCTTCTTGTGTGAAATTTATTGATTTATTTTTAGCTATGGTTTTTGCAAATGTGCATGCGAAAATTCCGCAATCATTACTGTTAGTTTGGTTTGGAATATTTTTCTCGTTTATTATAGTAAAATCAGAAGTGTCTAAGGATTTATTTAGTTTATCCAATGATTCTTTTTCTAGGTATTCGCAGAGTAATTTTGGGGTATTATTATCTGTTTCTCCCAATGAGTCATATATTTTTATTATTCGATTATTTAGGTCTATGGTAGCTAAAGTCCAATGGTTATTATTTTTGTGTATAGGGATTAAAATGAGGTTGTGAGTGAATATATCAATTTTTCTTGTCCATCTCTTAACTGTGTTGTATCCTGAAGTTTTTAATGTTGGTAAGAAGAAGGTATTCATTACATGGATTTTGGTAAATTAGGTTTATTTGAGTTATCTTCCGCTATTAGGTTTAGATAGAAATTTATTATTTGGTCATTTAGCCAATTGTTGTTTGTTAGGGTATCGATGTCCTTTTTGGTTATATTTAAGTTAAATTTGGTTGTTACGATTGAATTATCTGAGTTTGTTTTTAGGGTATTTTCGATTACTTGTTCTTGTTCGTTGTTAAATGTGTACTATATTTTTCTATTACTGGTATTTGTGTTTTATTAAACTTTTTCGTTCTTTTTATTCTGCTCGGATGAATTTTAGTTTGATGTTTGTTATGTTTAGTTTTGTTTGCGAAGATATTACCATTTTTGTCAAGAGTTACTTTTACTTTTCTGAACTTGGGTTTGTCTTTATGTCTTTCACTTTCGTAGTTTTTTATATATATTTCTCCGTTTTCGATTTCTGGTTTAGGTTCTCTAGTTTGTTATGATATTTTATTCATTTTAGTTTTTTATCGGTTATTATTATACGTAATTTAGATTTTTCAATATTTCCATATTGAACATTCAAGGGTTTTGCTTCAATTGTGGAGTGTATTGTATTGTTGTAATATTCTACTGATTTTAATACTTGTTCACTAATGTTCAAGGATGGTTTTGTTTTAATTAAGGTTCTGATATGTTCCAAAAGGGTACTATGACATCTATTCATGTCGGAATTTCCTGTATGTGATTTAGGGGAAGTGAAATGTATTTCGATGTTTTCAGATTTCAGGTATTCTTTAATGTTTACCATATTGAATTCGTTATTTTGAGGGGTTTACCTAAATTTGCGTTTCTTTCGCGTAGTAATTGAATAAAGGTTATGGCGTTTTTATCGGAAGTTTCTTTTACGTATAGGTGTTTGGAAAATTTGTCTATAGTGGTAAAGAATAGTCGTTTTTTGATGGTAAATACATCTATGTGTATTATTTCGTTGACATCTGTTGGGGTTTCGGAAATTAGAAATTTTGGTTTTACAGGGTTTCGGTCGTATTTGATTTGGTTACATATGTCACAATTATTTATATATTTGGTTATTAGTTTGAGTATCCCATTATAGTAGAATTTGTTTTTGATTTCGGCATAGTTTTCTGTTATTCCACGGTGATTGGTATTTTCGTGTATTTCTCTAATTTTGTCGTAACATTGTTCTTCGTTGATTAAGTCAATTACAAGTTGGGTATATTTGATAAATTTTAGGTCGTTATTATTGGAATAAAGATTTATTATATTTTGTTGAACTACGTTCCATTGATGGTCGTTTAATTTGCAATATATACCTATGTGTCCTTTTTCAGGTATGTAACGTCGAAGTATATCTATTATAGCATTTTCTGAATTTATGTCGCTCTGATCAATGAATATTCGTCTTTTTTTATTGACGATTTGAATTTCTTTTTGTTTTCTTTCTACAATTATTATTTGAGTTTTATATATATTTACTATTCCGTCTTTTATAGGGATATGGTCATGTTGGCCTTCTGTTCCAGAGTGTATGGTTGCAATATCGGATATCTGATCTATATCCATTTTCTCAATTGGACTATTTTCTGTTAATACGTTTATTTCAAATTTGTCGGCGTTTATTCTACTCAAAAAGTCAGCTACTTTGTTTTCTTTACCTTTAACGTATTCAATGTTAAAGTTGTATTCATTTAGTTTTATTTTCCACCGTTGTAGTTTAGAATTGGGTTCCTTTAGGTTACTGAGCCATACAAGGAGTCTATGGTCTGTTTTAATATCAAATTTTACTCCGTATAGGTAAGGTCTGAAGTATTTTGTGGACCAAACGATTGCTAATAGTTCTTTTTCTATTGTACTATAGTTACGCTCATGTTCATTGAGTGTCCTACTTGCGTACGATATCGGATGTCCATTTTGTGAAAGGACGGCACCTATTGCCTTATTTGAAGCATCTGTTGTGAGTACGAATTTTTGTTTAAAATCGGGATTTTTAGGATGGGGTGATTTATTAAAAGTTCCTTTAATTTTTCGAAGGCTGCAACGTATTTTGGGTTTTCAATATTAATTTGATTGTCTTTTTTCAGGGCTTCAGTAAGTGGTGATGCAATTTTTGCATAATTATTTATGAATTTTCTATAATAGCCAGTTATTCCCAAGAATGATTTTATTTCTTTTGTAGTTTTAGGGATTTTCAGATTTTTGATTATTTTAATTTTTTTCGGGGTTTGGTTCTATTCCATCTGTTGTTAAAACGTGTCCTAGGTATTCCGTGGACTTTGCGAAGAATTTACATTTATTGATTTGTATTTTGAGTTTGTATTTTTCAAGGGTATTAAATATTTTTTTAATATTGAGTTCCATTTCCTGAAGGGAAGTGGCGAAAATTAGTATGTCATCCAAGTATACTACACATATTTTATTCACATGTTCTCTAAGAACTTCGTTGATCATTCGCTGAAAGGTTGCAGGGGCGTTTTTCAAACCAAAGGGCATACGATTGAATTCGTAGTGTCCTTGGGGAGTAGAAAAGGCAGTTTTATGACGATCATGTTCGCTGATCTCAATTTGATGAAATCCTTTTGCTAGATCAAGGGTTGTGAAGTACTGGGCTTTTCCGAGTTTGTCAAATATGGATTCTATATTTGGAATTGGAAATTTGTCATCTATAGTTTCTTCGTTTAGTTTTCTATAGTCAATTACAATTCTCCATTTTTGTTTACCGGAGTTATCTAGTTTTTTTGGAACGACCCATATTGGTGCGTTATAGGGGGAATGTGATGGTTTTATAATGTTTTGTTTTAACATGTCGTTAATTTGATTTTCGACCTCTTTTTCATGGGCAGGTTGAAAACGATAGATTCTGGAATAAAGGGGTTTATTGGTTTTAGTGATGATTTCGTGTTTTGTTTGGGTTGTGCAACTAAGGTTTTGTCCTTCTCGATAGAATAGTGACTCATATTCGCTGAGTATTTTCTTGAGGATTATTGCCTCTTCGCTGTTCAATCCTTCAAACAATTGATCACGGGACTGGTTGGTTTCAATGTCGATTTGATAATTTATCTCATCAGGGATCGAATAATTGAATTTTAGTTTTTCACTATTAATTAACATTACACCTTCGCCTACATTTATTTGGGCGTTTAAGGGATGTAAAATGTTTTGACCAATAACGGCTTTGAATTCCTTATTCTGGAAATCCATTACGTGCCATAATACTTTATGTGATTGTGGTAAATTGAATTCCGTGGGCATGTTAGATTTAACTTTGTGTTGTACATTATAGGATCCACCTAATCCGTTTACAGAGATTGGGGTGTCTAGTGAAATTTTTGGGTTTTGTGGAAGACTATTTTTGTCAATACTGGAAATGGATGCACCTGTATCAATTAGTGTAGGTACAATTTGATTATCAATATGGAGATTGATTATTGGTAGGTAATTTCCGAGGCGATTACCTGAAAATTTGTATCCATTGGTTCAATTGGATCTGGGTTTGGGTTATTATGTCTGTATATATTAGAATTGTCTATTTCCATTCTGTTGTTGGAGTTATAATTTCGGTTGTAATTGCGATTATAGTTTTGATTGTAATTATTATTATTATTATTATTTCGATCACGGTAGTGGTTACTGTTATTATATTGTCTGTTACTGTTATTATTGGGTCTGTGATTGTTATATCTGTTTGTTTGACACTTGTTAGTATTTGAATTTGAATTGAAGTTATTACGGAAGTTATTATTGTTATTTTTGTATTTATTATTATAATTACTGTTGTCAATATTTTGTTCAATTTCGCGCAATAAGTTATAAGCTTGGTTAAGCGTTTCGCAATTTCTCGTCTCAATTAAGTATGATTTGAATTCTGGTAAAAGGGATTTGAATTTATTCATGACTAAATTTTCGTTTCTGATTGGGTTAAATTCGGAATGGGATTCCCTTTGAGGATCTTGTACATATTTAGTATTTATTCTATTTAATAGTTTGTTTAATTTATAATATGTGTCCTCTATATTTCTAGAACTTACTTTATGGATTCGGTTTACAATTGTAGAATATGTTTCGTGGACTCCAAATGTTGATAGAAGAATGTTTTTGACGGTGTTCCATGTTGGGTTAGGTAATTTTTGGACTACGTGTCTGGCTTCGCCTTGCAGTTTGTAGAGTATTAGTCTCAAAATGTACGACTGTTGATCACCAGGCTGGACAAGTTGTAGTAAGGATGTGGCTTCCTCAAGCCATGTTGTTAGAGAGTATTCTCTGTTGTTTCCGGTGTATGTGGGAAGTTTTCTCGCTTCCTTGATGAGTTCTCCAAAGTCGAGTGGTAGAGGGATTTGTTCAACCATTTTGTTGTGTTATATTTGTTATTTTGATTTGTATTATTTGATTTGTATTATTATTCACTGTGTTCACTGTTTATTATATATATAGTATTTTGTATGCTCCCTTCGCCTGAATTTTCTCCAGACTACTTATGGAGTTTAGCACAATAGGGACTATATATTTTTGTGTTAGCCAGTCGAATTTTCTTCGAGTGGTTGATAGTAGTTCAATTTTCTTGAACTAGTTTTTATTATATTGTTCGAATTTTCTCCGAATAATGTGAGTTATAGTGATAGTTCAATTTTCTTGAACTATTGTTATTAGAAAAAAAAGGCAAGCGACGGCGGCTTTACGGTTTCTTACCAGGGCAGAGGCAAATCGTCAGACGCTGCCTCACCTCTGCCTCTGCCCTGGTAAGAAACCGTAAAGCCGCCGTCGCTTGACTTTTTTTAAAAAAGTTTGGGTGCAAGCCCTGCGAGGGGTCCGTGGACCAGAAAAGAAGGAGTAAGTTGCTCCTCAATTGGTCCGGTCCTGCATTAAGTTGATGCGGACTTAGGACCCCCCTTCATTCTCAAAACGAATATTGTTATTAGGTTATTCGAATTTTCTTCGAATAACTGTAGGTTACGAGTCGAAAAGGGGTTTCCTCCCACCTTTTGACGGACGACTGCGCCAGTTACGAATAGCGGGCTTGCGCTATTCAAAACGATAAATTTTAAAAGTCTCTTCCGCGAGACTTATTATTCGAAACGCCACTTTTATTAATTTAAAAGCACTTTATTATAAACTTCGAATAACACTGGTATTCTACTTAATACTATATCCCGGAACTAAGTATTACTTGACAAGAACTCCATTACAAGAACCCGACTCGACTTTACTATAAGGATGGACTAATCACGTCCAAGATACGAAGATCAACAAATCAAAACTAGAACTGTCTAATGTTGGGATGAGTTCTATATTTATAGTGTTCTAGACAAAGGATGCAAAATGCTGATAGTGCATTTTGCATATTCTGTAATATGATATTTTAATTACGCGCTGATCTTCATTTGATCTAGTTTGTTTATAGATCGAATGAAGTCATCTATCGTTTGAAATGATGAAATAGTGATGACTCATCGTATTGAAGATACGAATTGGATATTGGAAAAGATAAGATGAGTCATATGAGATTGAACGGATCGATGTTTACATTAGTTAAGGGATGTTTACATATGAACTTAGGTTAGTGTTTACATTGGTTGAGGATGTTTATATATGTTCTTATATTACTGATGATATGGACTGATGTCTTCATCTGGATTATTGGTGAAGGTGACCTTGGGGTTAGGTACAAGTGTACTTGGTGTACTTATGTTAATGGGTGTAAGGTCCTGTATAACTTGCGCATCGTTAACTCGTGGTCTTTAAAAAGTCGGTGTCGCGGTCTCCACGGAAAAAAACCGTCGAGATGATGCTGAAAGGCTACCTGCGTCGCACGCCATGCATTAAACTCAATAGAGTTCCATTGAAATACCGGAAGAAAGTGACATACTTGGGAGTCACGATCGCGGAACGCATGTACTTGGCTCCGCACCTGCGCGAGCTCAAGCCACGGTTGACTAAATTGGTGTGTATGCTGAGGCGAGTGATGAGTGTGGAGTGCGGTCTAAGCAGAAGAGCTGCTAGATCCATTTATTGGGGGCTCTTTCCTGGCATGTTGTACGTATGGGTCCCCTTTGTTGTGTGATTTGGCGCTGACGGTAAGGGGCAGGCAGCTGCTCTACGCTTGTCAGCGAGTGGCGTTGTTATCGTGTCTTCCTGTATGTCGTACGGTCTCGACCGACGCCATGCAGGTTTTGTTGGTGTTCCTCCTCTTGATCTGGAGGTAGTCCGGCGTGCCACGGCCTACAGGATCAGGAGGGTCGTATCTTTGCTGCAAACAGATCTTGTAGGTAGTAATCAGGTTGAAGGGCTAGGGCCGCTTGCGGTCAAAAAGGTGTTAGACGAGAGTGTAACATCTAAGTGGCAGCTTAGATGGAACGAATGTGGGAAAGGTCGGGTCCCATATAAGTACGTTCAGATATGTGTCTGCCAGAGGAAGTTCCGTCGTGGACTTTGGACTTGAGATGGGCTTCCTCCTGACGGGGCATGGTAGCTTGAATGAGTTTCTCTTCAAGCGGAACCTTGCTTCCACGCAGGGTTGTATTCTGTGTGGGGCTGACCCAGAGGACTGGTTCGATGTGCTCTGTATCTGTCCGGCGTACTGTGACATCCGCAATCTAGACGACATGGGCGTTCGTGTGGTGAGCGGTATCTTTGATTTTAGCCAGTGCCTTGCTAGCAGTGAGACGCTTCGATGTGCTAATGTTTTCGCGCGTGCTGTCTTCCAACGAAGGAGGGAGTTTCTCGACGCTGCTTCGCCTGCGGTTGTTGGGTGAATGGCCTTAGTGGCCATGGTGGATAGCCACCAGTCCTGTGTGTTATGTGTTTGTGTTGTCTTGTGATGTCCTGTGTGTTTTCTGTTTGTGTTTGTCTTGTGATGTCCTTTGTGTTTGGGTTGTACGCAGAGCAGTAGTTAGCTGGTTAAAGGTTCCGTTGCGGTTCTCCGCCTCGGGCTGATTCCAGTTAACCCGTTGGGGAGTTCCGTTCCCACGTACTCGAGGAGGGCGATCAGACTCGAGTCTGCAAGGACTCATCTGAAGTGGCTTCGACCACGAAGCCTCACCGGAGGTTATCTGGTATCATAGGGAACCGGGATGGCCCTCTGAGAGCATATGCTCCAGGAGTATTCCTGGAGGATGTGTTTCTCGCCCCGGTTATTTGCGGTTGGCCCCCTAGTGAGAGTTTCATGGTGGTTGTGGTTATGCCTACATCGCGGGCAGAGCACCTCGGAGCTCGAGCGCGGAGTTGCGCTGTACAACTTGGGTGCCGTACTCTTAGTTGCGGCAGAGGTGTTAGATAGGCCTCGCATCCACTGGTATGAATGTTGAGGCCTGCACTCAATATAAACCAGGACCGCTGTGCTTGCATGGCGGGGCTCTGATTGTGGTCCCAAATTCAATCCGTGTCCGAAGAGGACCGTGGGACTATGCCTTCACGGCAGGTACTCACGTAAAACCCCCAGGACTTTCATGTCCCTATCTACTATCTAGCGAAACCACAGCCAAGGGAACGGGCTTGGAATAATCAGCGGGAAACGAAGACCCTGTTGAGCTTGACTCTAGTCTGGCATTGTAAGGAGACATAAGAGGTGTAGCATAAGTGGGAGATTTTCTAGCTTCGGCTTGATTTTCAACAAGGCAATATCAATATTTTTGTTGTTTCCTTACTTACTTGATTACATGGTATGTGTGTCATACTTAGCCGTTATTATAATATTTACTGGTATTTTGTATTGCCACAAGATTCTGGTTCAAAATATCAAAAGTTTGTTCTATATTTTAAACAGATTAAAAGAAATTGATCATTAGTCATGTTTGAGAGACAGTAATTTAAGTTGTTTACTTTTCCTCAGTACTTTTTAAGGTTTTCTGTAAAACAAAACCTTGTTAAAAATCGATTCACTGTCAGTCAGACATATAGATGGACAGTATGTCTATCACACGCACTTTTCTCCTAAACGACTAAACCGATTCTATCAAAATTTGGTGGGCGCATCAGTACTATGAAATCCCACGCACATAGTGAGTGAAATAAAGTGGGGTATAAAAGGAGGCTGCCCATACATGCAAAAGGGGAGGTAAATTTTTTTTTTCACAGAATATAGTCATGTGAATGAAAGGTATGGATTATTACTTCTCGAAACGGGTATTACTTTTGGCATGGATTGGAAAGTGGGCGAGTACGGAATCAAAATGAGCACACTTATTATGATTCTGTTAAGGGAAAGTCGCACCGCGTGCTTAAAGAATTATTGTGCCCGTTTTACTGGTTATAGTGTACCTATTAATCATAATATCCAAAGCAAGCCTATAATCGTTAGGAATTTTAGTATATTCCCTACTTCCAAATCTTTCAACTTTGCATCTGGTATTAATTGTTCTCCCAGATGCCTCGACCTACTTTACTATATTCCCTATTTCCAAATCTTTCAACTTTGTATCTGGTATTAAACTGTTCTCCCAGATGCCTCAACCTACTTTCCACAAGTGCCGGAAACTATCCCAGAACGTATTTATATACCTCTACAGGTTTCATCACACTGCGCACAGAACAGTGGCAGTGTCCGTAGATATATCTAGCTTTCCTAGATGAATAGCTGAGTGTACACCACTCTTATATGAAATCTGGGCCTCATAAACGGTTTCCATTCCGATATCTGATCAAATAAACTTGTTAATACTATACTACCAACTTTTAGAAATTGACTGACTGATAGTAACTGGTCGGTATCAAACGAAAAGTCTCAATTAGTACTTTCCGAAAGTGAAATCAGTTTTGGCGTGGATTGGAAATTTCCCGAGTAAGTAGTCAAAAACTAGTATTAGTTTTGGCCCGAATTGCAACGTATGCGAGTAAAGCGTCAAAACGTGCACACCTGAAGTCAAACAGGACTCATTTTGGAAACTACCCAACCTAAAAATCTAAAACAAAATCAAGTTAGTGCGCCTATATGAAATCTAAGCCACAAAATATTTCCCATTCCGATATATGCTCAAATACACTTGCTAATATTTTATTACCAACTTTTAGAAATTGACTAAAAGCAATCCCTTAAGTTCACCCTGGGAGTACTAAATCTCGTCTCAGCACAGAGCACACTATCGTACATACGTATGCAATGGAAATATCTCAAAGCTATAGCAATTCACATTTATCGCGTGAATTTACTGCATCTTAAGCCATGCAAATAAGATGCTGACGTCATAATAAACGAAAATAATTGACAGTTGAGTGAATTATTAAAATTCCATCCATGAAGAATCTATTTTTCTCCAGCCCTTTCTAAGGTTTTGTGTAAGACAAAACCTGACTAAAATGGATTCACTGTCTGTCACACGCATTCTCCCCAAAAGGGCTAAACCGATCCGGTCGAACTTTAGTGGTATGGGAACTATGAACTCCTACTCATACAGTCAGTGACATATATTTAGGTGGGGTTTGAAGAGGGCTCCCCATACATGCAAAAGGATGTAAAATTTTTTCACCGAATATGGTCGTGTGTGCTATCAAATGAAAGGCCTGGATTTCCACTTTCCGAAACTGGCATGAATTGGGGAGTGCGTTAGCAAGGGTGAAAATGTACACACTTAAATTGAGACAGGACTTATTTTCGAAGATAAGCCAACCCCAAATATCTGACGAAAATGGGGGTGGTGCCCTGATCCGAAATCTAAGCCTCGAAAATCTATTCAAATTCGAGACCAACTCAAATAAACTTGCTAATACTATACTACCAACTTTTAGAAATTAACTGAAAACAATCCCTTAGATTCACCCAGAAAGTACTAACATCAGCATAGAGGACACTATTCTATGCACGCGGAGTTTGATGAAATTCCAGCTGTTAGCGGTCCAAAGTTATGTCAGTTCAAACTTATCAGTTTCGCGGGAATTTACTGCATATTAAACCATGCAATAGAGTGCTGAAGCCACATTGTCGAAGATTAATTGATGTCTCGGTGAAATATTAAAATTCTGTTCCTGAAGAGTTTATCTCTACCCAGCCTCTTTTAAAGTTGTGTGACACCAACTCTTATTAAAATCGATTCACTATCTGTCTGTCTGTCTGTTTAACGCTCTTTTCCCCCAAAACGCCTTAACCCATCCGATGGAAATTTTGTGGACGTATGGGAACTGTGAAATTCTACGCATATGATGGGTGACATAGATTTTGGTGGTTTTTAAAGGGATCCCTGAAAAAAAAATCAGTGAGGTGCACTTATATGAATTCCGGGTCTGAAAATATGCCCCATTCTGATATCTCCTCAACCAACTTGCTAATTCTATATAACTAACTCTAATAAATTCACTGGACATACCAGTGTGTGGGATTTTTACCCACTAAAACCACCCCCGACTCCCTCCCTACAGCACGGAACCACCATAAGGTATTATATCACGGGGCGGAGTCAGCTCATTTAGCTTAATCACCTTCCTTCTATACGCGGCGTACATGATCGCGCTTTTCTTCTCCCCTCTGCCTTTTGTAGTTTATTTTGGATAGATGCGATCATGGGTTGATCACATCTCAGTTCTCTTGTTGTGCTAACCATTTTCGGCACCAGATTTTCTGGTACCAGCACCTCTAGAGTCCTCCTTTCTCCCTCTGGGAGTCCATCGTAATTTGGACATTCGGGTGAGGTCTCCATTTAAACCTGCGCAGGTATTGGCGATATCCTCTGTGCCCCGTGAGAAACTGGGTGAGATTATAATTAACCTCACTGTGTCGTCTCTCCAACCACTCCTTGATGGCAGGAATGAGCCTGTGATTCCACCGACCCTTTCCCGAGCATTCCCACTGCTTTTGCCATCTATTTATGGATCTTTCCCTCTTAGCCTTCTTTGCCTGCGATGAGGAAGAGACTGGCTTGGCATTGTATATATTCGCCATCTCATCTGCCAATATGTCAATCGTCATCATTCCGGAGATGACGAATGTTGCATCATCCGAGACAGTCCTGAAGGCAGAGCATACCATCAGGGCTGTTTTCCTGTAGACTGCACTCAGTTTCTTAGTATTAACTGACATCCGCAACGCCTCCCTCCAAAACGGGGGTCGCATAGAGCATGATCACCACACTGGCTATAAGCAAACTGGAGGTATACCGTGGCTCTTCCACGTTCGGTATCATCCTCGCCAGGGCCATACTAGCAGTGGATGATTTATCCCAAAAATACAGCACGTGTTGCCTATAGCTGAGCTTCCTGTCTATCACCACCCCCAAGTATTTGATGGTCGGCTTGGAAGTGATAATATGATTCCCGATTTTAATGGAGGCGTAATTTCTCTTCGGGCGCTTAGTGATGAGGACCGCTTCCGGAAGTGTCAGACCAGACCTCTCTAAACTAACATTAACAGCACTAATTGCCTCGCTTGAGTATAACTCAGCATCTTCGAGATGCTTTGCGACTACAACCAGCGCTATGTCGTCAGCGTAACCTACCACTGTGTCTTCCTCCGGAAGAGGAAGATTAAATACATCGTTGTACATAATATTCCACAGTAGTGGGCCCAATACGGAGCCTTGCGGGCCACCCGCGGAAACAACGTACTCCTGGGGTCCGTCATCGGTGTCATATCAGAGCCTCCTTTCAGTTAAATAACTATCGACGATAGCAGCGAGATAGGCGGGAATACCAACCTTCGCTAGGGCTTTTCCGTGTTAGATTCCAATTGGCCGAATTGAATGCATTTTTCACGTCCAGGGTTACTACCACGCAATATTTGCTGGTACCACCCTTTCCGTGGATTCCATCTTCGGCTGGCTTTATGGAACCCATATTGCCGATCTGAAAGGCCGCCTTGGCTCTCAATAGATGTGTTTTCACGGATATCGCTTTAGTGCTTCGTTGAGAGTGCCTAGTTCCAATTTTAACAGACTTTATATTTGAAATAATAAAAAACTTGTTGTTTCTTTTTCGTTGGTGTGGATATTTATTCTTGCAAATACCGATATTCGGGAAGACTGATGAAGAGAACAAGTTTTTTATTATTTCAGATAATTAATCGTTGGAAACACCGCATAATTAACCTCAGACTTTTATTTGTGAGTTGAACGTTGCTATGCTACAATGGAGCAGTCTAACCCCCACGACGGACTATTTGCTGCCCATGTCATCAGAGTGCTTGGCCGAATTGAACCGCATGGATTGCTACTTGGCGCGAGTTTCAGATCTAGTATGTGGTGTTGCAGTCAGGATCCCTTGAGTATCTCGGGCACGGGCTGGAGATAGTGCTTTGCATCTCCGTTGCTTATTTTGGAGTTCGACGTGACCATGCTATAATGGAGCAGTCTTGCACACATTAGCCGGACTGCTAGCTGCGCATGTCATCAACTGTGTGTGCCTAAGACAATTCGAGCGCACAGTGGGCCCAATACGGAGCCCTGCGGGACACCCGTGGAAACAACGTACTCCTGGGGTCCATCATCAGTGTTATACCAGAGCCTCCTTTCCCCCTTTCATGTTAAATAACTATCGACGATAGCAGCGAGATAGGCGGGGATACTTCGCTAGGGATTTGCGTATTGGACTCCAATCTACCGAATTGACTGCATTTTTCACATCCAAGGTTACTACCACGCAATATTTGCTGGTACTACCCTTTCCGTGGATTTTTCCCACAGTGTCCAAAAGATAATATGGGCGGTGTGAGGATGGTTCACCTGGAGGTTTACCAGGCTTAGGTAGAAGTACCAACTTCTGCCGCTTCCATGCTGCTGGAAATATTCCCTCGGACATGCAATGCTTCGAATAACTTAGCGAACATGTCCGGTCTGGATTTCACAGCAAGCTTAAAGGCTTTATTCGGTACTCCGTCCAGGCCCGGCGCTTTATTGTCTCCCATTTTACCGCAGATCTCCAGCAGTTCGTCTCTGGTGACTGGCGGAATTGCCGTCACATTCAGTGGTGGTTGGAATGTGTCGGCGTTATCTTGCGGAGGGTTAACTCCTGGATAATTTTCGGCAAGAGGACGGGACACGTGATCTGCGGAGATCAACGGCCTCTGAATCGTCCCATCACGATTCTATAGGCACTCCCCCACGGGTTTACCTTCGCTTCTGAGCCGAGGTCCTTAAAGCATTTCCTTTTGCTTCGCTGGATAGCTAGCTTGAGGGTTTTGCGAGCTGCCTCATAAGTGCACTCTTTTTGCCCCTGCTCGAATCAAACTACCGCCCTCTGAGCCGCTCTTCTGGCTCGGTGGCAGGCTGATCGAAGGCCGGTCAGTTCATCATTCCACCAGTAGTTTGGTCTTCTACTGGGGAATGAACACCTCCTAGGCATGGATGCCACACATGCTTGGCGATGCATTGAACCACATGGACGGCTCTTTCCGTAGAGACGCCTGCTTTATCAGGTTGATCTAACCACAGCTCTATGTTGGAGACCGAAGAGACCGGCCAGCCTGGTTTCTGACATGATGGGTCTTTGCCCTGTGGCTGGATACATGTTTCAAACAAGATTTTAGTAATTTAATCACTTGATCCGTCATGAAGCTATTTCGAATAAGTTTAAATAAATCGATATTGACTGAAATGCTTCCAGTGAAAAGGTAATTTAGTAACAAAAACAACACTTTTAGAAGGACTCCATTTCGATGAGTTTCTTATAAAGTTTTATTCACATGTGATCGTTGTTCTTAAGTAACACTAATTCCCTCAAATTTAAATGTCCATCATGGTTAGCGATGGCACTACTAGCTTCGAAGTTGACTTAAACGGACTTCGATTCACGACTGCTACCCGCCGCGGTTGGAGACCGAAGAGACCGGCTTATTTCCATGCGGTCCTTACTGCCCCAACCAACGGCAACTTTCCTCACCGCTAATTCTCCACTCCCGTGGCGAGTTCTAAAATGATTGAGTGGAGAGTTCCGCGCCATCTACCGTCCGCATCCGCAACATTCGAAATAAATTTCAAATGCTGCGGATCCTGCCGCGCCAAATCACTCCGCCCCCAGACGAAACCTAGGGGGTTTTGGCGACCGATCCCGGAACTCTCTCCCCCGTTAATCCACAAAACGGATACGACGCTGCTTCGGGGCGCACACGCGTTTCAGTCTGGACAAAGAGACCGCCTTTTTGTATCCACCGATCTCGAGCTGGAAGAAATGTTCTCCCCTCTCGAAAACGCGGTACGGGCCTTCATATGGAGGCTGCAGCGGCTTCCGGACGGCATCCGTCCTGACCAGAACGTGCGTGCACGTGTCCAGTTCCTTGGGCGAACAAGCAGGTATGGACGAGTGTCGAGTGGGTGGTGGCGCTTTGATGCATCGGAGATTGTCCCTCAGCAGACGCACCAACCCCGACTCCGTGAGACCCGATCTCTTGTCGAAGACCGGATCGCTTGGGAGTTTTGGATTCTCCCCGTATACCAGCTCCGCAGGGCTGGCAGCAAATTCCTCTCGGCGGGTTGTACGTAGGCCGAGGAGGACGAGAGGCAAGACTTGAGTCCAACTTTCAGCGTCCGGTGCCACCGTTCTAGCATCCCATTGGATTGCGGGTGGTATGCAGTAGTCCGCTGGCGTTTAAAACCCAGGAGTTTGCCTAACTCCGAGAAAAGGGTGGAATCAAATTGCATTCCCTGGTCAGTGATGATCACTGCAGGGACGCCAAAGCGAGGTATTCACTCTCGGCAGAGGGCTTCGGCACAAGATTGCGCCGTAATGTCTTTCAGAGGTACTGCCTCAGGCCACCGCGTGAACCTGTCGATGATTGTGAGGCAATACTTGTAACCGTGCGAGTCTCGCAAAGGCCCTATTATGTCGAGGTGTATGTGTGGAAACGCTTGGTAGTGCGGGGGAATGAGCCCACTTCTTTCCTTACATGCCTGGAGACTTTACACTTCTGGCATGCGATGCACTCTCTGGCCCAGGAATTGATATCCTTGTTCATGGAGGGCCAGAAGTATTTTTCGGTGGCTAACCGATTTGTTGTCCTGATGCCGGGATGCGCCAAGTCGTGAACTGCGTGGAACACTTCCTTGCGAAATGTGGCCGGAATGTATGGCCGAGGTCCCTTTTCCGAGTCTTCGCAGCAGAGCGAGAGGTTTGAGCCGAAGATGGGCAACTCCCGAAATTTGTATTTGGGGTTGGATTTGAGGCTCTGAAGTGCTGCGTCATCCTCCTGCGCCTTGGCAATAGCCGAGAAATCGAGTGAGGCGGGGATGTTAACCTCGGAGACACGAGACAAAGCGTCAGCAACTATGTTGTCCTTGCCGGACACGTGCTGGATGTCTGACGTAAACTGGCTTATGAAGCTCAGGTGTCGAAGCTGACGAGGGGACGCTTTGTCGGGCTTCTGTTTCAAAGCATACGTGAGAGGCTTATGGTCCGTGAACACTGTGAACGGCCTGCCTTCTAGGGAGAAACGGAAGTATTTGATGCTCAAGTACGCGGCGAGCAGTTCGCGATCGTAGGTACTGTAATTCCGTTGAGCGGGATTCAACTGTTTCGAGAAGAAGCTCAGCGGCTGCCAAATTTGATCCACCTTTTGGTGAAGGGCAGCACCAACTGCGATGTCAGAGGCATCAACAAAAACGGCTAGGGGTGCATCTTGCAGAGGAAATGCCAAAAGTGTAGCATCAGCCAGTTGCTGTCGGGATTTATCGAACGCGCAGAGAGACTTTTCAGACCACACAATCTCTCGTGTGTCTTTTGTTTTGGGGCCAGACAAGTATGCGTTCAAACGGACCGGTGATGGGCCTTGGGCAGGAAACGACGGTAGAAGTTTAGCATGCCCAAGAACCTCCTCAACTCCCTCACTGTTTTCGGACGCGGGAAGCTTGTAATTGCTTGCACCTTGTCTGGGTCGGGCTGTATTCCTTCAGAGAAAATGGAGTGGCCGAGGAATCTCACCTGTTGTTGAAGGAATTTGCATTTCTCAACGTTTAGGACTAAACCGGCCTCAAGGAGACGTTGAACAATGCACTCGAGATGGGTTAAGTGCTCAGATTCAGTGGAAGAAGCGACCAAAACATCATCCAAATATACGAAACAGAAATCGAGGTTTCGCAGGACTGAGTGAATGAACCTTTGAAAGGTTTGCGCCGCATTGCACAATCCGAAAGTCATTCGGGTGAACTCGAAGGGTTCAAAGGTGTGCATATTGCCGTCTTTGGAATGTCTTCAGGAGCTACTGGGATTTGGTGATAAGCCTTGGCTAAGTCCAAGGTCGAAAAGATGCGGCAATTCGCGAGGTGATGCGCAAAGTCGTGGATGAGTGGAATTGGATATCGGTCAGGAACAGTCTGTGCATTTAGCCTTCTGTAATCCCCACAGGGCGCCATTCACCATTAGGCTTAGGTACCATATGTAATGGGGAAGACCAACAGCTGTTTGAGGGCCTGCAAATACCCTGTTGAACGAGTTGTTCAAATTCTTTCCGCGCAATAGCCAGCTTCTGGGGTGGTAGAAAACGCACCTTCGAGAAGATCGGGGAACCAGTAGTGTTAATGTGGTGCTGCACATTATGCTCCACTGTACTTGAGAGACTACACTCGGTAGTAATCTGGCTGAACTTTTGGAGGAGTGTCCGAACACGAGAGTCGGTGATGTCTTCCAAAAGAACGGAAAGGTTATTGTCAGCTTGAGATACCATTTGGCCCGACGAATTTAGGTTGGTTGTGGGTCTATAAGGGACTTATTTTGCAAATCCACCAGCAACCCATAGTGACACAAGAAGTCTGCGCCTAATATGGGGAAGCTGACATCCGCCAGGATGAAATGCCACGAAAATGTCCTACGCAAGCCAAGACTCACGTCCACTTGCCTGCCAGTTGCTGCCGCCAGTTTGAGGGGCTGTGGATAAAGTTTATGATGTCGGGGTACGGGAAGAACTGAAACCTCCGCACCAGTGTCGACGAGGTAGTTGCGCCTGCTGAGGGGGTCGAAAATAGTTAGGCGACGTGGCGCTGCGCTCTGGGTGGCCGTCGCCAAGACCCCCCGCGGACCTAGTTTTTTGCGGTAGGCGCGAATTTACAAGATAGCGTACGTCTTGTCGCTTTATCTCCGAAGTTACGATGGTACCAGCAAATACCTTTGTCCGCAGGCTGTCTTGACGACCTGCTACCCGAACGCCCTTTTCGTGTGGCAGACCGTGAGCGAGCTCGCGATCTGGCACTCGAACGCTGAGCGTCCAACGTCGCCCGCATCTCGGCCACGCTGGCCGTTGAGGGGTTATATACAGTTAGAATTTTCATAAAAACGATTTGAATATTTCGAAGTTACATGCAAATTTTAAAAGGCGTTTCAGAGCGGTTAGAAGCATAAGGCCGGAGCGACAGCGCTTACCTGGAACGCTGTGTCCCTTTTGCACCTACCTATTCTAAATGTTCCCTTCTAATGTATTTAGATGGGTAAAACATCAGTGTGTTATTGTCGCTTTTATACCTGAAAGGTGGTAGTTAGTATAAGCAGCTAAGGCAAGCAGTAAACTTGTGAGTTCGTTAAAATTCTATCTGTAATTTGAAAATGAAGGCTTCTAGAAAAATGAGAAAATCTCTTAATATACGTAAGTCGAGACCAAAAAAGCGAAAAAAATGTTTTTAATCCAAAAACAGCCGAAACGGATGAAAGTAGTTTCAGTGCCTCGGCAAAAAAATTTAAAGAACAAGAGAAAAATTTCAGTTCCGCGTGATCCGTCTGTTGAGTATCGCATTTTAAATTTTATAACAGTGTTTGCAGCAATTTCTGAATATGTGAAATGTAAGACCTGTGACGGAAATGTGAAGTTTCAAACTGCTTCTGGACGAGGACTGGTTCCATGTGCTCTGTGTCTGTCCGGCGTACTGTGACATCCTCAATCTAGACGACATGGGCGTTCGTGTGGTGAACGGTATCTTTGATTTTAGCCAGCGCCTTGCTAGCAGTGAGACGCTTCGATGTGCTAATGTTTTCGCGCGAGTGACGAATTATGTATGTCACACTATTCAAAAAATAAAGGTTTATGTTCCCAACCGTGAGACTTATTGAAAGATCACTTTTATTATTTAAATGGACTTTATTATTTTCTAAGAGTGATTACAAACTAAGAACCCGAACTAATGAATTAACTGAACAAGAGTCTGAACTGAAGTGATAATGGAATGCCTTATAATGAACTAACTTCCCGGAACTAAAGTGACTTGAACGGAACCTGCCTGAAACTGAACCGGACTAAAGTAACTAACCGGTCTCGACTTCAACGGAACTTTCTCCTTGTGAACTGAGCTGAAGGAAACTTATAAGACTGAGATGAGATCTATATTTATAGTGTTTCAGACAAAGGATGCAAAATGCTGATAATGGATTTTGGATATTCTGTAATTTATCATAATATTTTGTATATATGATGATCTTCTTTTGATCCAGTTTGTTTATATTATGTCGATCGAATGAATTCATCTATTGTTTGAAATAGTGACGACTCATCATATTTGAGATATGAATTGAATATTGGAAAAGATAAGGCGATGAGCCATATGGTATTGATCGGATTGATGTTTACATTAGTTGGGGGATGTTTACATATGAACTTATATTAATGTTTACATTATAGATTACTTGTTATGATATGGGCTGATGTCATTATCTGGACTATTGGTGAAGGTGACCTTGGGGTTAGGTGCAAGTGTACTAGGCGTACTTATATTAATGGGTGTAAGGTCCTGTGTAACTCCTCCTACCTTAAGTTTATTGTTGTCCTCAATTTTTATTTTACTTAGTTCTAAATAAAAATAAAACTGCTTCTACTACAATATATTTTAATAGTTAGTAAATGCGTATTTCGAAAGCTACTAAGCTAGGGTAGCTTAAGTACTGAGGAAGAGAGTAAGTAGCTTTCGAAATACGTATTTACTAACTATTAAAATATATTGTAGTAGAAGCAAGCTACCTAGTTTTATTTTTATTTAGAAGAACTACAAGCATCGGAACGATAACTATTTTACTTAGTTCTATTTCAGGTTCTATTTGTTTATTATTTATGAATTTTATTTTTATATTATTTCTTTTGTAAAAGCGAATTGCAATATATGATATGATTATTATAATTGATTCGAATCAATAACATTCTTTCTTTTTTATTGTTATATTTTATTTCATTTATTTCTTTTATATCGTTGATTTTTAATTTTTCAAAATTTAGAGAATTTTTTAATTTCGTTACTGTATAGTTTGCCAAGGCTTTGTATTTTACATTGTGTATATCTATTAATATAATGCTCATTTAATTGGTAAGTTTTTTCATTACAATTTTGTATAATTTTTCTGTTAATATTTGTTATGTACAATATTCCTTTTCTATTTCTATTAAATTTGGTTTATTGTTAGCTAGAATTATGCAATTTGATTTATTGCATTTTAGTTTATTTTTTAATTGTTTTACAAGTTTTTGTGTTTCGTAATATTCTCCATGGTATAGTGTTACATCGTTTATTCTTATGTTTAAGGTTTCATTATTTTTATTAAGTATTTGTTTTACATAGTAAGATAGTATTGGTTGAGTAAGTATAGGGATATTAATTACAAATATAATTATGTTTTCTTTAGCAAATACGTTAATAGTTATGTCTTTAAGTTCATCAAAGGAAATTTTTTGATCTGAAATTTCATCTTTCGTTAAAATAGAACGCGACATTAGTCCTGTTCGCGCTGAATTAATGTTGTCTATTATTTTTTCAATTTCGTCTTTTATTGAGTCGAGGTTTTGATTAAGTTGTATGTTTATTAGTATTATAATTTGTTTATTTGAGTTATTGGCGTTTTCCGAGAGTTGTTCTAATATTTGATTTGTTTGATTAATATTGAGTGTTATAAATAAATTATTTTGAAATACGTTATTGATTTTAATTTGTTTATTCATGTTTTCTATTATCGCGTGGTTATTAGAGTCGATTATTTTAAGGTGTTCTGTTATTTGGGAAGAAATTTTTAATGAAAGGAAGTGTGCCTTGGAATATTTCAAATATTATTCTTTTTCTAAGAATGGGTATGTCCTCCAGTGTGAAATTTATTGATTTATTTTTGGCTATGGTTTTAGCAAATGTGCATGTGAAAATTCCGCAATCATTACTCTTAGTTTGCTTTGGAATATTTTTCTTGTTTATTATAATAAAATCGGAAGTGTCTAAGGGTTTATTTAGTTTATCCAATGATTCTTTTTCTAGATATTCGCAGAATCATTTTCGTGTATTATTATCTGTTTCTCCTAATGATCATATATTTTTATGATTCGGTTATTTAGATCTATGGTAGCTAAAGTCCAATGGTTATTGTTTTTGTGTACAGGGATTATTATAAGGTTGTTTGTGAATATATCAATTCTTCTTGTCCACTCTTAACTGTGTTGTATCCCAAAGTTTTTAACATTGGTACGAAGAAGGAATTCATTATATGGATTTTTGATAAATTAGGTTTGTTTGTGTTATCTTCCGCTATTAGGTTTAGATAGAAATTTATTATTTGATCATTTAGCTAGTTGTTGTTTGTTAGGGTATTGATATCCTTTTTAGTTATATTTAAGTTAAATGTGGTTGTTATGATTGAATATCTGTGTTTGTTTTTAGAGTATTTTCGATTATTTGTTCCTGTTCTGTTGTTACGTTCGTATTATATTTTTCCTGTTACTGATATTTGTGTTTCTATCATCTATTCATCGGCTTTAAAGACGCCTATGATAGCATAGCCCAGGTAAAACTGTATACGGCCATGAGAGAATTCGGTATCCCGACGAAATTAATAAGACTGACTAGGCTGACCCTGACCAATGTGCGGCGCCAGATAAAAGCAGCAGGATCACTCTCAAGACCATCCGACATTAACAACGGTCCTACGACAAGGGGATGCCCTATCATGCGTCCCCTTTAACCTGGCCCTCGAGAAAGTGATCCGTAATGCTGATGTAAATGCAAGAGGTACGATCCTCTTTAAGTCCACCCAGCTACTGGCCTATGCTGACGATATCGGCACTCATGGAAAATAACCATTCGAGACGTACAAGCTGCCTATCATCCAGATTGAGCCGGCGGGAAGCGAACCGAGATACTTGGGCTGCACATCAATGAAGGCAAGACAATAATATATGGTGGCAATGTCAGCATCGAAATCCAACCAACCAACAACATCAAACCTGCACTGGTCAAACGGGAAAAATAAAAATAGGAGAATACAACGTTGAGATCGATGACAATTTCTCCTATCTAGGGTCGAAAATCACAAGCGATAACAGCTACGATGAGGAAACCGCGCACGGTTGTTGTCAGCCAACAGAGCCTATTTCAGCTTACAAAAACTGTTCCGTTCGAAACATCTCACCATAGGTCAAAGCTCTTACTGTACAAGACAATGATCAAGTCCTCATGTATTCCTCGGAGACTTGGGTTCTTAGCAAGAAGAATTGCGAACTCTTGGTCGCGTTCGAGAGAAGAATCCTCCGAAGAATTTTTGGCCCCCTACATGAGAATAGACGATTCCGTAGCCTACATAACGACGAAATCTATAAGCGATACCATGACCGTCAGGTTGTGGATAAAATCCGGCTCAATAGGTTACGGGTGGGCGGGTCACTTAATCCGTATGGATGAGGATAATCCAGCCCGGAAAGTCTATAAGGGCAATATCTATGGTAGAAAAAGAATACGAGACAGACTCTGCCTAAAATAGAGCGATGGCGTAAGTCAGGACGCCAGACAGCTTTTAGGGATATCGAATTGGTGGACCTCGGCGCAAAACCGGGATGTCTGGAGTTCCTTATTAAGGCAGGCCTAGGCGGATACTGGTTGTTGCGCCGTTGATGATGATGATAATGATATTTGTGTTTTATTGAACTTTTTCGTTCTTTTATTCTGCTCGGCTGAATTTTATTTATATTGTTTGCGAAGCTATTACCATTTTTGTCAAGAGTTACTTTACTTTTCTGAACTTTAGTTTGTCTTTATGTCTTTCACTTTCGTAGTTTTTTATGTATATTTCTCCGTTTTCATTTTCTGGTCTAAGGTCTCTAGTTTTGTTATGATATTTTATCCATTTTAGTTTTTTATCGGTTATTAATGTACGTAATTTAGATTTTTCAATATTTCCGTATTGAACATTCAATGGTTTTGCTTCAATTGTGGAATGTATTATATTGTTATAATATTTTACTGATTTTAGTACTTGTTCACTAATGTTCAAGGATGGTTTTGTTTTAATTAAAGTCCTGATATGTTCCAGAAAGGTACTATGACATCTATTCATGTCGGAATTTCCTGTATGTGATTTAGGGGAAGTAAAATATATTTCGATGTTTTCAGATTTCAGGTATTCTTTAATGTTTATCATATTGAATTCATTGTCTGCAATTATTTTGAGGGGTTTTACCTAAATTTGCGTTTCTTTCGCGTAATGATTGGATAAAGGTTATGGCATTTTGATCGGTAGTTTCTTTTACGTATAAGTGGTTTGGGAAATTTATGTATGGTGTAAAGAATAGTCAATTTTTGTGTATTATTTCGTTGATATCTGTTGGGGTTTCGGAAACTAGAAATTCTGGTTTTACTGGTTGTCAGTCGTATTTTATTTGGTTACATATGTCACAATTATTTATATATTTTGGTTATTAGTCTGAGTATCCCATTGTAGTAGAATTTGTTTTTGATTTCGGCGTAATTTTCTGTTATTCCACGGTGATTTGTGTTTTCGTGTTTCTATAATTTTGTCGTGACATTGTTCTTCGTTGATTAAGTCAATTGCAAGTTCGGTACATTTGATAAATTTTAGGTCGTTGTTATTGGAATAAAGATTCATTATAATTTGTTGAACTACGTTTTCATTCATGATCGCATAATTTGCAATATATACCTATATGTGCTTTTTCAGGTATGTATCATATTTTCTCAATATAAACATTAAACAACATTAAATTGTTTTTGTTTATTATGTCAGATTGGTCTATGTATATTTTTCGTTTTTTATGTATGAATTTTATTTCTGTTGGTTTGTTTACTATTATATTTGAGTTTTATATAGATTTACCATTCCGTCTTTTATAGGGATATGCTCATATTCGTCTTCTGTTCCAGAATGGTTGCAATATCGGATCTCTGATCTATATTTATTTTTTCAATCGGACTATTTTTTGTTAATACGTTTATTTCGAATTTGTTGGCGTTTATAATTTGATATGCCATTCAACAAAATCAGAAATTCGCGTCCAGTTGCTTACTAGTAAAATTAAAATTGAAGGAAGTCTTATAACGAAGAAAATTAATGCTATAAATGATCTAGATCAGATATAATGACATTTTCTATTAGACGGCGATCAGCTCAGTTAAACTTCCACATTACAGCCCAAGATAATTATAAAAGATCAGGTCGGCTACCACAGGCGCAAAACGAGGAAATCAACAAACAGGTGGAAGAGATGCTCCAGAGAGGGATTATAACACCAAGTAAATCTCCCTGTAATTTACCTCTTTGACTAGTTCCTATCATATTCTGGTGAAGCCAAGAAGTGGAGAGTCGTTGCTGATTTCCGCAAATCAAATGCAGTCACAGTAAAGGATGCTTTCCCGCTTCCGAAGAGAGAGGAAATACTAAATCAACTGGGAAATAGTTTGGAAATTGAACATTGATAAGTGGAGGTTTGTTTGCCGGGTAAGTATACCTGGGACATAAATGTACGGTGGAAGGTGCACTACCCGATCCAGCTAGAACTGCCTATGTTCTGTGTTCGCAAAAATGGCGACGCCTATAAATAAACCTTTGAGCAAGGAGGAATTATTTGTCTGGACTGAAGATTGTCAGGAGTCATTTCGAAACATTGAAAAAGCAATTTCAAGAAGGTCAACATGGATATCGGGGGGCCATTACCTGTAACATATTTTGGAAATAGATATAATTTGACTTGTCAAGATGACCTGCGTAGCTATACCAGACATTGAAGTCGAAACAACGGCAAAATATTTATATTTGCTCGATGCCAAATCCCAAAAATCTTGGTGACCGACAATGGTAGTTTGTGTATAATGCTGAGAGTAAAAAAGTTACATGTCACTCCGTACAACCCGCAGACGAATGGGTCACTAAAGCGAAGTCACAAGCCCTCAGCGGAATATCTATGGTCTTTTGTGGATCTCAATGGTCTGAATTAGGATTAATGGTTATTGTCACAGTTAGATACTAGATATAGTAGATCTACTGTGGTTATTGTAGCAATGCATGTCTACAACTGCACAGTGCACACGTCGATGAAACAAGTCCCGTTTACGTCTCTTTTCGGATATATCTTTAGACTTCCAACGAATCTAAAAATGACTTCGACGACTACGCCTATTGGCCAGAGAATTCTTATGAAAAAGTTTTCCCCAATTTGAATGGGTCCTTACGAGGTAATCTCAATAAGAAGCCCTTTAACTACAGAGATCCAAATTAAAAACAGGAAGCAAAAGGTTTCCAACAACCGGTTAAAACCTTTCTTTGATTACTCCTATTCCGACAACCAATCACGTGCTTTAATTCCAAAATAGTCAGCATTTTATTAATATTGAAGAACGAAGAGCCAATTAGTAAGCTGCTTAGCCCATCAATCATGTGCGATCATACCGATGAAAGCAACGCCCGTGATTTTCGAAACTAACCAAAAAGTTTGGTTTTGTCGGGATAATTGGACTTTCCTAACAAGATTTTCCAGAATGGATTTGACGACCGGAATATGTCTAATCGAGCAATAGAAAGAGAAGGTAGGAAAATTATGCCACTTAACAACCGAAGAGAAATATCATCCTCCTTGCAATTTAAATTGTCATCAATGACATAGGAAACTAAAACGCTAACCAATAATTTGAAGTCGAATAACAAGCACCTGCTCCATCTGGTACAAGCGGAACGTCGACCCAAACCAGCTACCAATGCGATAGGGAGATTTGCAAACTGGGAATTTGGCTCCATGGACAACGAAGACGCAGCTCTTAATACTACAGCTTAAGGAATCGCAAGCATTTAACTTACTCCATCAACAAACCACGGTTATGGCAACTAAGATTCAGAAAACCACACAGTCGCTACAGAACTTGACCGCTGGAACGGAAACTGTTAAGCGACATCTACTATCTATAAAAAACCCAAACAAGCCGGGAAATCCAAGTTCTTTATGCCTTTACCCGAGTAAAGGCTCACGAATTACTGACATTTATAAACTTGAAACTAATGGAAGTAGAGAGCAGATATTAGCATACTGGACGACCTCTTCCAGGGAAAATTGTACCCTTTCATAGTCGACACTGCCGACATAACCAAGGAAGATTGTGGAATTTATGAACATGTTATTTGGGAAAAATAGCTATGTTCTGCAGCAATTAATAGACATCTCGGTTTTGCCAGGCAACCAGAATTTTCTCAAAAATTGCCCTTTCAACGGACTAGAGCTAGCACTTTAAATTTCTTTAAGTCCAGCTAATCGAAATCTTAATTTAACTGACTTTCAAACATCGGGTAACAAAATTAAAGCCTTGTTTCCTATCAAAGTAGGAAACCACCAATACATTCGATCAACCATAGTGGACATCGGAAGGATCTAAGCTGACGAATTCCGACAATTGGCCGAGCACGATCAGGTCATGGCTACACACAGCTACTCCATCTATACCTGTGACGATTATGTTGGTAGTCGGTGCTGTGTTGTTGTTGAGTTAGTTCGTTTTTCGAAGGACCAGAAAAGCAGCCTTACCAAGCCGAGTAAACATTCAACTGGGCACTCTAACGCCATCGCACGTGACCGACGTCCCAAAACCACCACCAGTAATGAATCCCGTCAATGCCTCGGTACCTGACAACAAAGTAGTAAACCACTGGCCCGCCAACGATCGTAGCGTCAGATTCAGATTTATTTATTGAGCAAAGAAAAGAAATACATGTGCGGTAGGAAAAGAATAATATCTTAAAAGCTCAAGCATAACTAATTTAGCATGGTAGCTAACCTACAGAAATATCCCGCCTAGCGGGTTACATGGTATAAAGTGAAAAGGAGGTGCATGTCAATGCTCATGTGACATAACATAATTTATACCTTAGAATTAAACGAACATAACTCAGAAAAACACAAAACAGTACTCCGTCCCGGAAAACATGAAGGTTGGAGTTTTAGGCATCGGTGAACAGGATTGATCGACGGATTTGTAGTAAAACGCAGTCTTTTCTCAATGGTGATAGTAAACTGAGAAAGGGTTACCTTTTACTCGATTGGGACCTGTGCAGGGTCAGTGACCAAAGGCGGGAGGGATGAAGAGGACTGTGGGATTGCGGGACATGTATTGCAGAGCCTAATTGGTAGAAAGAGTGCCTTAATTTAGGAGAGAAGTTAATGATTACAGATATCACATATTGTACAGGTTAATTAATGTTGATTGTCTTCATCTAGACTAGGTAAAGATTTCCTGAGTATCGTCCTTTCAAAGCGTTGGGGTGCTTGTGCTACGTTCGGTGACATAGTAGCCCATGCTGGGAAACCATAGGTCAGGATTGAACGAATAAGAGTTTTGGTGCAAGGAAACAGGGCCCAGGGCGAGAGGAGGTTTTTTAAGGTAGCTGAGGTCTTAGAGGCATTGGAAAGAGTAGATCTGACGTGAGGGCTGGTTTTAAGTTTGGTGTTGAGGGAGATTCCCAGGTATGTAATGTTTGGTTTCAGCTTGAGCGTGTGGCTGGCAATTCGTAAATGCGGATTATTGCTTTCTGGCACTGTGCGCCAGTGGAACTTCCCGTTGTTGTTTATAAAGTAAATAACCTCAGACTTAAGAGAATTTAACGGTGAAGGCCCACCGGTTGATATAAGCGATGGCCCTATTAGTTAGGAGTTTGAGAGAGACAGGCTAGTGAGGGCTTGAGATCGCTCGCATATAGGATGGTGTCATCAGCGAAGAGGATCCCTCCTGACGCGGGAGGACCATTGTCGTTAGGGGAAAAGGACGGGTGAGGGGCTACCTGAGTTGCCGTTGGCATGAGGGATAAGTTTACGGGAGGGAGGGGAATATCGTGGAGGAAGATGTTAAAAAGTTTGGGGTCTAGGAAAGTCGATGGAGCGTCACCTTCGGGCGAATTTAATATCGATATGATATACATATAAACAAACAATTCAAATAATAATTATTAACTGGAAAGTATTGCCTAACATTTTTTATATTGTTTTGTCTATTTAAGTCTGTAAAATATAATGTAATATTGACGCAGTTAGTTTTCGGAAAGATATAACATAAACAATTCCAAAAGTTCGATCTAATCTCTCTCGTCTTTCCTACATGTACGAGAAATACTCGTACATGTAGGAATCCAAATTCCGTAAACTTCCTCGCTGTATATTTTCATTAATCCGAAACTGCTCATTTTTATTACAAAAAAAAAAACGAAAATTAAAACTTGCAGAACAATTTTGACCGTTAGAATTTAAATAGAAACATACAAAAACAACAAGGGAACCGCAAACTGGACGCGTGTGGCAAAGTCCAATTCAAATATTGCTTCATTGACAAAATTAAATTAATTAACTATCGTAAATGTGAAATATATGAACTTGCAGTGATTAAATCGTGTTCAACAATACAACATATGTCCTTTACTTTCCTTGTCGGCTTAGATTAATTCGAGTAAAAGCGGTTTTGACACTCTGGAGTTTCAGATATTACAAAACCTTATTGAAATCAAATCACTGTCTGCCGTACGCACTTTTCTCCAAAACGGTTAAGCCGATCGAATTGAAATTTGATGGACGCATGGGAACTATAAAATCCAACGCACACAGTGAGTAAAATAAATTTACTTGGGGTTTAAACGAGGCTCCCAATAGATGTAGAAGGGGCATGCATTTTTTTCTTTCACCGAATATAGACACGTGGGGTATCGAATAAAAGGCTTCGATTAGTTCTTTGCGAAACTGATATTAGCTTTGCCGTACATTGGAAAGTTGGCAAGTACGGAAACAAAAGGTGGACACTTGAAGTGAAACAAAACTCGTTTTCGGAAGCTAACCAATCCAAAAAATTACGAAATCTAAGCTTCAAAATACGTCCCATTCCGCTATCTGCTCAAATAAACTTCCTAATACTGTATAAGTAACTTATAACAATTAACTCAGAAACCCCCTTATGTTCACCCTAGAAGTAATTTTGCACCAGCATTGAGGACATTATCGCGCATTTCCGTGTCAAGCTTCATGGAGATCCCGCTATTAGTGTCAAAATTATAGCAGTTCAAGCTTATCCGTTTGGCGGGAATTTGCGGCATCTTAACCCATGCAAATAAGATGTTGACGTCATAATTAGCGAGAATAATTGATGTTCGAGTGAAATATTAAAATTCTGTTCATGAAGAATTCTCCCCAGTCCTTTTTAAGGTTTTATGTAAAACAAAACCTTATTAAATTCGAATCACTGTCTATCCGTCTGGCTGTCACGCACTTTTCTCCAAAACGGCTAAATGGATCTGATTGCAATTTGGTGGAGGTATGGAAACTATGAAATTCCACGCCTACGGTGGGTGACACAAATTTAGGTGGGGTTTAAAGGTACATGAAAGAGGGGATGTAAAATTCTTTTACCGAATATAGTCGTATGGGGTACGAAATGAAAAGTTTCGATGAGTACAATCTGAAGCTGATAACGGTTTTGGCGTGAATTGTAAAGTGCGCGCAATTGAAATGAGACAGGAGTCATTTTCGGCTACTACCCAACCAAAAATCGGCGAAAAACAGAGTCGAACGCTTATATGAAATCTAGGCCTCAAAATATGCCACATTCCGATATCTGCTCAAATATATTTGCTAGTATTATATTACTACCTTTTATAAATGAACTGACAACCACCCAAGTTCATTCTACTAAATTTCACGCATATGCATGCCAAATTTCATGTCATAAGTGTGGAATGATTAGCATGAATGAGGGCTTAAAATGATGGCCCTAGAAGTGAAGCAGGGCAGAGAACGATCTCAGAACCTATCCAGCCAACAAATTTGAAAAGATTCAGAGAGGTCCATGTATACGAAATATTGGTATCAACATACATCTCATTCCCATATCTGCTCAAATGAACTTAATAATAGCATATTATTAGTTAGTTTCATCCTAGAAGTACGAGTTTTGGCTCTGGCTTTAAGAATAATGCAAGGCATAACTTTAGTTTGAATGAAATCCAACTATTATTAACAATGTAATGGGCTTTGAAACTTTTGCATATCACGATAATTTATTGCACTCTAAGAGGCGTATGACGTCATCATCGGTTAAAGTGAAGTTATATGAACGGCGGGGTCCAAGGGGACATTTTAGTTTTCCTTTTTAAGGTTTTGTGTAAAACAAAATAGGGGGAATGTCATCAAATATAGTCATGCGGGGTATTAAATGAAAGGTCTCAATTAGTACTTTCCGAATCTGATCAGATTCGACATGAATTGTAAAGTGCGCGAGTGAGAAGTTAAAATGTACCCACTTAAAGTGAGAAAGGACTCATTTTCGGAAACTACCCAACTAAAAATCCGAAAAAAATGAGGAAGGTGCGCTTAGATGAAATCTAGTCCTCAAAATATATAATAATAATAATCGTTGGCGCAACAATCCATATTGGATCAGGGCCTTGAAGTGTGTTAGAGCACTTCATTCAAGACCGTAACGGTACACTAGGAGGCAATGTGGTCAGCATTGCGCTCGCCCGAGATTATTACCCTGATTTGACTCAGGTACTCATTCACAGCTGAGTCGACTGGTATCCGACGTCAAATCACGATGCAAATTCCATTGCCACCAGTGAGATTTGAACCGCGACCTTCCGTATGACACCATAGTGCTCTAACCACTGAGCTATCCGGACACAATATATCCCATTCCGATATCTGCTCAAATAAACTTACTAATAGTATATTACCAACTTTTAAAAATTGATTGGGAACCGGCATATAGTATCGTGCATACGCGTGCTAAGTTTCATGAAAAGCCGGATATTAGTGTCAAAGTTACAGCAGTTCAAACTTATAAATTTTGTGCGAACTTACTTCATCCTAACCACACAAATAATATGCTGACGTCATCATTAACGAGAATAATTGACATTCGAGTGAAATATTAAAATTCCATTAATGAAGAATCTGTATCTGCCCAGTCCTTTTTTCTATCTGTTGTAAGTTAAGTTCACATTTGCTAATAATATTAAACTCCGAGCGTGAAGCGTATGAGGTTGACTATTGCCCTCCAAATTCCTTGGGGGTTTCGTGGCGGGGAAGTCAATAATCCAGCAAAATGAGCTGGCATCTGCTGCATCATTTAGATATAATTTGTTAATTACTGCAGGTTTAGTGATATTCTGCTGATTCCAAAATTGTAGAATGAAAAGTTATGGTTTGAATACGATAGCGCAGCCTAGTAAAGGGTTTAAAGAACTTCCGAACTGAAAGATCATGTCATGAGTTGTTCTAGCTAACTTGATTTGTAAGCCTTTGGAGAAACCGAAAGTGCAACAAACCAACATAAATAATGCTCAGGCCGACCAGCAGCTATTGATGCTTCTGTTGTTTATTGAAGATCAGTGCCAGTTTTCGTAATTTTTAATGACTTCCACTGCCTTCCCTACGGGAAATTGCTGGCGGAATAGGTGGAATGATGAGTTGACTCTGTCGATTGATTTGAGTGCGTGTCTGAACGGCCGGGCGCGAAGTCGCAGTCTTCACCTAGACCAAAGACAGTCGAAGAATTTAGTGCAATAAGAATAATTGTTAGACATTTTTGCAAAAGTAATAAAACTGTGTGGAATAAAATTAAAAGGTGTTGTGAATTAGTTAAAAGTTGGTTGAGAATACGGTCTGGACGAGCAGGTAAGTGTTAGGCAATAAGAGAACATTTACAGGGCGAAAGGAGATTCCCCAGCATAGGGGGAGAGAGTTGCTCGTCTCTAAGAAAACAACTCGCGCGATAGGATGAGCCGGCCAGGAAGCAGGCAGAGACGCTGGAGCTGGAGGGAGCAGGCGACTCCTTCAAACAAGCGGTCTGTCGAGCTGGATTTATTAATTTCAGCTAATTACTTTAAGATTTTTAAAAAAAACTTTCAGCTAATGTCAACTTACAAGTAAATCCTAACAACTAACATTGTGATTTATTACGGGGTTGTGTATTTTTCGTGCTCCTTTTTGTGTCCTGTGGCTAGGTGCCTTAGAACTCTATTGACATTGTGTCTGCAACAGCGTGTTCAAAACGAAGGAAGCTGCTTCTGTAGCACATCCACAGGCAATCACGCATTTTATACTTTTTAGGTTATTATAAGTTCCGTTCCTTAGAACAAACAAGGTAACACCGACCAGTTACATCTACCAAGGGCTAAGAAGTGCCAAGTTTCGAATAAAGGGAATAAAGACCAGTGCAGAAATACCTCACTTAGACAATTGTCCAAGAACTTATTAATGCCCAAAAAGAAACGGTATTTAAAATCGAGAAAATCTGGGGGTCTTTATGCAAGCTAAGTCAGGAGAAGCAGACTTTAGAGAGGTTCGAGTCCGCCTGGCAGCAGATCCAGAAGGAGTTTGTAGAGGATCACCAGAGGCCCCGCAGTCGTGGATCGGTCAAAGATGATAGTGGTCAATGTTGTGGGGCGACTCCATGGCTTGGAGAGAACAAGGGTAGGTGGGCGGCCAGATTAGGACTATTAAACATCGATGGGGCCCAGAACGCACCACTAGCAGGCGTCTCGTTGGGGGCATCCAGCCGAAGTACAGTTTCTTTTGGAGGAGCTTGGGGACACGCCCTCCCAGGGATCAAAATTACCTTGCGTGGAATCGCGAGCTACGTTCTTCTCACTATGCTAACGGCCCTGGTCATGTGCGCCTAGACGATATGTCCTCCTGGAGTCGAGGATACAGGCCTAGACCCTGTCCACCAATTTTAGATATCCCGAGTTACAATGGCCATTTAAAAGTCTTTTCAACTCGCTATACGATGGTTCCGAAATCGATTATGCGAAATGCATAATGATGCTTCAAAGCAAGCTGAAAGGCGATTCCAAAAGGGTAATCGACCATTTAGGGGTGAACGGAGAGAATTACGGTCGGGCATGGAATCTTTTGGACCGGCGGTATAGCCATCGTCGGGCGTTAATAGAGAAGGAAATTCAGGCATTGATTGATCTTCCGCAAATAAGCCAGAAAGACTCCAGGACGTTTGGCAAGACCCTGGATACAATGCATGAAGGCGTTCCATTTATCCCCTTTATCATAACATGGAAAATGGACGTGCCGACGCGTAGAGACTTCTGTCTGTCGTTACAGAACCCTAAGTTACCAGTCACTCTCTATGAGGTCGATCAGCTTTTGGAAAACAGGTTCGTTGTTCCTGGCTGAGATGGCCTCAGTGGGATGTCTAAAGCAGTCTGCCGGAAAAGTGTCGTCGGTTGTCTGCCTCACTCTTTACTTGCATGATGGAACCGAGCTCAGTACTAAGGCACTGGTGGTAAAACGCGTGACTAAAGGTTCTCTGCAATGGGCCCCGCCCCAGTTGAAGACGTTGCTGCATTTTCCAGTGATGTTGAGTTCGTACCGCAGCTTTTCTTGAACGGGGTAAAAACTGTTCACAATTTTTTGCTACAAAATACTAAGCTGGGATGGATGGTGTCTGGCCCGGCCGAGGTTCCAGGCTCCACGTATGCACACACGTTTCAATGGTAGAGTGGGAACAAAAACTAAAAAGCCTTCTGGGATATGCCCCTAAGAAGAGACGACTCGAATCTCATCGACAAGCAGGTCAGCTAGGAGCCCTATGTTAAAAACCATTACAGAATAGAGGATGGAAGGTATGTGATGGCGGCAAGAGAAGGTCAAGCTGGGTAACTCTTACTATAAAGTCGTGCAGTTTTATCTAGGACAGGAGAAGAGGTGGCGAAGGAGTGAGAACTATAAACTCAAGTCAAATGAATTTATGAGCGAATATTTGACTTTGGACCACATGTCCGAAGTCCCAACCGAAGTCCAGGGAGACACTAGCGGGAAGGTTTATTATATCCCGTACCTGAGCGTAATAGGCAAGAGGCCACCACGACGAAACTACGAAATATATTTAATGCTTCCAGTCCGACATCGAATGGGGTTAGCTTGAACGAAATAATGCACCCTGGGCCGAAGCTACCCAACAAAATCTTCGACATTCTAACAAGGATGCGCACGTTTGAATATGTGTATTCTAGCGACATCGCAAAGATGTTCCGTCAGATATTATTGAGACCGGAGGATCAAATAAGATTCAGGATTCTGTGGATAGCTAACCCTAAGGACCCAATCGGAGAATATTTCCTGAAAACTGTTACTTATGGCCACCCTGGCAAGCGATTCGCACCCTCCATCAAGTGGCAGATGATCATGGCCCCGACGAGGAGGTGATCATTAAGAATGCATTCTATATGGATGACTTGTTGTTCAGCGAAGGGTCGTGGCCATACAAAAGTATATTTCCCCGGCAGAAATTCATCACGTTAAATCCAAACTGAATCCGGCGGATTGTGCTTCTAGGGGGATGTATCCGCCAAAGCTCATTTCTTACGATCTGTGGTTCAGCGGGCCGCCATTCTTGCAGGAGGTACTCCCACTCACGGCATTTGGTGATAAAGCATCAGAGACGTTGATTCATTTCGCGGAAATCAGTACAGTGCCCAAGTCTTCCTTTGGAATTTGTGCTTCGTTTCTCGACTTTACCTTGGCTGGTGAATACCATTGCAAGATGCCTCCGACGGAGGAACGGGAAGACAGGGCCTTATTCATTCTTTGTGCAGTGATTCGATAGCAACAGTAGCAACCGGCTGTCAACGCTCAACCCATTCATAGACGAGACTTCCGGGATTCTTCACGTGGGAGGAAGGCCGAAGCATGCGCAGAAACATCCCATAATTCTAGGGAAATCGCATTTGGTTGACCTCCCCTCCATCGAGCTAATCAGCATTGCGGAACGGGTCTTACCATGTCTATTGTTCGGGAAAGATATTATATTTCCGCCTTAAAGAAGTGGATCAGAGCGTGTGTCTGGTGTGTTAGAATGCGAGGAGAAGCCGCAATCCCGAGAATGGCGGACCTCCCTTCTGAGCGAATCAGGCCTTCCGCAACCTTTGAAAACATCAGTACGGAGTTATGCGGGCTCTTTCAAAGCAAGGCGTTGAGTGTGTGAACATCGAAAACAATGAAAGTCTATATAGTGGTGTTCGTTTGCATGGCCACCCAAGCGATACATTTGGAAATCTTCATGGATTTCACCACCAACGCATTTTTAGCCGCATTTCAACGGTTCGCAAGCCACAGGGGGCAGACTAAAACAGTTTGGTCCGATAAAGAGACGAATTTGGTAGGGACCTCAAAAGTATTTCAGGAGGCCTGGCGTTGGCTGATATCCGAGTGTGAAGGAAGTATGGCTCAACGCCAGATTGTGTGGCATCACAATCCCCCACGATCTAGCCATCTCCGGGGTTTCTTTGAGGCCGCAGTTGGGAGCCTGAAATGTTATGTCAAAAGGATGCCTTCCATATCCAAGTTCACGTATGACAACGGCTGTTGTACCCGCTAGCCCACAATAGCCATGACCTGCAGGTATTAACTCCCGCCCACTCCCTGATCCAAAGGAGCCTTCTGGCGCCCCCGTTGGGCGAAGGGCTACGCGGGGGCCTACCGTCGACCAAGAGATCGCTCCAGATTCAGGAGCTACAGCGACATTTCTGGTCCAAGTTTGAGGATTACTATTTGGGTTATCTCCAAAAACGTTACAAGTGGAAGGAGTCTGGAAGGCCAGTGACTGAAGGGGACTTGGTGCTGATCTGAGAAAGTGGTCATAGTCCGTTAGACTGGAGGATGGCGCGAGTGCTAGAGGTGTATCCAGATCCAAAAGGGGTCGTGCGGCAAGTAAGGCTTAGGACGTCCATCGAGCGGTACATCACTTCGCTCCCCTTCTTCCAGAAAGGGAAAAGGAGCTACCGCCGGAGGGTAAGACTGCTGATGCTACAATTAAATCGGATACGGTCTCGACGAGCACTCCACCAAGAACACGGAGAAGGGTCAGACGGGGGCAATGGTCATTGGCGCAGGAAGCCTAGTGCCTTTGGTTCCATGGTCAGTGGATCCGGTTTTAGAAACCAGAATAGTAGAACTGGGATTAGTTCAGGTAAAAGCGTTCGACCTTAAGTATACTATGGCGACTTCAGTGAATCTCACACGGGACCTGGACCTCATGGCGCAGAAATTGGAGAAATTCAGCAAAATATGCGGACGACAGACAATGGAGGAAATTCGGAACCATTGTAATGAGCTCAAAGTTGCAAATGAGCTAACCGGCAGCTGATCGCTGCATATAAAATCAATCGGCTAAAACGGGCCTTTGGTGTTGTTCCCATAGTGGCTAGTAGCCTCCTGAGGCTAGGTGCAAGGTAGATACCTGCCCTGGCAGCTGCGGGAACAGTAGCATACTTTAGTTATCGAAGTGTAGCTATTCGAAAGGAGGTGGAGGGTATGAAGCATCAGCAGGCTAAGATTGCAGCTTTGACGTTTAATATCACGAACTTAGAGTATCAGCTAGTCGAGGGCGCATCAAGAGGCTAATGGAGCAGGCAGGGGAAAACAATGCTGAAACAAGAGATTTTAGAACTTTCCATGGTGATCAGAACTCTGATAATGGAAATCAGCGCTAAACATGACCGGCTGCGCATCATTCGTTCCACAAGGGAGGTGGCGGAGTATGTAAATCGTATTAATAAAGAGGTGCTTGGGATCATGTTGCCAGAGTTGAATGGGCCCGACCAAATATTTGATGCACATATAGCGGCAACATGGCTCCAAAATGTGTTAGTCACCATAGAGTATCTGACCCCTCTTACATACAAAGAGAAGTTCAGACATGTGGCAATTGTTGCCGCGCCTGATGCGAAAAAGCATTCCTGGAATCTTAGAGTTGACGTGCCATTTCGAGTCTTGTTCGTAGGACCAGAGAAGTAGAAATATTTCTTTTAGGAGGATGGTACTGAGATCCTTTCTCGTTCCTATAAGGCAAAGCTGGTTCGTACTGAGCCGTATTGCATCCAGGAGATTGTACGTAGTGAAGCAGTGGGATAACGGAACATATATCGGTCATGTCAAGGAAAATTTAGGAGTGATTCTGCGTCCAGATACTGTGAGCGTCAAAAATAAGTAAACACCCATCTTTTTTGTATTTAAACTTTTATTGCACAATGTTTATTGATAGAAATTAAAATGTTTTATCATAGCTTGAAAGGCTCATATAATAGAAGTTTATGTCAGCACAAACACTTAAACAAAACAAAACATTTTCAAAAATAATTCATCTTGTCTTAAAATACTCATGAATTTACGCGTCAAAAGAAAGTATACAGTGGCAACACTTCTCGTTTTGTTTTTAATTATTTCCGGGAATCACACAAATTTCTTTGAAACTGTTTATAAGTGAAGTAAGCAAATATAGTGTACTAATATTTTTCGTAGATTTTCTTTGTTTTTGTTTGAATAAGTGCAAAAGTATAACATTTAAGATAATGGGTAAGCAAACCACAAACGAAACACGAAAAATAATTTTAGATTTACATAAAGAAAAGAAATCTTCGCGTGAAATTGGAAAAATCGTTAGAAGGAATCATTGTACGATAAAAAAAATTATAGATAAATATACGACTCGTCATACTATTGAAAATTTACCGTGGTCTGGGCGACCTAAGAAGCTTACTGACTCCGAAGTGCGGACAATTGTACGAGAAGTAAGGAATAATCCAGTTTCCAGTGCAATAAACATATCAAAGAAAATAGCTGAGACTTCAGGCAAATCAGTGAGTGCAAGCACAATTCGAAGAGCGCTCCACAAAAATGGTCTACATGGCAGGGTGCCACGTAAGAAACCCTATATTTCTAAAGCGAATCAAAAGAAGCGTATAAAATTCGCCAGAAAGTACCAAAATGAGGCTCAACACTTTTGGGAAAACATTTTATACTCCGATGAGAATAAATTTGAAATATTTGCGGCGAAAAAGCCACCAAAAATATGGCGAGCGAAAAATGAAGCATTTCTCGACAAGTGCGTTACAAGCACCATAAAGCACGGTGGAGGCTCAGTTATGGTCTGGGGATGTATGACGGCATCCGGAGTTGGAAATCTAGTTTTCATCGAGTCTAAAATGACTAAAATAGACTATTTAAATATACTAAGGGACAATATCACTCCTAGTGCTGACAAATTGGGGCTGTCGGGAAACTGGATCTTTCAGCACGATAACGATCCGAAACATACGTCCCACATTGTTAAGGAATGGTTGTTATACCGAACGCCAAAAACCCTTGATCACCCACCGCAGTCCCCAGACCTTAATCCTATCGAGCATTTGTGGGAGCACCTTGACAGGAAAATCAGACAAAGAAGCATTTCCAACAAGGACGACCTAAAAAGGGCTTTAATCGAAGAATGGAACAACATTTCTCCAGATATTACAAAAAATCTTGTCAAATCAATGCCTAAAAGACTGAATGCTGTTCTAAAGTCACATGGAAAACAAACTAAATATTAAAAATTATTTCTAATTAATTATTGGATATTATTTCTTAGAGAAGTAAATTCTGTATACTTTCTTTTGACGCGTAAAATCAGCAGTATTTTGAAGCATTAATAATTTTTTGAAACGGTATTTTGTTTTGTTTAACTTTTTTTCAGATTTAAACTTCTATTATATAATACTTTTAACCGGTGATGAAGCATGTTAATTTTTATCAGTAACTGCTATTAAATTAAAGCTTAAATACGAAAAAATTAAGTGTTTACTTATTTTTGACGCTCACAGTAGGTCGCGGTTCAAATTTCACTGGTGGCAGTGAAATTAGTATCGTGATTTGACGTCGGATACCAGTCGACTGAGCTGTGAATGAGTACCTGAGTTAAATCAGCGTAAAAATCTCGGGCGAGCGCAATGCTGACCACATGGCCTCCTGCAAGGTACTGTAATCTGTAGTGTACCGTTACGGTCTTGAATGAAGTGCTCTAACACGCTTCAAGGCTCTGACCCAATTGGATTATTGCGGGAACGGTTATTATTATTATTATTTGCCGACCAGCTGCAACGGCACCCAACTATAGATCCGATTCCCTGTCACGTTCGTGGAATTAAATTACTGCACCTTGGATGCAGTTTCTTCTAAGGTGAAAGAAATTCCCTGGGCAATCACGGTTAACTGAACTGAGGTATATGAGACCGCAAAACCGCGGTTTGATCTTCGGGAATCCAGCTTCAAGCTGCCAAGACTTGAATCTCAAGCCAAAAAGAAGCTAAAGTGACAGGAGGGGGATTCGCGGAGGAGTTGAGTTGGGGCAGTACATTCCGCACGTTTGCGCCAGGGACGGGGTTCTATTAGGCGCCACCCTGGTGGGGATACTGGTATGGGCAATGAAGAAAAAAGCCGGGGGAAAGGATAGTCCTCCTACCTTTATTAGACACCTATCATTAGAAGATAGGCAACCAGGGAGTTGGAGCCAAGCGGCGACTAGGATAGATGATGCCGCACCGGAGACCTGTTCGTCCATATACGGAGTGACTGGAATTAGTCTCTCCTTCGCGAAAAGGAAGAGTGATGTACATACTTTAATAGTAATTAGCACAAATTCAAACTACTAAACCCCTATTAAGTATAAATAGTATACAAACTCACTAATCAAGGTGTTTTTCCATATGTAAATATAGACGGTACACTACTAACAATGGTTCAACCGCTAGTTTAAGGGGGTCATCCTGTGTGTCGGGTTGGAGAAATCGATTTTTTTTGCATGAATTGTATCTATATATAGTGGAGAATATGTGGGAAAGGGATTTTCCGATATTCCGAGTCGATCAGAAATTACAGTGTCAAACAGGTAAGAAGTTTGCAGCCGAGAGTACTCGATGAGAAAGAGCATCGAATCTTTTTTTACCTGTTAGTTTTTTACCTGAGCCTTATAAATTCGAACACAGGTATAAATATAAAGAGATGGAAAACCAATTAATTGTCTAAACTGATTTGCTGTTTGGAATAGAAAGGATAATCCAGTCTAGAGTGAGCACTGAAAGGCTTTCAAGCTATACTCAGTTATATTTTGTTGTAAGTATTGTGCTGTTTGTGTGTTCAGTGATTTTTTTAAATGGAGCGTACGAAGGGAGATCGCTCTAACGTTCAACGTCATGTTCGCACTAAACAACGAGTATTTCATGGGAATCGATACTTATTAGAGAAAAACGACTTCGCATCAACATCAGCAAAGAAACTTTTAGCAAGCATGAACATGGATGTTCCAATTGCGACAAGTTTTGTAAATTGTATATTGGATTTTGCTGGAGTTTTCTCCGGTGTTTCTGCAAATTTCTGCAAATAATAAAATATACGTAGTAGTAAAAAAGGAATGCGTAGAACATGTCCAGAAAAGAATGGGAACACGGCTTAGAAATGCTAAGAAGAATCACAAAGGCATTGGTGGAAAAGGGGCTGGAAAACTTACTGATAAGGTTATTAACGACCTCACTACATTTTTTGGGCTAGCTATTGGTCGACACGCAAATTCGATAGAAGGAATGAAACAAGAAATTTGGGCAACTTTCTTCCATAAATGTTCTACAGACGAAAATCCTCAGCATTAAAATTGTCCAGCAGGCGAGGACAGTTGGTGCAAATAGCGCAAAGCGGAAGCTAAAGGAGAACTGGATAGTTTCCACCACGGGAAGGCACCTTTAACTGAAGAAGTTCAAACAGTCATCAAATCAATCTACGAAGATTTGTCACGAGGAGCAGAGACCCAGAATAACAATGAGTCGTTAAATGCATTGAGCTGGACTTTCGCTCCTAAATACCTTAATTCTGGGGCCAAGGTCGTAGAAATAGCCACATTTCTGACTGTTATTATTTTCAATGAAGGATTCAATGGCATTCTCAAAATCCTAATGACAATGGGATGTCAAGTTGGTTACATATGTCAGGTTTATGTCGACCGCCGTAATGAAGCGCGAATTTTGCGGTCCGAACGACGATTGACTGACCTCGCTAAAAGAGCCAGAATTGAAACTAGAGAGCAACAATCGACCTTACAAAACTTTTTTGAAGAAATGGAAGGTGCTCTCTATGGACCAGGTATAGCAGATTAATGGTGAACTAAAATTTTACTGTTGATAATCACATTTAAATTTTCAAATGCGTTTTTCTCGAAACTGCATCTTGAAAATCGGCTATCTATCCAACTAAATTCTTTGAAATTTTCACGACTTCTTTAATACATATTTCCGCAAACTAGGATAATAGCAATCGGACGGGTCGTTTTGTTTTATTCATAAAAAAGGCCGTAAAAAAACACCAAAATCCAAAAAACTAAGTTAAGTAAAATCCAAAAAAATTTACCTTTTAATATTTTCTAATTATCCTAGTTTGCGGACCGTGGAATATTGTCCACATTAAAATGCCGTTTAGCTTTTTTTTCCTCAGATGAACACAGCGCCCTCCAGCGTGGCAGCAGAAAAACACCTTTTTTTGGAGATGGGTGCATAAATTGACACGTATTCCAAAAACTAGCTACAATATCAATCATCATCAATATCACATATACTAGAGATATCAATATATATATGGTGAAAAAATCGCGTTTCTACCTTTATCCAGTCCTCCAAAATAATTTTTCAAAAAAGGGCAAAAAACGGCCTTCACACGGGATGACCCCCTTAAGTTCAGTCATTAACTAGTTGACCTGGGTAAAATTGTATGGCAAGTAGTCGGCGAAAAGGGAAACAAAGCTGTGCAAAATCGTGTACTAGGTCGTAAATGTGTTGGTAGCCGGAAAAAAAGGAAGTAAAAAGCCCATAGAATAAGGCAAACTCAAAAACGCATACAAATAGCAATTGCTAAATAGAAAGAATGTAAATGGCCATGAAAAACAAAGAGAAAAGGAGCTATATCAAATCTGTAAAATTTTCAAAACCATTAAATGAAATAATGTAATGCTCATAAATCTAAACATGTTGAAAATGTTAAATTGTATTTCAACATAAAATTATATAAGTTATGGTAAAGTTCTATCAAACAAAGCCAAATGTCGTAGTCAAGCATATTAAGGTAGGAGAATGAGGATGAAATTTACTACACACAACATGCAGGCGACCAGTTACACCAAGTAGTTCATCAACTTGTGCTCAAGGTATGGGACAGCGAATCAATGCCTGACGATTGGCAACGAGGTATTATCTGTTTCATACATAAAAAGGTAGATATCACACAGTGCAGCAATTATAGCGGAATCACGTTGCTGAGTATCATCTATAAGATATTCTCCTCTATCTTGCTGGCCGGATAGCCCCATACACATAGAACATCATTGGCCCATACCAAAAAAACTTCTCTCCAGGCAATTCAGCAACAGATCAGATTTTCTCTCTGCGGCAAGCGATGGAAAAATTTTTAAAATATGGACACCAGTTGCACCATCTGTTCATACACTTTAAAGCCGCCTATGATAGCATAGCCAGGGTAAAACTGTACACGGCCATGAGAGAATTCGGTATCCCGACGAAATTGGTAAGACTTACTAGGTTGACCCTGACCAATGTGCTAGGCCAGAAAAAAGCAGCAGGATCACTCTCAAGACCATTCGACATCAACAACGGTCTACGACAACCTGGCCCTCGAGAAAATGATCCATGATCCTGACGTAAATACAAGAGGTACGATCCTTTTTAAGTCCACCCAACTACTGGCCTATTCTGAAGATATTGACATCATGGGAAGAACCACCCGAGACATACAAACTGCCTTCATGCAGATCGAGCAGGCGGCGTGAGATCTTGGGCTGCACATCAATGAAGGCAAGACAAAGTATATGGTGGCAACGTCAGCACCAAAAACCAACTAATCAACAACATCAAACCGCACTGGTCAAACGGGAAGAATAAAGATAGGAGAATACAACTTTGAGACCGTTGATTATTTCTCCTATCTAGGGTCGAAAATAACAACCGATGATGAAATCCGCGCACGGTTGTTGCCAGCTAACAGAGCCTATTTCAACTTACAAAAACTTTTCCGCTCGGAACGTCTCACCATAAGGTAGAGCTTTGAACTGTACAAGACAATGACCTTGCAAGACCGCATGTATTCCTCGGAGACTTGGGTTCTTGGTAAGAAGATTTGCGAACTCTTGGCCGCGTTCGAGAGAAGAATCCCCCGAAGAATTTTGGCACCCTACATGAGGATGGACGATTCCGTAGCCTATATAACGACGAAATCTATGAGCGACACCATAACCGTCAAGTTGTGGATAAAATCCGGCTCAATAAGTTACGGTGGGCGGGTCACTTAATCCATATGGATGAGGATGATCCAGCCCGGAAAGTCTATAAGAGCAATATCTATGGTAGAAAGAGAAGACGAGGCAGACCCTGCTTAAGATGGAGCGATGGCATAGGTCAGGACACCAAACAGATTTTAGGGAGTTCCTTATTAAGGCAGGCCTAGACCGGATACTGGTTGTTGTGCCGTTGATGATGATGATGAATGCACGACAAAGAAATCTCTCACGAAACTTGAGGTTATGGAAGACGCTTTAAAGCAGATTGATAGGGTATCCGTAAGCCTTGATAAGAGAGGTTGTGTCCAAGCAGCATGAGGACGATGCAATTGTCAAAAACTATGAAAGCATGTAAGAAGGGCGTAACTGCCCTGTATATGGCATAGGACAATTTTTCCAGAGTGCAAGTTTTTGTTATGTAATTACTTGCACTCCCTTCGCTACGCGAAATTGCTGGCGAAATAGGTGGAATGATGAGTTGACTCTGTCGATTGATTTGAGTGCGTGTCTGAACGGCCGGGCGCGAGGTCGCGGTCTTCACCTAGACCAAAGGCAGTCGAAGAATTTAGTGCAATAAGAATAATTGTTAGAAATTTTTGCAAAAGTAATAAAACTGTGTGGAATAAAATTAAAAGGTGTTGCGAATTAGCTAGAAGTTGGCTAAGGATACGGCCTGGAAGAGCAGGTAAGTATTAGGCAATAAGAGAACATTTATGCATAGGCGGAGAGACCTGCTCATCTCTAGGAAAACAACTCCGGTGATTGGTCGAGCCGGTCAGGGAGCAGGCAGAGACGCTGGAGTTGGAGGGAACAGGCGGCTCCTTCAAACAGAGGACAAGGAAATTTTTAACTATATGCACACGGAATTGCCATGTACTCATCGCACCTCAAATAGGGAAACACAAAACCTTTTATACCTGAAGCGTCAAGCTTCTGGTTTTCCGACTTGATTAGTTATTTGTAAATCATTATCAATTATTCGAGACAGACATGTGTATGTAAGTTTAAGGATAAGCAGGCATGTTTGTTAGTACCAGTGGTATTTACTTTAACTGCATATATGTATTCCTTTTCGCCCGAGGCATATTTATATTCTTTCTTGCCCGAGGCATATTTATATTCTTCTCACATAAGATGAACACAAAACCTTTTACCTGAAGCGGCCAACTTCCGGTATCCCGAATTATTTGTATCTGTTGTAGATTAACTTCTTCATATTGAGAAAGAAAGACCGGCGGATTCGTCCAGGGCAGAGGCAACTCATCAGACATTGCTTCAGCTCTTCGCTCCGAGCAGCGTGACCCAAAGCGGCAAACACAACAAGGGTGCAAATGGCATCTAAGTTCAAACCCCCCATTATTTGAACCTAAGCTAGGGGAAAGCTATGTAATGGAGGAGTTTTACTTCTTCAATAGTATTAGCACAAAGTGTGGAAACCGAATTGGTGATTTGAGAAAGAGATGAAGACAATAATCTGAGAAGCACGCAGCGGCGTTCAATTATAATGAGTTTATATTAGGAGTGGAAAGGCATGATCAAAGTGCAAGCGATACGATGGTGTAAGGAGTGTTTGAAAGTATCCTGCAGTTGGGCTTTATAAAAAAACATTTTTTCTAAAGGAAATTTTTCCAGTCTGTTCCTTTAAGAATATACCAGTTTCAAATATATGCAATCAAAGAAGTTCCTAGCCAGACCATCTACTTTGTAGTGAATTAATATTCTCGAAAGGTTTCAGCTTTTCGTCCGTCTGATGCCCTTGGCATAACCAAAATAGAAAGAAAAGTTAAACGAACAGAAGGTGTTTAAACATGCAAACAAATTAACAAAAGTGTCTATTAAGATCTGAAAAAAAACAAAGTAAGTTATATTTTCAAAAGTTTTGCATTCTTTGCATTAGATAACTTTTTTTCTAAAATGCAATATGGCAGAAATGATATATTGTTTTACTGAATAATCAAATTAATGCTATATTCGCATTACGAATATCAGAATCAAGTGTGTCCATTTGGTGCACATGTGTAATCTCTTAATGAAGGCTGCAAGTTGGTTTGGATTAAAGTATGTTCAAAATAGAAAGAAAAAATATCCATTGTTTTATTGAGATTAAATGTATTTATAAACATCAAAAAGGGTTTAATTTTACCCTATATAATAAAAAGTAGATAAAGGATAATGCTAATTTGCTCTACCTGTCTCTTTATCCAGAAATAAAAAAAAAAATAGTGAATTAAAAAAATATTGCTAGTTTCCTTGAATGATTTTTAAGTACAATGTATATAGTTTTCGAAGAATTCTTAGTAAAAATAAATACAAAATCTTTAATTGATGTATATTTTCCCTTCGGTATAGCTTCTATTAAGTAAAACAAAGTAAACAAGAACGAGAATGCAAACAAAATATGAAAGAATACCGACAATACAATTTGATAACATTTTTCTATCTGAAATTTCAACAAAAGAGAGCAGAAGCATAGTAAATTTTACAACTTATCTACCAAAGGAATTTTGTTATAAATGAGATGTACAGAAACAAGTAACCCTCACTCGAAAGAAGAATTTACTCAATTCTTATAAGGAATGATAATAACTTTCGAAATTGCGATTTTGGAATTTTTTATAAAAAACATTGGCTGTTTTGGGTGGAATCTTCCATGTTTTTTTTGTTTTATTCATGCGAATAATATATAAAAATGCGTAACTTGAAACGAAATTTACGGTTAGCCTTGAAGAGGGACTATCTGACTGTTTAAAAAATGCCGCAAATCAATAACGAAGTTGATTATTTACCGATTTACTTGAAAGCGTTAAGAAATTATTTGTTTAAATATTTAATAATTTGGGCAAAATATAAGCAATGTATTATTCAACTCGATTGAAGGGTAAAACTAAGTACTGCAGATTTGAAGTAAAAGCAAATTAAGAAAGCAAAAACAAAGATTAATCGAGAATAGCTAAGCTGCTTATTTGGTTTTAAGTGAAATCATATATATAAATATGTTGTACATATAACGAAAAAATAATAGAACGTTCGGTTGTCCTCTATTCGGTAGGTTCACGGAATATAAAATGTGTCTTTTCGACTCCATTTACGTTCTTTTGACTTATTTTTCATTTATCTCATTTTGCTGTTTGTTATGTATAATAAATTTCATTCTCTTCTACAATAGTGACAAAAGTAGATAGAGTGAGTTACAATGACACGAAAAATCTATAAAAACTGATTTGATTTTATTCTACTGTTACAGATTTAGCTAAATTTCGCGGACAATCAACATTACATCCTCGCAAGACGGCAATATGGTATGAGAGCAACTGCATTGGTATAACGGTGAGAATTCCCTGGTGAATAGAAAATAAAATTTATTTTAAATAAACACGTATTTAGGTAAACAGTTTGTTGTTGACATTTTTCATTTTTCAAAACATAACTGTGCAAGAGCTAGAAAACGTAGAACAAGTAGAATATTTTATGTGACAGCTTATTTGATACAGTTTCAAATTATTGTTAAATAAAGCTTGTGTCGCAATTGTTATTTAGTTTGATATCCTTTCGCTTTAATAACTGCCGGGAGGCTATTTGGCATTGAGTTAAGGAGCTTTTATGAAAAATCGGAAGTAATTTTTTTGGGATTCTCGCAGTAAGACTTTCTTGAAGTCTGATTTGACTCAGGTACTCATTCACAGCTGAGTCGACTGGTGTCCGTACGACAGCCTTGTGCTCTAACCATTCAGCTATCCGGACACAATTATATGCCATACATTATAGGTCCTTAAATTGACAATGCCAGCAATTTTGCGAACACCGTGCTCTTTTAAAGCGATGAATTACCAGTTGACGCTGCTCTTCTGTGGTACGATGGGAAAACTTGACAATAGTTATAGTCACGATTCCAAAATTACTCAAAAAGTGTGATATATATATAATAAGCGAACACAACAAAGAACTGATAAAATAAAAAATACCTCTGAAATGTGCGAAAAACGAAAGCGTTTTGACACTGAAGGAGACTGTATCAAATAAGCTGTCAGCAGAAATTCGGCAATCTACTTAGAACATCGGTCCCGTATTCCATAAAGAACATTTTTTGAAATTCCTCTTATTCGAAACTCGTTTAATGGATATGCATCGATTAAATCATAGAAACAAAAAAAGATAGCAAGAAGAAAACAACGTTCATTGCTGTCTCTGTCCGGTATATTTACACACAAGAGATACAGATGATATTTGGAAGTATGTTGGCTACCTAGCACATAAAAGTTTCCCGAATAATTTACTATCAGGCCAAGACTCCTAACACCTTAACACAAAATAAAGCTTACTGAGCTATTATCCGCTATGGCGCCATGAGGAGTGATTGATTTAATAACCTAGCAATTGAAGTCAATGGTAAGATCCAAAATGAATAGTGTAACCGAAAGCCGAACGGAACCGGCTTATCAAGGGAAAGTTATTGTACAAGTAGTTGGCAACCAAGCTATGCTCACGAATGAATAAAAGGGATGAAGCAATATTTACTACTTGCGATCACGCTATTTCCAAGGGAGAGTTAGATATATTGTCTCACTTCAATTGAAATCACGAGCGGGCGTGAGTATTGGTTTTCGAGGTGAAAAATCCCGCGAGGAAAACTCATCGAAGACAGAAACAAACGTGCATTAAGCTGTAAATAAGTAATTTAGTTTAATCAGAGTAATAACCCTGAACGAGCACAACACTGACCACATTGCTTCCTAGCGTACCGTTACATTCCAAGAGCGCAGGAAGTGTTTATTGTACGGAATATATGTAAACAAGAATTCTGGTACATATTTTGAAAATCTTAGGCAACTTCGAGAAAGTGTGACTTAAGGGCAGATGAATCTGAATGATCGACGGTGGCCAATTTTCCAAACTGGGCTATACATCTGTTTCCTAATCATTAAACTTTCATATTTCCTACGAAGATGCAAACTTTTACGATTTTCCCTGAGAAACTGTGACTGATGCGTTATGCCCTCAGTAGGAGTTTATGGTAACTACCACAGCTTCAAACAACCCAAGCATTCTGTATTAAACTTGGTGGTTGTGCAACATAATTTACACTTTGCCCGGACGCCAAATTGCCGCTATTAGTTCTTTCAACTAATTTGTTCGGATCTGGCAGTACGTTCCTAGCCCAAAAATAATTAACCTCCAGTGTCTTGTACAAACTGTATGCAGTAATAATGTGAGCAACCATAACATTCAGCGGGGTGGGTCGCTTCGGGTTATTAAAGGCTATTATCAACGCAGAAAATTATAAAAGAATAGTTGAAAACCGCATTATGCCCAATTTAATATTTTCGATTAATTTTATTAACACCTCGGTAAGTGATATTCCGAAACGATCGGCTTCGTTTCTTGGAGCTCTTTTGTATGTATTCCAAGTTTTTTTCCGGCTAGAATTTTTTATTCTACATACTGTCGCTTCCATGGGCAGGATTCCAGATCTGTGCCCTATAGAATACTTACAGGCGTTTATGAAGCGCCGATTGCGGAGCAAATCGATAAGAGGCTGGTAGACTCGAAAGGTGATTAATGACATTCCGTATAATTTGCTCGAAAATTTGTAGAAATCGCTGACCACAATTTTTGCATCTGTCATTACCGCGGTATTACAATGAATTAAAAACAGAAAAAAATACTGGGAAAAGAATTTAATGTATTCAATAAGTGAATCTTTCCTGAACAAGTTGCTTGTGTACATGTGTATTTCATCCCCCTCCTGCATACCTTGTTTTCTACTAGTACAATACAAACCTAGACCGAAAGTACAATAGTTTAGCGGACATTTTATTGTCAGGCACTGCATTTCAGCTTTCTATGGAATGCCATAAAATTTCAATAATTCGTTCGTTAGAGAGAGAGTAAATGAGTCGATCAGTCAGTCTCTGAGGATGATTTTCAATGCGAGTAAGCGCTCGAAAGCTCGACAGAAAAAACGGGCCCTAGGTTACGAATTACTCCTAACTCTTGCTAAGTTAAACTGCCCGAAACGGGATTTTATTTTTTCTTTATATTTACCTGCAAACAATCGACAATTCTTGGGATTTCAAGAGCGCGTGATGAGAATGATTTTGTTTCTTCATCGCCCTCTTCACATATCAAAATAGGCCGTCCTTCTCGCGCTGTAACTTGCTGTAGTGCATTCATACATTTTGCATAGACAGGGTCCCGAAGGATTATCATTAGGACTGGCATAGAATCATCGACTAAAGCGAGGGGTCCATGTTTTAATTCACCGGCCATGATGCCTTCACTGTGCATATAGGTCAACTCTTTGACTTTCTAAAATGACGCAGAAAAGATGAAAAGTTAACGAAGATTATTAAGTGAATTTCCGGATAAAGCTTACCAATGCTCCTTCCAAACATGTTGCAAAGTTGTAACCTCGGCCCATAATCAATAAAGACTTGTGCTGATACAAGTCCTTCGCCATCTCCAAAACAAGCGGATCTAATTTCAAGACCTTGCGAATTGCGCTCTCCAATCCTGCTAAACCTTTGATGATCTCCTGCCGACGTTGTTGCAGGGATATACGATCTTCAGACATTACTAGTCCGAACATTACTAATGAAATGAATTGCGATGTGTATGCTTTTGTAGAGGCCACACCTATTTCAGGTCCAGCATTGATATGTACACCACAATGTGACTCACGACAAATCGATGAACCTACTGTGTTGGTTATACCAACAATCAAGGCACCACGTTGTTTACAGTACCTCAGAGCCATCAGAGTATCTGCAGTTTCACCTGACTGTGAAATAAAGAAGCAAACATCATCACGGAAAATGGGCGTGTTGCGATCCAAAAAGTCTGATGCCAGTTCAACCATAACAGGCAGTTCAGTAAGCTCTTCAAGTAGCTGCCGAGTTGCTACGGCACTATGGTATGAAGTGCCGCAACCAATCAGCATCAGGCGTCTGCAACGCTTAATTTCTGGAATGTAATCTTTAATACCGCCTAAGGTTACAGTACCATTCTCGAAGTTAACACGGCCACGCATGGTATTCACAACGGACTCAGATTGTTCGAAGATTTCCTTCTGCATGAAATATTGATAGTTGCCCTTCATAATTTCCTGAATTTCCATCTTAAGCGTGGTGATTTCACGAGCATGTGGGTCATCCAAACATTTTTTCAAGCGATGAATGCTCAAAGCGCCATCCTTCACGGCTGCAACATCATCATCCTGAAATACAAAACAAGCAAAAATTATAAAATCTATAAACCAAATCTAGTTTATCTGCTAGTAGTAAGCTTGCCTTAAGAAAGGAATCTTAAGCTGTTCCAGAATGCAGCAAACCGTTGTTACTGCTACCAATTAAGATCTATAACTCATGAGAGAGTCGACTCAAATGAACCAGTCAATTCATTCATGTGAGCGATGCGATTTGTCGCAAAAGAGGCGAATCAACTTAGAAAAGTCAGCCAAACCGAATCGACTCAATTGAAGCGACAGATATTAGCACTGCATTTCAGACAGCACGCTACACATCCATCTTAGTGAGGTGTGCGATTTGATTCAAACATAAACTGGTAATATTGGGTGGATTTATTGCGATGTACTATATGCATAGTGTCTGTATTATACACGCAAAAAATATGAAGTATTGTATATATGAATGTTTCCAGTACGATCGACAAGATTATATACACAGGAGATTCAAATCCCAGCACATTCTTTGCAATTTTATGGAGACGGAAAAGTCTTGCACATCTTCGACCGCGACGGGAGTTATGCGAGCAAAATTGTGATAGCGCCGTGAATTTGATGGAGTGCATTTATGTGGACCCAAGTGGTTGAGTACAAGCACATGGCCGCGAGTTGTTGCAAGCACGTGTATCTGTCATAACAATAGATATTACACAGCAAATGCAGAGCTTCCTTAAAGATTCATTTCGGTTTAATTTTAATGGATCTTAATGGAATCAGTGAGCGAATGATGCTTAAAAATTCGTCTATGGCAAGTTGAATGAAAGTAAATACGCACAACATTCTGAGCAATAGATCCATGTTTGCTCTCCTAGGAAGTGAGGATCAAATAAGTAGATGCATCCAAGATGAATCTTTCGTATACATCCGTTTTCTGATCGGATAAGAAAACACAAGAAAACCATCTAGGCGACATTGACACACCAATACCATTTACCTAACTCCTCCCTATCCGAAAAGTGCACAATGACATTCTTCCTCTGTATAGTCTTCTTGAGTAGGATCCATATTGACACATCAACACCGCTTACCTACCTCGTCCATACCCAAAAGGTGTACAATGACATTCCTCCGGTGTGTAGTTTTCTTGAATACGATCTTATGCCTTGCATATTTGTTTAAGCAAATTATCGATCAAGTAATATATTATACTTTAATGTATCTGTATATGCACACACATTTTATTAACTCTCTTTACAATGTTTTTCTTAAAACAAGTCAGAAGCTGGTGTTTCAGGTATAAAGGCTCTGTGTTCATCTTATGTGAGAAACTTTCTACGCACATTTTCCCATTCGTATATAGCTAGAAACCCAAATTTTCCTTCACATTTTTTTCAAACTACAAGATATAAGTACATATTACAGACGTAGATATTATGCTCACCCTGAACAAACAAACATTGCCTAACACCAAATTCTATACTTGTTCATGCACGTACAAAAATTGATAGTACACATATTTCCGATTTACTTCGTGCACAAAAGCATACATATGTACATACAGTGAGCAAAAGTGGAATCCGGATACCGTCGTACGAAGTAAATAAGGGCTAAAGGGGTTAAAAGGAGTTGCATGTTTTTCTTTTACAAGAACGTTGCGTACAGTATGTTGGCTACAATGTGTAAAGAATTAGCCAAAAAGAGATAAAATAATACTCCCTCAAAAGAAACTCCAATTTCGTATGCAAAATTGAAATCCGGACAGTGTCAAAAAACCATATTAATAACATTAAAAACTCAAACAAGTCCGGATAGCTCAGCGCTTCGTGAATAAAGGTTTTGTGTGGATCTTATGTGAGAAACTCTATATGCACGCTTTTCCATTCGTAGATAGTTTCGGATGCAAAATATTCCGTCAAAACCTTCAAAAACTTCGTTAATAATGTTTAGATTTCTTTCAAGAAGTTCAAACCCGAAGTTATGCCTTACATTATAACCTATGCCTTGTCATACCTTACCTTATACCACTGCCAAATTTTACATAATACTTCTAGCATCAACTTGAGGGGGGTTTCCGGCTCAATTTCTAAAATATGCTAATATATTCATATTAACTTTATTTGTGCAGATATCGGAACGGAATGCATTTCGAGGTCTAGATTTGGTTTAGATACACCAACGCGATTTTTTTACAGCTTTCTCGCCTAAGGACGCGACCTGTTACATTTTTTGAGAGCATATTTTGAATCCTCACTCCCGTACGTTTCACCCGATATCAAATGTGGAACCACTTTCGAAAGTATTAATTGACAGCAACTCTGTTGAAAACCGTACCACAAATTTGACAGCTGTCAGAGTGTTAGTTTGTGTATAGAGCATTTTGTGTGAAACAACTTTTGTTAGTTTGAATAAAACGGATAAAAAGGAATTTCATGTCTTAATAAAGCATTGCTTTTGGCGAAAATATCATTTGTTTTGTCGTTGAGAAGTGGTTTGCTAAGTTTAAGCGAGGCGAAATAAGCACGGAGGACGATGCACGTAGTGGATGCCTCAAAGAGGCTGTTACGATGAAAACATAAAAAACGTCCACAAAATAATTCTGGAAGACCGCAAAGTGAATTTCTTCGAGATAGTTGAGGCTCTAAAGATATCAAAGGAACTTGCTGGACATATCGTACATGAATGTTTGAGTATGTGAAAGCTCTGTTTAAAGCGGGTGTCGTGTGAGCTCACAATCGACGAAAAACAACAACCAGTTGACAATTCTGAGCAGTGTTTGAAGCTCTTCCTGCATAAAAACCCCAATGTATGCGTCGATATGTGACAATGATAAAAACATGGCTCACTGTTTCCCACCAGAATCAAAACGATCGTCATCTGAGTGGACTGCCCGTGGTGAACCGACTCCAAAGCGTGCAAAGACGAAACAGTATTTTTGGATGCGCATGATATAATATTCATCCAGTGTCTTGAGAAAAGAAAAAAGCAATAAACACGGCACTGTTTCATTAAGGCAATGCATCGTGTCACAAATCAATGGAAATGATGGCAAAATTGCATGGGCAGGGCTCCCAATTCACCGTATTCCCCAGAACTGGCCCCCAACGACTTTTCCCTGTTCTCAGACCTTGCAGAAAGAAATTTAGCATCGTTGAAGAGATAATCGCCGAAAATGTGAGGCTAAAGGCAAATCGTACAACTATGTTGAATAATAAAATCAAATATTTAAAAAAAAAGAAATGTTTGTTTCTGTGCTAGCCTATGAACTGGCTCACCTGGTATGAATCAAAACCTAAGTAAAAACGATTTAGTGTACCCGTTGTCTGCCTGTTTCAAGGTGCTAGGTCGACATAAATTCCGTTTTATTCAGATTCAATCTGAGACCGTACTGCCTGAGGCGACCATTCCCTTTTCGGGCAAGTTGCTCGAGATGATTTTTGTTATTAGGCGCTAGGGAAACATTATTTGCATAAAGCAGTGTATAGTACGCTTCTCAGAAAATATAGGGCACCCAATATAGACTCGGTTTACTATCTCATTGGCGGAGTGCTCCGGGCTCGAAAAACAACACCGCCTAAAATCCATAGGTGAGAGTGAATACTGAAGTCATCCATAACAAAACCCCCCCAAAACACTTATAGGGGGCAAATGGATGAAGCAATAACAGCAGCTAGCAGATGTTTTGGAGATGAAGTATCAACAAATGATCTTCACAACCATCTAAAGAGCGTTATCATTGATAAGGCCACAAACATACTTGGCCCTAGCCGCAAAAAAGTCGGAACACCTTGCCCAACGACGAATGTAATCTAACAATGGAACGGAAGAATGCTGCATATCGGGTAATGCTGCACTCTAAAGGAACGCGGGCACGCGCAGACGTCTATCACGAATCCCGCGAGTGCAGAAGCGACTTCACAGACAAAAAAGGAAGCCTGGGAGAACCAACAAATCTGTGAGCTCGAGAAAGTAATACAGGGAGCAACCGCACCAGACGCGGAAGTTTTACCAACAAGTCAGCAGGACGAAGCCATCTGCCGAGACAAAGAGGGGAAATCTGATTTCCGACAGAACGGACATATTGAAACGAGGCATTATCGTTTCCACACATAAACAAATCGGAATACCGAAACTTGGTGCTTTGGGTACAAAGGTTTTGTGTTAACCTTATGTTAGAAACCATCTACGCACAATTTTTGCTAATGAGAATCCACTTGCCAAGATTGGTCTGAATATTAAAGTCGACGGTAAGCGATCAAAAGTCCGGCCGAAACAACGGTGACTTGATAGGCTGGATGGTGATTTGAAGATCTCGCGACTACATCCAGATCAAGCCTTTGATAAAGTAAAATGCCGCAATCGATCACAACGAGTTGACTCCGCTCACGCTTCGGGGATAAAGGTTTTGTGTCCATCTTATTTGAGATACTTTCTGCGCACATTTTTCCATTTGTATATGACTAAAAACCCAAAATATTCCTGGATGTTTTTTTCATACTATAAGATATAGGTACATATTACAGATATAGATACTATCCTCACCCTAAACTAACAAACTGCCTATTACAAAATACTGTACATATTATAGGCACTTATGTAAATAAATCGTACCCATATTTTCGATTTACTTCGTGCACAAAAGCATACATATATACATATATACTACGTATATTGAATACCGCTGGTTTTATATACAGATACATTAGGTTGTTGCATATGAAATGGCCGATTCGACAATCAAGTGAAGTTAGTTGCTATTTTGCTGTATCAAACCACCACCAGTTGGCGGTGTTAGTGTCGGATAATGAAGTATAAATACTCCTATATTTAATCAAGGTGTCATTTCAGTTTTGACCATCGTTATGATAACAGTGAATGATAAGGAAAAAAGGATGGAAAAGAGCCAAAAAGTATACTTTTTCTGTATGAGTTCAAACTCGGTCATAAAGCAGCGGAGGCGACCAGGAACATTAACAGCGCATTTGGAGCTGATACGGTAAGCGAACGAACCACGCGGCGGTTATTCGAAAAATTCTGGTCAGGCAACGTAAACCTTCATATTGAGCCACATGGACATCCAGGACCATCTATTGATAACGACGAGCTACGTGTGCTAGGCGAATCCGACACACGTCAGTCTGTGAGAGACATTGCAGAGAAACTGGGTGTACACTATTCGACAATTTCCCGGCACTTGTAACAACTTGGAGAGGTAAAAAAGCTCGACAAATAGGTACCGCAAGCCCTTACGAAGCAAAACATGGCACTTCGAATGGACATTTGCAGTTCTTTACTCACCTGCAACAGAAGCGATTCTTGTTTGCACAGAATAGTGACATGTGATGAAAAGTGGATATTATACGACAATCGTCGCCGATCAGCGCAATGGCTAGATGCTGATGAGCCACCGAAGCATATGCCGAAACCGAGCTTCCATCCAAAGAAGGTAATGGCGACTGTTTGGTAATCTACAGCTGGAGTTATCAACTATTCTTTTTTGGCACCTGCAGAAACGATATCCAGAAAAACGGTTCAAAAGTTGAATGAATTGCAGTATGAGACTCTGCCTCATCCACCATATTTTTATTTTTTAAGCATTTGGATCATTTTTTGGCGGAAAAACAATTTAGGATCGAAGAGGCTGTCAAAATTGCCTTCGACGATTTATCAACACCCGACAATTGGACTTCTACGAAACTGGCATATATGCTCATGAATCTCGTTGGGAGAAGTATCGACTGACACCTATTTTGATTAAATAAATAAATTTTTGTAAGCTTTACATTCAATACAATTTTAGTACCTGCAACAACCTAATATCAATCTGAATAAGACACTACCCGCAAACTTCATTAGCACTTACATATACCTGCATACATACATATGTCTGCCAGGTATTGACGAATTGATTGATAATGACCTCATACACATTATAGAGTGCACGAAATTCACAAAAAATAGAAATGTGTCACCCTCTATAACTTCGTTAACAGCTGGTTTTTCTTCAAGCTTGACCAAATTGTACCTTATGTTCTCCCTTACATCGTTGCCAAATTTTTTACTTCTAAGATGAACTTAAGTTCTCGAATAAATTTCTAAAATATGGAAATATACTATTATTACTTGTTTTTGTACAGATATCGAAATGGGATGTATTTTGAGGCCTAGATTTCGTAGAGACGCAGCACTGTGATTTTATTCAGACTTTTCCGTTGGGTAGGTTCTGAGAACGAGACTTGCTTCACTTTTTGCGGTACGCATTTTGAGCCCTCACTCTATGTTTCATCCAATATCAGAAGCAAGACCCCGTGCTACGTTTGAATTGCTATAACTTTAAAAGTGATAGCCGGATTTTAATGAAATTTGTCATGCGTATGCGCGATAGTGTCCTCTATCCTGTTACGCGTATCGGTACTCCCAGGATGAACTTAAGGGGGCTCTCAGGCAACTTCAAAATGTTAGTAATATACTATTAGCAAGTTGATTTAAGCAGATATGGAAATGGGACATATTTTGAGGCCTAGATTTCGTATAAGCGCATCACCCTGATTTTTTTCAGATTTCGAGTTGGGTAGTTTCAGAAAATGAATCCTGAAATCCGAAAATGGATCCTGTCTCATTTTAAGTATGCACGTTTTGGTTTCTTACTCGTGCATTTTGCAATTTATGTCAAAACCGATCAGTTTCGGAAAGTAATCATCCGGGCCTATCATTTGACATGACCATATACGGGGAAAAACATTCCCCTTTGCATATGCCATATATTTATATGGGCAGCCCCTCTTTAAACTTTAAACAAGCTGATAGAATACTTAATCAGGTGATGTATCCTCAGGGAATAAGAGCTAAGCTAAGTTATGGGCATATGTTCGAAGACTCTTCAATAGTTGATGCAGTTCTTTCCAGAGGAAAATATTTCTGTAGATGGCTCTTCAAAAACAGTACACAATTCAAAGTATCTACTCACCTCTAAATAAATAACACGATTCGTATGTTCAATCAGAGCTGCTGCATCCGATGCGAAGAAATATTCCACTTGCTTATCCTCCAACGGCATGAATTCCGATGTACTCTCCGTGCGTGGCAATAATGGTACTTCACGAGCGTTACCATGTGGACGATGTTCTTTTAGTTAGTGTTTTATATTTTTCAAGGTTTTTTATGTTAAGGTTTTAAGTTTTTATTTGTTTGTTTTTCGAATTTTGAGATTATTATTTTTTATTTTGGTATTGTATTTTTCGTTTTTTTTTATAAGTTGTCGAAGAAAATGTATATTAAATAAATATATGTATCATATAATTACATGGCCACCCAGTATTATGTATATTTTCGCATGGATGATCGTTTTTATTTTTATTTTTTTAATTAATATTGCGTGTAGAATGGAATATGAAAATAAAATATTGACACCAGCGGTAGTAGGGAGCGGCAGCAGATGTAACGGCAGCGGCAATATAGAATATGCAGGTAATTTATATTTTTCATCCCCCGAACGCAGCGACAGCAGGAAGTAGCGTTTGTTTATATGTATATATGTGTGTGGGTGTTGTAATTGATTGTGTTTGGAAATTTTGAAGTTTAAATAAATTAAATGTAGATTTTGAAGAATTTGATTGATTGAAAATTATATAAAATATATATATGTAAATAGTTTACATATATACATGAATATATTTGTTTATTAACCATGCGTAAGTTATAATAATTATTGTTTGATGATTTTTAATTAGTTTATGAATTGCATAGCAATTATCCACCACCAAAGTTATATATGCATTTGCATAATATAAAATTATTTTATAAATTGTGGAAAATGAGCAAATAAAATTTTCGTCCATATCCGGTTTAAGAGATGCGTAAAATACGGTAAAAGAGATGGACGAGTAAACATTTTTAATTTCCACCAGCAAAATAAGGATTAGGAATCACCAATTATTTTGTTCAATTATAAATAAATACAGGCGTTTAGTGTTTCGTTTGTTTTTAAATTGTTTTCAAGATGAGAATAGCAGCAATAGAGAAAGAAAAAGAAGAAGAAAAATGTTTATTATGAGTTGATCCTTTGTGAAGTCATTGCATTATCTACATTTTATATATTTATATATGTAAATAATTATATAAATATAAGGCCTATATTTATATGTACATATTAACAAAAATTTGAATAAAACTAAAAGGATCATATTCATATATTGTCTATGAACAAATATAAATAAATATATACCATATATTTATATAATTTAGTACATATAAAAATGTAAATAATATATTCTTATATACTAGCCTACAGATATTTATAATTGTAAACGCTATGATTGTATAAACATATATATATACATATATATATATATACGAATATATAGAGTAAACAGAAAACTCCATTTTACTGGATGATTTTCTTCAGTTTTACATTTCATAGGGAGATTTTTAATCAACACACCGAATGTTTAATAAGAGGCTCGTATACATATAATATATAAATAAAGTGGAGCTGAAACGATGTGAATGAAACAATAAAATACGATTTAATAGAAATAAAGAATATCGTCCGCATAGATGATGTTTTCTATTTACATGAAGCTATGAAAAAGGAAAGCTTAAATATTTCACATCTACAACTCCAAACTATCATTTACTTAAGTTAACTATTTCCAAAGGTTTATAAATATATACGATTTCTATACTAAGAATTATCTTCCACCTTTTTATGTTCTGACAACTTTAAATAAGTATGAGATTACATTAATAAGATATTTTACAAAATTAGTAGTTAATCCATTAAAATACAATTAAAAAACCAAATAGCCATTATTAATCAATAATCGGTTCAGAGATCATATTTCATTTCGTTTTTCCCACCAGGGGCATACTATATTTTAAGATGAACAATTTATAGACAATTTTTCCTATTCATAAGAAAATTGTTCAAATAATATTAGTATTGGTCATAAAAAGCATTTAAATTGCTATGCTATAGACCATTTTGACACCAAAGTAATCAAGATGTTAGTTTTTTGAGAAATATTAACTTGAACAGTTGGAGAAAAGTAACAAAAATTAAGATACGTTTTAGAACTATAGGACTACCTTTAGTTTGGCTGTTTGAACTTCTTTTGTAATATAAGCGAAACGATTTTTTTCATTATCCGAAAAAAACCTCATCATCACGTTTTATGTCAAATATCATGAGAAAGTGGCAAAATTTGACCGTTTCATAACATTATGGTCACTTTCAGAAACAGTAAATTTATCCATGAAAAGCCCAAAATAACATCGAATGGACAGTTACTAATAGTGTACGAGCTTTCCACTTCTAGAGAACTGTTGGGAAATGAAAATGTCACACGAAAATAATTGTTCGGGGAAAACACAGCGACAGTGAACAATGCAGCCAATATAACATCCAAATTTAGGGTATACATTCGGACGACGTCTACATATACCTTGGCATATTGCATCATGAAATCTAAGTTGCTGGGGGAATTTGAACGGTGCCTGGATCTTTTCCTGAAAACTGAGCTGTTCGGGAAAAATAAAATGCAGCATAGAGTTGCCGAAAAATTGAGGATCACTATCCCACGTCGTGAGGGAGGAAAAACATTGCATTACAATCAAGTGCATTCTCTTCGTGAGTTTTTCTTAGAGAACCAATCCTCCTCAGCTACCGTGATGGCAGATAATAAATTGTCTGCTTCGAACTTGGGAAGCAGAGAATGGGATCACATATCGAATGTTACTTCAATCCAACAGAAGATCGACATGTGGAAAGAGAAACCTTTTCACGGAAGCCATATAAAGAATTTGTTGTGACCAGGCATTGACATTGAAGCCTCCAACAAATGGTTGATTAATGGTGTACTATTCTATGAGAACGAGACATTCCTAACTTCAATTCAGGATGCTTCGCCCCCAACAAAAAATTATAAACAGTATATTCTTCGTTGAATCACCGACTCCAGTTATATGTTAAGTTGTGTAACAGTGAAAAAGAGAGCATCCAGCACATAACATCTGCGTGTAGGTGTTGAACCGTACCGAGTACACCAGTTGTCATAACTCCGTCTGCAAGATTCTCCATCAAAACCTTGCATTGAAGTGTAACTTAGTGGCAACCTACCATTTTTATTATAAGTACATTCCGCAGAGAATATTGGGGAATTATCGGGCCAAACTACTGTGGGATCACACTATTGCTACTGACCACAGTGTTAACCACAATAGGCCCGATCTAGTTCTGCTTCTCAAAGATGAACGAGCATGTTTCATAACACTGGTCCACAGATTTGAATTTCATTTTTTGCAAGCGAAAGTTTCATGCTTATCTCGATGAGTTTTGGTGTTCTCATGGATTTTTTTTCCTTTTTCGCTTGTGCAGTTCTTACGAATTTACTTGAAAAAACATGTAGGAGGAACACCTAGTCCAATTTCGATAACTGCCAGTTCATTAGAAGGAAAACTAAATTATCTTTCAAACCGTGTACTATTTGTTTAGATCTGATAAAAAGTGGCTTTGTTAGAGAGCACTAAATTTCGAATTTAATGCAAATTTCGGTACTTTTCGTACCAATCAATAAAAAGAATTGTTTTATATTTTGTACCGATAGTATACTTGATTGATAAAATATTAATCCCAACCGGATCAAAATGACATGACAAATGACAGGTCCATCCTAAATTTAACATAAGGACTTACTTTTGCATTTTTTGTTAATTTTAAAATGTTGTCTTCTTGCCTACTGTATACTTTCATGCATCGTAATTTTTCTCATCTATGTATGGTTTTCATGAGGGATTGTATGATGACATATGATTGATGTCACGGATGCCCCCACGTAGTTGTAAGAGCACATACTCCGGTATGTAATAATACCACAGTCGAAGCCAAAATCGTTGCTTCGTGTTGTAGAAATCGTGAAAATCGTTATTTCGTCTTATAGTATGGTGTAACGTGCTCCCGTATTTATACAAACATTTATAACCCAAGTGGGACCATCGTGCTTTCTGTGTATTTGTACATCATTAGTGGAAATATGGCGTGAAAATATAACCTGACAACTTTTTCCTATATTTGCAGAGAATCGGAGAATTCTTCCCTCGAAAGCGGCCGAGAGTTTGCAATTTTTCTTGCAAAGAACCGGGGTCTCCGAGGAATAAATGAAGACTGGCAAGATCATTGTCTTGTACGGTAAGAGCTTTGGCCCTATGGTGAGACGTTGCGAGCGGAATAGTTTTTGTAAGCTGGTTTAGGATCTGTTGGCTGCTTACAACCGTGCGCGGGTTTTTTTTTTCCACCCTAGATCGGAGAAATTATCAACGGTCTCAAAGTTGTAGTCGCCTACCTTTACTGTTTTCGTTTGACCAGTGCGATTTAATGCTGTTGATTCTCTGATTTTTGGTGTTGATGTTGCCATCATATATTTCATCCTGGCTTCATTAAAGTGCAGCACTGGATGGATCTGGATGAAGGCACATCTCGGGTAGTTCTCCCATGATATCGACACCGTCAACATATACCAGTAGTTGGGTGGATTTGAAGAGGATAGTGCCTTTCGCATTTACATCAGCATCACAGATAATTCTTTTTCAGGTTCAGGTTAAAAAGGGCGCACGATATGTCTTTGCTCTAGACCGTTGCTGATGCCGAGTTACCTCGAGAGTGATAGTCTAGTTACAGCCTCGTTAGCAAACTGCGGGAAATTTTGGAATTAAAACTTCCTGTAATTTTTCAGATAGTCGATTATACAGCGTGCTTGAAGTTTTTAAAGAAGTTTTCAGTTAAAAAACGAGTGTATTTTCTATTTTTATGTTATATATTATATATATGATTTTGTAGCATATATATATAGAATTATATGTTATATATAGTTTCAAATTTTTAAAAGCACTTTTCATAAAGTCTTCGTCAAATGTGCTCAAAATTATTTTTCCAATTTATAGTTAATTTATTGGAAAAAACGTGCTCAAAGTAATTTTCTTAGTTTATTTTTGATTTATTGTGTTATTAGAAAACAACTGCCCGAGAAGGTGAAGTCAACGTGGTAAACCAAAGGCTCTAGTCAGAGAGTAGTTGCTAAAGAAGTCAGCATCTCGCAATCCGATTCCGTAACATGAACCCCGTTGCAAAAAAGAAGGGCAGCGGACATGCGAGGAAATCAATTGAGACCCAGGACCGTCTGCAAGTCCGTCATGCCTAAAAAGATACGTTTAAAATGGTGTCTTCATGTCTCAGATACGCACGAGAACTTTACTTTACTTTACTTTATGTTGTGGTATGTCTTGGCATCTCCCTCGACGATTACCTACCTTGACGTGGTGAGGGAGCTCAGTACGGAAGATCCTCCAGGAAACGGGCGGTGACACCTGAAGCCAAGCGGTAATCAAAACCCCAAGCCAAGGTGTGACTACCGTGCCGAGGGCTGAATGGTCACAGGGGTTAAGATGTGGCCGTAAACGGTGAACTCTGGGTACCAGGCGACCCCCAGTTTCAACTAGCCTTGTCTCGGCAAAAAGGGGCTCTGCCGAGATCGACTTACTTTCCCCGGAAAAATTCAGGCCAAGGCAGCCAACTATGAAAAAACAAAAAAACACAAACCTTAGCAATTAAACTTCGATCGTGACGATCCAACCCCGAGTGAAGGGGCAACCCTGAGCTCATCGATAAAGAACCTGAGTCTAGACTCAGATTCCTCCTAGCTGTAAGGACTGCGTCCGCGCAAGGCATTAAGCTCTGCTTTGAGTCGGTAGGTGTATACCGTAAAATGTTACGGCTGAACTTTGCCGACGAAGACACGAACGAGTGGCTCAGGCAATACTGCTCCTCCCTTAACGATGTGTGGGAGGGTGCGCGACTAACCTTGAAAAGGGTCTCCGAGCTGCCATCGATCAAAAAGTGCTTTCTCTGGCTTCCAGAAGAAGAGCGAAATGGTGTCGGGGTTCTGGAACAACTTGGTGTACAGAACAACCTTAACACTTCCACCTGGTTGCTGCTAGGCAGCAAAACAGGAGAGAGAACCGATAGGCCGGGAACTTTTCTCACTATCGGCGTTCCCGAACCTGATGTTAAGAAAGTTCGGGAAAAATCGGGTTGCCGGCTCTACTATGGGCTGGGGACCGTCACGTCACAAGTGTCGGCTCCTAAAACCATTGAAGGGGACATGCAGCCCCCAGCATCTACATCTGAAACATAAATGAGGTGCCACATTTCCCAAGTAAATTTGCAGCATTGTAAAGCGGCGACTGCACTTATCAGTCGTCGGATCAATAGCTGCAAGACATTTATATACCTCATACAAGAACCGTGGGTTGTTGGTGGGGCAGTCAGGGGCCTAAACTTCCAACATGCTGACCTATTGTATGCCAATGGAAGCGATCGACCCCGCACCTGCATGTTAACGATCTATGTGATGGCGACACCACATCGGCTAAGCTAACCATAAAAAGTCAACAGGGAGATAAAGAGATACTATGGTGCTCCATATACTTCCCCTACGACGCAGAAGACGTTCCCAGTGGAACATTCATCAGAGCTATCCAATATGCCAAAAGTAGAGGCATGGGGGTAATAGCAGGATGTGATGTCAACGCTCACCACATATGCTGGGGAAGTTCGAACATCAATGCAAGAGGATCGAGACTACTGGAGTATCTAGTAGGAACCGATTTGCAGATCCTAAATGAGGGTAATGAACCCACTTTCTTCAACGTGGTCAGGCGAGAGGTCATCGACATCACGGTGGCATCTCCTGACATCGCGGCTCTGATCGGAGAGTGGAGAGTATCAAACAATATCACACTCTCGGATCACAGACACATTGATTTCGTTATGGGCATGGATCTACCTCCACCCACTCCATTTCGGAATCCGAGGAAGACAGATTGGGTAATGTATCAAACAGAATTGAACGCCCGAGTCACGATCCCTGGGAGGCGCATCAAATCCATTGCTGGAATTGAGAAGACAACCCAGGTGATCACAACTAGTATGAGAGAAGCTTTCGAAGAAAGCTGTCCACTCAAGATGCCAAAGAAGGGTAAAACACCATGGTGGAACTCGGATTTGGCAAAACAGAGGAGAACGACAAGGATGCTTCTTAATCGTGCTCCGAAGGGCGAATCAAGCACTAGCTGGAATCGCTATAAAGAGGCACAGAAGGCTCTAAAGAAGAGCATAAGATCGGCTAAACGATCATCTTGGAGACGCTTTTGCGAAGAGACTAACTCTCTTGAGGCAAACTCAAAGCTGAAGCGGATTCTGGTCAAAGAACGCAGCCAGAAACTGGGTTACTTACGTTTACACAATGGGAAGTACACAGAAAGCGATGAAGAAACGGCAAATCATTTGCTTGAAGTACACTTCCCAGGCAGCATCCAAAATCTAATCTCGGGGCCAACAGGTGCATACAGCCCTCAACCGAGAGATTGGAATCTGGCATGCAAAGTAGTATCACTGGAGCGAGTGAAATGGGCATTTAACTCGTTCCATAGATATAAGTCTGCAGGTCCGGATGGCATCATTCCTGCGCTAGTAATAGAAGGAATGGATGCCCTGGGTCGACACATTCGGAATATATAATATATCGGGCATGCCTAGCACACGCTTATATTCCAATTATATGGCGGGATGTGAAGGTGTTGTTCATTCCCAAACCAGGAAAACCCACCTACACAGACGCAAAAAGCTTTCGACCGATCAGCCTAACGTCCTTTCTGCTAAAAGGACTAGAAAGATTAGTAGATCGGTTCATAAGGGATACACACATTCCTAAATGGCCACTTCACCATAGGCAACACGCCTACCAGAAAGGCAAATCCACGGAGACAGCACTCCATGAACTTACGGCAAAAATTGAAAAGGCGATGTCCGAAAAAGAATAGGTGCATTCATGGACATCGAAGCTGCCTTCAATTATGCCTCATTTGCGGCAATTTGTGATGCGGCAAGACAGCATGGAATCGAACCGATGCTAATCAGTTGGATCCTTCACATGTTAGAGTGGAGAAAAATTCACATATCGGTCGGCCAGAAGTCTATTGAAGCAGGATGTCTCAGGGGCTGCCCACAGGGAGGGGTTCTCTCTCCACTGTTATGGCCCTTGGTGATGGATACCCTGCTGTGGCTCCTGGAGGACAAAAAAGTCTTCGCGCAAGCATTTGCGGACGACCTAGCCGTAATAATTACCGGCAAGTTTGCGGACACAGTATGTGACCGCTTGAATGCAACTCTGCATGTAATCCACAGCTGGTGCCTCCGCAATGGACTCACGGTGAACGCTAGAAAGACTGGACTAGTTATGTTCGCTAGGAACGTAAGGTGGGGCAGCTATACGCTACCCACCTTAGCAGGGGCGGAAATCCAGCTGGCACAAACAGTCAAGTACTTAGGAGTACATTTCGACTCCAAGTTAACGTGGAAGCATCATATCCAGGAACAATACCAGAAATCCTGCAGATTGCTCTGGTGCTGTAGGAATGCGATAGGTAAGACCTGGGGACTTTCACCTAAACGGATATATTGGATGTATACATCCATAATAAAACCCATTTTGATGTATGCATGCATCGTCTGGTGGCCAAGACTGAACTTTGCTAACAGCAGGAAGCTGCTAACGCAGATTCAGAGACTTGGTCGCCTAAGTATTACTGGAGCAATGAGTACTACGCCGACTGCGGCACTTGAAGCCATCCTAAATTTACCCCCCATCCACTTGGAGGTGAAACGGAAAGCAGCCAACGACGCATATAGGCTCGATACCATTGGGGCGTGGAAAGGCGGCCAATCCAACGGGCATGCGTCTATATGGAAATTCCTTGAAAAACATCCGGTAGCCCTGATGCCGACCGATCATATGGTTTCCAGATTCGTCTTTGAAAAGACATACACTGTCGTAATCACCGAAAGAGAAGAATGGTCGACAAGTGGCCATGAGTCTTTTCAGATTACAGACCTAATAATCTTCACCGACGGGTCAGTCACGGAGGATGGATCGGGTGCAGGCGTGTTCTCGGAGAATCCGATTATAGAACTGGCCCGACCCCTCGGAAAAATGACGACCATATTCCAGGCGGAGATATATGCCATTTCATTGGCAGCAGAACAATGTCTGCGACAAAAATGGAGGGGTCGCACCATTCGAATCTGTTCCGACAGTCGGGCGGCATTATCAGCACTAGATGGCAACAATATATCAAGCCAGTTGGTATGGAGTTGTCATCAGGTGCTGCTGAAACTTGGCTGACTGAACGAAACATTCCTGATGTGGGTGCCGGGGCACTCTAACATCGCCGGTAATGAGGGGGCTGATAGACTGGCTCGCCGAGGGTCTGGATCCACAATGGTGGGCCCAGAACCAGCTCTTGGAATCCGACCATCTACTGTCAAGTCTACTTTGAAAGGTGAAATTGCAAGGATTCACGCAACCGAGTGGAGAAATTTGGACTCTTGCCGGCAAGCGAAAATCCTTGTGAAGGAGCCTAGGGCCACTAGAGCGGCATTTTTGTTGTCCCTTAAGAAGTGGGACATGAAAACCCTAGTAGGGCTTTTGACGGGACACTGCTCCTTAAACTACCATATGGAAAAGATTGGGGTAGTGGTTTCGGCTGTGTGCAGCCAATGTGAGGAGGAGGAGGAAACTGTCCTGCACTTTTTATGCAGCTGCCCAGCATCCTCAGATCTTAGACGAAGACACCTTGGCAAGGTTTTCTTCAATGAAGAATCTGCATACTCTCTGCCTCTTGAGAATGTTCTCAGATTCGCTAAAGCCTGCGAACACCGTAGGCGGGAAGCCATTGAATAGGCAACTTACGGGGATAGTACAATGGGCCTAATAATGGCCTGAGTGCTCGGAGCTGCGGCTCCCCCCATTTAACTAAACTAACTAATGTCTTGGCATGCAAAACTAATTGCTTTCCGGCCCACTCGAAATCCATTAACATCAGAAATAACTTACGGAAGATTATGATTCGCCAAAGAACACGTTGAATGGAGTGTCATAGGCTGGACCGCCGCACAGTGAGGCAAACGTGAAAAAAACATGATTTTTCGGACGTGATAATTTTTCTGATTTGATATTTTTTTTTTGTCAAATTAGTTGTGGAATAAGTATATGCCCACCGTTTATGGATTAAAATTAATATAAACCTTCTGTTGGTCATTTAAAGTTGGAGTTCAGTAAAAGTACATTATATGCGTTTTTTAAAGGGTCTGTTATTCGTTACTGATTATGATTCGAGCGACTTTGTGATATGAACACATCCCAAATCATTATCATTACATCCTTCACATTATATCCTAATATTATTCCTGAAAGGTACACCCCGATCAATGTCATGATCGAATGAAAAAAGGAGTATTGAAAGTGCAGATTCATCAAAATAACGAATTTCGACGAGCTTTAGCTCTCAATTTTATAGAATTATAAATAAGGAAAGGAACAATGTCCTGTAAAGAACGCGTGCGATAACTTGTGGATGAGACTTCCGTTGCAGTTTAAAAGCGAATTCAGTCCGTCTCTTGATTTTTAAGGAACAATGCCGCGGCTGGAAACATTTTCAATTCGCGACACTAATTCTGGGCTAAGCTTTGCCTCTCTTTGCTAAGCCAAGCTTACTAAATACCAGTACGAAATTTTGAGAAAGGCTACAAAAGAATCGATTCCCTTCATATAAGAAAGTAACTAAAGCAAGAAAACGGTGTTATCCCAACAATGTAATAGTTAAAGAAACTTTAGCTCGAGGTTGACTTCAAGTTCAAGTGAGAGAATATTACAGAATGACAAAATCCATTCATCCATCATGAAGACCATCAATTAAGACTGCACACCAAATGGGGATGCAATGGCACTAGTGGACAGAGCCAATACATGCAAATGTTTCCCGAGTCGAAGGAAGATGTTTAGAAAATGAAGAAACTGTTTGGAGAAATCCACGACCATCTTCAACTCGATTTTTCCGACTTTCAGTTTTCCTTGCTGATACAAACTTCTGAAATAGTTACGGAAGGATGGAAGCGCGTAAATAGCGAGATACGAGTTCTGCGGAATACCGAAATTGACTCTAATGAATACAATTTTCAGATTAATAATTTTCTGTATTTTACGATGATTGATGGTCAAACCGCTCAATTTGTCACTAATACTGTTTTTAGCGGTAATTGCACTATCTGCAGGTCAAAACCACCAGAGATGAATGCTTTGTCAGAAGTCTCATTCAAACCATCAAATTCTGAGCCGCTCAAATTGGGAATGCCAACCTTGAATCCGCTTTATGGAATACATACTATACTTGGCATATAATCTACCTTTCTAGGCTTGGAGAACGTCCGATTGATATCAAGAAAGAAACTAAATCATGCGTCCAGGATCAGTTCAGAGAGCTAATGAGTCTACTCTTCGATGCCGTAAAACAAAGTAGAGGGAATACAAATTGTGGTTACATTTCAAGGCGCTATTCCGTTGCTGCCGAAATAACGAAAAACAACAAAACCCTAAAAAGGATTAGCAACTATTTTGGAAGTAATATGCTGCAATCATTCCATTCACGCGGACAAATTTCATGACTATGCCCTCCAAACAGCACAAATGGCCATTGATTTGTATTCATGGTACTACAGTGCACAAAATAGTCATCCATGGTGAAGAAATGTTTATCCAAGGAGGCTCAAGAAAGCCGCAATAAAGAGTATCAATTTTATAGATCCCACAATACCCGAAAATCGAGACAACAACTAAAGAAGATCTGTTCCATTTGTTGCTGATTTTCTTACATTTACGACCCGAACCATAGTTAAAGAACTTGATTATTACGGAGGCGGCTAAACTTTGTTAAAATATGCAAATTAATTTTTTATTTGTTAACAATTTTTTCAACTTTCCACGTCTTATTTTTTTATTTGAATATTATGTACTTCATTTTCTAAGTTTATCTTTATATTTGTATACTACCCACCCACCACCCACTGTGCGCCGTATCTTATGGTTCGGTTAAGCAAAACGCATGTTCTTTTCTATAGAAGAGATTCTTTATGTTCAACTACCTTTTGTAGTTGGCCATGAGATAATTCGGATCCTGACGAAATTTGTCAGACTGACTAGGCTGAACCTGACCAATGTGCGAGGCCGGATAAAGACAGGGAAATCGAGACCATCTAATACCAACAGCGGTCTAAGACAAGGGGATGCCCCATCATACAATCTTCTTCCAAGCCTTGGGGGAATAGGCGGCACGTATAATTGCTTTGAATATGTGAGTGACGTGAGAGTTTGCGATACTTGGAAGTTCTTTCAACAGTTTTTCCGGAATTGGATCTTGTTCTATAAAGACGCATTAAGCAGGTCTCTTCAAATTTTTTATAACTTTCCAAAGGAGAAAAATCAGTTAATGTAATATGCTATAAACCCTATAAGTAACATTGTAACTCCTGTTCTTGTTGATTCTAAAGGGGGTCATCCCGTGTGAAGACCGTTTTTTGGCTTTTTTTAGAAATTTTTTGGGAAGAACTGGATAAAGATACAAATACGATTTTTTCACCATATATTTATTAATATCTTGGGCGTGTATAGTAATTTTTCCAACCCGATCGCACGATTCGTTATTGAAATTCAGAGCAATTTATACGCCCATCTCCAAAAAAAGATGTTTTTCTGCGGTCATACTAGAGGGCGCTGTGCTCATTAAAAGGGTTGAATTATTTTTAGGATATGGTTACAGGGTTGAAGTGTACATTCAAGCTGTGTAACACAGGAATCCATTACGGTAACATTTTTAGATTATGTTCTGATTTTCGAGTGAATATACAAGAACTCTATAAAGCGATGGATTCACTTCTCATTTTTATTGGTTAGTAAATAAGTTTAAGCTTCAAAATCAGTTGAACCCTAATTGTCCTTGAGCATCTTAAATATCCATATGAGATGATTAATACTGATGTGTCTTGAAAGCGTTATTTTGTTTGATATTGCACTTTTCCACCAAATTCTTTGATTCTTAAAGAGAAATATACTCGTAGTCCGAAATGTACATTTTTATCTGATATGTGATGCAAAATTCAATTTCAGTTAATATAATTAATGAAAAGATATGGAAAATCATGTTAGAAAATTAAAATAAAATAAATATCAATGACACCCCCGTAGGGGGACATGGGAAACATATATAATTTATATTAAATGAAATGAATAAATATGAAATTGATTTTTACCTTGTGCGTTGGTAGTCTCAGCTTCTGTGGGTGATGCATTTTTATTTATATAAATAATTTTTCCATTGTTATTTAGAAATATTTTGTTAAATTTTTGCGAAGGAATTACCCGGAAAAAATTATTTGTTTTATTTAAGGGATCGAAAAATTTTACATAATATTTTTTTTCGGAAAATTTAATATTTTTTTGTGAAGGAGTTTCATTCAAAAAATTAAATAGTTTTGTTTTTATAATTGATTTTTTTAATTGTGGAGAAATTTCAGTCATAAATCAAATTGGTGATTGATGTACAATTGGTATTCATTTCAAATGAAAACGGATTTTTAATTTATAGATTAAATACAATTCGAATTCATTGAAGTTTAGTGGTTTTTTATTTATAACGGTTATGGTCGTGGTGATGAAGGTGACGTGTAGACACAAATTCAAACACAATGGGATCAGGTAAGTTTTATAGATAAAAAAGACATATAAGAAGAAAAAAAAACATAAGAAAACTTAAAGGAAATTAATGGAATTTCAATAAAACTAAGAACAACAATAGTTAATAAAATTTAAAGAAGAAGAAAAATATAAATATTATAGTAACAATCACAATTATGTAAAAATCTAAAAAAAAGGACATAGTGCGAGTTAATCGCGCGAAAAATTCAAAAAAATTTGTTCAAATAATCAAACAAATGGAAAAAGGTAGGAGAACGTCCCGGAAGTTTCTTCTTCTTACTTCGATGTTTTTAGCACTTTTCAACAAATTTTAACAAAATAAAGGATTAAAGTACTGTTAAAAAATATGTGTTAGAATAAAAAAAATGGAAAAATTAAGAATGTAATTAAAGAAAAATGAGACACGGGCTACTAAAGAAATAAATATATGTGTATGGGTGGTTGTGTATGTAAAAAACATACACCAAGAAACAAATTATTAATTATATGCACGAAACCTTCCCAATAACAATTCATAGTTTCAAGGTTGAGCCCACTTCCCATTTAGCAGTGATTTTAAAATTGAAAAAAAAAATATCAAAAATGTATCCGATCATTGCTGTTATCACACCGGCCTGGATTTGTTATTGAAATTACTCCAAAAACAAACTTTATTAGAATCAATTCACTTTCTGTCTGCCTGTCACGCGCATTTTTCTACAAAGCGGCTACACCGATCTGAAACAATTTTTGGTGAACATGCGCTGGATTTCATAGTTCTATAACTATGAAATCCAGCGCATACAGTGAATGGCATAAATTTACGTGGATTTTAGAAGGGGACTCCTCTACATCTTAAGCCATGAAAAGAAGATACTGACGTCATAATTAACGAGAATAATTGACATTCAACTGAAATCTTAAAACTCAGTTTATGAAGAATCTACTTTTCCCCAGCGCTTTTTAAGGTTTTGTGTAAACACAAAACCTTGTTAAAATCAGTTTACTGTCTGCCTGTGTGTCCGTCACACGCATTTTTCTCGAAGATGGTTTTAGCGATTAACACCAAATTTGGTAGAAAGCTGGGAACTGTGAACGCTCACGTATATAGTGAGTTGCACCCCCCTAGGTATATGGGGACCCCCCCCCCCCTTAAATTCAACGTCTAATTCACCGCATGTGTAGGGATTTACAGCTCTAAACGTTCTACTGAATTTCGTGTCAATAGGTTTAACCATTTTTTTTTAGAAATCTGCGTGTGTCAGACAGACGGAGAGACAGACACGCAGACGGGCAGACAGATTGGCACATGGTAAACTGATTCGAACAAGTTTTTTTTTGAAAACAAAAAGATTCAAAAAAACTGAATAATAATAGGCCGAGCAATTTCAAAAAGTATCCTGAAAAACACGTTGTCACAAATGCAATTCATATGAAAAATGTGCTGTTTTGTTTCTTTTGTTAGTTAGTGACTTGTATGAAATTTTCTGGCTTGCAACTTTTGATTTGAAGTTTTGAGGGATTTTGAAGAATTAGTAAATAAAAAAAGATGATTGAAAATTTTCCTTAAAACTATGAAAAAACCATGTTTAAAACTTCCAAAAGTTCTGCTAACAACAATCTCACGTGAAGGCTAATAGAAGTATAGAAAATAGATGCAACGTTAGTGATAACCGTTTTTGAAGTTAGTTTTTACCAACCCCAGAAGAGAATATTTTAACATGAATGGAGAGAAAAGACGAGGACATATCATTTACAAGCCAGGACGAATTTACGGGTACGAATACTTTAAGTAGATTTAAAAAAAAACTCTCGGTATACATACAAAATTATATTAGTTAAACTCAACTGGCTAATTTAAGGACTATATAGAAATACCTGATATGAAAACTATCGGTTAAAAGAATGTAAAGCCAATTTTACGGCTAAAATAATGGTCGATCTTTTCCACAACCACTTCAGTATATACTAGGAAATATAAATTAAATATTTTGTACAAACATTTTTGAGACCTTAAAGGCCTTGAAGTGTGTTAGAATTAATAGTTTGCTTTTCCCAATTTAAAATTTTATGTGATGTTATGATATTTGCATTAATATTGTTATTTTTATCCATACTTAGATATGCAGGCACGAAGAGGAGAAAATGCAATGGTGTCTATAGAATAATAAATAATATAAAAAAAGAAACTACCTTTTTTAGTTTGCGGCACATTATCATCTGCGGTAGTGAAGTAGTAGTGATAAGTAGGTAGACAAATACATTTTTGAGGAGACGATTTGTTCCGTAATTTAGTGTTTTATTTATTTTTGGTTGTTTTTTTTTTGTTTTAATTTTATTTTTGTTTATTTTATTCCACATGCATTCACAAGATATATGAATATAATTGCAGTATTTTTTTGCATGTATATGTTGTAATTGGTAAACAGGATCAGGTTTAAAACAAAAACCAAAATAAAACAAGTAACATAAAGAAACCCCATATTGTTGTTTTGTAGACACACGTAGTAGCAGTAAGTTGGAAGTGTGGTAGCAAGCAACAGAAATATATATTAAAAACGAAGAGATAAAAAAAAAGAAACAGAAAAATATATGAAATTATAAATATCTAAAACGCAACCAAATTAATTATAATAAAATGTAGAAAATAATACAGAAACTTTGACGTTTAACAAAAAGATGCAGATATTATTGGAAACACATTTCAAACATATAATAATATGTTAGAAAAATCGGAATTAAATCAGACTTTCATAAATATTCCTCTCTCTTAGAATTTTCTGCTCTATACATAAATGAATACAATTATGTACCTTATCATGCAAAATGCTCTAAAAAGGTGAAATATAATAAACACAAATCGTTAGTAGGAAAATAGACCACCTCAACATTTTTTAGAACAATCAGGACGGGATATTGTTTTCTTAATATTTTTTGTCTAATTTAAACTAGTGGAAGGAATAAGCCCGCGAAATCTGTGTATGTTCTAGTTTATCAGAAGATATAGATAGGAAAATGGAAGCAATTTGTCTCAGTAACTATTCTCTTACCCCCCTTATTATTTTTAAACCATCTTATTGTTAGATGATCCATTTACTTTTAAGCCACTTTGATTTATTAATTATTTTTCCTTAGATATGTTAGTCCTAGATTTTGCTATCAAATATTCGTTTTCTATTTATATAAGAAAAATCTAAAACTAAGTAACTCGCTAAACAATTTTGTTTTTACTGTTATTTCTTCGATGTATACATATTATATATATTGCGTTTTATTTAAGGTGGAAAATAAATAACTGCACTAAGTTTTTGGACATTTCAGAAAATTTCATGTAATTTATCAATTTTGGAGAATAAATCTAAACTAACCAACTGATATAAAATAAATTCTACTATATTAAATATAATCAGACCTTAACTTACCTTTACCGTACAGAATTGGAATGTGATCAGTGGCTAGACGTGTTTTAGTTTTAATACCAACCAAAAGTGGTGAACCACGTCTTGATGCAACGCATTCACCAGGAAAATGTTTTGATTTTATCGCCACTGCAAATGCACCTTCCTAATTTTATTTGAATTAAATAAAAATAAAAGAGGAAAAAAGAAATATTTTAAATTCCGATTAAATTAGATAAGGAAACATTATTTAAAAAAAAAAAAAAACAAAAATTCTATAAGTAAAATCAAATGGAAAGAAACACAAGAAATGTTATTTTTGATGGAGAGAATGGATAGGTTCCGAAATCCTTGTATAGTTTGGTACGAATAGAACCAAAAGTAACGAAACAAAAAAACTTGTTTTTTTTTATAAAGAAAAAACGACCCACAGGAATAAAATAATAAAAAGAGTAATTTCGGATTATTTGTAAGTGAATGGAAGATATAAGTTATGAGGGATAGACAAAAAATAAATATCTCAACTACCTAGAATATTAAAACCATTTAGAATTAAAAGTAACTTACCAACTGTTGAATAACTTGCTCGACTAATTCTCTAAAAGAATATTGTGGGTGCTGTTTATATAAATGATGTATCAATTTAGCAATAATTTCAGTATCAGTATCAGATTCAAACGTATATCCATGCATTGTCAAATATGTTTTAACGTCCTTATAATTTGTAATGATACCATTATGAACAACAACGAAAGAGTGATGGTCATCAGATCTTTGTGGATGTGCGTTGACCTCTGATGGTACACCATGAGTAGCCCAACGGGTATGTGCTATACCACAATGGATATCAATTTGTTCCTCGTTACATAAATCAGAAAATTCTAGAAAAGACAAATACCAGATGGGAAGTGCGATGAGAATTATAAAACAAAAAAAGAAAGATAATATCGTATTTATATGTGTCTTTCTAAGGGAATACTGCTCAATATTTATCTTCATAAATTTTTAAAGGAATCTCATTCAATATTCCTGTGTTTACAAGTACAATACTAATCTAAAGTAAAAACCATGTAGTATTTATATACTTACTTTCTGCAATGGCTTCCTCTAATTTCTTCACTTGTCCGGAACGTTTAACAAGAACCATATCCTTACCATCAGCTGAATCAATTGCAACACCAGCTGAATCATATCCCCGATATTCCAAACGTTTTAGGCCTCTGACAAGCAATTCGAGGACCTCATGTCGCGTTTTTGGTGTTAGGTAATTTAAGTAAGCGAAGATTCCTGTAGAAAAATGAAGAGACAAAAAGTTGTGAAGGCGTATTTTCAATAAACGATCTTGGAAACTGCATTTTTAAAAAATATAGACGGCTGATGGTTTTTTCCAGCGTGACCGAAAGTGGCAACCGGTGGAAACGCCCCTTTATATAATTGCAAAGACAAGACAGTGGTGTGAATTATATCCAAGTTTAAATCGCTAATAGTTTGAGCCTAAGCTAGACGAAACAAAGATTTTTCTTAGCATATTTATTATTTTAAGCGTCTATTAAATTTATATTTTGGTCTACTAATAAATAGATGTAAGCAGTTGCGGAGTAATTTTTATATTGTCTTTTGCATTACTATCAAGGTATGGTTGAATGCTATTGTTTATTTCCTCGAACAGTAATGGGCAATTTGGGGTGAATAATCAATATAACTGCTTACATATTGGAAGTGAAACCTAACTCACTACAAACGAAAATCCACATCTATTATGATCACATTTTTGTTGCTCGATTTATAAGTTTGCAGTACCCATGAAGTTAAACGCTAACGTTCATGACCGTGTTTAGAATTCGAACCGGCGATACAAGAATCGATAAAGTGAACTCCACGGAAAAGTGCTTGTTTCTCCATCTCCTCCACGTTCATAAGAAACAAGGCGAAAACCCGGAAGCTTAATATATTAAAAGTGATTTTCTTATGTGCGAAACTCTGGATGCACGTTCTTCTTCATATATTTATGCTTATACTAAACAAACATGATGTTACCCCTTATTGCCTATACATATACTTATATCACGAGTTATTTATATAGCATGCTGGTACCAAACCCAGATAAAGGAAGGAGTTTGAGGCAATGTTTTGTAGTATTCTCAGTAAAATAAAAATAAAATGCTGTGATCAGGGAAAGAGATAAATCTAGTTGAGTTACTTGATTTGCTGAATCCTACCTGATGTCTCTTGGTGACATGTTCTGCGACAGGTCGATCAAAAACCGAACACGATGTCGTTAAAGAAACTATCACGACATTGACTCTATCCAGATCAAGGTTTTCCCCGAGCGGAATGGCCAAACTGATCAAAACGAGCCGAACCGGCTTCTGAATAGGACAAAGGCTAAAGAAGAAGAATATTTTAAGATTTATGTTTTACTTCGTACGCAAAATCATATATATGTACGTCTATATGTATGTAAACTGAATAACGCTGATACTAAGAACGTACATATATGTATATCCAAGGTCTCAGGTGGACGCTTTTCAATATGAACCTACTTTATTGTGGTACTGATAAATTGATATGTGCTGATGATATACATATATAATATTATATGTATGATATAATGACGCTTTCCTAGATTCTTTCCTAGATTTCATATTGCCGATCATTGTGATCAAATTTTTTTTACTTCTTGGTATGTACATTTGAGCCCTCATTCCTTTATATTTTATTCGATATTACAAATAATCAGTTCGAAAAATACAAATTATGGTAAACCATTTCATCTGATACTCGGTATGGCCATGTTCAAAGAAAAAAAATGCACACCACCCTTTTGCATGCATATTGAGCGCTCCGTTAAATTAAGACAAAATGATACCACTCGCTGCATGTGCATCGACAACATATTCTCGGAAAACTTCACACCAGCACCTTCAGCCGTTTCCCAATAAATCGGATGACTTTAATAAGGTTTTTTAACATTACGTATCTTTTTTCGGAAAAGTTAACGCCAAACATTTCGTAAAAAGACATGCATGGATTGTGTATTATAAAAAATGTTGCCGATAATGCTAAAGAGTAACCGCATCTACTGTAGAAAGTGTAGTCAATATTGTATCTGTTGAACACTCTTTCAATTTTGTTTTCTCTTGTTTCCTTTCCTTTCAAATTATATCGAGTGATGTGGCGATAGTCATATCAGAGCAACCGAAGCTGAGAAATTATTCCCAAGCTACCTTATAAAGCTCTTTAGTGGGAACTAGGATCACGTCCAGTGGCTTGTGGATTATCGCGGCACATCGCGCAGTATGCGGAGGCGCGAACCTAGGCGGCATTATGAATTCGCCTCCCCGGTTACACTCTATGGCCGCAGAAACAGATGACGGACTGACATGAGACTGAGAAATGTCAACAATGATATTTGTGAACATTCTCATGAAACATTCTAGTCTAGTTCGCCGCCCCATAAAGTGATAACAGTTCATGTGCATTAAACTTATAGCTTGATATGAGTTCTACTGCTATTATTAAAGTGATACTGTCAAATTTGTTTTCTCGTCTGAATTTACTTCATTTTAAAACATCAGAAAATATCAGCACCACATTGAAGCCAATAGTCAAAAATACACTACACCAGAGCCCTATACGTATAAGACGAACCTGTTGTTGCTACCTGCAAAATATTGGAAAATTTCTCTAAAACGCTTTCAGCTGAAAACCGTTTACTAAATGTATTAATAATCAATTACGAGTTAGTCCTGTTTCTGAACCGGACAAAGACTAAAGAAGAAGAAAAAGATAATTAGCAATATCATACACATATCACCTAAGGTAATCAAATACTCAAACCACTTAACATATTGAGGGTAGCTTGGTGGATAAAGTGGACTTCGTGAGATCACACAGTTTCTTGCGATTTTTTGGTACTTAGATCTGGGCAAAATGAGAATTCAGAGATAAAAGATGTTTGCCTTTTTGTTGTTTTTTTTTAGTTTCTCTTAAGGTTTTATTCGAAACAAAATAAAATGGGAGATTTGGGGTAAATTCAACTATTAATAACGAAGTTATAAAGAATGAAAGGTTTGTATTTTATATGAACTGAAGGCACTTTAAGATGTATGCGACGTCATCATCATATAACGTAGGCTCATCTGAATAGCAGGAAGCATATGAACATCTTATTTTTACTTTTTTTTGCTATTTGTATATTAGCATCAATTAGTGGAAGCAGACACACATATGTATACCTTAATGTAGTTGCGGCTAGTGTCCCAATAGGAAAAGTCGGAAGCGAAATGAAAGCGATTCCTAAGGAAATGAAATGGAAGCGTTTCCCAGCCATATCCAAAAGTGCTTCTCGAGATGCATAGAGAACACCATACGTTCTTCGTTTGGGCTACAAGTCTAATTGCTTCTCGTCCATAGCTAAATATGCTTCTCAGGAAGCATTTACTTGCTATTGACATTACCACGAATATTCAGGCATAATTTATCGTTAAAATTCCACGGACTTTTTGAAAGGGAAATGTCAAACTTGTGAAGTATTGTGTTTAGCGGAGCAGACATTTTTGTTGTCAAAGTAAAAGGGGCGACAAGGATCTACATATTTAAGAAAGGTAAATTTTTCTTTTTCATTACCTTTTATTTAGATTGTAAATATATATAGTACAAAGTACAGATATTGTAAGAAATTATTAAAATTTCATAAATGAGTGCAAAAAACCCTTATCAGTATGCGTCCAGTAAAAAAAAAATCGGATAAAATTATATCACAAAGTACGGGAAAAGAAAACAATTGGAATTCGTGCATGTTTGTTTCTACCTTTTCGCTTTGAAAAAAAGATACAATCAAATATGTAAAGCAGTCAAAAGTTTAACATATTCAGCCAGAAAAGGATCGACATGCATTCTAGTTATGATTACGTTTCCTTGATAAAGCTAGGTTTATAATAATCAAGGATGTCAGATTTACAATCCAAGTTTTAACTAAAATACTATCAACATAGTATGCTGGTCCCAAGCCCAGGTAAAGGAGGAGGGTTTGAGGCAACGTACTCCTCTGTAAAACAAAAATAAAATGCTGAGATCAGGGAAAGAGATAAATAGAATATAGTTGAATACATTCTACTATGCTAACTCCTACCTGACCTCTCTTGGTGACGGGCCCCGCGGCCTGTGGCTAAGAAAATGCATACAATGTCGTTACAAACATGATGATCGGATTGAGTGACAAGCCTTGGAGAAATTCTAGGGCGTCCACCTCAGTCAATGCGGCAGGACGGGCCCCAGTCATGTCGAGAAATGGGCAAGGGTTCTTGACGCGTGGACGGCGTCAGGACATAAGCAAGTTAGTCCGCACACAACGAACAAAACAAATACGTGTCTGCACGCTAAATGTTGGTACCCTAACTGGAAAGACGGAGGAACTCGCAAGAGCCTTTCGGAAAAGGCGTATTGATATCTGTGCTCTGCAAGAAACCCGATGGTCTGGTGCCAAAAACTGCGACATTGAACGCGAACGCGGGTTTCCGTGACGCCATTAAAAAAGTCGAACGATTTGATGATCGGCTGATGAAGCTCACCATTATATCAGTTGATCGCACTATTCACTTCTTCATCGCGTACACGGGCAGGTCGACCTGATACCGAGAAAGATGCCTTCTGGCAACTTCTCGATGAAAAGACTTGTCACGTGCTTGCTGACGACTATATTATTGTTGCCGGCGACCTTAATGGTCATGTGGGTGAAAAGGCAGACGGTAACAGGTGCCTTGGGGGAAAGGGGTTCGGGGCGCGCAATGAGGGTGGCGAGCGTATAATCGATTTTGCGGACACCCATGACCTTGTACTTATGAATACATGGTGCATCAAACAATTATCTCATCTTCCTACATTTTATAGTGGGAACAGTAAAACGCAAATCGACTATATTCTCATAAGATGCCAACATTTCACCACTGTCACTGATTGCAAAGTCGTTCTCCCTATGAGACCATCGCACCTCAACATCGGCCGTTGATTGCCGTCCCGTGAATTAAGCCACCGATAAAACACCGTGAGGAACCCACTGGTTCGCGGCGCATCAAATGGTGGCGATTTGGTGAGAAGAGAGAAGAAACGATCTCACTCATTCGATTGCCGACCATTACGAATGTGGAAGAATCGTAGAACCAAATGAAAGACACGATCCACAAAGCGGCCAGTAAACCTCAACGGCAAAGACACGCTCCTTACTATTCCAACGCATGATGGCGACTGAACCGTATCGGGACAAAACTTTACAGTATCCCCTCTTGAACGAGACCACTAGCGCTCCGCTATGACATCAACTAACTGAGTGGCGCGCATTTTAAAAAAGGAAGTTATGCTGCCGCACCCTGTATTTTACAAAACCCAGTTGGGCATGGGAGAACCTTAGGCAAATGCAGGACAACATTAAAACTATACACGTGAATACCGTGTGAGTTCCAGAGGTACGTAATATCTTAATTGATGGTCTACTGGGTACTGGAAAATGACTTCCTCTCTGAAAACTATAATGTAAAGGAACCTCAGGGACAACTAGTGTTCCTGAGGACTCAGACCACTAATAATCCATTTCAGGTACCGGCACGTTGCTCTGGGGAGATGGGATTGCAAGAATCCGAATCTATCACCCAAGCGCGACACTCAAGGAAGCGGAATTGCCTGGCTACAGCACGAGTGAACAATAGATTGAGGACAGGTGGAGACAGACCCGAACCTGAAGGTCGGGATGCTCCTACTGTAGGGACTCCAGTCGGCCAGCGGGGATTCCTTGCAAGGAATTCAATATACGCTTACTGCAGAACAGGAGTCAGTGTTATAAAAAAGTTGCATAGGGCGCCAGGAAGCCAGTAAGAGGACTGATTACCCAGTGATTACACCAAACCTTAATGATATGTTCAGATCTTTTTATAATTGGTTATCACTTTATACACTTTGGATCGTATACGACCCGACGGTTTTATTCACTACCTAAGGTGTGTGGAACAACTTAAAACATTCCGGGTGAGGATAGGCTTCACATTGTTCACACAAATATAGCGTTTTGTTCTTGCATATCCTACACCTCTTTCGAGAATCCAAGGGTTGTCTAATGATCATGTGTACCACGTTAGGATTTGGAGGATTTTCAATCTCTGGCGTGGCAAATTTTGTAAGTCCAAGCACGATGTCAGTAATAAAATCTATCAGCGCATGAGTCATTGTTGGGACGTCGATGTATTTTTCAGGCATTTACCACTGAATTGCCCAGGGAATTGATAAACAATGGCCACCACCATTTCTTTCTCCCCACTATAATCCGATGATTGTCCACACCATTATCGTGAAGTTCAACTACTCCCATATAACGGTGGTAGAGATCATTTCGGGTTGATCAATCGCCTTATTTAGGGGCTCAATGTTTGTGCAGGTACTTGCAACCATGACCGGGGAGTTATCGTGCCACTTAGCGACAAACAGATTAGATTTTAGATCGTACGCCGAATCATACGTTCCCCTTTCTCTCTTCTTCAGTTCACAGTCTGGCAGAAAAGGACACTTTTTCAACCGATTTTCTTTAACGGTCCCTGTGGCATAAAAACCTTTTTCGAGCAGCTTATGAAAAAGTTGGTAAGAAGAAAAGAAATTATCAAAGTAAACAGCGTATTTTTTTAGCTGCTCAACAACAGCCAGTAATTGCAAAACAAAACTGCCACCGAGTCCCAGGTCAGACGTGATTCCTGTTGTAGCACCAGCATAAGGCATAAATTGAAATAAGTATCCGTCTTCAAAGCACAAACACCAAGTTTTGAAACCAAAGTGAATTGGCTTACTTTTCTGTCCGGATAGCTGAGTGGTTAGAGCACAATGCTATCGTACGGAAGGTTACGGTTCAAATCTCACTGGTGGCAGTGGGATTTGTATCGTGATTTGACGTCGGATACCAGTCGACTTAGCTGTGAATGAGTACCTGAGTCAAATCAGGGTAATAATCTCGGACGAGCGCAATACTGACCACATTGCCTCCTACAGAATACTGTAGTGTACCGTTTCAGTCTTGAATGAAGTGCTCTAACACACTTCAAGGCCCTCATCCAATATGGATTGTTGTGCCAACGATTACTCGTATTTCCGAGTTATCACAATCTCGGCAGATGCCGGATTTTACCTAATACTAGCACTAAGTGCCAAGCATTTAGGCTCGGACGATCCTACCTACTTAGAAATTAAAGGGGCGCTGGTGGTGGTGGCCGGTTGTAGGTCAGTGGGAGAATCCGTCGAGTACTCCCCGCGACATCGAGCACGTATGCAGAATGGTGTACTTCTGCATGGTTTGAACCAGACTGTGCGAAAGTCCCAGGACATCAAGGGAAGCCGTGAGGGATTTAGGTACAATACCTATAGCTGACAATATTATGGGAACTACAACCACCCCTTCGAGATGCCAAATTTCTTTGATTTCCCGAGCCAATGGCTCATAGTTCACCTTCTTCTCCACGTATTTCCGTTCAATGTTGCTATTATGGGGGATAGCAACATGAATAATATACGCGGAGCGACCCGTCTTGTCAACGAACAGTACGTCAGGCTTGTTGTGTGCAGTATGGCGATCAGTCAGAACTTGCCGGTCCCAATACATGCTGTAGGAAGAACTATCAACTACTGCTTGTGGCTCATATCGGTAAATCGGACATGTTCCCGTGATCAGTCCATGATTGTATACAAGGTTTTGATGGATAACTTTACGTACAGCATTATGCCTGGTGATGTATTGCACCGGTGCCATAACAGTACAGCCAGAAATGAGATGGTCCAAAGTCTCTAACGCCGAACCACACATTCTGCACTGGTCGCTCTCCTCGCCATCCTGAATGGCACACATGAACCCCTCCGTCTCAGCAAAAAGCTCCCCAGCACACAGCCATCTGTTCGACAAATGCAAATCAACAAATGGCTGCCAAAGACAATTCACGTGTTTACCGTGTATTGCCTTCGACTTCCATTCATCGATCCGCTCTTGGTCCGACTTCACCCCACTCAGAGGATTGAAAGATCGATCCTTCAAGTTAAGTGGAGTCAGCCCACAGTCCGCCTTACAGACAGCCGCATGCAAGGGACTCGCCTGCTCTTTCCTGTAAAAATAAGCGCGCAGCGAGTCGACTTGGCGAAGATGTTGTGCTGGCACGTCAACCACGCCTCTACCTCCGATGTCACGAGGCAGGTTCATCCGCTCCACGGCAGACTTTGGATGATGCATTCGGAATTTGGACATAGTTGTCCATATCCGCCGCTGGACGTTTTCCAGATCGGTCTTCGTCCACGACAATATTCCGAATGCATAAACCAGTGAAAGGATAGCGAATATATTCAACGCGCTCATTTTCCCCGAGAGATGCGATTTCGCCACCAGCTTTACATATCGCAGAAATTCGGACAGCAGAGCATCTTTCAGATCACCAACTCGAGCATGAGTTCCTTGCAGAAATCCTAGGTACTTATAGAAGTCTGTATCGGTCATAGCTTCGATGTGGAGGTCACCGATGCTATGTCCAGCATGCGGCTGGTGATGACCTTTGTGGATGGCTTGGTTCGACACTTGTCTAATCCAAACTCCATCCGAATATCACGGCTGAACATGTCTATTATTCGCAACCGACTTCTAAGATGGTCGTCAGTCCCAGCATACAGCTTGATGTCATCTAAGTACATGAAGTGTGTCAGTTCGCACTTAGCACATAGGTCATATTATATTGCATAACCATGCCCTCTAGCATCATTCAGTAGCCATACATGCAGGGGGTTCAGTGCCATACAAAATCAAAGGGGACTCAACGAATCCGCCTGGAAGATGTCCCTCCGTATACGGATGGGCTCTGAGGTATTAGCACCCTCAGATGTACGCACTGATAAGGTGGTATGCCACCTTTCCATGACTGTCGCTAAAAACTTTATTAGTTTCGGATCAATGCGATACAGATGCGATACGATTAGCCAGATATGTGGAACGCTATCAAAAGCCTTGGCATAATCGATATAGGAACTAAAGAGGTTTCTTTGGCCTCTAGTTGCTTGTCCTACAACTACCGAGTCGATAATGAGTTGCTCTTTGCAACCCCTTGACCCAACTCGGCAGCCCTTCTGTAGAGGGTTGGTAAGCAAGTGATCGGTCTTGTGTCTGCGGGGTCCTGCACCGTGTCCTTCTTAGGGCTAAGGTAGGTAATCCCCGCAGTGAGGAAGAGTGGAAATTCCTCCGGCCGACACATGACCTCATTTATACTGCGTGCCAACAGACTATGTACACGGTAAATTTCTTATACCAGAAATTCTGCACCCGATCCAGACCTGGGCCCCTCCAGTTCTTCAAGCTGTTATTATTGTTATTATTTCATAAACATTTTTGCAGTATGTCGATCAAAAATGGAACCATTTTTTCTTTGATCGAAAGCCTCCCTGAGAAAATCCCAAACTTCATGGAATTGATGTTTAACCTGTCAAAAAGTGGACGCAATTTTGTTCAAGTTATTATTGTCCGAGAAATATAAATTCTTTTTTATAGCTCTGAATCGATTTCTATTCATTGTTTCCCTGACAAATTCTACGCCTTTATTTTTATTTTTAGACCAGTACATTTGTAGCCGGGGCAATTTATGGTAACCGGTAAGGAGAAGTACTCCGAAAAATCGTCTGATTTCGGAAGCTGACACGGGAAAAGTAGAGTCGTTCTTTTGAGCAGCATACCTCATTAATTCAGCAACTGTCATATTTATGATTTCATCGTCATAATTCAAGGAGAACAATTCGAACGGCGAAAAACCTGCACAGCTTTGAAGCATATTCTCAGATTCGATGTCAGTAATGCTTTCAAACACAACCATATTGTCTCGAACAGTATTTTTTTCCCAGGAAATATTTTCATATACTTTTTTTTGTGCTTTTGGTCTTGAAAGGGCAGCACCGGATTTTAGTTCGCTACGTTTTTACGGTTTTGTGTAAAACAAACCCCTATTAAAATCGGTTTACTGTCTGTCTGTCACGCGCATTTTTCTCCGAAACTGTAGCAGAGATTGACACCAAATTTGGTGGAAAGGTGGGAACTGCGAACGATCACGCATACAATGAATTACATCCTTTTATGTCGAATTTAAGGGGAGGTCCATGCAAAAGGAGGGTGTACATTTTTTTTCAACAAATATAGTGATGTGAGGTATCAAATGAAAGGTCTCGGTTAGTATTTTCGTACTTTCCGAAGCTGGTCTTAGCTTTGACATTTGTTTTAAGGGCGGGGAGTTCGGGGGTCGAACGTGATCATTTATTTAATGGGGCCATTCTCAGAAACTACCAAACCGAAAAATCTGAAAAAAATCAAGAGACTACCACTACATGTAGGGAATAACTGAAGTAAACAAACAGAAGAACGTGACTTCGACATGCTCAAGGTCGTGCAATGGATCTAAGCACTGAACTGTAATCGGGACGTCGGGTCGCCTACGGCCCCAGTATGAATTAATAATAATAATCTTTGGCGCAACAATCGATATCGGATCAGAGCACTTCATTCAAGGCCGTATCGGATTACAGTTCCCTGTAGGAGGCAATGTGGTCAGCATTGCGCTCGCCCGAGATTATTACCCTGATTTAACTCAGGCACTCATTCACAGCTGAGTAGACTAAGGTCCGACGTTCAATCACGATACAAATCCCACTGCCACCAGTGAGATTTGAATCGCGACCTTCCGTACGACAGCCTTGTGCTCTAACCACTCAGCTATCCGGACACATGAATTACTAAAGGTAAATACTACTCCGGTCTAGGCCTGCCTTAATAAGGAACTGCAGACATCCCGGTTTTGCGCCGAAGTCCACCAATTCGATATCTCTAAAAGCTGTCTGGCGTCCTGACCTATGCCATCGCTCCATCTTCGGCAGGGTCTCTCTCGTCTTCTTTTTCTACCATAGATATTGCCCTTATAGACTTTCCGGGCTGAATCATCCTCATCCATACAGATTAAGTGACCGGCCCACCGTAATCTATTGAGCCGGATTTTATCCACAACCGGACGGTCATGGTATTGCTCATAAATTTCGTCATGTAGGCTACGAAAACGTCCATCCTCATGTAGGGGGCCAAACATTCTGCGAAGGATTCTCCTCTTGAACGCCGCCAATAATGCGCAATTCTTCTTGCTAGGAACCCAAGTCTCCGAGGAATTCTGTTGGCTGACAACAACCGTGCACGCATTTCATCATCATAGCTGTTATCGGTTTGGATTTTCGACCCTAGATATGAGAAATTATCAACGGTCTCAAAGTTGTATTTTCCTATCTTTATTCTTCCTGTTTGACTAGTGCAGTTTGATGGTGTTGGTTGGTTGGTTGGTTGGTTTTCGGTGCTGACGTTGCCACCATATATTTTGTCTTGCTTTCATTGATGTGCAGCCCAAGATCTCGCGCCACCTGCTCGATCTGGATGAAGGCAGTTTGTACGTCTCGGGTCGTTCTTCCCATGCTGTCGATATCGTCAGCATAGGCCAGTAGTTGGGTGGACTTGAAGAGGATCGTACCTCTTGCATTTACCTCAGCATCACGGATCACTTTCTCGAGGGCCAGGTTAAAGAGGACGCATGATAGGGCGTGCCCTTCTCGTAGACCGTTGTTGATGTCGAAAGGTCTTGAGAGTGATCCTGCTGCTTTTATCTCGCCTCGCACATTGGTCAGAGTCAGCCTAGTCACTCTTATTAAGTTCGTCGCACCGAATTCTCTCATGGCCTTGTACAGTTTTACCCTGGCTATGCTATCATAGGCGGCTTTAAAGTCGATGAACAGATGGTGCAATGATGATGTTGAAATGAAGGTCCGTGAAAAGAAACGCCTCTACCACTAATTTCTCGACGATGAAACGTCTGCTAATTGACAAATTTATAAGAATGCCAACCGGGAAGCTAAGAAACCGGTCGCTGTCACCCGAGCGAACCATTTCAAAAATCTTTACGATAGACTGCACACTTGGGATGGCGGGAGAGATCTGTACCGACTTGCTAAAAGCCGTAGGAAGCGTACATAGGATATCGAACACTTCTGTTGTGTTTATGACAAGAACGGTACATGGCTACCACCCGTCGAGCCGCAACGGCTTCGAGCAGATTTCAACTGAAGAATTTGCTCATCCTCCACTTCCACAATCATTGCCGACATTTGGACCAGTTCCACCTGTGCTCAGAGGTGGCGCTGAGGAAGACAGGGCGGCAACCCTGTCGGCCAAACCAAAACCAAGTGGTCGAGGAGAACCTCCATAGTGGTGCCACCGGGAGACGCTGTACTCACTTTGGTTTCCCAGCCGTGATGCAGTAGGCAAATGCGCCAAAGGCCTAATTAGGGCGATCAGACCCGAGTCTGCATGGGGACTCATCTGAAGTGGCAAATTGGTCACGAAACCTCACCAGGGGTATACTGGTACCATGGGAACCGGGATAGCTTCTGGACTTTCATACCTCGGGTGAACCGCCGTTGTATGTGAGTACAGCTCGGTTGTTTAAGATTGGTCCCTTAGTGGGAGTTTTAAGGGGTTGTGGTTATGCTCAAGCGAGAAGAGACCTTCGGGCCTCGGCGTGGTGTTGCGTTTCAACACGAGTGCGGTACTCCTTAGCACGATAGAGATTTAGGTAGGTCTTGCAACCACCAGTATGAATGCTAAGCCATGCACTTAGTATAGACTGGTACCGTCGTAGCTTGTTGCGGCGGGGTTCTGATTGTGGTCACAAAATCAATCCGTGTCATAAGAAGACCCTGGGATTAAGTCTTCCAGGCGAATTCTCACGCAAAACCCTCAAGGACTTAACTTTCAGCGCAACTGAAATCGAGGAGGCAATAAAACGAATGAAGTCGGGGAAAGCCACAGAACCTGACGACATCACATCTGAGCTCTGGAAAGCGAACTGGCGCCATACACGCGGTTACTAATGGGGAAACACCGTGAGAAGCATCGCCCTCTTTACATTGTCTTTCTGGATCTAGAGAAAACTTTTGACCGTGTGCCACACAAACTCATCTGGTATGCTTTACGAATACACTTCATGCCAGAAGAACTCGTGCACTGGGTTCAATTGCTTTACTACCATCCGAAAAGTAAAGTCCGAAGTATGGCGGGTGTATCAAAACCGCTTCATGTCTCTGTTGGTGTTCATCAAGGAAGCGGCCTCTCACCACTCCTCTTTGTTCTTGTTATGGATTCCGTCACACGAGATATCCAACGTCCAGCGCCCGACGCACTGCTTTATGCAGATGATTGTTTCCTAGCATCTGATAGCAAAAATGATCTCGAGCAATTTGTTCAAAAATGGAATGATCGCCTCATGGAACACGGTCTTAGATTGAATCTAAACAAAACTGAATTTTTGACGACCGATCCCCATGAAACAGGCACAATCACTGTCAGCGGCAGTGTTCTGCCCAGAACTGAGCTATTTAAATATCTCGGGTCAACGCTATCAGCCAATGGATAATTGCGTTATGAAATTGCTTCACGCATTAACGCAACCTGGATGAAGTGGCCTTCCAGAACTGGTGTTCTTTGTGAGCGACGTATCAATCAACATCTTAAATCTAAAATTTACCGGAATGTTGTATGTCCTGTTGCGCTCTATGGCTCTGAGTGTTGGCCAACTATAAAAGACAATGAACGGCGTCTTGGAAACAGGGAAATAAAAGGTATAAATGTATAAGAAAAAATCAATATATATTTTTTTAATTATTGCAATCCCAAAATTGCGCTTATTTTCGTACTATTACTAACAAAGTTATAATAGATCAGATTAATCTTTTGTACAAATTCATTGCAATCCAAGACTTTCAACGTCAGTACCACACTCAAGTAAATAATCTAGTAAACTAAATGTGTATGCAAATATTCTTTTAGAAATAACACACAAAAGTTTTTATACTTGAAGTGTTCAGCTTCCGATTTCCTGACTTTAAAATATTTTCTGATATCAAGGTTTCATTACTTAATTGTGAATTGTGGGAATTCCAGCTTGATCGGCTTTTTCTGTTTGTAGTCTACTTGGCGTAGGACAACGTATATCCAAAAAGACCATTTGGTTTCTCTTATAAGAAAAAATTGCCTTTACCCCAAAATTACTTAGCTTCGTTGGAATAGACTAGTTATTCATCCACGTAATCGCCTTCTCTTCGGATCCATTCCATATTGGAACTTCAGGGCGATGAAAACGCGGCACGCGGGTTGATTCACACTGCCGACATTAAATCAGTCAAAAAGCGCATTAGTGGTATTAAGCGGGGAACACAATTACGATGCGTGCAGAATGCGGACGAGAGAAGCTGCGGATCGCACGCAATTTCAATGTACAATGAAGATGTCAGGGCAAGAAAGGTTGGCCCTACCTCAGCAAAGTTCGTTATGATGACATATTATGCCATTTGCAATTTGGCGCCGTTTTTCGTGTTCAGCTGTTACTTTTGAATGGAATTAATTTAAATGAATTCGTTTTGAGAACTACGGAAGACACTATTTGAGTTGCAAGTGGCAATTAGGAATGTCACTTGCATTAGTTTCGAAGCTTCCATTCATAAAAATTGAATTTAAGCCGGAAGTAAGTTCACTCTTCACAGCATTGTTATTTTAATAACATAAAGTATGCATGTAGGTCGATTGCCCATGCACAAAATCACGGCATTGCACGTAATCTTCAAGTTTATGCAATTAATGTATGTATTTTCCTATATTTTATGTTATGAAATTCATAGAATCAAATGCCACTAAGAGTACACACACGTTCAGTTCAAATTGAATTTTCATGAATGGAAGCTATTGGACTAATGCAAGTGATATTAATAGTTACCATATGCAACGCAAATAGTGCCTTCCGTACTTCTCAAAACGAGTTCATTCAAATTAATTACATTCAACAATAACTGTCGAAAAAGAAAAGCGCCGCCATTTTGCAAATGACGTGAAGTGTCAACAAACTATTATCTGTCAAGCGTCCCAAAAGTTCAATTTTGCGAACCTTTTTCCGTGCCGCGTTGCGCATCGGAGTTGTTATGTGTTGCTTCTTACAAGTCCGCATGCAAAAAACTTCATTTGACAGCTCTCTCATTCCACACGCACGCAGTCATTCCGCTGTTGTGTTTCGGCCTTTATCGTGAAATAAGCACATTTCCTTCATCACCATTCCCCTCCATTTATTTGCTCTCGTTAGCTTTAAAGCTCCACACTATGGTGCTGTATTGATGGCCTCCTCCAAAGACAGAAATTCAATTAAATCTACGGCTTTTCGATCTTAAAACGTAATCTTCATGATTCTTTAGATTTCTAGCAGGATGGGAGTTGGTGCCCCGACATTATGGTGATTGTCTTTTTGTTTCAATAATAATGAGGCACGCATCTCCAGCTACAAACGAGTTAACAAAATTCTTATTTTACAATTCCGATTTGCCCAAGGAACTCACAAGCGATAGCGGCTCGAATCGGTCTGGGTTGCGTTGTCAGTTGTTTGGACCCAACGTTCGGAATCCTAGCATTTTTGTAATTGCTTAGTATAAGAGAGACTTAGAATAAATTCACGATAACATATGAGCAAAGTTTTGGCCATCGAAAAAATTACACTAGATTTTTTACCTTTAGCAGAAGAAGCCTGATAATGCACGAGCCGCATTTGGCGAGATTTCTTGCCAGCATACATATTTCACATCAAGCAGAGTATATACAGCAGGAGGAACTTAGGCGGCGAAGGGACACGGAATCTCATTGTGTACCTTTCGGGGTAGGGACGAGGTAGGTAAATTGTATAGGCGTGTTGATGTATTGATGTCATCTGGATGATTTTCTTGTGAGTCTTTCTTCATCTTATCCCAACAGGAAACGTATGGATCCGGAAGATTGATTTTAATGTATCTAGTTATTTCTTCCTCACTTTCTAGGGGAGCAAACATGAATCTTCAAAAAAGTGACTGATAGTTTCGTCCAGGGAAGAGGGAACTCATCAGATGCGGCCTAATCTCTGTCCGAGTTCTGACACTAAAAAGATCCCGTCTATGCTTCATTTTGCAAGAGAACAACCAGTACTTCTACTTTCTAGATATTTCTGTTATGGAACTCTTAAACTTCAGGCAAATTTGAAAAAGAAAATTGTTGTTTGGAACATATCAAGCAACGATGTTTTAAGCAGAGAACGCAACTGCAATGATATTTAGGACTATATTTTCAGCCATTCAATATCTAAAAAATTCTTATATTCTTTCAAACGATGATTTCCGTGATTTTTTAATGATGGTTATATATTAGATAGGGGCAAATATGAAGATACCCTATGTGATAGAACCCAAACTGGATTAAGGGTTACTAGTGCCTGGTGCAGGAAGGTGGGACTGCGGATCAACCCAGCCAACTATAGACAACTATATCAGAACTAACGTTCTAAAGCGTAATCCCTTACATCACTGTCAACACGCTTACCGGGCAGGAAGGTCAACTGAAACTGCTCTGTATCAGCTGACAGAGGTACTACGGGACGCCATTGAAACAAAAGAAATTGCACTGTGCGCGTTTTTGGATATCGAAGGAGCATTCGACAACACATCGCACACAGAGATACAGGATGCCCTGAGCCGCAAAGGAGTGGGAAACACCCTGGCACTCTGGATGGGCAAAATGCTAGAAAGCAGACAAATAGAGGTACAAACAGGTACAAATTCTATTATCATGAACACCACTCAAGGCTGTCCACAGGGCGGAGTACTATCGCCGCTGATGTGGAGTATGGTAGTGGATGAACTCCTGGACGTGTTAACTAATACTGGAATACAAGTCCAGGGCTACGCGGACGACATTGTTCTAATCTGTAGGGGCAAATATGAAGATACCCTATGTGATAGAATCCAAACTGGATTAAGGGTTACTAGTGCCTGGTGCAGGAAGGTGAGACTGCGGATCAACCCAACCAAAACCACCATAGTACCATTCACTAGGAGGCGTAAGCTGGATCACCTGAAAGCCATAACATTACATGATATGGAGGTGAAACGAGAAACAGAGGTCAAATACTTGGGAATCACGCTAGACCAAAAATTACTCTGGAAGACACATGTCGGAAAGCCACGAGGGCTCTGATGACTTGCAGATCCATAGCAGGAAAAAGATGGGGTTGTAGCCCGAAGATACTACTTTGGATATATACTGCAATAGTAAGACCAATGATTACCTATGGAGCGGTAATCTGGGCAGAAAGAACCGAACTCAGCATACAAGCCACGAAATTACGTAAGGTTCAAAGACTGGCTTCCGTGTGTATCAGTGGGGCAATGAGGACATGTCGAACGGCATCCCTGGAGGTCCTGCTGGGATTAACCCCTCTCCATCTGCACATACAGATGCAGGCAAGGAGATCAATATTCAGGATGGCCGGTAGTATGAGTGAGGCGGGGAGCTGCCTAGATCGAAGGAAGATTGATATCCTTTCTAGGCGGTATCCCGAATTACTGATACCGAGGGACAACATGACAACGAGGTTTCACTTCGATAAGAAGTTTGAAACACGCCGGAGTAACAAGGCAAACTGGGAGAGCGTGACTGCGACATACTGCTTAAACCAGCAACTGATTACTTTGTACAGTGACGGATCCCTCACAGCAGAGGGAGCGGGTGCCGGTGTCATTGGTCCAAGGAAAATGTACTTTGAGCCAATGGGCAGGTACACTAGCATATTCCAGGCGGAAATTTACGCCATAGACAAATGTGCCTCCTTTAATCTGCAAAGGAACTACAGGGAGCAGAACATAGCTATTCTCACCGATAGCCAAGCAGCGATCAAGGCACTTAGGTCCAACCAGGTGAACTCTAAACTGGTATGGGAATGCCTTGAGAGACTGAATACACTCGGCTCGTCCAACAAGGTCTGGATACTTTGGGTTCCAGGCCATGCTGGGCTGGAAGGCAATGAGGCAGGGGATGAACTAGCCAAGAAGGGAGCAGGGATGCCTTTACATGGGCCAGAACCCTTCTGTGGAATCGGAAACGGTTTCATGGCTATGAATCTAAGAAACGAAGAGAAACAGTTGAGAGAACTATATTGGGCGGGCCTACCAGGAATGGAGCAGTCCAGGGTGCTTAATGGGGGATACGAACCCATGCGTACAAAGGATTGCTTAAACCTCACCAAAAAGAACCTCCGAATCATAGTGGGAATTCTCACTGGTCATTGTCGGCTGAACTATCACCTAGGGAAGCTAGGGATATCTACGGACACTGCCTGCAGGTTCTGTGAGGAGGAGGACGAAACCTCTATGCACGTCCTGGGACAGTGTCCGGCACTTGTGCAAAGTAGGTCGATACATCTGGGAGAACACTTAATACCAAATGCAAAGCTGAAACTTCTGGAAGTGGGGAACATACTAAAGTTCCTAACGGTTACAGGCCTGCTTGAGATACTATGATCAACAGGTACACTATAACCAGTGAAGTTCTTCAAGGACGCGGTGCGACTTACCCTTAACAGAATAATAATATATATTAGATTGATTCCCAGAAATTTTCTCGCACCACTAGTCTAATTATCTCAATTTCCTTTCTAATCATTATCAGAATGAATCACAACAAAACAATTTCACTAAAAGCTATTACTTCCTATTAAACAATACAATCAATAAAACTTCTCGAACATTTAACAATACACGTATATAAGTATGTATATAATATCCGAATCAAAAGCAATTTAATTAACAGATAAGATAAAAATTGTTAACAACCATTTTTTTTATAAATTTGTTGCTGCTTTTCTTTTTATCTTATCATAATCATGATGCGTGCAAAATACGGCATCAACATATGGGTGGATATGACTTTTCCCCGGAAACTGAGAGAATATGAAGGGTAATAACTAAGGTTTTGCGTACGACGAAATATTTCCGAAATTAAAACATTCTTTGCTTTTATGGCACAATTTATTATGGAATAGATGGTCAAACAATAATTTCGAAACCTATGGAAAGATTAAAAGCTGCTTTTATTACAGAACATGCGTGATATCATCATTGGCAATCAAAATTAAATATAATGCGACAATCCGTGCGAAATAATACATAGGTCAACTGGGAAAAAGTAGTGGTTAGTGATGAACAATACGATCAACGACGTCTTAAAATTGTAGATCTCATCAAGTTCGGAGTTAGGAAAATAGTAGGCGAGAGACTACCTCAATTGGGCCATACTGCTTGCTTTCGCCAGATCACTTTTTTACCATGATGCGACATAGGGACAATCAGTATTTTTCAGTACACGAAGCTCTAACTAACAAATTTACAAACTAAAATATCGGGAACACGTGAATTCTCAATCATTCACTGGAAGTTTTTTTTTTTTTTTTATTTTTAGAAACATTTTACAACAAGAATTAGACCTTTTGGTCTCTAGCCTGTAGTGTGGCGAATCTTAATACTAAAATAGAATATTCTCACTCTATCAAGCCAGTGTTTGAAAAGAGTTATTTTGTTCAAATCTTATTATAAATTTATAGCTAAGCGCTTATAACTAATACAATTAATCTTTTTAATAACTAATATAATTAGCCTTTTTATTCTAATCTCAGATTTAGATTTGGAACCAATTCGTAGGGAATTTCTTAAGGTTGGAGGGTTCAGGAAAGGATTGCTATGTAGTTTATGTCTATAGTCAGACTTTTTCGGTGTATCTTTTTTTTGATGCTGCGTCTGTAGTCCTTATACAGTTGGTACGCAAAGGAGCACCCTACTGTTGCTTTGATGAGAATAGTTTCAATTCTTTCTGATTGTACGTCAACCGTGTCTACTATGATTGTGTTCGTCACCTCCCCGGTATTATCAACGTGCTTATCTTGAGTATTTCCCATATTACTGGTTTGGTTAAACGGAAAAGAGTACTATAAGAAAATTGATGAGTGTGGCGGATTTTTATTTGCAATTTGTAGTGGATTTGTTATTATTGCAAGTTGGCTAGTTGCAGTGGGTCAGTTCTTTTTAGTCTTGCGTAGTTGTTGGAAAGAAGAATGTCTTTAGCTATAGTGTTTGGATGGTTGGCTAATCTTTTGATATATTTTTTGCTATACTTTTTCGCTTCTTTTGCAACCTTTAAAGTATTGGTGTCGCGAAGAATTATTTCGTTCTTAACGTACCTGGGTGCACCTAAAATTGACCTGATAATTTTTGTTTGTACGCGCTCGATTATGTTGATGTTCGACTTTTTGGCTGTGCCCCAAAGTTGCAAGCCATAGGTCCAGATTGGTTTTAATATAGATTTATACACCATTATTTTTGTTAAAGTGTTGAGTTTGGATTTATTGTGCATTAGCCAATATAGCTTGCGGAATTGAATTTTGATTTGGTTGCGTTTATGTTCAATGTGAGATTTCCAGGTGAGCCGTCTGTCTAAGTACAGCCCAAGATATTTAACTACGTTAGAAAGATTGACTTTATTTCCGTTTATGGTGACAGGTCTGCATGTTCTTTTTCTCAGCGTGAAGGTTATCTGCTGTGTTTTGTTAACATTTACACTGATTTTCCAGGTTTTGGCCCAGTTCATTATCGTGTTGATGTGTCCTTGGATTTCTCTGACGGCTGTTAATGGATTGGGATGGCTATATAGGATGGCGGTGTCATCAGCAAAGGTGGTGGTCAGCATTTTGTTATTTGTAGGGAGATCTGAAGTGTAAAGTAGATAGAGAAGTGGTCCAAGTACACTACCTTGGGGTACACCTGCTTCTATGTAGTGGGTTGAGCTGAGCGCATCCTTATATTTTACTTTGAAGTTTCTGCTATCTAGGTAGCTAAATAGTATAGCGTGAAATTCTTTAGGGAGGAGGGCAGTTATTTTTATCTTGAGGCCTTTATGCCAGACTTGATCAAAGGCTTGTGCAATATCTAGGAATATACCTACACAATATTCTTTTCTTTCTAGGGCTTGTTTAATATTGTTAACGATTTTGTGGATTTGCTCGATCGTTCCGTGTTTTTGTCTAAATCCGAATTGGTGAGAGGGTATGATATCTTTCTTATCTATTACCTTTAGAATTTTGTCAAATAGAAGCTTTTCGAATAGTTTAGAGAGGGTTGGGAGCAGACTTATTGGTCGGTATGATTCAATTTTTTTCATGTCTTTTCCTGGCTTAGGGATGACTGTAATCCTGGCGTGTTTCCAGGTGTCAGGATAATAGTTAAGACGAAGAATTGCATTGAAGATAAATAGTATTGCAGATTTTCCTGAGAGCGGAAGTTCCTTTAGCATTTTCCCTGATACGCAATCATGGCCTGGGGTTTTCTTAGGGTTAGTTGGAAGTTGGAACTTTAAAAATAAAGAGCGAAAGGGGTCATTGAAAGTCGCAACAAATTGTTGGTGGCGATTATTACAAGTCCTCACCGCAAATCCTACGACTGATCCGCAAAAAAACGGAACATAAATAAAAAGTAACTTTCGAAAGCCCCCGGAAATTGTGGAAACCGACAGAATATTAACTCAAAGCCCCAACTTCCATAGCGAACTATTCTTTGCAAAATGTTTGAAGGAATTTGAAAAGGCCAAAACAATATCCACTACCGTTGCACCTAGGAATCAGTGACAGCCTGTAGTGATTCTGATTGTATTGCACCCGCCACTCTCTTGATCCATTGAAATTCGGAGATCATTTCATCATCAAGAAATTGCGCACCAATAGAAAATTTAACAACAATGAATCTTCATCATCATCATCAACGGTGCAACAACCGGTATCCGGTCTAGGCCTACCTTGATAAGGAACTCCAGACATCCCGGTTTTGCGCCGAGATCCACCAATTCGATATCCCTAAAAGCTGTCTAGCGTCCTGACCTACGCCATCGCTCCATCTCAGGCAGAGGCAACCTCGTCTCCTTTTTCTACCATAGATATTGTCCTTATAGACTTTCCGGGCTGAATCATCCGCAACCTATTGAGAAGGATTTTATCCAAAACCAGACGGTCATGGTGTCGCTCATAATGCAGATAGGGATAGGGGACTGCGAACCTTAGTTTTGTTTTTGTATTTCTTCAGTCCAACTCCATTTGTCTCTCTTTAAAATTTAGAGTCGTTTGGCGAAGAAAGCAAACAGATATCATCATACGGATTAACTGACCCGCCCACCGTAACCTATTGACCCGGATTTTATCCACAACCTGACGGTCATTGTATCGCTCATAGATTTCGTCGTTATGTAGGCTAGGGAATCGTCCACCCTCATGTAGGGGGCCAAAAATTGTTCGGAGGATTTTTCCCTCGAACGCGGCAAAGAGTTTGAAATGAGTATTCCTCTTGTAAATTATGAAATGTCTAAACACAGTAAAAATATCAGTGTTAAGTGGTGAAATCGAAATGTGTAAAAAGCTAAAACTGAGACAAAATATGAGCTCTATATCTCTCACTTATTTCGTATTCGGAATGTGCAATGAGAGTTAAAGTGTCTCCGACTCATTGATTATCAATGCGAAATCGGATGAAAACTATGCAATAATTGTCGTGGAAGAGGTTTAGTTAAACGTGTCGGACGAGCATGGTAACACGCAATAAGTAGACATACTAACTTGTTGCCATAGCTTGCAATCCTACACAAATGAGAAAATTGGGAATGGATCTTGACGGAGATCTTTCAATAATACATGTGTGTGGTGAATAGGTGTGTGTGAAAACAGGTTTAGCTTGAAACCCTTCTACTTGTCCAGTTTTACGCTTTAAGATAAGAAAGGATCTCAATCGGAGATACGCCGTGAAAGAGTTAGATTAAAGAAGGTCGAATATCGACAAATTGACGGATTTCTTTTGTTTTAATATTTGTGCGTTTAAATACTTTACAATCAGCGAAAATTGGAAGACCACCCGAACACTGTTTCTAGTAATTTTTATATTGCACTTTAAAATATCGCTAACGCCTTCTAGTAACAAAAAATTGCAACGCTAGGAAGAAATTTACATCTACAGCATATTGTTAGTCATACAACACAAGAAAATAGATATAATATAAAAATAGATATAAGCGAAACTGTTAAAAAAGCTAATTGATATCATTGTAAATTTACAGTGCGCTCTTCATATCTGATTTTGTTAGAATTGCACAGCATTTTGTTAACTTTCACCTTTATTAGCTTCCATTTAAATTCTTTTTTTATTATACAGGATTAAATTAGATAAAATATAATTTAATAAAAATTTTCCTGTCGGAATGACACGTGGATTGAAATATCTTTTTTTATTCCTCAGCCAACAGAATAAACCGAGCAATGAGCGTGAGGGAATACTTATAGCCGTGCTAGTCTCGCACTGTTGAGATGTATGGTGTGGAACCTCTTTGTTGACTCAGGAAATACATATACTTTCCTATTAACGATACACTTTCTGACACGGGTATTAATGTCCTTGTTCATGGGCGGCCAAAAACATTTGTTTGCAACTAACCGGTTCGTGGTCCAAATGCCGGAGTGCGCAAGATGGTGCAAGGACTGAGACAATTCCTCACGAAAAGCTGCCGCAATATATCGATCAATGCCGTCTTCGGAGATCTCACAGCAGATAGAGAAAGGTGAAACGAAGGTAGAACTCTTTCAACGTGTATTTTTAGTCCGACTACAGGCGGGAAGCTTATGGTCCGTCAACAAGGTGAATGACTTGAAGGAAAAAATAGATGCGCTTAGGGACTAGATGGAATGGAGATGGCTAACAACTGTTCCAAGGTCGACAAGGAGTATTTCAAACTCTTTCCGTGAATATTGAGCTTCGCGGGTAGTAAAGGATGCACTTTCGAGAAGATTAGGGACATTATGCTCAACCGGTTGGGGGATACTAAATTCAGTAGTAGTTTTGTTGAATTTTTGAAGGTTTGCATGAATACGCACATCGGCAACGTCCTCAAAAATAATGGAAAGAGTGTTGTTGTTCAAATGGATTGAAATTTTCTCTGACGACCTAAGAGACGTTGTGCGTCTTTCAGGGACCTATGCTGTATATCCATCAGCAGCACATAGTGACACAGTGCACCTAACATGGGAACGCTAGGCATTAAGTCTGCTTCCGCTAATTTTAACTGCTGCAAAAACAGTTTGTTTTTGGCGACGAGGAGGAGCGCAACGTCCACGCCTGTATCTACCAGAAAAGGGGGTTGTACATTGTTAGGTGACGCTGCTCACTAACGGGTAAGTCTTAATTTCTTGCGGGTTATGGGAAGAGGAGCATTTAAACCAGTGAACTTACAACATAGCAAAAATACGTAGAATAATACAACACCGTCTCCCTCATTTAGAATAATTGCTTGGTCGCGAATGTCAATGCTCTTCGCCACTTTGAGTAGCATCGCTTTCTTTTACTCTGCCTTCTTTTATTTTCTTGAGGTGATAAAACTCATCACGCTCATCCGAGCTGAGATATGATATACTGGAGAGTACGATCGATACGCGAGATGATGACATGATTTATGGCATTCACTCTCTGGTTGATAATTTTGATTACTTCATGCAAAGCTACGAAGGCAGTTTCCAGCGAGGCCAATCAAACGAACAATTTTACAACATTTTGATCATTTTTCCTTAATTTGACCAATTGTTGGCCAAGTCAGACAATTCGTCAACATCGCTTCCAACTCGATAGCTGTGGGCATTATGTCAGCGACGTTGTCATTCTTAGTGTAAATCACCATTAAAGCTTTGATCCGTGATCTGTCATCAGAACAAATTTTGCTGACGTGGATCGAACTTCTTTCACCTGAAATCTGCATTGTACATCGAAACTATGTACGAATCAAAGCTTGTATCGCGCGCATACACGCCCGCATTCAATGTACTTTGGCTATTAATCGGCATACATGACATTTGGTCCGGAGGCGAAGGCAAATACGATTTTTACTGCGTCGAAAATGTCCACATTCAATATATTCATGTTGAAGAAAAGAAAACTTAGAGGAGTGAATATTTCGCTTCAAAGGCAAACGAGATGTACAGTCGACATTTGTCCAGATCGAGCAGGCAGCGCGAGATCTTGGGATGAAGTACATAGTGGCAACGTTAGCGCTAAAAAACGAAAAACGGGCAACATCGAACCTCACTGGTCAAACCAAAACAATAAAGATAGGAGACTACAACTTTGAGACCGTTGAAAATTTCCTTTATCTAGGGTCGCCATTCACAATCGATGACGATGAAATCCGCGCACGGTCGTTGGCTGCCAACAGACCCTATTTTAACTTACAAAAACTGTTCCGCTCGAAATGTCTCACCATAGGGTCAAAGATCTTATTGTACAAGACAATGATCTTGCCAGTCCTTATGTATTCCTCGGACACTCAGGTTCTTCGCAAGAAAAATTGCGAACTCTTGGCCGTATTTAAGGGAAGAATCCTCCGAAGAATTTTTGGCCCCCTACATGAAGATGAACGATTCCGTAGCTTACATAACGATGAGATCTATGCGGGACACCACCACTGTCTGGTTTTGTATAAAATCTGATTCAACAGGATGCGGTGGACGGGGCACCTAATCCGGTAGAAAAAGAAGACGAGGCAGATCCTGCCTCAGATGGAGCGATGGCGTAGATCAGAATGCCAGGTAGCTTTTAAGGATATCGAATTGGTGGACCTCGGCGCAAATCTGGGCCGTCTGCGGTCCCTTACTAAGGCAGGCCTAGACTAGATACCGGTTATTGCAGAGTGGATGATGATGATGAAAGGTAAACGGAAATTTTTACTCTATTGAAGTGAAAATGTCACGAAATCTAACGCAGTACATGTATTTCTGGAAAATAAGCCTGATTTCGAGAGCGATAATGACCTCGGTAGAAAGTTTATGAGTAGATCATGTGACGATAAACTTATTAGTAGCAGCGGAGATGAGCCAACATGAGGGGAATGCTTCCAAGAAAACTCAAACAAAAAGCTCAAGAGGGGAGAAAATCCGTGTAGGTTAGGGCTGAATCAGGAATCACCACTAACTATGCTAGTGCGGTTAAGGGCATTCGGCTGGTCATACGGCCAAGAACGATTCCCGAGCAAATACTCATGAGGAGCAGGAAACTATAGAAGACCTTGTCGTCAGGCAGATGTGCAAGGGATGGACTGCGAAGCTTGTGCTCATCGGGATACACTTTCAACCAAGAAACATACTGGTGGACTCCGCGACAGAAGACACTGCAGAGTGACTTAGGACTATAGTTCCTAAATTGCCAGGCTGGGAAGGAGCATAAATGTCGACATGTGCTGGGAATGATATACCAGGAGCACATATGGTAACAGTGTCTCTTCCGAAAGGTGCAACAATTGCAAAGAATGAGGATTTTCATTATGGAGAGTCTTCAGAAAAAAGGTGGAGGGCAGAGGTGAATTCCTCACGGTCGCGGTGAATGAACGATCAAGCGCCGAAGTTGCCATATCAACTATAGATTTGGCAACATTCATGTGCACGTGCACAGGTAAAATCCGAAAAAAAAACGCACCGGAGGAGACAGCGAGTGGAAAACTTTTCGAGGTCCCCAGAGGAATCTCAGAAGATATAGAGGTGGAAAGGACTGAATCAAGCAGGGAAGTAGACCTGCTCCCCAGGGGGGGGGGGAAGCTAGACGACGTAGATATAGATCTTCTAGGCGTTAGGGTGGACAGCGTTGTGCAAGAAAGTGCCAAGTCGAAGCACGAGGGTGATACTCTGAGAGTGGAAAAGAACTCCAAGCAATAACGGCGCCAATAGCCAACACTAAGGTAGCCCAGGTAAACCTGCACAATGCAAAGGCAGCAATAGCAAGGGCAAGTTCCAAGGATAACATTATAATAGTGCTGGTTCAGGAGCCGACATCGAGAGCAACTCCGAAATAAAAACGATAATAAGGAATCCCAGGAGAACGAATTCGGACTCCTAAGCAACGGTGATATAAGGAACGAACTAGAAACAGTGGTGAAAGACTTCAACAAAGTCGTCACTGACGCATATAAGGCCAGCTGTTCGACTAAGATAGTTAAGTCATCAAATGAGGAGGAGAACTGGAAACTAGCAAAAGAGATATGCTCGGAAGCTAGATTAAGGTGGAGAGTGGGATTCTATTATTATAAATACTACTCAAAGTTGCCGCTTATGTAGATTATGGTAGCGGATGAACTCCTTAAAGAGCTAACAAATGGTGGTCCAGGATTACGCGCACGACATTGTTTTAATATGTCGGGATAAATACGAGAATACCTCATGTGATTGCCTGAGAGCCATAAGATTAAATGGCATTTCGATGAAACGAGAAACAGAGGTTAAATATTTGAGAATTACGCTAGGGGAAGGGAGTTACATAAACTCCAAAGACTGGCTTGCGTGTGTATGAGTGGGATAATAAGGACATGCCTGTCCTTTTAGGACTAACCCCTCTCTACCTGAACGATACATGGGCCAGAATCCTGTGTAATCGGAAACGGGTTCATGGTTATGACATTACAAAATGAAGAGGAACCGGTGCGGAAACTATACTGGGCGAGCCTACCAGGAATGGAGCAGCCCAAGGTGCCTACTGGGAGTTTCATGATTCAGAGAGACAGACAGTTAATCGATTTGATTAAGGTTTGGTTTTGCACAAAGCCTTAACAAGAAAAAAAGCAAAAATAATCCCTAGAAACACCGCAAGATTACACTTAGATACTTAACATTAATTATTAATTATTTTTTTCTAATTTGAAATCTATAGCTACCTTCATTTAAAAAAATCGTTCAAAAAATTGTTTTGCATTAAAACCTCAATTTTTTTTCCACAATATTCCCTGAATAGAACTTCTGTAAATAATAAAAGCTTCACATACAATCACATGAAATACAATTTTATTCTCCAGCTTCATGATAAACCCAAAAAACACCTTCTGAACTTGAATTTCCTTTAACACTCGCAATGCGAACATTTTTTTGTCAGACACTGAATATCTGGTTTCGACAAACTTAAACTTATATGAATAACTAAGAAAAGCTAAAACAGTCCAAATAAAACCTGTGCTTACTTCGTGAAATGAGTCAAAATTTCACTAAAATCACAAAAGCTAAGAAGCAGTTTTGGTGAATGTAGTCCACCCCCTCATAAAGGGTGTAAAATAACCCACATTCGCAATTCATAGGAAATTCTGTTCGAAAGTGCCACAATACCGGAGGATGATGTAGCGACACGCACGCGCGGACAGGTTCACTCTTAGAACATACGCAGTATTGTGGGTAGCGAGGTTTCATAACCGCCCAGACAAAGTAAGACCGTTTATTTTTGGCAATAACTGAGAAAACAGCAGGTCTTTGTGAAAGAGCGTGCTATAAAATCTGAGACTTTTTGTATGCAGTTTTGTGATCTGACAAACGTAAGTACAACCTGTTTGGGATTGAAAGATTTTAAAACTCGCCGGTTGGTCCGGCAAAATTAACAATATTGGTAGTCAGATTACACGATATGCATGGCTATGATGCAAAATACAACAGCAAAGGTGAAAATGCTTTTTTTGTTGAATCTAAGTACACTCATATAAATTAGCAATTAGCAACCTAGTATGATGTCCTCCGAAAAGTAAATTCACACGAAATGGGGAAAACGGATTTGGTATAATTGTAGGATTTCCTTGAAATAATTACCTCCTATATTACCGTTTACGCTGGTGCCAAATTTCATTCTATAGAAGGGAGTTTTTGGACGATTTTTTTAGGATAGTAACATACCATTATTAACTTTAGTTGAGCAGATAAGGGAATGGCATGCATTTTGAGATCTACATTTTATATAAATGCGTCCTTCTGATTATTTTCAAATTTTTTATTTGTATAGGTTCTGAGAACGAGACTTGTTACACTTTATGGTATCTACATTTTGGGTCCTAGTTCTCTTATCTTCCTGCTGATGTGAATTCTTGAAAAATACTGATTGACCCCTATCATTTAATATCCTACATACCCAAGCTCGCATGTTTACTCGAACACAATTAGGTTACTTTTGCAATTTTCTCAATTCAAGATTAGATGCCAATATAATTCTGAGAGAAGGCAAAAGACTGTAGCACGCACCCTACACTGACAATATGAAGCATAATATCACTAATTTGAACATCTGGCACTTGGTGCTGGTCAGACACGCCAACTTTCCATCAATTCAGTGACCGTCAGGTAGAATCGTTCAAATCCATCCTGATGTTGATGGAACGGTACGATTTATCAATCCAAAAAAAATTGCAAAACCACTTTGCGATATTACTTCAAGACATTGAAACGGAATGTCAAATCAGCTGAGAAACAAGAAAATTTTCTATTAACTCATATTACATACAATTACATAAAGCATTTCCTAAAGAATTACCTCTCCGAAATTCCGTTTTGATAGTTAAATGCTGACAATCAAAAGAAACGCCATTCACCACGTTCATCTTCGTGAGCTTTGCAAGGCTCGACAGCACAAAACTGCACTCAGCTTCAGTTTGCGCAGGCTTCGCACCACCGACACAAATTCGTCAACCGAACACGAATGTAAACATTCAAACGGAATGGAGTGTACAACAATAGCAAAAGCCTTTTGATAACCCGTCATAATTGAAATAAACCGGACGACCGCGAGCCACAGGATACTACCATCACCAGTCTTAAATGTTTTGATCAAGTCAGATGAGTCTTTTACGTTATATGTTCAACAAGAAGAGAGAGAACTCAGTTCAACGATTCAACAGCATGGGGAATGTCAGTATCGCTGTTCCTAACTTTTCAGGTTTAACTACGATATGCCGACTAGTTATCAAGGGAAGACACTTAAAAACATTAGCCGAAGTTTTGTTACCAAAGTCGCACTATTCCTATGTCTCGCGCTACGATGATTACGAGCATGGCTCTACCTACTGCAGCTGTTTCGCCACAATCTATGACGACCACTTCAGCAAGTTTGCGGGGGCAGCGGATAAAGCGAACTGAGAATATGAACCTCTGTATCATTCACTCCTATTATGAAACAACCACGCAATTCGCAGGTCGCATCTTACCGCCCCTTTTTACAACAGAGATTCGTGGAGCGTTTATCGCAGTACGCGAATATGACTGCAATGGGTTGTAGACCAGTACCGCTTTAGCATTCACGTCGACACATTTCCGGCCGTCATCAGGAGGTGTGTTCAACTTGAAGTCATTGCGGAAACTGGGGTGGACGGAGACAAAAATGGCGGCGGCATCAACAACACCACCTCGTACTGCAGGCAACAGTTTCAGTACTCGCCACTGAGGTTCGGGATGAATTCCAAAGAGCGTGTAAAGAATTTTCGCGAATGGAGTCGTTACATGGACCAGGTATTCTCAGGCTCTATGCATCCCCACTAACTCCGGGAATTATATCTCAAATCGAAGATGAGATTGTGTCTCGGATATGCCGTAATACTATATTTCTCTGCTGCAACTAGAATAACTTGTGTATTGTGGTGCAGGTGCGGGTGTCAATTGACACGTTCAAATGATTGGCGTTAGTGCGTTTAGTAACCGAAGAAATCCACCATGGCAAGTCCGTGGCTGATTCAAATTAGCACTGATAATACCAGCAGACCGGTGAGGAACAAAGTGCAGAGGATTTACCGGAACCATGCCATCCCCAGCGAGACACCCGTAGCTGAAATTCTCGATCACCAAAGCAGAAATTTCCTGTCGTATGCAGTCGGTTACGACCGTATGGTGAAAGAGAATCTATAAGTATTCGGAATGTTACGTACGAGAGGAATCAGTGGATTTTTCAGATCTCTCAACGAATCCCAACAGAACGGCCAGGTAGAGTTTTCGGCAAAAGAATACTGGGGTAGAATTTGGAGGTTAACCGCCCAGAATTCTGAACATGCCGGACGGCGGGAACAAATTTTGCGGATGTTACCGAAGAGAAGTTTCAACGAGCCGTAAACAGCGCGAAGAATTTGCTTACCAACCCTCTACAAACTCACAACGTCCATTGTGGAAGGGTCAATGCGCACCTCAAGACCAACAATATTCTGTCCGAGAAGCAGAAGGGCTTTCGATTTGACTCAACTTTAGTTGCTGTATCGATTACACCAAACTTTGACAGCGCGCCGCCCACCTAGCTAATCAACGTCCTACATCTGTACGGCATTGATCCCAAGATAATAAAGCGAGGAAAGGTAGCACATCATCTTATCAGGGCGTTCATCTGAGGGTAGCAGCATCTCAGAGCCTATCCGCATACTGAGAAGCATGTTCCAGGGGGATTGATTGAGTCCTCTCTGGTTTTGTATGACACTGAACCCTTTTTTAAGGCTACTGAATGATCTACGTGCTAAGTCCGAGCTGACACAGTTCATGTACTTAGCTGACATCAAGTTTCATGCTGTTACTGATGACCAGTTTGGGAGTCTGTTGCGAATAGTAGAAATATTTATCTGTGATATTCGGATGCAATTAGGATTAGACAAAGGTCGAATCTAAGCCATCCGCAAAGGACATCATGTATGTCAGACATAGCAATGGTGATCTACACATTCAAACTATGGCCGAAATAGACTTCTATATATGCCTAGGAATTCTGCAAGAAAGCCGTGCTCGAGTTGGTGATCTGAACAATGATCTGCTGTCCGAATTCCTGCAAAGTGAAGCTGGTGTTGCAATCCCATCTCTCGGGGAAGAATAAAATAAGCGTACTGAACATATTCGCTATCCAAATATATCCAGGTGGATAAGGATTACTATGCTGTGAAATGAATAAATTTGCCGCGTGACATCGGAGACAGCGGCGTGGTTGACTTTGCCGTACAACATCAGCGCTTAGTCTTATTTCTACAGTGAAGAGCAGGTGAGTCCCTTGCATGCGGCTCTCGCAAGGCAGATTGTGGGCTGACTCCACTTAACTTGAAAGATCGTTCTTTCAATCCTCTGAGTGTGCTCAAGGCAAAACAGGAGCGGATTGATGAATGGAAGTCGAAGGTAATGCACAGTAAACAAGTGAATTGTCCCTGGCAGCCATTTGTCAAACAAATAGCTGTATGCTGAGGTGTGGAGATATATATATTTGCCAATCAGGTTGACGTGGTCGCCACCAGAGCTTATAAAAAGCACATAATAAAAGAGCAAGTTGAGAACGACCAATGTAGAATGTGTGGTTCGGCATTAGAGACGTTGTACCATCTTATTTCTCGCTACACAGAGACAACTTTGGCCTATTATAACTTTCTTTGTAGTAATGCGATTCTTACCCAAATGTATCATATCATGCTCCATATTATCGACTATATTACTGCAACTTTATGTTTCTAGGATAAACTTAAAGGAGGTTTCCAGCCAATTTTTAAAAAATTTAGTAATAATAAATATAATAATATACTATTTCTAACTTTATTTAGACAAATCTCAGTACGGAGGGTATTTTAGGGCCTACATGCCATATAGTGGCAGCTTCACGTTTTTTTTCACATTTTTTTTGGTTGAGTAGCTTCTGAGAATGGGTCCGCAACAGAAATTATCACCTTATAGCCGCCGCCTTTCCCTTGTTGCATGAAATATCAAATTTGGGACGTACTAGTCGACACCTTTCATTTGATACCCCACATGACAACACTTGGCGAAAAAAACATTTACACCAACCAACGGTTAATCACCTTAATAAGAAGTGCCTTAACTGAACATCAACACTTCTAAAAGAATCAAAATCGTACAATTATAATGATGGGAGGTTTTATACTTAGCAGACGTTAATGAATGCACTATAATACTTTTATGAAGTTAAACCGAACCCTCGGTTTCCTCGTGATCTACTATTATAGAAAAATGAAAGTGGTTGGCATATATATACGTTTGTGACGGATAGACTCCGAAGCCGTTCAATCGATCGCTATAAAAATTTGTCCTTCCATGTATTTTTTAAAGGAGAAGGTTTATACGATATAGGGCCTACAAATAAGTTCTGTCGGTTTTTTGTTTAAATTTGAAGCTTTATTGTGAAAAATTGGTTATACATTCGTTGTTCAAAGTATTGCCCATCGCTAGCCACAACTTTCTTCCATCTTTCAGACTATTCATAGATACCATCGCGCCAAAAATTGGTCTGCTTGGCCGCTATCCACTCATCGAGCCATTTTTTGAGTTCGTCGTAATTGGAGAAGTGCTGGTCAGTCAAGCCATGCTGCATCGACCGGAACAAATGGTAATCAGAAGGATCAATGTCTGGAGAATACAGCGGGTGGGGTAGGACTTCCCATTTCAACGTTTCTAGATATGTTTTAACGGGCTGTGCAACATGTGGACGAGCATTGTCATGTTGCAAAATAACTTTATCATGCCTTTGCTGGTATTGCGGCCGTTTTTTCTTGAGTTCGCGGCTCAAACGCGTTCAGTTTTAGCGGCTCATAGTATCCCACACCCAGCTGGTCCTACCATATACACAGCATGATCTTCTCACCATGAATATTCGCTTTGGCCGTCGATGATGAGGCATGGCCGGGGTATCCCCACGTTGCCCGACGCTTTGGATTATCGTAATGGATCCACTTTTCATCGCCAGTAACTATTCGATGCAGAAAACCCTTCCTTTCTTGTCGTTGGAGCAGATGTTCGCACGTGAAAAAACGGCGTTCGTCGTCTCTTGGCGTCAGTTCATACGGAATCCAATTTCCGACCTTTCGGATCATTCCCGTTGCTTTTAAACGGTTGGAAATGGCTTGCTGAGTGACTCCAAGTGTTTTTCCAAGTTCTTCTTCCGTTTGCGATGGATCTTGGTCGAGCTATGCCTCTAATTCTTCATCTTCAAAAATTGTTGGCCGTCCGGCGCGCTCGTCGTCTTCCAAGTCAAAATTGCCACTTTTAAAACGTCCAAACTACCTCTGACACGTTCGTTCAGATAGAGCATGGTCACCATAAACTTCCACCAAAATGCGATGACTTTCGATTGCTTTTTTCTTCATATTGAAATAATGAAGTAGAACTCCCCGCAAAAACACATTATTTGGTACAAAACTGACCATTTTCGTTGATGAAAAAAGTATTGTTGGTTACACTTCAATTAAATAATTTATACTGACGTTTGTACCTATTGACAGTAGCTTTCCGATGAATGTTTGGAAATGTGGATCAATGGAATAAAAAACAAGCTACGCCATCTATTGTGAAAACCGACAGAACTTATTTGTAGGCCTAATATACCCCACTGAATGGAGGACCAAGGATCAACTTCTACACCGTTCGTCCCCATGAAAATTTCTACATACAATATATATATGTATTTGCACATGGAAAATATTTTGGTCATTTGGCTATTCCCGCTTGAACAGTTGGTGTCCCGGGACCCTCCCCACCTGCGTGGATGTGGAAGGGGGCTGGAGGGGCAAATGGTAGCCCTCTCTGCAATCCCTCCCTTTACCTCCTCGTCTTCCGGCGGCGTAGTTGGGAAATCAAACTTTATCATCATGATATAAAAAAATATTCCCCATTTGCAGCTTCTTAACTTTCTAAGAAGAGGCAATCGCTGCGATTTTTCAACCGCCACGAGTTTTTATCGCCTCCATCACCATAAGGTTGTCACCCCCGCCGGAAATAGGGCTGAAATTCTGAAAACGTCACCCAAAAAATCGAAGATTGGATCAACTAGAGATGCAAGGTAACTATCAACCAGTAAAACTGCTCAAATATCTGAAGAACAAGATTCACCATTGGAGACAGATCGAATTAGGGCCTCTATTTCAAGAGCTGCTGAACCAAGAGAAAAGCGGCTATGGCTGTATTGTGCTTAAATTAACGCACTTTGAAATTTCAGTAAGAAATGCCTGATACGTGCTATTCCTTTAGCAGGCTCAATTGGCCACCACTGGCTGAGCCGGTAGAACCACTTTTAACTCATATTGCTGGAGCTACTCAAGAATCCAAAGATCTTTTACTGCACATTCGGAAATACTAAATTGCTTTCAAATGGCAAACATACACCAGCGGAACAAGGCCTGTGGGGTTCAGCTAGTCTTTATTTATATAATACATAAATCTGGTAACTTAATATGTGTACATACATATGTATATAAATGAAACCCATGAGGGAAAAAAACTAGTTGCAAAATTTGTCATCAACTCGGAGGTGATTATGCAAACTATGTATGTTAATTTCATTATAAAGATCAATATACAATATATTTGTTGGTTCGATCTTGCTATATGAAATATTTATTTTGCATTGTTTTTTCACATATTGAATGAAGGGTGCAGTTGATCAAGTACACACATATCGCACTGCACGATCCGCACACCTCATGCTTTTGCAAGAGACTAGGAAAAGAAGGTCCCCCGAGGCTATCCACCTTTGCTGTCTTCCCTAGTCATTACGGGCACAACCTCCTTCAACCATTAAATTCTTTAATATATGCGCAATGCAATGGCGATTATCATACAGTATAGAGTGCGCTCGAATAGAAAGTGAAAGTTAGATAGTTTCATTGAATAAACTGGAATTGTTGCAAGCTGTTTTTGAAGGTGCAGAAGAATGTCTTCCAAGCGTCAAGTTTTATATGTATGTACGTACCACTCGATTCCAGTGGTGATAACTGGTTTAAATGGTGATGATTATGGTAATCGCATCAATACTTGCTTACCTGGTAATTTGGTAATATGTATCATTATGAAATTTCAAGTTGATATTTAGTAATTTTGACGGTATGCCCCTCACGACAGAAAACGAGATCAACTGCAGCATACTCTATGATATCAGTGCCAGGGGGTAGCTTACTGCCGTTGTTATGTTGTCTGCGTGTATACTTTTAAGATGTCAATATCTTGAAAGACAGCTATGTTCAAGGTCTGCAGCAGTGAAACAAAATGAATTTTATAGGAAGTGAATGGTAAATTTTATACAATTCATTTGCTGTTAAAATTGATTGCATGTCGGTCACGAAAATGCAAAGAATTTATGAAACTGATTTGAACTCTGGTGAGGTGCTCTTTTGAAGGTTTTGTGTGATTAAATTTAATTTAATGAAAAGTCTGGTCTGTGAATCCCTTTATATATAGCAAGTGGCCCACTTTGGGTTTGAAGGGGTGGTCCCCATACATATGAAACCGGAAGTATAAGTTTTTTTTTTACAGAATATGGTCTGGTAGGGGATCACTTAGTACTGAAACTGAGCTTATTTCTGATACTGGGTGAAACATAGCCAACTGAGATGTATGCCCGAAAAAGTGAAACAGGTCTCGCTCGGAAAACATTCCAACCGAGAAATCTGAAAAAAAACCAATGATGCATCTATACGAAATCTAGACCTCGAAATACATCCCGTTTCAATACATTCACAAATAAAATTAATAAATTTTTGAAAATTGTACCCGAAAACCCCGATTAACTTCATCCTAGAAATACAACATTTGGCATCAGTATAAGACATAATTCTGAAAAATAATTAACGCAATCCAACTATTATTAACACAGCCATAGAAAGTTAAAATTTTGCATTTCACGTAGATAGATTGTGCTCTAAAACGTGTATGATGTCGTCAGTAAATAAAGTGAACTTATATAAACGCCGGAATTCATTAAAGCATTTTCTATTTGCTTTTTAGCTTTTTTGTGTTTACACAAAACCTTATTAAAATCGGTTTACTGTCTGTCTGTCCGTCACACGCATTTTTCTCGGAGACGGTTATAGCGATTGACACCAAATTTGGTAGAAAGGTGGGAACTGTGAACGCTCACACAAACAGTGAGTTACATCCTTTTACGTTGAATTTAAGGGGGGTCCCCATACATGCAAAAGGGGGGTGTACAATTTTTTTCCACAAAATATAGTCATGTGGGGTATCAAATTAAAGGTCTCGATTAGTACTTTTCGAACCCGGTCTTAGTTTTAACATTTCTTGGAAACGTGGGGAGTGCGGGGGGTTGAAAGTGATCATTTCTTTAAGGGGGCCATTCTCAGAAACTACCAAACCGAAAAATATGAAAAAAATCAGCAGGCCACTATATGGTGCCTTGGCTCCGAAATACCTTTCATACCGATATCTGTTCAAAGAAAGTTAATAATAGTATATTACTATAATTTTTTCTAATTGGCTGGAAACCCCCCTTAAGTTCATCCTAGCTGCACGAAATTCTGCAGTGATGTAGGCTATAATGCAGAGCATGATCATACCAAGTTTGATGGCAATCGCACTATTACTAACAAATTTATAATACGTCGAAATTGTTGCTTGTTTGAAAATTGAAGACTATCAATGTCAATATCACCCGAAAGTGGACATGCGCATATATTACGTGCTACGTACTAAGAAATACACAAAACCTTTCGTACCTGAAGCGTCCAGCTTCCGGTTTCCCGCCTTGTTTTTAGTTATTTGTATATCAGTTTCAAATACTGGAGACAGGCATGTGTATTTATATGTATGTGCTAATGAAGTTTGCGGGTAGTGTTTAATACGTTAGTACCAACGGCATTTACTTTACGTACATAAATGTACACTTTTGTGCATAGAGTAAAGTGGAAATTCGTGAAGATGCGTTGGATCAATTCAAATGCGTATATAAACATATAGTTAAAAAAGCCAACAAACCCTCTTTCAGCGCGACAGGACCGCGACCAACCTAAGGATCAATTGAAGGCAACATTCAAAGGCCCGCATCACAGCGATGATGTGTTTCAATGCAAAGTGTATGCGACCATGCGCAAGTGTATTTCCACATGCCCGATTGTCGCACTTCAAGCAATGACACGGTGGTTCTAATCTGCAGAGACACCGATTTTAATTGAAGACAGTACGAATCAAGACTGAAGCCCACTATGCCAGACTATTACCGGACAGGACTCTTCGGACTATAGCACAGATTGCAAACATAACCGCTTTTTGCATTTCCATGTATAGTCCAGCCCTTAGATTCAACGTTTCCAGCGCTTTATGTAATTTTTGTGGGAATAATTCCGTCGCTGGAATCAACACTGGGACTATTTCGATCTTTTGTAGCCTCCAAGTTTGCTTCATATCGTCCGCCAAGGGGCCGTAGTTCTGGATTTTTTCTTGCTGTTTTTCAACAGTATTCCGATCCAACGGAAGCAGAACTAGATTGGGTCTATGTGTGGTCTGTGTGGTCGGTGACAATAGTGTTACTGCACATTAGTTTGGCCCGATCATTTTCCAAGATTCTCTGGGGAGTATACATATATTTAGGATGGTAAGTTGCCTCTTAGTTATACTTCAACGCAAAGTTTTGATGCAGAATTTTGCAGACGGAGTTATGACGATTGGTGTACTCGGTTTGCATGCAGATGTTCTGTGCTGGATGGTCTCCTTTTCACAGTTGCATAACCTACAATTGGAGTTGGTGATTGAGGAGTCGTGAAGAATGTAACGTTTATAATTTCTTGTTGGGAGCAAAGCATCCTGAAGGTCTCATAGAAAAGTACACCGTTAGTCACCCATTTGTTAGAGGCTTCAATGTCAATGCCTAGCAATAACAAATGTTCGATATGACCTCCGCGAATGGGTTTCTCTTTCCACATGTTGAATTTCTGTTGGACTGAAGTAACATTCGACACGCGCTCCCATTCTCTGCTTCTCAAGTTCAAAGGACATAATTTATTATCTGCCATGAAGGTAGCCTGATGTATTTGCCTAGAAGATTGGGTCTCGAAAAAAACTCCCGAAAAGAATGCACTTGATTGTAGTGCATGGTTTGTCCATTTATCTTGAAGGAAAAAGAGAGAAATAGGAAGATGCCAATGTTGAGTAGGAATGCGTCCTGAGAATCGCGGTATCAACTGCAAACGTTGCCATTATTAAGACATAAGATATATGACGTGTTTGCAAAATCTTACTATAATTTATCGAATTTGTTAGTCGGATGCGCGCGATTTTTCTATTATTTTGTTTGTAAATATATTTGATATTTTGTCAGCTCATAGAAAGATGACATGCCTTCTGGTAAGGCTGGCGAATTTGTATGTATGCACAAATAAAGGATCAAAGAATGCGCATTAGATGTTGCTATAAGAATGCAATCAAGTGTAGCAACTCCTTGGAAATATAAAATTTAGCTTTTGCTGGACCTGCTATAAGTAAAAGTGGGTGGTGTAAGTACTTCCAAGAAAGCCATGAATATCGGATTTTGAATACTTTCTCGAGGTACTCAAGTGAGAATATCATCGAGCTTTCTTTTCAGTAACTAGTTCTCTAAGAGTATGTGGACAGCCGTAAGCAAAAAACTCTTTTTAAATCTAAGACCCTCGTGCTCTCCTTATTTCTGGGAGGATTTTATGTATGTGGAACAAATACATAAAATCCTCCTACCGTATTTTTCCCGAAAGCTGAATTGGTGTTGCAGTATTATTGTTCGATGTTCAAGAGAGGATAAAGATTTTTCAAAGTAGCAATTTCTTAAATAGTTTCAAAATAATCTATGGATGGTTAAGGTTGTAAAGGATGTAGTGTGGGAAGGGTCTTTTCTTCGTTTGGGGGTCATGATTATTCATGGAACTTCCAAAGATAGTCTTTCAATTTAAAATACTATTATTTCTTTAGCATCCCAACGCCACCTTGAGGGATTACTTGACCATGCTGCCTGTGATTAGGTAGTGATATGTTGCAATTTCATACAGTGACTGGCCAAATTAGTACACTCAAGCCTGAAAATTTAGTTCAGAAAGCTTATTTGTCATTATAGCATAATTGTGTTCATACTGAAATAAAGGTGGATATGTTTCGTTTATCAGTTCATATTTATATTATCTTCCCCAGGCCGATTCACATTTAAAATTAATATTTTGTAAGATCGCCGCTCTGAGTACATATGCAATACAACGCTGCCAATGCTTTGAAAACCTAGGCCAAAGACTATGCACTCTGCCTTTGCGAGGCAAATTTAGAAATATAAACCTTACTAATGTTCATGCCCTTACAGAGGAGATTACAGAGTCGGAAAAGGATATCTTCTACGAAGCAATTGAGCGAACCATCGGAGCTTGTCCGAAGTATGATAACAAAATCATTTAACAGTCAAGTAGGGACGGGGCAAAGCTTACATAAGGTTACCAATGATAGCAGGCTGCGAATTATTCAGTTAGCAGTATCAAACGAAATGGTTGTTGGTTTGCGCGGAAAGCGGTCCACGAGGATACATGGGCCTCTCCAGAAGGCACCACTTTCAACCAAATTGACCACGTGTTGCTTGAACGCCGTCACCTCTCAGTCTTGATGAATGTCAGAACATATAGGGACCCAATATAGAGACTCGGATCACTATCTGGCATAGTGCTCCGGCCTCGAATCCTCTCTGAAAATCAAATGAGAGTGAATACTGAAGCCATCCAAAACAAAGCCGTCGGTAACACCAATAAGGGGAAGTTAATGTCGTAATAACCGCGGCTATGATGAAGTATCAACAAATGTTCTTCACAACCACCTGAAGAACGTTATCGTTGATACGGCCACAAACATACTTCGCGCCAGCCGCAAGAAAATTTTGAACGGCTGGTACGACGATGAATGTAAGCTAACAATGAAAAGGAAAAATGCTGGATACCGGGCATTCCAGCATTCTCACAGGACGCGTGCACGCGCAAGAGGTGTATCACGAATTCCGTTGGGTGGGGAAACGACTTCAAAGACAGAAAAAGGAATTCTGAGGGAACCAATAAGTCTGTGAACTCGACAAGTACAACAAGCAACCGCACCAGGCGCGGACACTTTACCAACAAGTCAGCAGGATGAAGCTTTACACACCTCGATGCTCATCCTGCCGAGACAAAGATTTCAGTAGAATGGACATATTGGAGCAATGGGTTGACTATTTCGATGAATTGCTGAACAGCCGGAATATCGGCAAATTGGAGGTCCCGCCAACTGAAGACGACGGACAAATGCTGCCACCACCAAGCATGGGGGAAGTAGTCCGTGCAATTTAAAGGCTTAAAAAATTGGTTAAACATGGAGGCGACCAATTACAACCAGCGGTTCACTAACTTATGCTCAAGATGTGGGACAACGAATCAATGGCTAACGACTTCCAACGAGGAATTATCTGTACCATACATAAACAAGTCGGGAAACCGGAAGCTGGACGCTTCAGGTATGAAAGGTTTTGTATATTTCTTTTATAAAGTGTGCATTTGTTCCATTAGCACGGACCATTTAATATATGCATATATTATGTGAGAATATTCACGTTTAGTCTTAAATTTGCAATGAAGCGACAGGTGACAGATGTTATACCCTACACTGTTTCTTGGCGCTAGAATGAACTTAAGGGGGTTTTGCAGCCAATTAGTAAAAATTATAGTAATATACTAGTATTAACTTTATTTGAACAGAAACATATATGTTGCATATATGGAGACCCCCCCCCCTTAAATTCGATGTAGAATTATGTAACTCACTGTATGTGTGAGTGTTCACAACTCCCATCTTTCCACGAGATTTGGTGTGAATCGCTACAACCGTCCGCCTGCAAAATGCGCGTGACGGACAGACATTTTAATAAGGTTTTATGTAAAAAGGCGTTGGCCATATCTACATAACAAATGAGGAAAGAAGGGAATATGTCTGTTGAAGAGAACATAGCACACCTTTATATTTATTGTACTAAAATATTGTTCCTCATTTTCAGTCTGGGTTCAGATATCGAATTTGTAACATCATTGCTTGAGATATTTGAAAATATAAATTTAAATTAAAAGATATTTATTTCCATTTAGTCAGAAAGCACTAGCAATATAGGCATAAAATATTTGAATAGTAGTACACGTTGTGAATTAGTGTCGATTTCGAAGACTAATCCCATCGGTGAAATTACACAGTGTTCCGGTCCAACGGTACAACTACATCGATTATGAAGCACGCTCGTTCTTCCTTGAAAAGCAGAACTAGATCGAGTCTACTATGATTAGCACTGTGGTCGGATGTACGGTTTGTAATTAGTTTTGTTGGAGGCTTCGATATCAATGCCTGGTGACAACAAACTGTTTATACCTGTATGACCTTCATATATGGGTTCCTCTTTCCGCATGTCGAACTTCTGTTTGACTGAAGTAACATTCGACATGCGATCCCATTCTCTGCTTTTCAAATTCAAAGAAGGCAATTTATTATCTGCCATGACGGTAGCCTGATGTAATTGGCTAGAGGAATGTTTCTTATATAAATACTCACGAAGAGAATGCATTTGAGTGTGCTGCAAAATTTTTAGATCAAGTACCCTCTTCCACTCTGATGACGTGGAATAGTGATCGTTATTTATTCCTCAATTCTATTGTATCTAATGTGCAGGAACTACACTTACCCGTCTAATGACGGATTCTAAATCAGTATTATTTCACTGTACCCCACCGAATGAATAAAAAGGGACGGGAACGGAGAAGGTGTTGGTTGCCATGGTTACATATATATATATAAACACCCTCTTACCGTAGTGATCGTTATTCATTCGTCAGTTCTATTGTATCTAATGTTGTTTGCGGGTAAAAAGGCAGATGGCAACAGGTGCCATGTCGGGAAAGGGTTTGGAGCACGCAACTTGGGTGGCGAGCGTATAGTCGATTTTGTGTACTTACGAATACATGCTTCCTCAAATGATTGTCGCATCTCCTACATTTTATAGTGGAAAGAATAAAATGCAAATCGACTATATTCTCATAAAACGCTGGCATTTTATCACCGTCATTGACTTGCAAAGCCATTCCCTATGAAATCATCGCATCCCAACATCGTCTTGCGAATTAAGCCACCGATAAAACAGTGTGAGGAACGCACTGGGCTGTCACACATTAAATGGTGGCAATTTCGTGAGAAGATAGAAGAAATTATCTCCCTTGCGCTATTACTAACCATTACAAATATGGAGGAATCGCAGAACCAAGTACAAGACGCGATCCTCAAAGCTGCTTTGGAATGACGATAATTGAAGTGTGGACCGCCACCTTCCGCTACGACAGTGCAGCGCGCGAACCACTTGAGCCAACCGGACACATGTTGAAATAAAGGTCCGTGAAAAGAAAAACGCTGGCTATTTGGCAAAATGACAACAATGCCAACCGGTAAGCAAAGAAAGCGATCGTTTCCACCCGTGCATTACATTACAAGGATCTTTACGATAAACTGGATACTCGGCATGGCGAGAGAGATTTGTATCGACTTATCAAAAGCCGACATCAACGCACACACGATTTTGAACACTTCTGTTTCGTTAATGACTAAAACGGCAGTTTCCTTACCAATCGACGAGCCGCGACGGATAGATAGTTTCGAGTAGATTTCGACGAAAGAATTTGTTCATCCTCCACTTCCACGAGCATTGCCGACATTTGGAGTAATTCTGCCTGTAAGCGTGACTGAGGTCGAGGAAGCAGTGAAACAAATGAAATCTGGGAAAGTAACAGGACCTGACGACATCGCATCTGAGCTCTGGAAAGCGAAGAGCTGGGACCCAACACTGGCTCAGTGAATTCTTTAATCGGATTATTCAGGAAAGTAGAACACCATCTGATTGGCAATACGAAAAAAGGCTGGTAGTACAGCAGAATGTTCAAATTACGGTCCAATACGGTTGCTCTCCCGTACCATGAAGAATTTTGAAACCATTGTTGACAACCGTATTCGCAAAATCCTTACAATAACCGTGAATCAAGTGAGGTTTGCCAAAAATTGCGGAACTACTGACGTGTATTAGACGCTGCGCGGTTAATCGTGGAGAAACATCGTAAGAAGCATCGCTCTCTTTACATTATACTTCTGGCTCTGGAGAAAGTATTTGGCCGTGTGCCACACGAGCTCATCTGATAAGCTTTACTAGAGCATCTAGTGCCCGAACTTGTACATACACTGGATTAAATTGCTCTACCGCGATCCGAAAAGTAAAGTTCGAAATGTGGCGGGTGCATCAGAACCGCTTCGTGTCTCAAGGAAGCGCTCCTCCACTATTTCTCTTTGTACTGATTATGAACACTGCCACAAGGGACATTCAACGCCCAGTACCCTATACACTGCTTTATGCAGATGATGTTTTCCTAGCGTCTAATAGCCGTGGTCTTGCTATGGAAAAAATCAAACGTTTTAAGTTTTTTGACCCACTGTTTTTCTGTTGTTCGCAATTAGAACACCATATCCAAGCTAATTTGCTTACAGCCACGTTTTCTTCCATTTAATTTCCCAAAATTAACCCCATACGAGAGTTAACATAGTGACGCAACTTTTTTCAACTTTGCAAGTTCGTAATTTTAGAGTAGAGTACCGTTACAATTTTGCCTTTCGGAATTTAAATGAAAGATCGATTGTGAAATATCTTGAAAGTTTGTAGAGTTATTTCTTCGAAGTGACGGTGACCTTTGCCATTGAAATAAATGATAATATATTTTTATGAAATTTGATGTAGTTTCCGAAAATGGTGACAGTTTTGGGATTAAGTGATTGAGTGTTGTGCAAAAGTTAGTTGCGACTAACGACTAATGAAAGAAATTAATTCATTCGAAAGTCAGTTGCAACTAACAATTGAAAATTTAATTTTTTTGATTTTCATGCGTTGTTCAAACGATTTGAATTGAATGATGGTAAGTTCCTTGGAAATCAATTATTAGAAAAACCAGCTAACAAAGAATTTTTCAGCGGTTTTGATTGATAATTAACAGGTGAATATGACTGGAATGTAAACGCATTTCATTTGAAGGATTTTATGATTTTCTTATGAATTGTGTAAAAATTAGCATAGACGTTTTGGAGCTGGGAGATGTTCTGAAATTTTAGTGACGTTTGTATGGGGATGTTGGATTAGTGTTGCCGTCGTTATTCTATAGGTATTTTGTTAACAGGGTTGCCGTGTTTGTTCCTTTCAGTTTTCTTTTATGTTAATGGGTGCGAATCGACGAACCGTATTCGATAGGAAAAGTTGTCGTTTTTAAGAGGGGGTTATCATTTTAAGATTTCTGGCGACGTAAAATTCAGAAAAATAATGTGGCACGAACAACATTTTTAGTTTTGGTGTTGTTTGAAGACATTTTTTTCGCAGTTGGATATTAGCAAGTCATTTGAGTTCTTTCGCGGTTTCATGGAAATTTTTATTCATTTTCACATAACAACATAAAAGGTGAGAAATTTTCATATTCGGCAACCGAATATTTTGGGATTTTACTCCACCGAAAATCCTCAGATGTCAACCCTGTTTTTTTAAAAATCCATGGCCTAAAAATATAAGAGCGGCAGCAATGTCCTCTTCAGCCGAAGGGAGGCAGAGTCCAGCCGGCTCCGATCTTCAGAGCCTGCCCGTAGCATTCACGAAAGAAAGCAGCTCTCCCACCCTCCAGCTATAAATCTTTCTGAGGTCCCCAAAGAATGGTTTACCCAGTGTGCGCAGCCTGACTCTAGCCAGAGCTGAACAATCGCAGAGAAAGTGCATGAGGGTTTCCCTTTCTTCTCCGCAGCTTCGGCAGTGCGAATTGTAGGGTATGCCGAGCCTAGCGGCATGGTCCCCTATGGGCCAATGCCCCATGCAGACCGCCTATTTGCAAACTGTCCATAAAAATGACGGCGGCAACACTGTTCGAACATTCTTTTTGAAGTAGTTACTAAGCGAAATAACAACCATGCAAAGAACCCATAGAAGAGAAATAATCCACCTCGCCGCCCTCAGTTAACATAAAACTATGTCGTTGATTACTTGTTAACAACTTCGTAGGCCACCTACCAACCGTCATATTTCGAAATAACAAATTCAGCTGTTTTCCAATAAAAGTTACTAACCCACGGACAGTTTTACAAAATGCTTTGTTTTATACAAAACCTTCATCTTCAACTCGTATAATTTTCGTACGCTTGATTCCTACAGAATTAAAAGGTTACTTGTCAATTGCAATTAAAGACTAACAATTGATTCGTTGTACTCATAAGGGGGCAATTAATTTTTCCTATTTTTAATTGTTAGTTGCAGGCTTTGAATAACGAAGGAAAATTGAAAAAATTTGTTGCTCATTGGTGATTAAGACTAATCAGTTGTTAGTCGAACATTGCAATAAATAACTGAATCAATTATTAGTTTAATAATTACCTAACTAACAAATAAGTTAACTACTGCACAACACTGGATTGGACAAGTGGAAAATTTTGATTTTGTTGGGCAGGTCATGTTTTTGGATACTACTCACGACAAAACGTTATAACTTCGTAACGTTAAAAGATAGAACGGCTATTCCAACATCGTTGACGAGACACCCTGTATATATTGCCGAATAAAATCTAGTTAGGCGGAATAGATAATCGATCCCTTCCTCTTTCACTCCCCACCCGCAACCTTCTTCGCGTTGGGTTTAATCTTTTGTAATAGCAAATTTTAGAAACACAAAATTAACCGGTTTTGCTGTGATTTTTTCTTTTTTATTTTTATCTTTTAGGTTTTGAAATTCACGATTACTGCACGAAGCCATCATAAACCGCTGTATAAATTTAATACTTAAAAATCAATTTTCGTAAAGGATAGAGTGTATCCCCTAATTGCGAGGGTGACAAAAAAACATTTATTGCTCAATGTTGCGGATATACAGTGCAAATGCTCTTTAATGATAAAATTGTATAATATCTGTAAAAATACTACATAAGAGCAGTAGGAATTTGAATGATAATCATTTGAATTTGATCCAGTCATTCTTGTTCGAACTACCTCGTCGACCTTCTATTCGTATATGCGTTTTGTTGTCTGCGGAAAGTGAAAGTTGTTATATTTTGAACTTCGATATTTACGATACTTTTTCTTTGACGGTCGGTTGTCGATCAGGTCTGATCTCAGAGGGATTATAGGGTAAAATAAGTTTTCTTTTCTCTGAATTCCATGAAAACTAAGTTTATAAACTTTTTAGTTTAGTTTATAAATTTAGTTTTGACCTCATTTAGATAGATAGACCGGTTCTTATAATATGTGATAATTATCCATAGATAGGTTCACATACTTGGCGGTAATTAGGTTAACTAGTTATTTATTGACTTATTATTTTATCACTTATTTTTTCATCGTTTTATTCGTTTATTTCAAGCCGAAACGAAAGAAAGTTTTCAACAACTAAAGACGTTCTACTTAAGATATGAAGCATTTTTTTAACCAGTTTACTTTTTTCATAGATTCATTTCCTGCATTCTTATTACTTTATTTAAGAGTTTAGTTATTTTTTACCCATGGATTTATTCATTTAATATATATACTTTATTTATTCATTAATTTCTTCATTTATTTGGTTGTTTATGTAGTTACACATTAAAGTCTTTTAATTTAATGCTTATTTATTGAATGATTTATTTTATTTTATTGGCTCACTATTTTGAGGACAACTAACACTAAAAAAACTGTATCTATTTATCCAATTAATATTTTTTAAGTAATTCATTCTAGTGAACAGTAAATAACCGTAAATAAAAAATGCTGAATACACATTTTTAATCTAATGAAAAGGTATCAAACAACTGTTTAAATTAGAAAATATGCTTTATGCTACATCTACGTATAATTCAAGATCAACGCAGAAACAAATTAAACTTAATCAAAAATTTAATTTGATCAGTATTAGGACAATACCGAAATGAAAACTGGATAAACAGATATTCAATATATAAAATTTCTTTTGATGTTAAAGTCTACTTACCACACATGTTTAACTGCTTTGAATTTAAATGAGAAAGAAAATAGATGTTTGTATTTTAGGTCTTTAACTAGAACACAAAAAGCACGAATAATATCACTTTATTATCAATGTTTACTGGATCCTATTATCTGTAATAAATAGAAAATGGAGGAAATGGTTAGTGAAGGGATTTGAAGGATTTTTCTTATAAAGAGATTTGTCCAAAGTATAAAAATTCGAAGCAGCATATAATGATGTAATCATAACTAGTAATGAATATAATTAAAATGTATATTTTAAATTTATCCATTTTCTTTTCTTGCAAAAAAAAAACAACGGTTTAAATTATTGAGAAATGTCCACTTTCTTCAATTTGGTTGTGGACAAATGCTGTTACAATTGATATATCATAAAAACTAAAATAAATTTCATCTAAAAATCAGCACAGTAAATAAGACTTGAAAAATACCAATTATTAAATCATAAACATGGTAAAATAAAGATAATGCGATGAAACAAATATACATATGACAAATGATAACTATAATTAATGCATAAAATAAATAAAATGAAAATATATATAAAAAATGAAGATATCAACTATTAATTTTGCCACGTCTCAATGAATCCAATATTATCGTTAACAAAATTCACCACTAAGAATGTCAGATTTACAGCCTAATTCAGTTGCATATAATAAGTTTACATTTGCAGGCCGGTTACAGCTGTAAAATAATAGAGACCGGGTTGAGTCCCACAATGACCGAAAAAAAACTAATTAATTAATAAGCAACTTTCCGGCAATATCTACAAGGGATGTAGCATTTCCGGTTTACTCCCAAATAACTTATACAATAAACACTAAATATATACTTTAAAATTAATAAGAAATCACCTCTTCACCAAAACTTTCGTTGCAATCACCAAGAAACACAAGCACAGTTTCACTAAGAAATCGATCAAAAATCAACAAAAACGTACTCAACCAAAAGGCAACAAACGGCAATAACAAAACTAGGCACAAAAATCTTTGAATCTCTCTTGTATTTTCGTTAATATACCACTTCTACCATGTAGGGAGACGAGCGCAAGAGATTTTTTTCTGCAACACGAAAGTACTCCGCGAACAAAACCTCTTCAGAGACAACTTGCGACTGTGGCGATCTACACCGCGATCATATCAAATATATTTGTGATAAGCGTGTCATAAGTATACGGGAAAAATATTGGTTTCTGCAAATATATGTTTCGTAATAGCGAACTTGCCCCCTTCAGTCTCCACACCAACTGATCCCCACTCTAAATTCAAGCGAATAAATACTTATAAGTCAGGTTGACTACTGTGGTTGCGCCGACAAGTTCAACCCCACACCTCAATAACTAAAGGAAACAAGATCAGTAGACCAAGTACCTAGAAAGACACTACCCCGTACAAGTTTTTCGCTGCTCCGTCAGCATTTATCACTAGTTCTAGGTCTAGTGCGAAGGGAAACCTTACTGCTCCCCTCAAACAAATCTTCATCAGACAACTTCCCTGACTCCCACTTACCCGTTCGCTCCACAAAAAATGAAGAAAAGACCAACCGACATACATGATCAATTAACTAACCTAATGTGTATCAGAAGTGTTTCCGTACCATGGAGGCACGTATCCAAAACCAAACCAACAAAAAAAAAACATCACAATCTCAGCGAAATTCACTTTGCTATGCAGACTTCCACTGTGGCCATTATCGCGACCCAATCAAGGCAGCCCAAGTATCTTGCAGTATTTTGATCATATATGTTCCAAGCACGATCGCCTCTGTACCACCTCCGCCTTTTAATACGTTTATGTGGATACATGGTGTATCTAGATACGAGACAGTATCTGCCCATGGTGCGCGCATGCCTACAGGGCAATAACCAAAAGATACCGCTAACAATCACTACATCAACAGTAATGTATAGCCTGAAACACAACACCGGAATGAATGCGTGCGTGCGCAATGAGAGAGCTGTTAAATGAAGCCCATTACACTGACGTGTATGAAGCAATACACAACAATTTCGATGCGCAGTGTAACACGCAAGAAAGTTGGGAAAATTGCGACAATTGCGGTGCCTAACGGATGATTGTTTGCTGACATTTGACGTCATTTGCAATTCGCGCCGTTTTTCGTTTTCGACTGTAACTTTTGAATGTAATTAATTTGAATAAATTCGTTTTGGGAACTGCAGAAGGCACTATTTGGTTTGCAAATAATAATTATTAACGTCACTTGCATTAGTCCCGTCGCTTCCTAAAAAGTGACTTTAAGCCAGAGGTATGTGCACTCTTAGTATGAATTTCATAACATAAAATATGCATGTAGGTCGATTGTCCACGCACAAAATCACGGCAATGCACATAATCTTCAATTTTATGCAATGAGTGTATGCATCTTTAATTTAATAATTAGCACTTACAACGCAAATAGTGCCTTCTGCAGTTCCCAAAACGAATTCATTCAAATTAATTATGTTCAAAAGTAACAGCCGAAAACGAAAAGCACCCCCAAATTATAAAAAGCAGTTCTGCATTGGCTGATAGCGTTGACCCGAGATATTTAAATCGCACAATTCTGGACAGATCACTGCCGCTGAAAGTGTTTGTGCTTGTTTCATGGGGATAGGTCGTCAAAAATTCAGTTTTGTTTAGACTCAATCTGAGACCGTGTTGCATGAGGCGATCATTCCATTTTTGAACAAGTTGCTCAAGATCAGTTTTACTATCAGATGCTAGGAAAACATCATCTACATAAAGCAGTGTGTAGGGCGCTGGACGTTGGATATCCCGTGTGACGGTATCCATAACAAGAACAAAGAGGAGTGGTGAGAGGGTGCTTCCTTGATGAACACCAAAAGAGACATGAAGCGGTTTTGATACACCCGCCATACTTCGAATTTTACTTTTCGGACCGTGGTAAAGCAATTGAACCCAGCGCACGAGTTCTTCTGGCACTAAATGTGTCGTAAAGCATACCAGATGAGTTCGTGTGGCGCACGGTCAAACGGTTTCTCTAGATCCAGACATGCAATGTAAAGAAGGCGATGCTTCTCACGGTGTTTCTCCATGAATAACCCCGCAGCGTGTATTACGTCAGAGTTCCGCAATTTATTTCAACGATTTCGCGAATACGGTTCAATAATGTAATAATAACCGTTGGCACATCAATCCAATTGGATCAGGGCCTTGAAGTGTGTTAGAGCACTTCATTCAAGCCCGTAACGATGCACTACAGTACACTGTGGGAGGCAATGTGGCCAGCATTGCGCTGGAACGAGATTGTTACCCTGATTTGGCTCAGGTACTCATTCACTGCTGAGTTGGCTGGCATCCGACGGGAAATCACGATACGAGATTTGAACCGCGACCTTTTGTATGACAGCCTTGTGCTCTAACCATACGACACGGTCCATCGGAAGTTCCAGTTTATCCATTTCCAGTTTCTTTTAAGGAGCACCATTTAAAATAAAATTTATTTTATTTTTTTATTATTTATTTATTTAATTTATTATTTATTTATTTAATTTAGATTTACATAATTTTGCTAGCCCAATGAGATGAGATGATATACGCTAGTGAGCAAAGGTTTACACACAAACAGAGAAAAAACTTTATAGTAAAATAATTTGTAATGCAAGTTATAAATCAACTGAGACTTATTAAACAAAAATTTCCGTTTAGAACGTTTGAATAAAGCTCTTGATGTAAAATAAAATCCAAAAATTATTTTCTTATACTTTACTAAAATTATTTATTAAAAGGCAAATATTTTTGGATCTAAACCTAAGCACTGAAGAAGGTGCCAAACAGTCGCCGAAATATGCATATTTGCCTTTTAATAAATAATTTTAATATTTATAACTAAGACTTCTAAGTTAGCGATGCGAACAGTATTTGCAAGTTGTACATGATTCTGCTAAATGATACCTGGAAAAGGATAGAGTTAACCGCAACATTAACAGTTGGGCTGAAATGGTCATAGGCTAACATTTTCTTTTTTTTTTTTTGATAAAATGAATATCATTGCCATCGAGGGCGATACAACGATTATAGTGGTATACAATTTTCTTTCCAGGGGGCATTCTCTTGAAGTGTGAGAACAGCAAATAGTCACTGCGGACCAGATCTGGAGAATACCGTCGATTCGGAAGCTATTCGAAACCCACTTCATCCAATTTTGCTATTATTTCCATTGATTTGTTACACCGTGCGTTGTTTTGACGAAATAGCACTTTCTTTCCCATGAAATTAGGCCGTTTACCGCGATTTAATCCTTCAAACGCTCCAATAACGCTATGTAATCGTCGCTGTTGATGGTTTTTTCCCTTTTCAAGATAGTCGATGGATATTTTACTACACGCATTCCAAAATACTGAACGTTTTGGATTCAGTTCACCACGTTTTACGTCGATATCATTTTCCTGACCGCTTTCGAGGTTTGAATATTCAAATTTGAAATTTCAAATTCAGGTCGTCAAGCTTCGACCACGGAAGGGAAATTTATCGTGGTGGCTATTCTGATCTGCTTTCCCGCTCAAAATGACTGGGGAATTCGGAGCCTGGCAGGGAAAAAAGTGGGAGATGACGGTGGGAAAGGGAGAAGACGGAGACCGCGACTGGGGCGAACATCAATGACGGAAACAAAAAAGAACGCATCAGCGCTTCAAATGAGGAGTTAATGCCGGACGATCCGCATTCAGCAGCGAGTGTATGCGGTGCCGGGAAATGTGGAAATGATTGGAAAATTCAAGTGCAAATAATGGAAAAGTGATTGGTCGTTGCTCGTTATTTCGGTAGTTTAGCAGGCTGTAATTGCACGCTTGACGAATGATAAAATTGCATCTCTTAAACGGAAAATGAATTTCCCCGACAGAGCAAACTGATTTCCATGGTATTTTATTCATGATAAAATGCTTTGAAGTTCGCCGTTTACGAACACGAAAAATCTCAGTGCTAACTGCGTCTTAAGAAAAGAAATGTGCAAAATGCCTAACTTGCATCGAGCCATTGATGTTTATCACCAGCCAAACCAAATTCAAATATCTGAGCATTTTTCGAGTAGAAGAGTGGCCATATAATTTTGGTTTTTTTGTCTCAACCATGCAAAGAACCTCAAAAGGTTCTTCTGACCTAAAGAAGTCGATGTAATCTCCACCGTGAAAAGACCTCATTTGGAGCAACAACCGCTAATTCTTAGTAAACGAAAACAATTGAGATAAAGCACCGATAACGGGAATCGATACAAAGATGGGTAAAAATGATTCAAGGATCAAATCAAAAAAAGGTATTTAAAAACGTTTTCCGATCTGTTCACCTTCCAAGATAAACTAGATTAAGATCATACTCTCGAAACTTGTAGAACTACTCGATGAAGTAAAAATAAAAAAACAAAAAAAATATATAAGAGCTAGAGAAAAATCATTGAAAGTCTTGATTATATACTGTCTACTATTAATAATTCCATATATAGATATATACTGTCGCTTATTGCGGTTGTCCCCTGTTATTACACTTTATTACTATATATTTTAGCTCATTTTAAATTTTCAGTGAAAGAAAAAAATTTCAAAAACATTTCACGAAAATATTGATTTATTATTCTAAATAACTTTAATATATATTGTTGTAGAATAGGTTAAGAATACATAAAATACTCGAAACGAATATGATTAAATGAAATCTATAAAAGAAAGAAAAACAAGTCGCGAAACCGGAAGCTTGACGCTTCAGGTATAAAAGGTTTTGTGTTTCCCTATGTGAGGAGCATAACGTAGTTCTCCATTGGCTTATAGTATTGACCCGAGATATTGAAATCGTTCAGTTCTGGGCAGGTTACTGCCATTGCCAGAACTCAGCGATTTAAATATCTCGAGTCAACGCTATCAGCCAATGGAGAACTGCGTAATGAAATTGTTTGACGCATTAATGCAACCTGGATGAAGTGGCATTCCCCAACTGGTGTTCTTTTTGATCGACGTATCAGCGCACGTCCCAAATCTAAAATTTACTGCAATGTCGTCCGTCTGCCACTCTCTATAGTTCTGAGTGTTGGCCGACTATAAAGGAGAATGAACGGCGTCTTGCGGTAATGGGGACGAAGATGTTGCATTGCACTGGTGGCGTGACACGTTTTGATTACGTCTGAAATGAGAATATCCGCGATCGATGTGGGTTTGCATCGATCGAGGCAAGAGAGGCGTTTTCGATGGTGTGGTCACGTAATTCACACTAAATAGAATTCAACAACCAGTATTGATCAGAACATCGAAAGCAATGGTAAGCAACCAAAAAGCCGGCCAAAACAATGGTGGCTTGATACGCTGGATGGGGATTTAAAGGTCTCGCAATTACATTCTGATGAGGCATTTGATAAAATAATATGACGAAACCGATCATCACGAGCCGAACCCGCTTGTGAACTGAAGGCTGAAGAAAAAGATGTGAGGAGCGACGAGTGCACGACAGCTCGGTGTAATATAGCTAAAAATTCCATTGCCCTCTATTTTCTAGAAAGCGATTTAAATAAATCATATGTTGGAAAGCCCTGTGTTGATAATGGTCAACCTCATACGCTTCACGCTCTGAGTTTAATATTATTAGCGAATGAAAACAATTTAACCAACATCAAATATAAAACAAGTCGGGAAACCGGAAGCTGAACGCTTCAGGTACGAAAGGTTTTGTATATTTCTTAGTACGTAGCACGTAATATGTCCATATATTATGTGAGAGTATCCACTTTCGGGTGATATTGACATTCATAGTCTTCAATTTTCAAAGAAGCAACAAATCTGAGGTATTATAACTTTGTTCGTAATAGTGCGATTTCCACCAAACTTGGTACAATCATGCTCTATATTATAGCCTATATCACTGCCAAATTTCATGGTACTAGGATGAACTTAAGGGGGGTTTCTAACCAATTACAAAAAATTGTAGTAATATACTATTATTAACTTTATTTAAACAGATATCGGCATGGAAGGTATTTCGGAGCCCAGGCACCATATAGTGGCAGCCTCCTGATTTTTTTCAGTTTTTTCAGTTTGCTAGTTGCTGAGAATGGCCCCCTTGAAGAAGTGATCATTTTCAACCCCCCGCGCTCCCCACCCTTCCAACGAATGACAAAACTAAGATCGGCTTTGAAAAGTACTAATCGAGACCTTTAATTTGATACCCCACGTGACTATATTTGATGAAAAAAAATTTTACACCCCCCTTTTGCATGGGACCCCCCCCCCCCCTTAAATTCGACGTAAAAGGATGTAATTCACTGTATGCGTGAGCGTTCACAGTACCCACCTTTCTACCAAATTTGGTGTCAATCGCTATAACCGTCTCCGAGAAAAATGCGTGTGACGGACAGACAGACAGACAGTAAACCGATTTTAATAAGGTTTTGTGTTTACACAAAACCTTAAAAAACATAAAGACCGAAATCATAAAGAAGACAAAAATATCAGGAACAATTAAATGCGATAGTATTTCAGTTTCCGCATGTAAACAAGAACAAAACATGAACAACGGGTTCAATTAAATTCAGAGGTAGTAACCATTTATTATTCAATCTTAGGTCACATTGAATTGTTACATGTTATAATTTAGCTGCGGTTCTTCCTGTTAGCAGTTTTTGTTATGATTATGAATTGAAGTAAGTTGTTTTTAAGACTTAAACGCAAACCCTTATTAGAATCGAGTCGATGTCTGTCTGTCTGTCACACCCGATTCATTCGGAAACGGCTAAACTGACTGTTACGAAAATTGATAAGAGCGTGTGATCTGTTGTTCCCTTTACATGCAGCAAGTGGCGCTATTTTGCGTTAAGTTTAGGGGGGCTCCCAATACATGTGTATGGAAGGTGCAAAATTTTTTCACAAAATGTAGGGTATCAAATGAAAGGGCTCAATTAGCACTTTTCGAAACTGGCTCCGTACTTAATATCGAGTGAAATATAGGGGAGCGAGGGTTCAAAATATGACCATCAAAAAGTTCAACAGGTCTCGTTCTTAGAACATATCCAACCGAAAAATCTGAAAAAATCACAGTGGTGGATCTCTACGAAGTCTAGGCCCCAAGTTCCGATATCTACGCAAACAAAGTTAATAATAGTATATTTCCCACCCCAGAAATTTGACATGTATGTAAGGGATAACCTAATGCACAATTTGGCCAAGTTTAAAAGAATCCAACTAAAATTAACAAAGTAATAGAGGGTGAAACTTTTTTGTGAATTTCGTGCATTCTACAATGAAATCATCACATATCAATTCGCCAATACCATAAAGAAGTGGGTTCATATGAATGGGGTCGCAAAGAATTATTTTGTTTAAGTCTTTTAGTCATTTGTATATGAATATCAATTACTCCAACCAGACATGTGTGTATGTAGGTAATAGTATATGCGTGCTAATGAAGTTTGCGGGTAGTGTCTAATTCAGATAGATATATTTGTACATTAAACCAGCCGCATTTAATATACATACCATATATGCACATATGTATGCTTTTGCGCACGAAGTTAATCAATTTATCAATTTCTTTACGTACACATGTACCAATATACCAACTGGTCCTCCAGATTGGGGGTTGGGTAGGGCTGACAACCCTACATGGAAAACCGATGATACGAAGCCACGGAAGGAGCCGATACCCTGTCCCAATATAAGGCTGATATAGCAGCTTTGCAAGAGATGCGATGGACAGGGACTGGTTTCCTGGAGAAGCGCCGCTACACCATATATTATAGTGGCCATCCAGTAAACCATGTGCCCCGAATAGGTTTCTTAGTCAGCCAAAAAATGAAATCTGCTGTCATCGGGTTTGAAAACATAAGCGAACGACTATGCACTCTACGTTTGCGAGACAAATTTAGGAATATAAGCCTCATTAAGGTTCACGTCCCTACCGAGGAGACTGCAGAGTCGGAGAAGGATACCTTCTATGAGGCAGTTGAGCGGACCCTCGAAGCCTGTCCCAAGTATGATATCAAAATCATACTTGGAGATTTCAACAGTCAACTAGGTACGGAGCCCGTATTCATGCGATACGTTGGCTCCCATAGCTTACATAGGGATACCAATGATAACGGACTGCGGATTATTCAATTAGCAGTATCACACGAAATGGTTGTTTGAAGTACCTGGTTTGCGCGGAAAGCGGTCCACAAACATACGTGGGCCTCTCCAGACGGGAACACTTTCAACCAAATTAACCACGTGCTGATTGAACGCCGCCACCTCTCAGCCTTCATGAATGTCAGAACATATAGGGGGGCCAATATAGACTCGGATCACTATCTCGTTGACAGTACTCTCAGCTCGAATTACGATAATCGCATAGTGACAATCAGGAGAGTGAATACTGAAGCCATTTACAACACAGCCCTCCGCAATACCTATAAGAGGGAAATGGATGCCCCAATAACCGCAGTCAACAAAGATCCTGGAGATGAAGCATCAACAAATGATCTTCAAAACCACCTGAAGAACGTTATCATTGATACGTCCGCAAAGATGCTTGGATCCAGTCGCAAGAAAAGTCGGAACGCCTGGTTTGACGATAAATGTAAGCTAGCTACGGAACGAAAGAATGCTCCATACCGAGTAATGTTGCATTCTCAAAGAACGCAGGCACGAACAGAGACTTATCACGAAATCCGTCGAGCGGAGAAGCGACTTCCCACACGGAAAAAGGAAGCCTGGGAGGACCAACAAGTCTGTGACCTCGAAAAGTACAGGGAGCAACCGCACCAGGCGCGCAAGTTTTACCAATAAGTTAGCAGGATGAGACCTTACACACCTCGATGCTCATTCTGCCGAGACAAAGAGGGAAATCTGATTTCCGATAGAATGGGCATCTTGGAGCGACGGGTTGAGTATTTTGATGAACTGCTCAACAACGAAAATATCGGCAAGTTGGAGGTCCCGCCAACTGAAGACGACGAACAAATACTGCCACCACCAAGTATAGAAGAAATAGTCCGTGCAATTCATCAGCTTAAAAATCGTAAGTCGCAAGGAGTCGATGGAATTACAGCCGAATTGGTTAAATATGGAGGCGACCAACAACACCAAGTGGTTCATCAACTGATGCTCAAAGTAGGGGACAGCGGATCAATGCCTCACAACTGGCAACGAGGCATTATCTGTCTCATAAATAAAAAGGGGGATATCACGCAGTGCAGCAATTATAGAGGTATCACGTTGCTGAGCACCATCTATCTCTATCTTGCTTGGGCGGATAGAACATCATCGGACTATACCAAAGAGGCTTCACTCCAGGCAAATCAGCAACAGATCAGATTTTCTTTCTGCGGCAAGCGATGGAAAAACTGTTGGAATATGGACATTAGTTGCACCATTTTTTCATCGACCTTCAAGCCGCCTATGATAGTATAGCCAGTGTAAAATTTTACACGGCCATGAGAGAATTTGGTATCCCGACGAAATTGATAAGACAGACTAAGCTGACCCTGACGAATGTGCGAGTCCAGATAAAAGCAGCAGGATCACCCTCGAGACCATTCGACATCAATAACGGTCTATGACAAGGGGATGCCCTATCATGCGTCCTCTTCAAACTGTTTCGCTCGAAACGTGTCACATTAGTGTCAGAGCTCTTAATGTATAAGACTATGATCTTGCCAGTCCTTATATATTCCTCGGAGACTTGGGTTCTTAGCAAAAAAAACTGCGAACTCCTGGCCATGTTCGAGAGAAGAATTCTCCGAAGAATTTTTAGGCCTCTACGGGAGGATAGACGATTCTGTGACCTACATAACAGGAAAATAGGACGGGGCCACTCGTGGTGTAGATGTCAGAATCGGCTCAGAGCTGATCCTTTCACCTCCATCCCGCACGCGTTAGGTTTTTATGAGTTATTCCCCTCCCTTATTAGGCCGTTTGGCAATTTACCTGCTTGGTCGGCGGGTGATTGTCGACTTTCTTCTTCATGAAAGACTTTGTTTATGGGGACTGATGCTTTGTGGGAGTTCTGGGATGGAACAAAAATACCGCGAATTTTCCCGGTAAAGTAAAGTTTCACTCCATGAGTCGGCATCTCCATATGTTGTTAAGAAGACCTGCTTTGGAATGATGCCGATGCAGGCCTGGTCCCCTGCCCTGGAATTTGCTGCGCGACGAACTGCTAGAGCGGTTCGGTCAGCCTGCCTCCGATGGAGATATCCGGACGCTCATGAGCAGCCGGTTTCAGAGAGAGGGCGAGCCTTTCGACCAGTATCTCCAGGTCATTCTACAGCTGGAGGAGCCTTTATCTACGCCCCTTGCGAACGACCAACTGGTCGAAGTACTGCGAGCAGGGATGAGCACTCCGCTTAGGAGAGCTCTGCTCACATAGCGTCTTAGCACCGTAGCGCAGTTGCAGTAGCTTGAGAACTGGACTTCCTGGATAGAGAGGAGCGATGGAGGGGAAAGCTTTGAACTTCTCGGAGATCGAACCCTTCACTCGATCCCTCCTCTCGACCCGCTCTCAAACCCATCGTGAGCGAGGTCTCCAGCGCTTCGGAGTTACCACATTCGAGCGTCGGAGAAGGTGATAACCAACTGGAGGCTATAATGCCTGCTCCGCTGTGCTGAAACTGTCGAGAGCCTGGCCATCACGAAAATGTGTCGGCCGTCCCGTAAGTTATTTTGCTACGGAAGCGGCGCGCCGTACACCTACCAACCGGATTGCAATGTGTGTGCATCAAGAAACGGCGAGAGAAAGAGCACCTTGCAACCAATGGCTTCCCATCGTGAGAATGGCAGCAGTCCCACGAATTCCCCGATTTATCATCTCCGTAGTCCGTCTGCATCACCAAGCTTAGTTCCTTCGCAATGCGATGATTCCGGGGTTGCATTTAACGTCTATAGTCCGTCTGATTCTGACAAGTTCATAGTGTCTTCCAACAATAACTTTATAAAAGCGAATGCAACACCCAAGAATATTCACAATTTAAATAAAAAGTCAATTGATTCTAATGTACTCGATTCTTGTATGTACAGCGATTCTTTCGCTGAATTTGTCTGGGTAGGAGACATATGAACTCGTACCTAGACACTGGCTCCCGTACCATATTTGGCTGCAGAGGTATCAGGAAGCTCGAGAGCGAATCATGGGCTTCTAGGAGCTGCATTACACCTACCTGCTTAAGCGTTACACTCTCCGCGCCTACTGGCTGCACAAAAGAGGATAGTGTTACCGGACAAATCGAAGGGAGACTTGCGACCATATCCCAAGATCGCCCTTTTGGGTAAGGCTGAGCAAGTCTTCATCTGACCATTAGGCATTCTTCAACAGGTTGCTACTCATATGAAGAGCACGAGTTTGATTATCAATGTGAAGAAAAGCCATTTCGCACCGAAGGAGGTGAAATACTCGCGGCATATCACCAGACATGGAGTAGCTCGCACTGGCCCAGATAAAATAAAGACTACTGTAGAGTTTGGGCTACCGAAATCAATGAGACGGTTGCGTCGTTTCTTGGGTTTCTGCGGCTGGTACTGTAAGTTCATCCGCGACTTCGCAGCCGTTACAATTCCTTAGACCAATATGCTATGTAAGGGTCATCGGTTCGAATGGACCGATGATGGGCTCCACACGTTTTATCAACTGAAGACGGCGCTTACTTCCGCTCCGGTGCTTCATAGTATAGATTATAACAAATCGTTTTCTATACATTGCGACGCCAGCAAAGAGGGCATAGGCGCGGTTCTCGGCCAAGTAACATCTGAATGAGACGAGGTTCCTATTGCTTGAAAGTATGAATGTCGCAGAAACTTAACGCTGCGGAACGCAATTACAAGGTGGCGGAGCAGGAGTGTCTGGCTGCCATGCAGACCATTAAGAAGGGTCTACGTGGAGAGACATGAATTTGAAGTAGTTACGAATCACGCTTCCTTCAAACAGCTGATGAGCAAAAGTAATTTGAGTGGTCGTCTTGCACGATGGGTGTTAAAGCTCCAACTTGACTTGATCTTTTCTATTGATAGCCCGAATCCAGGATAATTCACATAAATTTCCGGATTTGCGTGTGGTCAACGGGTACATCTACAAAAGAACAGAATACGCCTCGGGAGATGCTCTCCAGGAATCTTCGAGTTTGAAAATTTGTCTTCCAGGTGAGTTGACGGAGGTTTTGATTAAGTGACTTCATGACCACTCCCTGTGTGCTCATGGAGGGTTTGCTAAGACGTGTGTACTTTTGATCCTATATGGCTCAGCAAGTGAAGTCATATGTTGACAGTTGTACTAGTGCAAGACTACCAAGGCGCCTAATCAAACACTTCGCCCTCCTACGGTTCCCACTCCACTCCCCGATAGACCGCTCCAGAAGTTGTTCATGGACCCTATTGGTTCGTATCTACGAAGTAAGTCGAGAAACGTCGAAGCTATTGTCGTGCTTGATTACTTCACGAAAATCGTTTTTGAGGGTCCGATCCAGCGGTTCGTAGCTGACGTTGTAACCTGGTTTTTAGTGGATCGGATTTTTAATGTCTTTGGCACTCCTGAATCGGTGTTCACGGAAACGGGGTACAATTCCATTCCGCTCACTTATGTCAAGCGATGAATCAAAGGGGCGTTAAACACATGTTCACCGCTCTGTATTCCCCTCAGGCGAATGCCTCAGAACGGGTTAACCGATCCTTAATAGCTGCCATCCGAACTTACGTCTCGAAAGGTTTCTGATAGCTGCTGCGGGCTGAGATAATCTGTTCACTCAGCTGCGGGACAAACCTCTTACTTTTTGACTATCGGTCAGAATATGTCATCCATGTAGGGTCCTACTCTCGGTTACGCCAATTGACCTTCCTTCAGGATCCCTTCTCGGTCATCTCTGATGATGCGAAGACGGAGCTCTTAAAAATGGAGGTACCAAAGAATCTGCGATTGCCCCAACAGAGAGCGGCTGGCCATCACAACTTGAGGACACGACCATCCTTCGAGGATGGCGGCAGGGCGTTCCGGAGGAACTTCCATTTTAATAAACATTATAACGATAAGCTGGATCTGAAGCTCCTGCTCAATGTAGTGAAGGAACTGCGCCTATCTGCACCGGCTGACTGATAACCATGGCGAGATGAAGGAGTGTACCATGTGAAGGACATCAAGTCTAGTTCTCAGGACACTCCTAGGCAGCTCGCACCTCAACACGGCCCTCGGGGTCAAACCGTGATCTGTCGCTTCAGATGAAGTTGATACTGCGGCAACCGAAAAGTCATCACCAGCGGTACAACAGTCGGTTGAGGTGATTGCTCTTATCCAGAAGATTATGAATGAAGTGTTGAAGTTAATGGACCGAGTGGTATTCACACGAAATGCTTACTCAGAGTCTCCGGATTCTTCCCGACGTGGGCGGGGGAAGCGCCTGTGGTTTGTTACGTCGATATCATTTTCCTGACCGCTTCCGAGGTTTGGATATTCAAATTTGGGTTGTCAAACTTCGACCACGGAAGGGAAATTCACCGTGGTGGCTATCCTGATCTGCTTTGTTGCGCAATATGAATGGGGAATTTGGGTCCTGGCAGGGAAAAAAGTGGGAGACAACGGGTAAGAAAGTGAGGAGAGATAGACGGCGACTGGGGTAGACATCAATGACGGAATGAAAAAAAAAACGCAATTCAAACATTTCAACAAAATTTTGATTTATTATTCTAAATAACTTTAATAATGTTGTTGTAGAATAGGTTAAGAAGAGATAAAATACTCAAAACGAATATAATTAAACGGAATCTATAAAAGAAAGAAGAAAAACATAAGGGCCGAAAACATAAAGAAGACAAAAATATCTGAAACAATTAGATAAAAGAACAAATCATGAACAACGGGATCAATTAAATTCAGAGGTAGAGATCATTTATTATTCAATCATACGTCATATTGAATTGTTACATATTATAAATAATTTAGCTGCGGCTCTTCATGTTAACAGTCATTGTTATGATGGTTATATTATTAGATAATCGATGATTATGAATTGAAGTAAGTTGCTTTTCTTTCCTGCAATCCCTCAAGTATTTAGGGTTCCTACCCATTTTATTGGAAGCGAGAGGAGGCAAACTTTTAGGTTGGGGTGGGTCGCTGTGAAGCCAGCTTCAAACTAACAAAAGTTGTTTTACTCAAAATGATCTATCCCACGTGTGTGTGCGACAGATGTCAAATTTGTACACGTATCCTTTGAAGGTTTAATACTAATAGCGCCATCTATGCCTATAAACTTTTCAGCCCAGCTGTTACTGGATACGAGACATTCTCAGAACAAACGTCTAGACACACTATCAATTTCATCATCTCTAGGTGCAATTTTGCATTTTGTCTATTCGTTGATTTTAATCGACTGAACAGTAATAATTGTGCAATTGTGGAGTGTTATTCCTAATATTTAGATTTCTGCTAAATTTAAACTGACGGGAAAGGGGCAGCTCGGAACTACTATAATTTCGTTAATAATGGTAGAATTTTAACCAAACTTTCCAGTATGATGCCTCTTATTAAAGTGTATCTTATTGCAATTTTACGGATCTAGGATGAACTTAAGTTGGGTACTATGATATAATAAATTATTATTAACTTTCTTTGAGCAGATATCATAACAGCGAGTATTTTGAGGCCTAGCTACCATACAGTACGGTATGGCACGGACCACCATTATTTTCTTCCGATTTTTTGGTTAAGTTGTTTCTGGTTGGGTAGGGTAGGTCCTTAAAATAATTGACCGTTTTCGGAACCAGACATTCCTTCCCTTTGCACCGATCCCAAAATTAACAGCTGTTTCTAAAAGTACTAATCGAGACCTTTCATTCCGGCGAATAAAATTTTACCAGTGTTGACTTTGTTAATACCTTTCAACACCTTATAAAATTCATCAGTGCGGCAATACGTTTCCTCATTCTTCAGTACTTGTTTAGTTAAATGGTACTTTCAGTACTTTTCAACAAAAGCTGTAAGGAAGTTAATATTCAGCAATATCGCGTTTTGCTGAATGAGAAAATCAATGAAAAGTTGAACTGGTCACGTTACGTTGCCTGTCATCATTTTGTGAGATAGATAAAAATTCCTGTAAAATGGCAAAAACAAAATAGCGATGTTCGTGAAGGCAATCCCCCATATCATAAAAAGTGTAAAATAACACCAAACTGAAAACTGACCAAATCTAGGACTATTTATGCTGTATTATTTCTATACCACCAATGCCACCTGGCGGCAGTTTGGCACATCAAAATCGCAACAAATCGCTGACTAAGAACACCAATGCACCACCACCATCCACTGCAGAAGCTAGGAATTTGAAAATAACGCGACTTTTTTCGCAATTCACATAAAAGGCTATTCAAGAGCGCCACGACATTGAAAGAAAACGTTGCGACATGCAAGGGCGGACAGGTTCATTTTCAGAGCATACGAAGAGTATCGTTGGGTAACGGGTAGAGGGTAACCTCCGCCTACGCAGGAGTATGACGGCACAGCGGAGACGTGAGAGTTATGTCATCAATGCAACTCGATGACGCACCACAATATCATAATGCGTCATTAATACCTAGCAAATGGGTTGTAAAACATAAGTAGGATGTTTCTCGGAAAAATGCAAGGCGGCCATTAAGACATGCGAAATCCGTAGGCCATTAGGTTATAAGATAATAAAATGTACCAAGGCAGTTGAAATACGAAATCCGTAGGTAATTAGGGTATAAGATAATGAAATATACAAAGGTCGTTGAAATAACAAATACGAGGGATGTTATTTTAGAAGGATAAGGTAAAAGATAAATATAGGATGTGGAAAATCCCACGAAAGATAAGAATATGTATTAGAAACGTAAGTGTAAACCTAAGGAGAATTTTGTATCTGATTCAGTATTAAAATTGTACTCGAGAAAAAACCAAGTCTTTTCTTTCGAAACGAAGATCGAAATCCGATTTTTAAGTTGAGCCACATACTGCAGTGCCGGCAGTGGGTTACACCTTCCGCTGACGGACTGAAGTACCGATCGACACGGCTGGCGACTGGCGCGGTACCGTACAGGTCTTCATATCATAATCTCCGTCGACGCAGGAGTGTCTCAGTATTATCAGACACCGGCACAGTTCTTTGAATAATTGTGTTGAATAGTAAAATTCAGTGGTGAAGAGCATTTAAAGCCGCCTTTTCGACCTTGGAGAAATTCAACGCTAAAGATTCCAACTATTTCATCTTTTTATTCTTAATGCGAGCTGGTGGTTTAGGTGTCTCTGCAGGTACAATACTCTCATTATCTTCGATTCCGATTGATATCGCAACAAGATTTTTAAGCTCATCTTATCGGACAAAGGAATGAATTAGAGTTGTAGTCTAGTCATTAAAGCTTTTAACCTCTGAATTCTTTCAGTCAAGACCGATTAACATGAAATTGGGGGTAGGCGTAGAGGGTGGCATAAAAAAACAAGAGTTGTATAGTGCAGGTGTTCGCCTCCCCCGCCGGGGTGTGGCATTCTTCATCTGGGGTGAAGATGTTAAATAACCGAAGAAATCGATTAAATGTTCGATTCTAAGCCAACAATGTTTAGTAGAAATTTTTCATACAAATAGTAGTTTTCAAGTCATTCATATTCAAACATGTCGTTTTTCATCGAAACGGTTTGTCACAAATAACTCGAAAACCATTCATTTCATGTAGAAATGATATTAAGCAGAAACAAAGCGTATTAAATAACAAGAAGAATGGATCTTTTTATTGCTTTCTAGGTACAATATGGACAGAGTTATGGCTCGTCAAACGTAAATTTCTAATATCCAAAAAAACAAGTCGGGAAACCGAAAGCTGGGCGCTTCAGGTATGAAAGGATTTGTTTGCTTCTTCTGTGAGTATATTTAAGTGTAGAACTATTCCATTTGTACGTAGCCCGTTATGTATTTGCATTTAGCATGTCTGACTACCCACTTGAAGGTGATATTGATATTTAGTAAATTTACAAGGGAGAGTCAAATTTGAGCTACTGTAACTTTGTTAGTAATAGCATGATTTTGATCAAACTTGGGGATAAAATTCTTCATATTATATTTTATACCACTACCAACTTTTATAACTCTGGGATGAACTTAAGGGGGGTTTTACTCAATTTCCCCAAAAATATGGTAATATACTATTATTAACTTAATTTGAATAGATATCGATCTGGAAAGTATTTTGAGGCCTGGATACCGTATAGAGGCAGCTTCATGATTTTTTTTCAGATTTTTCGGTTGGGTAGTTTCTGAGAATGGGTCCGTTAAAGAAATCATTACCTTCCACCCCTCCCACTCCCTGCGTTTTTACCAAATCTCAAAACTAAGGCCGGCTTCGAAAAGTACTAATTGAGACTTTTCATCTGATACTCGACATGCCTACCTTCGGTGAAAACAAATTTTACACCCGCCTTTTACATGTAAATTCAACTTAGAAGGATATCACTCACTGCATGGCTGGGGGTCCACAGTTCCCACCTTCTCACCAAATTTCGTGTCAATTGATTTAGCCGTTTCTGAGAAAAGCGCTTGTGACAGACAGACATTGAACCGATTTTAATAAGGTTTTGTTGTTTGCTAACAAGTTCTTGTTAGCACTGATGAAGGGGACAAGTGATTCCCGAAATATCGGAATTTGCAAGAATAAATATCCACACCAACGAAAAAGAAACAAGTTTATTATTATTTCAGATAATTAATCATTGGAAACACCACATAATTTCACTCGCACTTTTAAAGTACTTGAAAAGGTTTTCTTATATATTATAAATTGAAAGTCGAATCCGTCGAGAATCTACTGTATTTAACCCCTTGCAATAAATTTCGTGGATATAGAGTGTGTAGTTTCAGAGAAAAGTGTCATTTGCCACAAAATAATTTTTTTTACTTTTAAACGAATAAATCAAATTTAAAAAAAATTTCTCAAAAAAAAAAAAAATAGTAAAAAAAATACTAAAGTACACGCGTAAATACTAAGTCAGCAGTTTTTCACTCTCATTTTTATTTTTTGAAATATTTTTGAAAAAATGATTCCCTTTTTGAAAAAATAAAAAAAAAATGGGTAAATCTTATTTTTTTTCGAAACAGCAAACTCTATATCCACTAAATTTTCAGAATTTATTGGGAGTGGTTAAATACAGTAGATTCTCAAGGAATTCGACTTACTTTCAATTTAGATGAGAAAACCCGGTTTTATTTTTATTGGTTTTTATTCAGGTAATTACATTATTTTGATCATAGCTCCGCTATTATTTACCCCGCTGATTTCGGTCATACCTCATTTTAAATGCCTTTTCAAGCACTTTAAAAGCACTTAAGATCAATTTGATTTACACCAAAAATTACTGATTTTGCGTTATTTGGCCTTTAAACTATTGATTTTTTTTAGATAATACAAATTTACGTTTGACGAGCCATAACGCTGTCTTCATTGTACTTACAAAAAGATAACAAATTCATTCGTTTTGTTATTTAATACGCTTTATTTCTGCTTAATATTATTTCTACATAAAATGCATGGTTTTCGAGTTATTTGCAAAAAAACCGTTGATAAAGACGCATTTTTTCGATGAGAAAAACGACATGTTTGAACATGAATAACTCGAAAACTACTACTTGTACGAACAATTTTCACACTTCTTGCTTAGAATCGACCATTTAATCAATTGCTGTGGTTATTTCGAAAAAAAGTTTTCACCACGGAGTGGGATGCCACATCTCTCTGGGGGAGGCACACATCGAGGCTATATAAACTTTGTTTCTTATGTCACTCTCTACCCCCACCCCAGATTTCATTTCAATGGGTCTTGACTGAAAGAATTTGGAAGTCGCTTCCGATTTTCGGCTTTAATGACTGGTCTATTAGCTATACTAATACAGTTAACTACACTAGTATAGTAGCTACCGTGGTGATCCTGACGACAGTTCCGTTAGTCACGCAGCCTCCTGGTGTAGACATGTTGCTTCCGCCACAAGTAATTGAGGTGTTCCGCGTGTATAAGGCGTTGCGTGAAATCAGATTCCTATCCGCGATTGGATTTTTAAACCAGCGTTACCAGCAAGTGTCAACAATTGTCGAGGGTATTTACGCGCACTTTCAACGGGAAGCAGCCGCAATCGCAGCAAAAAACGACAGTCGCTCCGGCCAAATTCGCGAATAAAAATTCTTCAGTCGGGCGCAGTACTCATCGTTGCAAGTATATTAAGGGTGCAAATTCGCTATCTCATCACTGGGACTGGATATAGTTAGCCGAATTTTCTACGCGTCCAGCGAAGGATCTCAGTTGTCATTGCAATGAAAATCTGGAAAAGCTTGGAAATATTCAAGAGGGAATACAACCCACAACACTAAATTTAGCGTAGAAAAGGTCAATCAACAACAGCGTGAGCATCGATCAACAGTATCGTAGGCGCATCAAGTCCAGCCTCCGTCCCGGTGAATCGAAGAAGGGGCAGTTCCGGGAGCAACAGAAACAATAACAACACGACATACTGAATGAAGTTTTTGCCAAAGAACTATTTTAAAGGGTTTGCTTGGAAAACAAAACCTTATTCAAATCGGTTGAATGTCTGCCTGTCGGTTACATGCACTTTTCTCAGAAAAGTGGAAACTGTGAACGCCAAGACATGCAGTAGGTTATATCTTTCTGCGTTAAGATTAGAGGGGGGTTCTCATACATGCAAAACTGAGGGTGTAAAATTTTTTCAAATGAAAGGTCTTGATTAGTACTTTTCGATGCCAGTTTCAGTTTTGACATTTGTTGGAAAGGCGGGGAGTCGAAAGTGACGATTTCTTTAACATACCCATTCTCAGAAATTACCCAACGAGGGCGAGGAGTCGAAAGTGATGATTTTTCTCTCATTCGCGCATTCAAACCGAAAAATCTAAAAGAAGTCATGAAGTTGCCGCTATGGAGTGTCCAGGTCTCAAAATACTCCATATCGATATCTGCTCAAATTAAGTTAATAATAGTATATTTCTATATTTTTAGAGAAATCGATTGGAAACCCCCTAAGTTTATCCTAGAGTTACAATTTGCAGTAATATAGATTATTGTATGGAGCATGCTATCCCAAAATCTCATTAAAATCCTACTATTACTAACAAAGGTACAGTAGCTCAAAGTCTGCCATGTAAATTTTCTGCAACCCAAAATACTAAATATCAATATCACACTAAAGTAAGTAGTCTCATATGCTAAATGCATATACATTACGCGTTACGTACAAATGGGGTAGTTCTACACTCAAATCACTCACTCACAGAAGAAACAAACAAAACCGTTCATACCTGAGGCGCCGAGTTTGTGGGTATGAACTATTCATATATGAGAAAGGGGGGAGTAAAATGTTTTTTTTACAGGATACGGTCATGTGGGTTATCAAACGAAAGGAGTAATTTAGTACTTTCCGAAACTGATCTTATTTATAACATTGAGTGAAACGCGGGGCAGTGAGGACTCAAAATGGGTATCCCAAAAAGTGAAACAGGTCTCTTTCTCAGAACCTATATAACCGAACAATCTGAAAAAATCACAGTGCACTTATGCAGAATCTAGGTCTCAAGATACCTCCCACTCCGATATATGCTCAAATATAGTTAATAATAATATTGTTTCGGCGGGGACATAATACAAATTTTCTTAGTGTCCAGTCCGATTGTTCGTTCATCGGGAGGCATGATCCCTTTTGCGGCGCATTCCAGCGGCTTGGTTTCGCCAATTGGAATCACAATTTGCGCTCGTGGGGGTCCCAACGAATGCCACGGGTTTCAACCATGCTCTCATCGTTCTCGACGAGGAAGCCATCGGGCTAGTCGCGGACATTTTGCAAAACTGCTCCTACGTCCGATTGAAGGATCAGCTTATACGCCGGCTATCAGTAAGTGAGAACGCCAAGCTGAAGTTGGACAACCGTACCCCCAGCCACCTGCTTCGAGGAATGTGACAGCTGGATGGGGATAAATTCAATTCAGTACTGTTAAAATCATTATGAATGCAGCGACTTCCGGAGAGCACCTGACACAGGTACTCATTCACAGCTGAGTCGACTGGCATCCGACATCAAATCACGATACAAATCCGACTGCCACTAGTGAGATTTGATGCGCGATCTTCCGTGCGACAGCCTTGTGCTCTAACCACTCAGCTATCCAGACACAGGAAGAGATAAAGCAACAACAAGCAATGTTAACTCAAAAACTAGGCTTGCTGGGTGCCTTGGCGGCGGCTACCCGAAGCGCAATATCACGTCGCCTTACAGTTTTCGACCCTCTGATCAGACGTTCACACCTTGACAAAATTGATTGCACTTTTCGTTCTGGTTCAAATTACGTATAAATGGGAATGATACATTCACCTTGTGATGTGAATAGGTAAACTATACAAAGTAGACATAGATAAATGATACCTGATTCACATGCTGAGACAGCTTTTGTTAATGCAATTTTTCCCACATTATCGATTTGATAGTCATAATTATTACAATTCCCTCATTAAAATTTGTTGCTAATGAACGGATTTATGGAGACATATTCTGGTACTGGGCTGGCCTTAATTAGATCGTATTTGTCAGTACTGTAGATTAAAAAATGTCCTTGGATAATCGTGGCGTCAATTGAATGTTTGATTTAGGCTGCTGGCCTTGTGGAAAACCTTTAGCGCCGCCGATAATGAAGATTCGGTTTTGTTCAACACATCAGCAATAACGGTGAGCTGCGCGGATTCCTATAGGTTGTTTTGGTCTAGTATTGTTTTCCGTAAGCAATCGTAGTTGCCCGGAACCTCTTCTAGATAATTCCTTGCACTTTGATAAATGCTTAAAAAAAAGTATGTGTGACAGTGGTCTGCGATGCGATGATTCTAGGGTTTTCCTTGCTTTTAACATCAACATTCCTTCCTTCTCAACCGCTCGGCGAATGCTGGCCTGGTGGTCGATTTCGTGATAAACTTCCTCATTTACTCGAAAGATCTTAGTTAGGAGATTTCTCAACAATTCTTCTCGTAGCCGAGTTTGAAGAAATTGAATGGATTGGATTTCATGGTGTAAATCATCCATTAGTGATGATTTAAAGTTTAACATTATACCTTTCGTTCACTGTGCTCCCTCTTGTGCATAATTTCAGCATATTCTGGTTTATTTTCGTAGTTCGTTCCTTGTCTTCCTAAACGTCGGAGTATGGAATTCGTAAATTATAATAATAATCGTTGGCGCAACCATCCAATTGAATCAAGGCCTTGAAGGATTTTAGAGCACTTCATTCAAGACCGCAACGGTACACTACAGGATCCGGTACCCTATAGGAAGCAGCCTTGCGCTGTCCGAAATTATTACGCTGATTTGACTCAGGTACTCATTCACAACTGAGTCGACTGGTATCCGACGTCAAATCACGATACAAATCGCATTGCCACCAGTAAAATTTGCACCATAAAAAATCTCAGTTGCTCCTCTCCCATATTTGGTTTATGTAAAGTCCTTCCCAGGGGCAGAATAGTTTTTTAAGGACGCGATGCGACCTTCCCTTAACAGAATAATAATAAAATCCTTCCCAACGCCAATTTTTGCTTACTGGTATTGTTTTAGCCCCATCTAACTGGCCTCCGTAGAAACATGCCCGGATGCACATATGGACATGTTTATAAAGCGTACCTACCAAAATTTCCTATATTCGAACCAAACGGACCCTCCTGATAGAAGACCTGGCAATTCCAGGGAGGACACCGAAGAGTGCTAGTCAAGACTTTTCATTTCATATCAGGCAGAACTATATTCAATGAAAAAATTAGGGTATAACAGGCTAAATCTTTCTTGTCAAAACCTGGCACAAAAACCATCTTTTCGATTTATCAAAATCAAGTAGCTTTGAAACAACCCGAGACGTACAAACTGCCTTCATCCAGATCGAGCGGGCGAGATTTTGGGCTGCACATCAATGAAGGCAAGACAAAATAAATGATGGCAACGTCAACACCAAAAACCAACCAACCAACGACATCAAACCGCACTGGTCAAACGGGAAGAATAAAGATAGGAGACTACAACTTGGAGACCGTTGATAATTTCTCCTATCTAGCGTCGAAAATCTGAAACAGCAACGACGTTGAAATCCGCGTATGGTTGTTGGCTGTCAACCGAGCCTATTTCAGCTTACAAAAACTATTCCGCTCGAAAATTTTCGCCATACGGTCATAGCTTTCACTGTTCAAGACAATGATCTTGCCAGTTCTCATGTATTCCTCGGAGACTTGGGTCCTTAACAAGAAAAGTTGCGAACTCTTGTTCGTTCGAGAGAAAAGTTCTCCGAAGAATTTTTGGCCCCCTACATGAGGATGGATGATTCCGTAGCCTACAAGCGACGAAATCTATGGGCGATACAATGACAATGGCTGTGGATAAAATCCGGCTCAATAGGTTACGATGGGCGGGTCACTTAATCCGTATGGATGAGGATGGTCCAGCTCAAAAAGTCTGTAAGGGCAATATCTATGGTAGAAAAAGAAGACGAGGCAGAGAGATTTAGCGATATGGAATTGGTGGACCTCGGTGCAAAACCGGGATGTCTGGAGTTCCTTATTAAGGCAGGCCTAGACTGGATACCCGTTGTTTTGCCGTTGATGATAAAGCGGCCTTGAACTCCTAATAGACTGGGATGCCATGTTTGTTGTTGGCAGTAGCAAACGCAATCCTAGAGGCGGAAAGCTATTTGATTTGGTCTAATGACCGTGGACGTAACGTGCGCCCCTTCGTTCGTGGGGCTAAAAAGGAGTCAAGCAATTTACCTAATAATCTGCACTTCAAAGTTGTCAGATTTGATTAGAAAATGGTGGGTGCCAGACGAAAATTCGACTAATGATTCCTTTGGCGATAAAAGATGAATTGGAAACTCTGAAGGACATAATTTTAGAGTGTTTGGCAAAGGGATAAAACGGTGCCCTGGTTATGATTGATAAGGCCACAGACATACTTGGCCCCAGCCCCAAGAAAAGTCGGCTGGTTCGTAAGGTAGCAAAGTAACGGAAGGGAAAAATTCTACATACCAAATAATGTTGCATACTCAAAGAACGCGGGCACGCGCAGAAACTTATCGAACGGCGAAGCAACTTCACAGACGGAAAAGAACCAACAGGTCTGTGAAGTCGAAAAATACAGGGAGCAACCGCACCAGGCTCGGAAGTTTTACCAACAAGTCAGCAGGATGAAGCCTTATACACCTCGGTGGTCATTCTGTCGAACCAAAGAGGGAAATCTGATTTCCGACAGAATAGGCATATTGGAGCGATGGGTTGAGTACTTTGATGAACTACTGAACAACCAAAACATCGGCGAGTTGAAGGTCTCGTCAACTGAAGACGACGGACAAATACTGTCACCAGAGAAACATTCCGTGCAATTCATGGGCTAAAAAATCATAAGTCACAAGGAGCCGATGGAATTACAGCCGAATTGGTTAAATATGGAGGCGACCAACTGGCCGCCACCAAGTGGTTCATCAACTTGTGCTCAAGGTGTGGGACAGTGAATCAATGCCTAATGATTGGCAACGACGCATTATCTGCCTCATACATAGAAAGGGGAATATCACGCAATGTGGCAATTCTAGAGGTATCACGTTGCTGAGTACCATCTATAAGATATTCTCCGCTATCTTCCTAGGCCGGATAGCCCCATACGCCCAGAATATCACTGGCCCATAGCAAAGAGGTTTCACTCCAGGCAAGTCAGTAGCAGATCAGATTTTCTGTCTGCGGCTAGCGATGAAAAACCTGTTGGAATATGGCCATCAGTTGAACCATCTTTTCCTGAAATTTAAAGCCGCCTATGACATTGATTAGACTGACTAGGCTGAATCTAATCAATGTGCGAGGCCAGATAAAAATATTAGGACCACTCTCGAGACCATCCAACATCAACAACGGTCTGCACACAAATGAAGGCAAAAACCAAAGAATGGACAATATAGAATTACTACACTAGTCAAACGAGAACAATAAAGATAGGAGACGACGACCTAACCTCCTAACCCCCATACTCGTGGGAATCAAATGAGTACAAAAAAAGAAAACGGAAACCAACAAAGCGGGGGCCCGTACCGCACAAAAACTGGTTAATCAGGCGGAGACGCATCTCCGAATTACTGAGAGCCAGGTGATTACACCCAAAAAGGGAGAAGTTGGGACGTCAAGCAGTGGATCCAAGGTTAACATTGGTATACTACGTGGACAACAACCAACGAACGCCAACAGCAGGGACCAGCAAAAGCACGTCTAAGATAAATATAACAGACATCAGGAAGGAGGCAGGTCTCAGTGGCGCCGGTGTTAAATGGTACCTGCACTATTTGAAGGAAGGCCTGAAACCATAAGAGGCCCTTGAGAAGGCTCAGGGCAGACCTAAGCCATCTTTACCGGAGTCGAGAACGCGGGGAGCAGCAAAGATCAGCCCACACGAAGGGAATGCTCCCGACAAATCCAAACTTGAACCCAAGGGGGGAGAAAACCCCGCCATTAGCTATGCTACTACGGTCATTCATGAGGAGCAGGAAACCATTGAGGACCTTGTTGTTAGGCAGATGATCAAGGGATGGACTTCGAAACTGGTGTTCATCGGGACACGCTTTCGACCAGGTCTTATACTGCTGGACTGCGCGGCGGAGGACACTGCAGAATGAATTAGAACCATAGTGCCTAGGTTGCCAGGCTTGGAAGGGGTGGAACTGTCAACATGTGCTGGGAATGATATACCAGGAGCCCACATGGTGACAGTTGTCTGCCAAAAGCCGCGACAATAGAAACGGAAGAACTGGGTGTCATAATCGCCCAGAATGAAGATCTCCATACCGGACTATGGAGAGCCTTCAGAAGCAAGGTGGAGGGCAAGGGTAAACTCCTTATGATCGGGGTAGATGACCCATCCCTGGAGGCAATTAAACGTCGGAATCGCCATATTAACTACCGACTTGGCAACATACCCGTGCATGTGCACAGGGAAAAGTCGAGGAAAGATACCTCGGAGGAGACACCGGGTGAAAAATGTACCGAGGTCCCCGAAGAAGTCTCGAAAACCGTACAGGCGGAAAGGACTGGATAAACCAGGGAAGTAGACCTGCTGCCCAGTGAAGAGCAGAAGCTGGACGACCTAGACCTAGGACTCCTAGTGTTCAGGGTGCACAGCGATGCGCAGGAAACCGCCATGTCGGAGAAAGGCGACACTCCGACAGTGGAGAAGAGCTCCAAACAATAACGGAGCCAATAACCAGCAATAAGATAGCCCAGATAAACCTCCACCATGCGAAAGCTGCATCTGCAGTAACTGCAAGGGCAAGTTCCAAGGAGAATATTGGAATAGTGCTGGCTCAGGCGCCCTGGGTGTACCGGGGAAAGATTCGCGGTCTGAGAGGAGGAAGCATGCAGGTAATTTGGGGCTCATCTTGTGAAAAAACAAGAGCTAATATAATTCTTGAACGTAATTTAAAATACATATGTCCTTCAGAGTTCTTAACCGGGGACCTTGTGGCTATCTAACTCTCATTGGAAGCCGGGAGGAGTATTCGAGAGGCAGTCGTGGCATCGGGATACTTCCCCGGAGACGAAATCCGGGCTCCACCGGAACAAGTCGCAAAACTGACGAAGTATTGCGAGAAAAGGGGGGTTACTACTACTCCTCGGCTGCGATGCCAACGCCCACCACCAATTCTGGGCAAGCAGCGACACCAATCGTAGAGGTGAGTACCTTCTTGAATTTATTCTTAGCAATAAGTTAGAAATATATAACTTAGAGAACACTCCAACATTTGTGACAAGCACTAGATAGGAGGTACTAGACATAACTCTAGGAAATACTCTAATGAACGGAATGGTTAGGTATTGGAGGGTGTCGGATGAACCCTCTATGTCTGACCACAGAATAATCAGATTCGACATTGAGAGTAACTCCTATTTGGCAAGAATAATAAGGAATCCCACGAGAACGGATTGGGAATCCTATGAAACGCACCTGAGTAAAAACATAGCCCGCTTTCAAGGGGCGGTGACATCAGGAGAGAACTGGAATTAGAAACAGTGGTGCAAAACCTCAACACAGTCGTCATTGACGCTTATGAGGCAAGTTGTCCGGCTAAGACAGTTAAGTCATCGATGTAAGTAAGGGATGTACTATGGTGGAAGAGGAACCTGGTCAGAATGAGAACAGAAGCACGAAAGCCCTTTAACCGGGCGAAACACACCGGGGACTGGCAGAGGTACAAAAATGCACTGACTATGTATAATAACGCGATCAGGGAAGCGAAACGAAACAGCTTCAGGGAATTCTGTGAAGGGATCGAACAGATCACAGAAGCAACCAGGCTGTACAAGGCTGTAGCCAAAGATGGGGGAATATCCTCTGTCTGTTTGAAGAAAGAAGATGGGACTTTTACCGAGAATCAGGAGGACAGGGTACATCTGCTTCTCAGAACTCATTTCCCGGGGTCCTACCCCACGATGGCAGGCGACAGCATTCTGCCTGACACCCCAACAACGAATAAAAGGGGAAGAAAGGAGAACGGGAAGCTAGCAAAAGAGATATGTTCAGAAGCTAGACTAAGGTTGGCAGTGGGAACTTTTAAACCAATGAAATCCCCTGGAGTAGATGGCATTTTCCTAGCAATAATCCAGAGAGGCCTAGGAATTATCTTAGAGTCTCTTCTGAGGATGGTAAGGGGTACATACCAAGGGCATGAAGACGGGCAAAAGTGGTGTTTATTCCGAAAGCGGGTAAAAGGGATGCTTTTTACCCTAAATCTTTCAGACCAACTTGCCTAACATCGTTCGTACTCAAAACGGTGAAGAAGGTCATAGACAACTACATTAGAACTAACGTTCTAAAGCGTAATCCCCTAATCACTGTCAGCACGCTTACCGGGTAGGACGGTCAACTGAAACTGCTCTGTATCAGCTGACAGAGGTACTACGGGATGCCATAGAAACAAATGAAATTGCACTGTGCGCGGTTTTGGATATCGAAGGAGCATTCGACAACACATCACACACAGAGATACAAGGTGCCCTGAACCGCAAGCGAGTGGGAAACACCCTGGCATTCTGGATGGGCAAGATGCTAGAAAGCAGGCAAATAGAAGTATCGACAAGTACAAATTCTATTGTCATGAACACCATTCAAGGCTGTCCACAGGGTGGAGTACTATCGCCGCTGATATGGAGTATGGTAGTGGATGAACTCCTGGACGTGTTAACAAATAATGGAATACAAGTCCAGGGTTGTTTTAATCTGTAGGGGCAAATATGAAGATACCCTATGTGATAGAATCCAATTTGGACTAAGGGTTACTAGTGCCTGGTGCAGGAAGGTGGGACTGCGGATCAACCCAGCCAAAACCACCATAGTACCATTCACTAGGAGGCGTAAGCTTGATCACCTGAGAGCCATAACATTACATGATATGGAGGTGAAACGAGAAACAGAGGTCAAATTGTTGCGAATGAGAACAAATAGATGGCGCGGAACTTTCCACTTTGTAGAGCTCGCCACGGGAGTGGAGGACTAGCGAGGAAAGTGTGCCATGAGTTAGGGGCAGAAAGAAACACATGAAGGGAGATCGTTCTCTTCTGCCTCTAACGTTTGGATAGTCGGTTATCACGCGGTGCAGTTTTTAATTAATTTAAACTCATTCATTAAAATTAATAAAGTCTAATTATTACATCTATCGAGTATTGATTGTAAAAACCGTTAGTCTATGCTCCGGCGTACCTAAAAATTGTAGTTTGCAAAAAATGGACTATTTTAGTTAAATTGGTGACCCCGAAGAGCACCGCAGCGCCAAACATCAGCACCGCAGCCCCAGACGCCAGCACCGCAGCGCCAGACGTCAGCATTACTGCAGCAGCCACCGCTATCAGGCAGAAGCCGAAGACTCCGCCATCATCGCTGCCGCAGCCGCCATCGTTGCCGCAGCCACTATCGCTGCCGCCGCAGCCACCAGAGACGTTGCCGCAGCCACCAGAGACGCCACCGCAGCCACCAGAGAAGCAGCCGGAGCCACCAGAGACGCCGCCGCAGCAACGCTCGCCGTCTGCAGCATCGACGCCGCCGCCGTCTTCACCATCAGCACCGCAGCCGTTGTCGCCAGCGCCGCCGCAGCCGTCGTCACCATCACCGCCGCAGCAGCGAATCATTGTTGTAATTTGTTTTAATTGAATTTTAATTTGTTTTAGTTGAATTTATTTATTTAAAAAAAAAAATCAATAAATAGTATGCCCGCTGCAAGAGACGGCGTTCAGGCGTTTTAGGTGCGGATCATCGTTGGTTGTCCGCTCTCTGGGCGAAGTTCTGGGAAGTGGTTTCGGTCTGCGCTTAAAACCGTCCGCTTCGGTGGTGATTTCTTTGTACGTGCGTGAATTTGTGGGTTCGGCCTGTCGTGTAGTTAGAACAGTTTCACTGCGTTTTCGTTTTAACACTCGCGTCGAAAAGAAGTTTCCTTTTTACTAGTCAAGATGTCGATCGACAACAAAGACGCGGCAGGCCCATCGAATCCACAAGTGACCGCCCTCGCCGTGCGTGTTCCTCCATTTTGACGGCGGAACCCGGAGCTGTGGTTCATACATTTGGAAGCGCAGTTCCAAATGTCCGGAATCACATCGGACGCGACCCGCTTCAACTATGCGGTGGTCGGCCTGGATGAAGAGCCGATTCTTCTGGTGTCCGATGTAGTGAAGTCGACATCATACACGCAGCTCAAGAGCGAGTTGATCAGGCGCCTGTCGGCAAGCGAGTCGGCAAAATTAGACCACTTGCTGGCGGGTTTAACATTGGGTGATCGAACTCCCAGCCAATTGCTTCGCGAAATGAGGCAGTTGGGTGGGAGCAAGATCGGCGATGACCTGATCAAGTCGCTCTGGCTGCGACGGCTCCCGGAGGGCACCCAGGCGATCCTCGCTTGCGTCTCCGGTTCCTTGGAGGAACTGGCAGCGACGGCCGACCAGGTGCAGGAGGTGTACGTACGCCCAACCTTGGCGGCCGTTCAACAGCCATCGGACGAGGTGGGCGAGTTAAGGCGCGAAATAGCCGCCTTAACAGCCAGTGTGGCTGAGATGCGCGCGACGTTGGACGCTCAGCGTTCGGGCGCCAGATCACGAGCTCACTCGCGATCTGCCACCCGAAAAGGGCGATCAGGTAGCAGGTCGTCAGGACAGTCCACGGACTGAGGGATTTGCTGGTACCACCGCAGATTCGGCGATAAAGCCACCAAGTGTACAATCCCTTGTAAATTCACGCCTGCTGCAAAAAACTAGGTCCGCGGGGGGTCTTGGCGACGGCCACTCAGAACGCAGCGCCACGTCGTCTAACAATTTACGACCCCCTCAGCAGGCGCAACTACCTCATCGATACTGGTGCGGAGGTTTCGGTTCTTCCCGTACCTCGGCAACATCAACTTTTCCCACAACCGCTCATACTGGCGGCAGCAAATTCCTCCCGCATAAACACATACGGGTATAGGCAAGTGGACGTGAGTCTTGGCTTGCCCATATTAGGCGCAGACTTCTTGTGTCACTATGGGTTGCTGGTGGACTTGCAAAATAAGTCCCTTATAGACTCCACAACCAACCTTAATTCGTCGGGACAAATGGTATCTCACCCAGGCAATAATCTTTCCGTTCTTTTAGAAGACATTACCGACTCTCGTATTCGGGCACTTCTCCAAAAGTTCAGCCAGATTACTACCGAGTGTAGTCTCTCCAAACCAGTGAAGCACAATGTGCAGCACCACATTGTCACTACTGGTTCCCCGATCTTCTCGAAGGTGCGTCCTCTACCATCCCAGAAACTGACTATTGCACGGAAAGAGTTTGAACAACTCGTTCAACAAGGTATCTGCAGGCCCTCAAACAGCTGTTGGTCTTCCCCACTGCATATGGTCCCTAAGCCAAACGGCGAATGGCGCCCATGTGGGGATTACAGAAGGCTAAATGCACAGACTGTTCCTGATCGATATCCAATTCCACTCATCCACGACTTTGCGCATCACCTCGCGAATTGCCGCATCTTTTCGACCTTGGACTTAACCAAGGCTTATCATCAAATCCCAGTAGCTCCTGAAGACATTCCAAAGACGGCAATATGTACACCCTTTGGACTCTTCGAGTTCAACCGAATGACTTCCGGATTGTGCAATGCGGCGCAAACCTTTCAAAGGTTCATTCACTCAGTCCTGCGAAACCTTGATTTCTGTTTCGTATATTTGGATGATGTTTTGGTCGCTTCTTCCACTGAGTCTGAGCACTTAGCCCATCTCGAGTGCATTTTTCAACGTCTCCTTCAGGCCGGTTTAGTCCTAAACGTTGAGAAATGCAAATTTCTCCAAAAACAGGTGAGATTCCTCGGCTATTTCATTTCCCCTGAAGGAATACAACCCGACCCAGACAAGATGCAAGCGATAACAAGCTTCCCGCGTCCGAAGACAGTGAGGAACTAAGGACACACGAGAGATCGTGTGGTCTGAAGAGGCTATCCGCGCGTTTGACAAATCCCGTCAACAACTGGCCGACGCTACACTCTTGGCATTCCCTCTGCAAGATGCACCCCTAGCCGTTTTTGTTGATGCCTCTGACATCGCAGTAGGTGCTGGCCTTCACCAAAAGGTAGATCAAGTTTGGCAGCCGTTGAGCTTCTTCTCGAAACAGTTGAACCCCGCTCAACGGAACTACAATACCTACGATCGCGAACTGCTCGCCGCGTACTTGAGCATCAAATACTTCCATTTCTCCCTAGAAGGCAGGCCGTTCACAGTGTTCACGGACCATAAGCCTCTCACGTATGCTTTGAAACAGAAGCCCGACAAAGCGTCCCCTCGTCAGCTTCGACACCTGAGCTTTATAAGCCAGTTTACGTCAGACATCCGGCACGTGTCCAGCAAGGACTACATAGTTGCTGACGCTTTGTCTCGTGTCTCCGAGGGTAACATCCCCGCCTCACTCGATTTTTCGGCTATTGCAAGGCGCAGGAGGATGACGCAGCACTTCAGAGCCTCAAATTCAACCCGAAATACAAATTTCGGGAGTTGCCCATCTTCGGCTCAAACCTCTCTCTCTGCTGCGAAGATTCGAAAAAGGGACCTCGGCTATACATTCCGGCCACCTTTCGCAAGGAAGTGTTCCACACAGTTCACGACTTAGCGCATCCAGGCATCAGGACAACAAATTGGCTAGTCATCGAGAAATACTTCTGGCCCTCTATGAATAAGGATGTCAATTCCTGGGCCAGAGAGTGCATCGCATGCCAGAAGTGTAAAGTCTCCAGGCATGTAAGGAAAGAAGTGGGCTCATTCCCCCGCACTACCAAGCGGTTCCACACAATACACCTCGACATAGTAGGGCCTTTACGAGACTCGCACGGTTATAGGTATTGTCTCACAGTCATCGACAGTTTTACGCGGTGGCCTGAGGGAACACCTCTGAAAGACATTACGGCGCAATCATGTGCTGAAGCCCTCTGTCGAGAGTGGATACCTCGCTTTGGCGTCCCTGCAGTCGTCATCACTGACCAGGGAATGCAATTTGAGTCCACCCTTTTCTCCGAGTTAGGCAAACTCCTTGGTTTTAAACGCCAGCGGACTACTGCATACCACCCGCAATCCAATGGGATGCTAGAACGTTGGCACCGGACGGTGAAAGCCGCCATTATGACACGCGACGATCCGTCCTGGTCCCAAGTCTTGCCTCTCGTCCTACTCGACCTACGTACAACCCGACGAGAGGAATTTGCTGCATGCCCCGCGGAGCTGGTATACGGGAAGAGCCCGAGACTCCCAAGCGATCCGGTCTTCGACAAGAGATCGGGTCTCACAGAGTCGGGGTTGGTGCGTCTGCTGAGGGACAATCTCCGACGCATAAAAGCCACACCACCCACCCGACACTCGTCCACACCTGCCTGTTCGCCCAAGGAACTGGACACGTGCACGCACGTTCTGATCATGACGGATGCCGTCCGGAAGCCGCTGCGGCCTCCATATGAGGGCCCGTACCGCGCTCTCGAGTGGGGAGAACATTTCTTCCAGCTCGAGATCGGTGGACACAAGAAGGCGGTCTATCTGTCCAGGCTGAAACCCGTGTGCGCCCCGAAGAAGCAGCATCGTGTCCGCTTTGTGGATTGACGGTGAACGAAGTTCCGGGATCAGTCGCCGAAACCCCTAGGTTTCATCTGGGGGCGGAGTGATGTGGCGCGAATGTTGCGAATGCGAACAAATAGATGGCGCGGAACTTTCCACTTTGTAGAGCTCGCCACGGGAGTGGAGGACTAGCGAGGAAAGTGTGCCATGAGTTAGGGGCAGAAAGAAGCACATGAAGGGAGATCGTTCTCTTCTGTCTCTACGTTTGGATAGTCGGTTATCACGCGGTGCAGTTTTTAATTAATTTAAACTCATTCATTAAAATTAATAAAGTCTAATTATTACATCTATCGAGTATTGATTGTAAAAACCGTTAGTCTATGCTCCGGCGTACCTAAAAATTGTAGTTTGCAAAAATGGACTATTTTAGTTAAACATGTCGGAAAGCCACGAGGACTCTGATGACTTGTAGATCCATAACAGGAAAAAATGGGGTTGCAGCCCGGAGATACTACTTTGGATATACACTGCAATAGTCAGGCCAATGGTTACCTATGGAGCGGTAATCTGGGTAGAAAGAACCGAACTCAGCACACAAACCAGGGAATTACATAAGCTCCAAAGATTGGCTTGCGTGTGTAACAGTGGGACAATGAGGACATGCCCAACGGCATCCCTGGAGGTCCTGCTGGGATTAACCCCTCTCCACCTGCACATACAGATGCAGGCAAGGAGGGCAATATTCAGGATGGCCGGTAGTATGAGTGAGGCGGGGAGCTGCCTAGATCGAAGGAAGGTTAATATTGTTTCTAGGCGGTATCCCGAATTACTGATACCATGGGATAACATGACAACGAGGTTTCACTTCGATAAGAAGTTTGAAACACGCCGGAGTAACAAGGCAAACTGGGAGAGCGTGACTGCGACATACTGCTTAAACCAGCAACTGATTACTTTGTACAGTGACGGATCCCTCACAGCAGAGAGTGTCATTGGTCCAAGGAAAATGTACTTTGAGCCAATGGGCAGGTACACCAGCATATTCAAGGAAATATACGCGATAGACACTGGTCATTTTCGGCTGAACTATCACCTAGGGAAGCTAGGGATATCTACGGACACCGCCTGCAGGTTTTGTGAGGAGTGACGAAACTTCTATACGCGTCCTGGGACAGTGTCCGGCACTTGTGCAAAGTAGGTCGAGGCATCTCGGAGAACACTTAATACCAGATGCAAAGCTGAAAGATCTGTAAGTAAGGAACATACTAAAGTTCCTGACGATTATAGGCCTGATTGATATATTATGATCAATAGGTTATAGTGTACCAATAAAAGGGGCACAAAAGTTCTTTAAGGACGCAGTGCAACTTTCCCTTAACAGAATAATAATCAAAAATATCAATTTCGAAAATTACTGAGCGCTTTCATTTGATACTCCACACGATCATATTCTTTGGAAAAAAGTTTACACCCCCCTTTCACATGTTTGGGAGCTCCCCCTTAAGCCCGGTGCAAAATGATACCACCCGTTGTATGTAAAGGGATTCACAGACCACACGTTCTCACCGAATTTCGTGACAATTGCTTTAGCCTTTTCCGAGTAAATCGGGTGTAACAGACATCGATTCTATAAAGTTGTTTTGATAGTGTAAAAACCTAAATAATTGAAGACGAATGTCAGCAATTTAAATTCAAAATAACGTCTGTGACATAAAAATATATCGATGAATTGCAGATAAGGTATCAACAGTTTTAAAGTATAAATGAGAGGTACATGAAATTTCCCATCTCAATCAGTTAGTCGCTCAGTTAGTCAGTCTTAAGCAGCGCGCTTACAACTAGTGGGAACTACACGACAAAATATTGCCTGGTATATTTCCAAGAATACAAAAGCATTATTATCAAGTTTTCTCTGCCTTAGCCAAATGTCGGCGCCTACCTCGGACAGCAGACAAATGAATTTCTGTATCAGTCTCAGACATTAAGTAGATCAATGTAGCACAAAGAGTAGTACGCCGCATAATCCTGGACATCTGACCATTAGTAACAAAGTTATAGTAGTTCGAGGTAATTATTGAAAACACATATTTCAAAGCTCAAAGTTATCAATTTCGTTCGACTTCACTGCATTTTAAGACACAAATGTGATACTGTCGTCATAGTTAACGGGAATAGTTGACATGTGAGACTATATAAAAGTAGCTACTCTTCACCGACCCTTGTAGGATTTTGTGTGAAACAAAACCTCATTAAAATGGGTTAATTGTGTCCGCGTTTGAATTTTCTCGAAAACTGCTTCACCGATTGAAACCAAATTTGGTGGACACATGCGAATAAGGGACTCCCACGTATACTGTGAGTGATAATAATTTCAGTGGAGTTTAAGAAGGGGTACAAATGCATGCAAAAGGGGGGGGGGGGGGGGGGGAGGGTGTGCAATTTGCTTTTTTTCTTAATGTACTGATGTATTCTGTATGTATGCACTTTTGCGACTAGACTTTAGTTGAAATCTAACCCCTGAATTTCAGCCCATTTCGATATCTACTGAACTAAAGGTAATAAGAGTATATTATCAAATTTTTCAAATTGGCCGGAACCCTCGCCCCCTCCTTAAATTAATTCACCAGAGAATGGTACCACGCATGATACCGGACAGTGACGGGTAAATCCTGCCATTAGGAATAAAGTTAGAGCAGATCAAAATTATCAACTTTATGCATCTAAATCCACCGAAATGTGGTACTGACGTTATCAGTAACGAGAATAATTGCAGGGCCGTAGAGGAAGAATCCGAGCGCTGGGAGAAAATCATGCGGACAAACAGGGCCCAGGCTAAAGATTATATGGGTCTTCGGTGAAAACTATGCGGTGTGAGATTACCAAATTGATAATTATCGCGAATGAAATCAGCTGGGCGGTAAATAGCTTCTCCGCATATAAAGAGTTATGGCCTGACTTGTAGAGATCTATCAATGCAGTAGTTCGTTTGGAAATACATATACAATACTTCTGAGGATGCGCGCGTGTGGGTTTGATACCGAAGGCTGAGAGGGGAGCCATGAGTCCACAAAGGACACCCAAGAGCGCGTGCTAGAAGTCTACATATGGAGGATCTTGGGCCGGATGCCTTTCTGTAAATTTAGGCACGCCCACCTAAAAGGGAAATCCAATCCAATCTACAAGCAATATGCTCCAGCTGCCTTTCTGGATAAAGAGGATCATCCAATGATGTTAGTACCAAAGTTATCAAGGAGGCTCTCACCAGGATAAAGTGTAAGAGGTTTCTTACGCATTGGATAGTATCCATGCTATTTTTTGGCCTTTGTGCCGTTCCGAAACGGGTTCGGCTGGTTTTGATGGGTTGCGCTACTTTGCACTGTCAAATGATTGACCTGAAGTCGCCAGCCTTTCAAATCACCATCCCACGTATCAAGCTACCGTTTGGCCAGTTTCTGGTCTTTCCCCATCGACTGCGACATTCCCCTCGCAGACGCCGCTTCCCATAATCAGTGCATGATTGCGGATATCCTCATTTTGGGTCCTAATGCAACGCAACATTTTTGATTTGGGAGGTTCGTTGATACGTCGATCACAAAGAACGCCATTTCATACGTTGATGCGTAAAGGAGTTTCATATCGCAGTTCACTATTGATTGATATCATTGACTCGAAATATTTAAATTGCTCAGTTTATTCGGACTCAATCTGAGCCCATGCTGCATGAGGCAATTATTCTACTTTTGAACAAGTTGCTTTAGATCAGCTTTGCTATGAGACGATTGGAAAACATCATCTGCATAGAGCAGCGGGCCATGGACATTAGATGTCTGATATTACAGTGTCCATAACAAGAAGAAAGAGAAGTGTTGAAAGAGCGCTTCCTTGGTGAACGCCGACAGAAACACGACGCCACCCTTCACAATTTTATTTTCGGATGGTGATAAAGCAATTTAACCTAGCGCATGAGTTCTCCTGGTTCCAGTTTTTGGTATACCAGGTGAGTTCATTTTACACACGGTCAAACGCCTTCTCAAAATCCAGAAACGCAATGTAAAGAGGGCGATGTTCTCGCTATGTTTCTGAATGAGTAAACGCGGTGGTAAAACAATTTAACCTAAAACATGAGTTCTCCTGGTTCCAGTTTTTGGTGTAGCAGGTGAACTCATTTGACACACGGTCAAACCCCTTCTCAAAATCCAGAAACGCAATGTAAAGAAGGCGCTGATTCTCACGATGTTTCTCCATGAGTAAAGGCGAAGCGTGTATTGCGTCAGTATTTCCGCAGTTCTTGACAAACCCGATGTCGTGAATACGGTTAGTAAGGATGCCTTCAAAAATCTTCATCGCATGGGACATCAAGACAGCAAGTGACGAGTCCCAGCTTTTCGCGCTCCAGAGTGTAGATGTGATGGCGTCAGGTCCCGTTGCTTTCCCGATTTCATTCGTTTTATTGCTTCCTCGACTTCAGTCGCGCTGACAAGTGGAATTGCTTCAAATGCTGGCAAATTAAAGTGTGGGATGAATAAATTCTTCCAAAGAAATCTGCTCGAAATATCCCCGCCAAATAGAACCGTCGCGGCTCGTCAATCGGATCGTGATAGAATAATTTCATCCAGCGCTGGTATTAGGTGTTACCGCACAACACACCAGATGTGTCCATGTGACCCAAGGTCAAATACGTTCTCTAGATCCAGAAATGCAATGTAAATGGGACAATGTTTCTCACTTTGTAAAGCAAAAGAAAACGGTTTTTGGATTTTCTTTTATATTAACAATTTTACTCAAATGCTCTGAACGGAAGTTTCGTTAATAGTCCAGTTTATAGTAAAGATCGCTTCCTTTGTTCCAAATTAGCACTCTTGTAAATTTGCCTATTGGCCAACGTTATGTTGTTGAAAAACTTATGGTACACGGGTTTTTCTTGACGGACTTTCATTGAGACATCGTCATTCCAAAGGCAAGTATCTCTTTTGAGGAATCGATTACCTGGCGTGGTGGATCGTGTCTTTAATTTGGTATCACGATTCTTCCACTTTCGTAATGGGTATGAATCGCGTAAGTGAGACAACTTTATTTCTTTCAGTGCGTTCTTTACGTTGTTTTATGGGTGGCTTGACTCGGAAGACAGGGATCACAGGCTGACGTTGAGGTGCGATCGTTTTATAGGAAAAGGTTTTGCAATTAGTGACGGTGATAAAATGCCGGTGGCTTATGAGCATATAATCGTTTTGTGTTTTTCTGTTCTGTGTTACTGTAAAATGTAGAAAGATGAGATAATCGTTTGATGAACAATGCATGCACCAGTACAAGTTCGTGAGTGTCCGAAAAATCGACTATACGTCACCCACATTACGTGAATACTGGCATCACGAAAACACTCAGAGGTGTATAGGCCACTAAAAAAAAGAAGTTTAGACAAAACTTTCTACATTCGCGCGTTTTGGCGCAACACCATCGAGTTCCTTGTAGAGCTGAAATACCAATGCGCCTTGTTCAAAACGCTCTTACGAGGTCCTCCGTCTTTTGAGTGAAGGTATCAATATTTAGCGTGCAGATATGTATTTGCTTTGCTCGGACTGATTCAAAACCCTTGCCCATTCTATCGAATTCAGTGAGGTGAACGCCGTAGCATTTCTCCGAGGCTTTAGACATCTCAATACGATCATCTTGGTTTCAATAGAATTGAATGCATTGTCTCAGTGGAGTAATAAACAAAGTTTACGCTAGATATTCGAAACTAGAGCGGGCGACAAAGTTCGATCAAAATATTGCTTTGCTGACACAAATTAAAGTCATCAGAAATTAATAACGTAAAAAATTAAATGTATAAGTGTTCTTCAGGGGTTAGGCCACTATAGCGGCCTAATAATGAAGTCAATTGAAATTTTGATAAAGGGCCTTAATTATATCTGTAAAAAAAATTTTCTTGGAAGTAATGCAAAAGGAAATGTTGGCTAAACACCTTTTCTTCGACGACGCTGTCTATTTTGAAGATCTCACGGCCGAACCGGCCAATTTAGCCTAAAATTTTTAATTTACGGTGAGCAAATAGTTTTTTCCCTGTATACACATACATAGAGAACTATGTCGGGATTCTCCCGATTGCAGTTTTGACAAAAACGAAACTCGCTTTAAAAATTGTCGACATGTTATTTATTAAAAGAAAACTATGAATTGTGTCATAAGTATTTCCATGAAAAATGTAATTATAAATACATACTTCAAATTTCAAGTCAATCGGGCAAGATTTGTTCGAGTTATGAATTCGGCCAACTTGAGCAAGTCGGGCAACCAGAAGCTGGACGTTTGCGGTTGAAAGGTTTTGTGTATTTTTTGTATAAAAACAATTTTGTGGACATTTCCTCCATTAATACCTAGCACGTAATGTATATCCATATAATATGTCAGAGTAGTCACTTTCTCCCGCTACTGTCATTCAAAATCTTAGAATTCGCACTGAAGCGACAACCTTGACCTATTAGTTCTTTGTTAGTAAGAATGCCATTTGCACCAAACTTGGTAGGATTATGCTTTATATTATAACCAATATTATTGCATTTTCTGACATGAGAACAAAATCAAGGGGGTTTTTGCAGTTTATTAATTCATATTATTGCAAAATTTTATGATTCCAGGATAAACTTAAGAGGGTTCTGCAGTCAATTACTGTAAATTTGAGAAGTTATCGACATGGAGGGCATTTCGGCGCTTAGGTACCGTATAGTTTCAGATTTTTCGATTTGGTATGTTCTGAAAATGGATCCTTGAAAAAATGACCACTTATCAGCCCGCGCCCTCCCCCCTTGTGCATTAGATGTCAGAACTGACTCCAGCTTTGAAAAGTATATAGTGATCGAGACTTTCGTTCGATACCCCATATGACTATATTCATTGAAAGAAAATGTTGCACCACTCTTCTCCTCCTAAGTTTCACGTGGAAGGATGTGCATGCATTCCCATTACCCACCAAATCTGGTGCCAATCGATTTAGCAGTTTTTAAGAAAAATGCGTATAACAGACAGTAAACCGATTTTAATAGGGTTTTGTTTTACACAAAAACCTTAAAAATGTAGTTTTGTGAAAAAAAACGTGTATGTTCGGATCGTCGGACAAAGAGAGGTTGTACCAAAATTCAAAATAAATGTATTTAGATATTTTCCCTATCTTAATACATTGAGTATGTCATTCTTGAGGTGTTAGGGTATTCTCTCAGCAAAAAAACATAAGACACCATAAACTTTTTTAAACTTCTACAGTAGCCTAGGCCCGTAGTTAAATGTCGTTTATTATGTTCGACGGCTTTAGAACTTTTGGTTATAATAGAGTCTGGAGCAGTCGGTAGGATCCAATTTCGAATCAGTTTTGTGCTTTGACATATTTTCATGTAGTTTCAAGAGTTGTTTGGTGGTTTATTGTTGTACATAGGCGTGTAGTTGGTAAACAGTGGCATAGCGTGGACTAATTTAGACATGGGCGAAGTCGTATCAGCAAGGCCCCTTTTCTCTCGTTCGTACCCAATAAATCAATGTTACCAAACATGCTTTGACACGATATACCTACTTATGATAGTGAAAATAAGAAATGCGCGGTGGGAGAATATTGAAAAGCATGCAGATTTAAAGAAAGGTTTTATTTTACAGAAGTAATGTTCTTCGGCATTTTGCTTTATAGAAGTCCTCTTGTAAAGATTTTTAATTAACTTTTGCAACTAAATTTGCTTCGATTGAGAGTATTGCTAAACCAGGCAGTCGGTCCTGCTTCATACTATTTCTTAAGTAGTTTTTAATAATTTTTAATTTAGAAAAACTTGTTTCTGTGGAAGCTGTACTCACAGGCAAAGTCAACATGATTCTAACAGCAATGTAATCATTATTTGTACTGAATCATCTGATTAGCGTTTATAATGGAGTTTGGTAGATTAGGCACTAAAGATTGTAGTTCTTCGTAAAGCTCATAAGATTCAATGTCTTTGTTTTCTCCATCTTTAAATACTACATCTAAATCATTACAATGCTTCAAAAGCTCGTTATTTGGCAAAGGTTTTTTTTATTTATGACGTACAAGAATCCAAATTACTGTAATATTCAGTGAGTGCAATAAATCTTGTGTTAATATCTTGTATCACACCGTCAACCATTGCAGTAAATATTTATCCTTTACTAAATCCCATCTCTTACTGGATTTGGAAAAACGGACATTTACTTTTTGGATCCAACCAAAGAACACTTTTGCGATTGATGATGTGTTGGTTGTGTCTACTAAAATGAGATTCCAACTGTGGCAATCACAAGGAGTTAAGAATGCTCTTGGATTGATAGTTAATATTCTTGATTTTACTCCTTTTTTAATGCCGACCATATTGACGCCATTATCGCAGCCTTGGCCTCTACAAATTTGAATATTCAATTGATGTTTTCCAAGTTCATTGCGTATGACGTTGGTTAAAGACCCTCCTGTTGTTTCTGATTCTCCTAGAAAATGTTCTTCTAAATTACCGGTGGACGTATTCACGCATCTTAATATAACAGACATTTGTTCGATCAGAGTAATGTCTCTTATGCAATTCGGCATTATAACATAATACTTAGCTTGTTTAATTTTTCCTACCACCTCATTGACAATAGCTTGTGACATCAATGAATTAACCTCGCTTTGTATCTGCGGACTTAAATAGTGATTATTTAGCTGTTTTTTATTGATACGACTTAAGTGGTTATGGAGAGTTAAATCATATTTAGATAATAATTTGGATAAATCAATAAAATTGCCGCTATTTTCAATGTGATTTGGATCAAAACATTCTAGATAGCCTTGAAAAGCCAAGTTATGGGAGGCTGAATAATTTATTATATCAACCAAACTTTCAAATAAAATATACCAATATTTCTGACTTTCTTGAATCGATCTCTCATTTTCTTCATCAATTGTATTTCCATGCTTAATACCTTTTTCAAATGACAGCCATTGAACCATGCTGTTTCTATGCTCTTTCTGATTTTCGTGGTGTTCAAGAATAATATTTAGGCGTTTCCAATCATTACATCCTAGGATCAGCTGTTTGCAAGCCAGAGAAAAGTTTGCAACTGAAACAATATACTCTTGCGAAATTGAATATAATAACCCCTTAGATGTTGACTTTCGCCATTGGTTAATTTTCTCGTATAATGATAATTCAAAAAATGTCTTCCATTTTCATTTTTTGGATAATATTCGTTGCTAAGATCTAAATATTGTTGGAGACCACATTGAACTAAATCATGATGACACGCATCGTTTATCGGAAAGATCCATTTTCCTGGATCATTTTTTTCAAGCTTAGAAAATTCTGATTCTTTGTTCTCCCGAAAATTTACTGAAAATGTGCCTTCGCTAAGATCAAGAGAATTTCCAGCTCCTTCACGGAGCTCATTGTCACTTATAGTTTTATTGGATTCACACTGGATGACTTCTTCTGATTCTGACCTCGTTTTGTCATCATTCTTTTGAAAATCATTTTTTTTCGATTCTGGACTGTGGTCGACAGACTTTTGTTTTTAACTTCTTCTGTTTCTGACGACATCTTTGCATCATTCATTTGAGACTCGGTAATCTGTAATTTCAGGGGTCGATAATTTTTTTCTTTATTTAAAAATTTCCGCACAGTAGCACCAAGAGCTTCATTAGCTACGGCCGTCTCTGCTTTTCGTTTTCGCTTCGATACACCAGATTCCCATCTTCGGTGTGCATCTCTATCCCTGCTCAGGCCAGACAATATATCTGTAAAAATACAGTAATTTACCAATCCGAATTATGTAGAATTTTATTTTCAATAATATAAAACATTACAATATCGTCAATATCCCGTGGAAACCTCATAAATCTTAAAAACAAAATTTTACAAGAGAGAGTAAAAACGGTCTTTTTTTTTAATTTTTAATTTAATTATTAGTTTTTTTGTTCATATAACCGTTTATAACAGATTCTATATACATCCAAAATGAACGCGTTTAAATTCAAACTGCGCATTGAGAAGTTTTGCAACTAATATTTTCAAAAATATATATTGGGCAAAAATTGTATTCGCGAGGTTTTCACTCGTTGTCAACGATACTGATAATGTATATCATTTCTTATATGATAAATGGCAATCATTCAGTTGGTAAAATTTTATGCTTACCTTATGATTTATTTATCCGTTCGTTGGTTCAACCAGGATAAATAAATATAGAAAGATTCGATCATTCGAAGAAAGTAACCAACACTTTTAATAATTTTTATACAATCCGTATACTCAGTAACAATTTAGCACAAGCAGTAAAAATAAATAATTAAAGATATCTTAGATATGTAATGTTTTATGATGTAGTCTCAATAGCACTTATAATGAAAAGACGAAATTATGACGGATGCGAGTGAGACTCAAGCAAAGATTGGGGAGTCTGCAATTCATAGACACACTTTCTTATTATAAGCGACTCACTTACTCGAGTCACACACGCCAAGTTTAAATAAGCGAAAGGCTACCGTGTCTTTATAAATCGTAAAACTGGGGGTTGTTTTGTTGTTATTTCAGACTCAGGAAAGTGACGCATGTACCCAATATTATATATTTTTTATTTAATTTAATAATAAACGGGGATTTTCAGCTTGGTGGAATTGCATTTAAAGAGGCCTCGCGAGGACCCTTTAAGTTTGAGGTCGTGGGCGAGGGCCCACTTCGCCTACGCCTAGCTACCCCACTGTATCTACATAAGTATAATTTAGGTGTTTTTTTATATTTCATTCTGTTATTAAGGTGAAGTTTTGCTTCGAGAGTAGTGGGTTTTTACACATTATTCAACGTCGGGAGCTAATGTGCTAACACGAAAAAAAGGTCCACTACGATTTAACAATCGAGAAAAACTTTTAAGATGGAAATTTTCTCATATCGGAAATCTGAAGTGAAGTTAAAAGGGAAAAAGAGGAGATAACACAGGACGCCGTCAACAACCGAGGTTGAAAACCTGTAGCTGTACATGAGAATAACAGCGAAAGATGAGGCAACCTATGTGTCGCTGTTGTCAACTAGATTAGCAGGAGATGCATTTAATGTGTTCACTGTGCAGAAACCGACAATCTTAGAAGGTCTTAACTTAGCTATTCCAAAGCGCATACTTGAAGCCTCTTGATAGCATAACAAATGAAATTAGGCAATCCAGACAGTCGTCGGTAAAAAATACCTAAAACTTTGTACCGCGACTCGAGAAATTAAAGAACATACATTGGTAATTATCAATGCAAATTATTATAGTCAGTTTCCGTAGTTTGGTGAACTTCAAAATATAGTAGGTAAGGTATTAAAGTGGAATTATGGGATCCTTTTGTCGGACAGTCAATCATTTCCTCTGCAGAAAACGACATGCAGTAATTCTCTTACAATATAATACAGGCTTCGTTCACTGCACAAATGCATACACCAAATATTTCTAACCTTAATGATACATTTTCTAACATACCTAAAAAAACAAGTGAAGCCAAGAAGTGAATAGTCCTTGTTGATTTCTGCAAATTAAATGCAGTCACAGTAAAGAACGTTTTCCTCTCCCAAATATAGAGGAAATACTAAACCAAGTGGGAAACAGTCGATATTCTAGTAAATTGGATTTAATTAGCGGATATCATTAGGTAGGAATAGAGGAAAGCAGCCGAGAAACAACCGCATTCAGTCACAACTACGGGCATTATGAATTCGTTCATGTGTGTGCCAGGTACTAATGGCACAAATGTCCACTGAAATGTTTTTATAAAAGAAATACACAAAACTTTTCATACCTGAAGCGTCCAGGTTCCGATTTGCCGCCTTGTTAAATTATTAAAATCGGTTTACTGTCTGTCTGTCATACGTATTTTTACCAGAAACGGTTATATTGATTGACCCAAAATTTGATGGGAAGGTTGGAGCTGTGAACGCCCAAGCATACAGTGAGTTACATTGTTCTATCTTTAATTTAAGGAGGGTCTCCATCCATTCAAAAGGGGATATTCCTTTTTTTCACTAAATATAACCATGTGAGGTATCAAGTGAAAGGCCTCGCTAGTACTTTTCAAAGCTGGTTTCAGTTCTGACATTTAATGTACACGGGGAAGGGCAGGGGCTGAAAAGTGGTTATTGCTTTCACGGACCCATTCTCAGAACCTACCCAACCTAAAAATGTGAAAAAAAAAACAAGCTGCCAATATACTAAGCCGACAAATTTTCAAATAAAGTTAATATTAGTATATTACTATAATTTCTAGCATTTAAGTATATCCTGCAGTTATTAAAACGCAGTAAGAGGAGGTATAATATAAAGAATGAACCTACCAAGTTTGGTGGAAATCGCATTATTACTAATAAAGTTCTAATAGGTCACAATTGCCGTTTCAGGACAAATGCTAAACCTATGAAGGTCAGTAGCACATGAAAGCGAATATTCTGACATAATATATGCAGTACATTAAGTACTAGGAGTGCTACTGCACAGAATGTCTACTCAAAATGTTCTTATATAAGAAATAAATAAAGCCTTTCATACTTGTAGCGCTGCCTAGCACCTCCACCTTGCGAAACAGCATGACCGAAGCCGACTACGAGTGACATGTTGCTCTTAATTCAAAAGCTGAAATGGGTATGAATTATTGTCCTTTTGCGGCCTAGATTTTGTATCCATGCATACTGCATTCTTTTCAGATTCTCTCTGTAACGGTTCATAGACCACGTATTCTCAGCAAATTTCGTTATGATTGCTCCAACAATTTCGGAATAAATCTATCTATAATCAAGTTCATATACTATTTTAAACTATAGAAAATGAGCTTTCATTGAAAAGAAATCACGTCCGTCATTCTCCGGGAAGGTTTTTGAAAACATATGTAAAGAAAATAAAACAGAAATTCATTAACGGTAAATTTGTTAACTCTGCCATAACCTGCCCCAAGCCCGTTTGTGAAAGGAGGAGGGATATATAGTTTCAGTCTGAATGACTGTACGCCCGCAGCGTCTCACGGTGTGGAAAGTGCAGTTATGTATAAAATCTAAATCCAAAAATGAGAAGAAAGGGAAATTCGATGGGAACGGAGGCGGTGGCATCAATAACAACACCCTACACTGCAGGCAACAGTTTTGGTACTCGCCAAAGCACTCTCCTTCATCGCCCAGCTGAAGTTGGGGGCGAATTCCAAAAAGTGTGTATAGCATGCTCGTAAATGGCTCCGTTGCATAGACCCGGTATTCCTAGGCTCTTTGCCTCCTCAGAAACTCTAAGAATTCTATCTCAAATCAATTATGGGATTGCATCTCAACTGTGTGCTGATGTATCACTGCTGCAACTACAATCAGTTGTGTGTTGCGGTGCAGTTGCGGCTGGCAGATTGAAGGGTCAGAAGATTCGCTTTCCATCCCCAATGCCCACCTAAATTTATGCACTGTATGCGTGACAACCTGACAGTGAATCGATTTTGATAATGCTTGGTTTTACACAAAAGCTTAGAAAGGGCTGGGGAGAAGTAGATATTGCATGAATGGAATTTCACTCGAATGTCAATTATTCTCGATAATTATGACGTCACCACCTTATTTGCATGGCTTAAGATGCAGTGAAGTCCCACGAAATTGATCGGTTTGAGCTGCTATAACTTTGATACTGATAGCCGGATTTCTGTGGGACTCAGCATGTGTATGCGCGATGATGTCCTCTAAACGTTATAGTCGCAACAAACACCAAACATGTCGGGACACTGGAAGCTGGGCGCTTCGGATATACCGGTTTTGTGTTTATCTTATGTGAGAAACTCTCTATGCACGATTTTTCATCCGTACATTACTAAAAATACAAAATATTCCGTCATATTCTAGCAATCTTCAAGATACACATATGTACATACATATCAATGACATAAATACTGTGTTCATCCTAAAAAACAAACATTGTCTATTGCCGGTTTCAGGTGGTCCAGTGCAGGAAGTAGCAGTACAGCAGCAGCTCAAGCGCCGAGAACGTTCTGGTGCGCAATTAATTAAGCAACTTATTACTCTGTTAAATATAAGAATAAAAATCGTTATAATTAATTCTAAAGCCAGTTAGTTATTATTATAGTTATTATTCCTCCCCCAAGTCTTTAGGAACCTTTCAGCAACCCTTTAAAAGGAGTTCCGTCGGAACATCAAAGTTAACCCGGAACAAGCGAACCGAGGAAATATTTCGATGGATGTATTTGGGAATCGCCCCGTCGGTGACGAATCTTTCAAACATCGAATCATCACATGACTGTATGGGGAGCGCCCCTTTAAACTGCAGTTAAATTTGTCATGGTGTAGCCATTTTGGAGAAAAGTGCGTGAGACAGACAGACAGATAGTAAATCGATTTTAATAAAGAAAGATTCAATTGCGAAATTCAGGTCACACCTCGTAATTTAAAAAGCCCCTGCTTCCAACAATAGCATGTATGTACATATCGACATATTTGTTGTGTTGATGCATATCGCATTAGTTGTCGCATCAGTTACATCAATAGTCTGAGCGGCATAAATGAGTCCTACAATTTAGCATACTAAGACCTGAAAACTTCCCCAGAAAGTGGAATTTATTGCAGTTAAAACTGATTCTAAAGGCGAGTAAAGACCTATCCATTAGTATTGTCGATTCGTTGGATGTTTTTCAAAGTCCCTATTCATACATGTCGGAATACGGGAAGGTTTTGTATTCATTTTATATGAGAAATTTCTACGCGCATTTTTCTATCCGTATATAGCAACAAATCCAACATATTCATTCATATTTTTCCAAACTACAAGATATGCGTACATATTACAGCCATAGATGCTATTCTCACTCTAAGTAAACAAACTGCCTTACCGAATACTGCACATATCCATGCATGTATATAAATTGATCGTGCCTATATTCCCGGTTTACTTCACGCACACACGTATACATATGTATATATATAGTACGTATATTGAATACCGCTGATTTAATGTACAAATCTATATATCTATGGTTGGATTTTCTTCAAACTTGAACAAATTGCGCCTTATGTCACACAAATGCAAAATTTTGTAGCTTCCGGCTAAATTTCTAAAATATGCTTATATACTATTATTATATACTTTGAGGCCTAGATTTCGTTTAGATAAATCATTGTGATATTTTCAGAGTTTTCGGTTGGATAGATTCTGAGAACGAGACCTGTTACACTTTTTGTGGGCCATATTTTGAACCCTCACTCCCCTACATTTCACCCGATATCAAATATGGGGAAAGTACTAATTGAGCCATTTCATTTAATACCCTACACGACTACATTCTGTGAAAAAAAAATTGCACCCTCCATTCACATGGGGAGTCGCCTTAATTAACACAAAATGACGCCACTGCTGTATGGAAAGAGAACATCAAACCACACCATCTCACCAATTTTCGTGACAATCGGTCTAGCCGTTTCTGAATAAATCAGGTGTACTAGACAGACATCGACTCGAGTCTAATAAGTTTTTGTTTCACACAAAAGCTTAAAAGCGGCAGCAACGCTTGGGGACGAGAAATACCATTTTACTTCACCAAATCGGGTTTTAGGAGAAACTTGGGAGATTTGAGTGGATTACTGAAGGAATCTTTCTATTTGCATCGCAGGGGCTGGATAACGTTTACTACTTTCACAACTTTTCACTTCTACAGCACACGCGAAGTTTCATAGTCGCCGGACCAGAAGAAAACTCTTCATCTTCCAAGAAAAAACCGAAAAAACAGCTTTTGTTCATGCTTTAGAATTCTTAGATTTTGGCGATATTCAGTTAAATTAGCTCTAATGCAACCAGAGGGAATAGATTCGATTTATTTAATATAACATGAAAGGGAAGTATATTCTAATGTGCAGTTTTGAATCCCACATCTTAGGCGTAGAACAACACTTCGTCATCCAGCAGGACAAAGCACTCAAGTAAGTACAATGTCCAGCACTAACTCTATATGCTTAACCTCGTTCAATATCTACAATATTTGCTCGAACTCCGGGTCCATATGCGGCATGCCTTAAAAAAAAATATTTCTAGAAGGCACTGTCGGAAGCTATCCAGGAAATTTCCCCCAATGCGATTCAGTGCCTTTCCAGTTCCAATGCATTATTGTCTTACAGTTGTAATTGCAAAAATTCAAATCCGAACTTCGCTGGTGTTCAAGAATCCGTTCATTTTTCTTGCTGTGCCAATATTTTTATTGCATATGTTGATAATTTCGGTGTATATCGTGTCACACGTGGCTGAATGTGTCTTCAACTTCGTCTCTAATAAATCAATTTTTCGCCGTGTACCAACAATATCAGATTCCCATTTGACAATGTACACGGGTATCACACGAAATACAACTACAGAGGTGGAAACCCTGTACTTTTGCTTAAACCTGAGTGCGCTCACATAGAAGTACTATTTAATACCTCTTTGCTATATTTTTTATATCACAACTTTCCCGCTTCCGGGAACACAAGAACGTGGGCAGGTTGTACAAGCCTATCAAATCTTCGTAAGAAAACTGACCTGAGAACTGATTTCTTATATATTCAACAAAACATTATCAGGAGGCTTGCAAAGTTGCAAAAATACATAAAATTTGCATATTAAGAACTGCTTTTAACAATTCACATTTATGTTCTTCGCGTATAGAACATCCATTATGTTAGTGGGACTAGTTGAATAGGTACCGAGAATCCGGGAATTTTGGCTAACCGATCACGCTACCTTCAAGTAGGACTTCTGACCGTTGCTTCGCCGGCAACAATCCAATAACTTCTAGACAATATTTTTCATGCAACGAGTCGGGTTGATTTCGATGTAGCCGGCCCACCGTTTATAAGGACTACCACCTCGATACCTTGTCTCCCAATCACTCATCACGCATCAACAGTTTCTTTCCGTATTTTGTGTAAAACAAAATCTTATTAAAATCGATTCAATGTCTGTCTGTCACACTCATTTTCCTCCAAAACGGCTAAACCGATCCGAACGAAATTTAGCGCATTTAACGCATACAGCGGAGGTTGATTTTAAAGGGGGGCTCCCCATACATGCAAAGGGGCGATTTTCACAGGATATAGTCGTGTAGGGTATCAAAGGTATGAAAGGTCTCGATTTGTATTTTCCGAGACTGACATTAGTTTCGGTGTGAATTGCAAATTGCGTGAGTAAGGAGTCAAAATGTACGCACTTAGAGTGAGACAGGACTCATTTTCGGAAACTACCCAACTTAAAAATCCGAAAAAAAATCAGGGTGGTTCGCTTAGATGAAATCTAGACCTCAAAATATGTCCCATTCCGATATCTGCTCAAGTAAACTTACTAATATAGGGCCTACAAATAAGTTTTGTCGGTTTTTTCTTTAAATTTGAAGCTTTATTGTGAAAAATTGGTTATACCTTCGTTGTTCAAAGTATTGCCCATCGCTAGCCACAACTTTCTTCCATCTTTCAGACAATTCATAGATACCATCGCGCCAAAAATTGGCCTGCTTGGCCGCTATCCACTCATCGAGCCATTTTTTGAGTTCGTCGTAATTGGAGAAGTGCTGGTCAGCCAAGCCATGCTGCATCGACCGGAACAACTGGTAATCAGAAGGAGCAATGTCTGGAGAGTACAGCGGGTGGGGTAGGACTTCCCATTTCAACGTTTCTAGATATGTTTTAACGGGCTGTGCAACATGTGGACGAGCATTGTCATGTTGCAAAATAACTTTATCATGCCTTTGCTGGTATTGCGGCCGTTTTTTCTTGAGTTCGCGGCTCAAACGCGTTCAGTTTTAGCGGCTCATAGTATCCCACACCCAGCTGGTCCTACCATATACACAGCATGATCTTCTCACCATGAATATTCGCTTTGGCCGTCGATGATGAGGCATGGCCGGGGTATCCCCACGTTGCCCGACGCTTTGGATTATCGTAATGGATCCACTTTTCATCGCCAGTAACTATTCGATGCAGAAAACCCTTCCTTTCTTGTCGTTGGAGCAGATGTTCGCACGTGAAAAAACGGCGTTCGTCGTCTCTTGGCGTCAGTTCATACGGAATCCAATTTCCGACCTTTCGGATCATTCCCGTTGCTTTTAAACGGTTGGAAATGGCTTGCTGAGTGACTCCAAGTGTTTTTCCAAGTTCTTCTTCCGTTTGCGATGGATCTTGGTCGAGCTATGCCTCTAATTCTTCATCTTCAAAAATTGTTGGCCGTCCGGCGCGCTCGTCGTCTTCCAAGTCAAAATTGCCACTTTTAAAACGTCCAAACTACCTCTGACACGTTCGTTCAGATAGAGCATGGTCACCATAAACTTCCACCAAAATGCGATGACTTTCGATTGCTTTTTTCTTCATATTGAAATAATGAAGTAGAACTCCCCGCAAAAACACATTATTTGGTACAAAACTGACCATTTTCGTTGATGAAAAAAGTATTGTTGTTTATACTTCAATTAAATAATTTATACTAACGTTTGTGCCTATTGACAGTAGCTTTCCGATGAATGTTTGGAAATGTGGATCAATGGAATAAAAAACGAGCTACGCCATCTATTGTGAAAACCGACAGGACTTATTTGTAGGCCTAATAGTATATTACTACTTTTTAGAAATTTACTAAAAAACCCCCTTTGAATTCATCCTAGGACTTCCGAATGTTATACCAATATTAGGACAATATTTCCTATATATATGCTAAATTTCGTGGAAACCTGCCCATTAACGCCAAAGCGATAGCAGTTCAAACTTATCAATTTCGCGCGAGTTTACTGCTTCCAAAGTCATACAAATAGTTGACATTCGCGTGAAATATGAAATCCACATTTATGAAGAATCTACTGCAGCCCTTTTTACTGTTTTGTGTAAAATACTTATGTAAAATCTAATCTTCGAGAGATTTCCTATTCCGGTATTTGCTCAAATAAATTTACTAATAGTATATTATCAACTTTTAGAAATTGACTAAAAAACTCCCCTGAAGTTCATCCTAGGTGTACTAAATTTTGCACCAACGTGCATAAACATGCCAAGTTCCATGAAAATGCAACTAATTTTAGCTATGTGACACGAAGCATTCGTGCACCCGTCGCGCCTCACATCTTTTTCTTCAGCCTTGAGTTCACAAGCTTGTCGGGATCGGTTTCGTCATTTTATTTTATCAAATACCGCAAGACGCCGTTCCTTTATAGTCGGTCAACACTCAGAACTAGAGAGAGCGGCAGACGGACGACATTGCAGTAAATTTAAGATTTGGGACGTGCGCTGATACTTCGATCACAAAGAACACCAGTTGGGGAATGCCACTTCATCCAGGTTGCGTTAATGCGTGAGACAATTTCATTATGCAGTTCTCCATTGGCTGATAGCATTGACTCGAGATATTGAAATCGCTGAGTTCTGGTAATGGCAGTAACCTGCCCTTCGAAAACTGAACGATTTTAATATCTCGGGTCAATGCGAGAAGCCAATGGAGAACTACGTTATGCTCATCACATGTGGAAACACAAAATCTTTTATACCTGAAGCGTCAAGCTTCCGGTTTCCCGACTTGTTTTCAATTTATTTTTCAGACGGCGCTTCAATTTAATGATGGTCACGCTTGACGGCGCACCAGTAACAAAACTACGCCGGTTTGCCAAAAACGTCGAGACCTGAGCATAACATTCATTAAGAAGCTAAGGCTCATAGGCAAGTATAAAAAACTTCTGCGAGTACGGACAACTTGTGTAAGATAATTCCAGCGCCTGAAAAGAAATATTTCAATAAACTAAACTTTACATTATCCTCAGCCGTAAATGCCCGACTGAAACAGGGAATCAAAACAGGTGAACAGGAGATGCTAGGCAAACACTTATTGACGCTAATCCTATTAATTCCTCACCATTTCATGTAACTCGCTAATTAATAACCGGCATACTTCATGACAGTCGATACACGACAGCTGCTCTCCGGTGGACTAATGGGGCAGAAGTGCAGCTGATGAAAGGAAAAACACGAAACACCCAGGAATTGCACGAGGCTCCGAAGATCACTTCAATCTAACTATACAATTTTATAAAATCCCACTTGTCACAAAACACGAAATTTCACGTTTTTTTAAATCAAGCCGAAAGGAGGACGATTCACAGACTGCTAAAACCATTAACCACAACTTAAAATGAAGGAAAGAAAGCCAAAATTACCCCCAAACAGAAGAATTCCATCTTGTCAACCAAATTATTTACATTTATTTATGTAGAAACGTGTGAGATGTTTCCTCTCACAATAAAAATATCCACTCATAAGCTGCGTTCCGTGTAGCGCTTGTAAACGACCGGTGAATAACGTTCCATTTCCTCTCGAGCGTTTTATGTGCATGGATGGATCTCAGTGCACTAAAAGTATTAACTGCCATGGCATGTTCAGAATGGTTTTAGCAAACTCAATTGGAGCAGGAAGTTTTGAATTAAGATCCGCTCAAATTACAACCATTTCCAGGATTTCGCCTTTCCTAGAACTACATAGCGTCGGACACAGTAGATCTACTATAGTAGTAGTTCTATCTAACTGTGCCGCCGAATTTCCATTCTTCTTTTTCTATCTTTCTCCTTCCGTGGTAACATTTGCGCATTTTCTCTATTCTCCGTCATGTGAGGCAACTCATCTCCCCAGTTGGCTAGCCTGACGGCAGTATGTGGGCAACTGCAATTCTAGCTGTTTGGTGTTTGTCTTTCCAGGAGCTGCGGTCCGTATTATGTCCGCGAGGCTCGCAAGTTCCAAGCAAGCACACTGAATGACATTTCGTTTGCTTCTGAGCGGTTAACTATCAAAATCGAATTTTGAGGAGGTAATTGTTTAGGAAATACTTAACGATTTAATTGAATATTCTCTTTGTTCCCCAGCTGATTTGATCTTCTGGCTTAATGTTTCAAGTCGCAAGGCGAAGGCGATAGAAAACGTAACATGACGATTTCGGCAAACCTTAGGCCGGACATTTCGTGATCGTTGTGAACGCTAAGCGAACCGCAGCTACGTCAACGCTCTCTTACAAATGAAGCCCAAATTGCAATATGGGAAAATATTGGCGCGCGTCCGGTGAAAGAGTTGTCAAATGAAGTTCATTACAGGGACTTGTATGAAAGAATTTACAACAGGTCCGATGCGCAATGCATGTCGCGGAAAATTAAAATTTGGCCATACGAGACTGATGGAAGTTTGTACACACTACACGTCATTCCCAATTTGGTGGCACTTTTCGTTTTAACCAATTAATTAAGTAATTAATTTGAATGAATTCGTTTTGAGTACTGCGAGAGGCAGTATTCGAGTTGCAAGTGCTAATTATTAATGCCACTTTCATTAGTTTCGTCATAAATATTGAATTCAAGTTGCGGGGTCGAAATTTTTCTTCTAACATTATATATTTTTAATCTTCGCACTCGCTCATCTAATAACGCTACATGCTGCGCTAGGTAGCGTACGCAGGGCGGTTAGTCTTTGCTAGAAGTGGATCCCAATAAGCCCACCACACCAGTTTTGCACATTTTATTGTTAATTTGAAGTCCTAAATATTTTTTTTTCATTAATTTAAAACAAAAATGCCTCAAAATCTAAATGCCCACGCAGTATTAGTATTTCTGCAAAGTAGGTGTGATTTCGAGAGCGATAATGTCCTCGCTAAAAGGTTTATCATTAGGTTATGTGACGATGAACTTATTACTGAATAGAGAAGTGGAGAATAGAAGTTCGCTGGGAGACGGTGTAACATAATTATCCAACAAGCTCTGGGCAAAAGGAAACACCTGATGTCGGTTTAAGGTATCTTTAAGGCAAGAATCGATGCAAATGGTTAGTTTTGTTAAAAAAAATAATTTAGCAAAACCTATGAAATGCAATTAGTGCAATATATCAATACTGATGTATAGATTTGCTGACACCGTTTGTTCACGAAAAATATCGAATGCTCAGTAATCTTTCAGGGATTTAAAAAAAAATAGAAAACTCTTTGGTGCACACGAAACATCCCGAAGTCTTTACAGGAGTGAAAATGCAAGTGTGGGCGTTGTGGAAAAATATGAAAGCAAATAAGATCATTACTATCGGAAAAAGGACAAAATGTTGCAAATATATTTGTAAAAATCATTTAGTAACCACGGTGATGTATTTTAAATGTCAAATATAAGTAGTTGTAACAATATTTTAATATTTATTGTTTTGGATAATATTTTGAAGTTACGTTTAGTTTCTCATTTTTGTATATTTCATCATCATCATCAACGGCGCAACAACCGGAATCCGGTCTAAGTCTGCCTCAATAAGGAACTCCGGACACCCGGGCTCTGCGCCAAGGTCTACCAATTCGATATCCCTAAAAGCTATCTGGCGACCTGATCTACGCCATCGCTGCATCTCAGGCAGGGTCTGCCTCGTCTTCTGTTTCTACCATAAATATTACCCTTATAGACATTACGAGTGGGATCATCTTCATCATGATCAAAACGTGTGACGCCACTAGTCCAACATAACATCTTGGTCTCCATTACCGCAAGACGCCCTTCCTTGTCCTTTATAATCGGCCAACACTCAGAACTATAGAGAGCGAGGTGTGGACGACATTGCAGTAAATTTTAGATTTGAGACGTTCGTTGATACGTCGATCACAAAGAACACCAGCTGTGGAACGCCACTTCATCCAGGTTGAGTTAATGCGTGAAACAATTGCCTCATGGGGATCGGTCGTCAAAAATTCAGTTTTCTTTAGATTTAATCTGAGACCGTGTTGCATGAGGCGATCATTCCATTTCTGGACAAGTTGCTCGAGATCATTTTTGCTATTCGATCCTAGGAAAATATTATCTGCATAAAGCAGTGTGTAGGGCGCAGGACGTTCGATATCCCGTATGACCCTGTCCATAACAAGAACAAAGAGGAGTGGTGAAAGGGCGGTGCCTTGATGAACGAAGCGGTTTTGATACACCCGCCATACTTCGAACTTCACTTTTCTGATCGTGGTAGAGCAATTGAATCCAGCGATGAGTTCGTGGGGCACACGGTCAAACGCTTTCTCTAGATCCAGGAATGCAATTTAAAGAGGGCGATGCTTCTCACGGTGTTTCTCGATGAGTAGCCGCGCAGCGTGTATTGCGTCAGTAGTTCCGCATTTTTTGACAAATCCGGCTTGATTCACGGTTATTTCAACGATTTCACGAATACGGTTGCGTTCAAAAATCTTCATGGTATGGGAAAGTAATCGGATCGGACGTAATTTGAACATTCTGCTGGACTACCTTTCTTTTTCCATATTGGAACAGTGGTACTTTCTTGCCAGTCAGATGGTGTTCTTCTTTCCTGAATAATCCGATTAAAGAATTCACTGAACCACAATGTTGGGTCCCAGCTCTTGGCTTTCCAGAACTCAGATGCGATGTCATCAGGTCCTGTGGCTTTCATCGATTTCATTCGTTTCATGCCTCCTCGCCTTCAATTGCGCTGACAGTTAAGCCCTTGAGTGTTTAACGTAGGTGCCTGTGGTGGAGACTTAATCCTACGGTTCTCTTCAGACACGGATTGATTTTGTGACCACAATCAGAGCCCCGCTGAGACAAGCAAGAACGGTACCAGTCTTTACAAAGTGCATGGCTTAGCATTCATACTGGTGGATGCAATAATTACCTGAATCTCTACCGAACTAAGGAGTACGGCACCCGCGTTGAAACGCAACACCACACCGAGGCCCGAAGGTCTTTTCTCGCTTGAGCACAACCACAACCACCATAAAACTCCCACTACGGGGGGCCAACCGCAAACACCCGAGCTGTACTCACATACAACGGGAGTTCACCCGAAATATGGGAGTCCAGGGGCTATCCCGGTTCCCATGGTAACAGTATACCCCTGGTAAGGTTTCGTGGCCAATTTGCCACTTCAGATGAGTCCCCGTGCAGACTCGGGTCTGATCGCCCTAATTAGGCCTTTGGAGCATTCATCTACTGCATCACGGCCGGGAAACCAAAGTGAGTACAGCGTCTCCCGGTACTATCACTATGAAGGTTCTCCTCAGCCACTGGGTTTTGGTTTGGCCCACAGGGTTGCCGCCCCGTCTTTCCCACCGACACCTCTGAGCACCAAGTTGCGCTGACATGAAAGTCCTGGGGGGTTTAACGTGAGTACCTGCCGTGAAGGCTTAATCCCACGGTCCTCTTCGGACACGGATTGATTTTGGGACTACAATCAGAGCCCCGCCATGCAAGCACAGCGGCCCTGGTTTATACTGAGTGCAGGCTCAGCATTCATACCAGTGGATGCGAGGCCTATCTAACACCTCTGCCGCAACTAAGGGGTACGGCGCCCGAGTTGTAAAACGCAACTCGACGCGTGAGCTCCGGGGAGCTCTGCCCGCGATGTAGGCATAACCACAACCACCATGAAACTTCCACTAGGAGGCCAACCGCAAATAACCGGGCCGAGAGCACATCCTCCAGGATTTCTCCTGGAGCATACGCTCTCAGAGGGCCATCCCGGTTCCCATGGTGCCAGATAACCTCCGGTGAGGCTTCGTGGCAGAGCCAGTTCAGATGAGTTCCTTGCAGACTCGGGTCTGATCGCCCTCCTCGAGTACGTGGGGACGGAACTCCCCAACGGGTTAACTGGAATCAGCCCGAGGCGGAGAACCGCAACGGAACCTTTAACCAGCTAACTACCGCTCTGCGTACAACACAACACAAAGGACATCACAAGACAACACTAACAACAAACACACAAAACTGGTGGCTGTCCACCACGGCCACTAGGCCATTCGCCCACCAACTGCAAGCGAAGCAGCGTCGAGGAGCTCCCTCCTTCGTCGGAAGGCAGCACTCGCGAATGCATTAGCACGTTTAAGCGTCCCACTGCTAGCAAGGCACTGGCTAACATCGTAGATACCGTTCAATACGTGAACGCCCATGTCGTCTAGATTGCGGATGTCACTGTACGCTGGACAGACACAGAGAACATGTAACCAGTCCTCCGAGTCAGCCCCACACAAAACACAGCCCTGACTGGAGGCAAGGTTGCGCTTGAAGAGGAACTCATTCAAGCTACCATGCCCAGTCAGGAGGAAGCCCATCTCTAGCCCGAAGTCCACGACGGAACTTCCTCTGGCAGACACATTCCTAACGTACTTATACGTGACCCGACCTTTCCCACATTCGTTCCATCTAAGCTGCCACTTAGATGTTACACTCTCGTTTAACAACTTCTTGACCGCAAGCGGTCCTAACCCCTCCACCTGATTAGCAGCTACTAAATCTGTTTGCAGCAAAGGTACGCCCCTCCTGATCCTGTAGGCCGTGGCACGCCGGACTACCTCCAGATCAAGAGGAGGAACACCCAACAATACCTGCATGGCGTCGGTCGAGACCGTATGACACACAGGAAGACACGCTAACAAAGCCACTCGTTGACAAGCGTAGAGCAGCTGCCTGCCTTCACCGTCAGCGCCAGATCATACAACATAGGGGACCCATACGCAGAACATGCAAGGAAGAGCCCCACATAAATGGATCTAGCAGCTCTCCTGCTTAGACCCCACTCACACCTCATCACTCGCCTCAACATTCCCACCATATTAGTCAAACGCAGCCTGAGCTCGCGCAGGTGCGCGACCAAGGACATGTGTTCCGCGATCGTGACTCCCAAGTAGGTCACTTTCTGCCGGATCTTTAAAGACCCTCCGATCAACTTGACACAAGGCGAACGACGTAGGATGCCTTTAAGCATCATCCCGACGGTCTTCTCCGTTGAGATCGCGACACCGACTTTAATGGACCACGTGTTAACGATGCGCATGTATTCGGCAGCCTTCTGCTCGAGCTCAATGCGACTGCTCCCCTCAACAAGAATGAGGAGATCATCCGCGAAGAAAGCTCACCCAGCAGTTCGTCCATCATCAGATTCCATATAAATGGACCTGCGATAGATCCCTGCGGGCAGCCGCGCTCAACATTCACCCACACACGCTCGTTGACACCTTGGACGAATGCCTTTCTACCGTGGAAGTAGCTCTTCCACAGAGCCAATTCCCGGCAGTCACACTCACGAATTTTGGACAACACAGAGGACCAACTTAGGTAGTCAAATGCGCCTTTGAAATCATCAAATATTCCAAGGACGTATTTGTGAGGACAACGGACAACAAAATTCTTAACATGCATCAAGGCGTCGTCGGTGGACCTACCAGTGCGGAAGCCATACTGCCTGTCAGACGTCAGATGGGATGATTTCACCGCCAGTCGCTGGACCATAATCCTCTCCAGGACCTTGCCAAGGGCCGGGAGAAGAGATATCGCCCTGTACGACCGAGGACTACTCTTATCCTTCTCAGGCGACTTCAGGAGCACAACCACCCTGGCAGTCTTCCAGAATGCAGGGAAATAGCCCTCCCGAAAGCAACACTCTAACAAACACTGGACGTGAGATGGGATGGCCTGCCAGATCGCTTTGCACATCTCGCCTGTCATCCCATCCCAGCCAGGTGACTTCCGAGACCTGAGCCTCGCCATGCTCTCCTCGATCTCACAACTCGCCAGGGGAGGAATTTCTTCCCCTCCCTGAGCGTGACCGTCCGGAGACACCGAAGGCTCGGATCTCGGAAAAAGTTCACCTAGCAGAGCACAAACACTGTCACGCCAAGTCAGCATCGGTTCACCGTTCACCATGATGCCAGCTACGTCGTGACTACGCTTCCCTCTGCAAATCCGGTAGACCCTACCCCAAGGGTCATCAGAGTGCTCACCGACGAATCGCCTCCAGTCGTCTTCTTTCGACTCTCTTAACATCACCTTATAAGACGAGACACCTCGCCTATAGGCGAGCCTAAGCTGGTCAACATCAACAACAGAAACATCACTTAGACAACGCGCCCTTTGGAATCTCTTCCTCAGGCGACGGACCTCCCTTCGTTTATTACGAAGAGCATTCGTCCACCACGTGACCTGCTTCCGAGCCCTCCGTTCGGGCTTCGTCAGCATGTCATCATTGACACTACACATCCATTCATTCAACAATGCAACCTTCTCATCCACAGACAAAAGGACAAACTCAGAGAGGGGTGAGCGGCCGGCTAACTCCTCCATCCGAGCGATATACTCACCCCAGTTACACCCACGCGTATTCCAACGCGCCGGCATAAGGGGGGGATCAACACTTACGTTCGCATCCCTATTGACCAGCACGACCTCAATAGGAGTGTGATCACTAACATTGCATCCATCCAACAATCTCCAAGACTGGACAAACGCCTTTGCTGCAAAGTTTACACAAGTAAAATCTATATCACTGACACCCCTGGAGCTTTCAAATGTAGAAACACTTGACGGGACATTCAGACAAAACAAATCGTGCTTAAGGAACACTTCGGACAATACTTCCCCCCTACGTATAGCACGGTGGCAAGATGTGCGCAAGGCAATCTTGCTGTGCCACATAGGGGAGACCGCATTCGCGTATATTCCCAGGATGAATGGCGTTCCACGAATACGTGGAACCACCTCAGTACGCTCAGGTACGCTATATATAGCTCCAGGTCGTCTGTAGGCGGACAGTACATACTCAAACAGTACCACCGTCCTAAAGGCCCCGTGATTGAGACACATACGCCCCACTCATTAGTGAGACTCTCAACACAGACGCAATCTAGACGCGTATCATTAACGACAACGGCCGCCTTGGCCGACCCCCTAGCAGTGAACACCCGCATGTCGCCAGGTAAGCCTCTGACGCAGTCATTGACTACCCAGGGTTCCTGCAACATAGCCACGCTAATGCTATTCTCGCGCATATGCTGGCCGAGATCATACATCACGGCAGCCGCTCTGGCGCAGTTCAGCTGCAGCAGTTTGAGCGACATGGCGCTCAGTGACGCGCGTTGGCTCTAGCCACCCGTGCAGCGTATATGGGGCGCGTCATCGACCGGAGCATATGCCCGGCCGGAAGTCCCCGGAACGCACAGTTCCTACAGTGCACGTCATTACTGCACGAGGAAGCCATATGGCCGCTCTGCGAGCAACGAGCGCACACATGGTCTTTCGCCTTGCAGTCGGCGACCCTATGGTCGAACCCAAGGCAACGGAAACACGCTGGCAGCATATCGTGCGACCTCGCCCGATAGCTGAACCACTTCACATAGACCCGCTCAGCAGCGGTCAACCTATCAATGACAGCTGGAGTACCCTCCAGCACGACATTACTGACTGCCTCCGGACCCGCGCGAATCGGACGGCTGACAATCTTCACCTCCTTGCGGAATCGCTCCGCAGACATCTCCTCCACGAGATGATTCTCGTGGATCTGCTGCATGAGCTCGTCGGCGCTAATGCAGCAGTGCACATCATACACTATTACCCGAGGCCCCAGTTTCTGGGTCACAGCTACCTCCAGGCCGTGCTCCGAGAACTTGGGGTTCTCAACAACCTTCTTCCTCTCTTTTTCGGAGGGCACCCTAAGGGCCACCCCCCCAGATTTCAACGGGTTCACAGCGTGAACGCGCACTCCTAACGCAGGAGCCACCTCCCGCATAACCACCTGGGCTACCTCCTTAGGGGGCCGACAAATGTCGTAAACAACTCACAAACCACTGGGTATCACAATAATACAATCGAGTCACCGTAACTAAATTCGCAATTTCGATTTCCGCAGATTTCGAAACACGTCTTCACGCAACGAGAGCTTGTCGACGAGTGAGTTGCGCTGACAGATGGAACTGGTCCAAATGTCGGCAATGATTGTGGAAGTGGAGGATGAGCAAATTCTTCAGTTGAAATCTGCTCGAAGTATTCTCGCCACCTATCCGTTCCTGCGTCATAAACGCAACAGAAGTGTTCGATATCCTAACGAGCGTACGGCTTTTGGCAAGTCGATACAGCTCTCTCTCGGCATTCCGAGTGTTCAGTTTATCGTAAAGATTTTTGAAATGGTTCACTCGGGTGACAGCGACCGCTTTCTTTGCTTCCCGGTTGGCATTCTTATAAATTTGTCAATTAGCAGGCGTTTTATCGTCGAGAAATTAGTGGTAGAGGCGTTTCTTTTCACGGACCTTCATTTCAACATCATCATTCCAAAGCCAAGTATATCGGTTGATGTACCGCTTACCTGGCTTGGTGACCCCGAAGGTTGCAGAGGCCGTTTTGTGGATCGTGGCTTTCATTTGGTTCCATGATTCGTCCACATCCGTAATGGTCGGCAATGGTATGAGTGAGATCGTTTCTTCTTTCTTCTCACCAAATCGCCACCATTTAATGCGTCGCGGGCCAATGCGTTCCTCACGCTGCTTTATCGGTGGCTTAATTCACAGGACGGCAATCAACGGCTGAGGTTGAGGTGCGATGGTCTTATAGGGAACGAATTTGCAATCAGTGACAGTGGTAAAATGTTGGCGTCTTATGAGAATATAGTCGATCTGAGTTTTACTGTTCCTGCTATAAAATGTAGGAAGATGAGACAATCATTTGATGAACCATGTATTCATAAGTACAAGGCCACCCTCATTGCGCGCTCCGAACTCCTTTCCTCCATGGCACCTGTCACCGTCTGGCTTTTCACCTACATGACCATTAAGGTTGCCAGCAATAATAATATAATCGTCAGCAGGCACGTGACAAGTCTTTTCATCGAGAAGTTGCCAGAAGGCGTCTTTCTCGGCATCAGGTCGACCAGTCTGTGGTGCGTACGCGGTGAAGAAGTGAATAGTGCGATCAGCTGATATAATTGTGAGCTTCATTAGCTGATCATCAAATCGTTCGACTTGTTTAATGGCATCACGGAAACCCGCGTTCGCGTTTGATGTCGCAGTTTTTGGCACCAGACCATCGGGTTTCTTACAGAGCACAGATATCAATGCGCCTTTTCCGAAGGGCTCTTGCGAGTTCCTCCACCTTCCAGTTAGGGTACCAACATTTAGCATGCAGACACGTATTTGTTTTGTTTGTTTTGTTCGGACTAACTTGCTTACGTCCTGACGCGTCCATGCGACCGGGAGCCGTGCTGCCGCGTCAACTCAGGTGGGCACCCTAGCATATCTGCGAGGCTTGTGGCTCAATCCGATCATCATGTTTGTAACGACATTGTATGCATTTTGTTGGTCGGCCTGTCGCGGGACCTGTCGCCAAGAGAGATCAGGTAGGATTTGGCATAGTGGAATAACTCCAACTATACTCTATTTATCTCTCTCCCTAATCTGAGCATTTTATTTTTGTTTTACTGAATATAGTACAAAGTACGTTGCCTCAAACCCTCCTCCTTTACCTGGGCTTGGGACCAGCATACTATGTTAATAGCATGGCGAAGTTGATATACATACATATGTCTACCTTAAGTAGTTAATAATAGTTGGATTGCGTGCAAACTTTGAAAAATTATATCTTATATTATCGCCTATGCTGATGCCTACTTCTAGGATGAACGTAAGGGGGGAATTTCCGGTAAATTTATAAAACATGTTAATATATTATTACTAACTTTATTTGTGATTTTCTGAAAACGAGACTTGTTTTACTTTTTGGAGCTCACTAGTCGAGCCCTACCTCTCCTGTGTTTCACGCAATGTCAGAAGCAATATCAGTTAGGAAAAGCGCTAATCGAGTCCTTTCATTTGATATCCCACATGGCCATATTTTGTGAATAAAATATACACGACTCTTTCGCATGTGTGCGGAACCCCCCTTCAAACTCAACACAAAATAGCGCCACCTGCTGCATGCAAAGGGACTCTCAGATCACATATTATCACCAAATTTTGTGAACATCGTTTCAACCGTTTTCCAGTAAATTGGGTGTGACAGAAATACAAAAGGACAGACAGATGGATAGACAGACATTGAATCGATTTTAATAAGGTTTTGTTTCACTCAAGTCGGAACACCGGAAGCTCGACGCTTCGGGTTTGAAAGCTTTCTGTGCAGGCTTTTCTATACATACATAGTTGAAAATTCAAAATAGTGCAAATTGATCTTGGTGTACAAATAACTAAAAGGTAAAAATAAGATATTCACATGCCTCCCACTGTTCAAATGAGCCCACTTTATATGAGGATGGCGTCGTACACATCTTTGAGTACAATCAATTCATATAAAATGGAAAAACTTTACGCTCTAGAACATTGTTTATAGTAATTGAATTTTGTGTTGTTTCACATAAGACCTTAATGAAAAATTGAAAAAGTAACAAGTCGGGAAACCGGAAGCTGGACGCTTCAGGTACGAAAGGTTTTGTGTATTTCTTAGTACGTAGCACGTAATATATCCATATATCATGTGAGAGTATCCACTTTCGGGTGATATTGACATTCATAGTCTTCAATTTACAAAGAAGCAACAAATTTGAGGTATTATAACTTTGTTAGTAATAGTGCGGTTTCCACCAAACTTGGTAAGATCATGCTCTATATTATGGCCTATATCACAGCACTGCATCATGGTACTAGGATGAACTTAAGGTGGGTTTCTAACCAATTACAAAAAATTGTAGTAATATACTATTATTAACTTTATTTAAACAGATATCGGCATCGAAGGTATTTCGGAGCCCAGTCACCATATAGTGGCAGCCTCCTGATTTTTTTCAGATCTTTTGGTTTGATAGTTTCTGAGAATGGCCCCCTTAAAGAAGTGATCACTTTCAACCCCCCGCGCTCCCCAACCTTCCAACGAATGTCAAAACTAAGATCGGCTTTCAAAAGTACTAATCGAGACCTTTAATTTGATACTCCACATGACTATATTTGATGAAAAAAAAATTTACAATCCCCTTTTGCATGTGTGGGAACCCCCCCTTAAATTCGACGTAGAAGGATGTAATTCACTATATGCGTGAGCGTTCACAGTTCCCACCTTTCTACTAAATTTGGTGTCAATCGCTATAACCGTCTCCGAGAAAAATGCGTGTGATGGACAGACAGACAAACAGACAGACAGACAGTAAACCGATTTTAATAAGGTTTTGTTTTACACAAAACCTTAAAAAAGGGCAAACATCTCTTATGACGGAATTCTCATCTTACGAAATCCACCATCCAACATCCACTATCCACGAAACTAATCCTCAGTGGTTTGAGTATTTGATGATCTTATTAGGATTAACTCGTAATTAGTAACTAATACATTTACCAAAACTGTTTCCAGCTGAAAGCGTTTTAAAAAAATTTGGTACATCACTCTCTTGCGCAATTTGTTTGACAGTGTAGGGACCCTGTAAGTTCATTCTAGGAGTCTAACAACACATTGGATACACCCTCGTGATGAGAAGTAATAATTTTTTGACGAATTTTTATTTTCTTTGGGAAATAAGAGTAAATAAATCTGCAAAATACCATTTTCCGTTTTAAATTAACTACTGCTGACTTTCCTTGGCATTGCAGCTGATGCTGTATGTTGAGGAGCAATTTTTGGGCTACGTCGAATCAATTTGAATAAATTTCTCGACGAGCGTATTATATTTGCCCGGTTTATATTTTTTTTACGGTAATGCGATCGATAATGTTCCAACAGGTTATTAAATCGAGTTTGCAGCAGCAGTGCTTCCTTGGATTGAGTTTGTTGAGTACAAATCTGCTCTCGAACAGTTTTTTCAACCTGATAGCAAAGTGTTGGCTCGTGGGAGTCCACTTGATATAGAAGATGCTAAAATGTAGAATGTAATGAAGACTTCAAGGTAAAACAAGTAAAGTAAGTAAAAAAAGTAGACTTACTATAAGATGCTTCTGGATTCGTTCTAATTTGTCTATTGTACTTTGATCTGCTGGATGAGATATGTCCATCGGTTTCGTATCCAACTCTAATTTATGAACCATGACCGGCACAATTCCTTCAAGGGCCACGTTCAAAGAGCTAAAATGAACAATTGATCGTTATTGAGACAGCAATGATAGCAGTTCATGCATACTAACTCCTTTCTTTCATTACGTTCGAAACTCTCTATAAGTTCTTCAGTGGCTCCTTTCAGAAAGTGCGACCGATCATTTATAAGTTGTATGTCCTTATAAAAACCTTTCCGAGTCAAACCCTTTACATTGGACTTTATCTGCAAAATATCAGAATATACATAATATCTTATTAAATGACTAAGCATGGTTTAAAATGGATTGATAAATCTGACAAGCTTAGACCTGGTAAATGGTCTACACCCAATTCTTACAAATGCATCATGCACTATTCCCGTATAATGACTCGACAATGCAATTTTCGTTAAGTCCTGGTTATAGTTGGCAATTTTTCGTCTAATTGTCTGGTAGCTCTGCAAAAGAAAAAAAAAGCAATCACGAAAATTCCATTGCTATCAATATATTATTGAATATTATTGAATGAAGCGAATAGATGTTTATTTTAAGGGGGTCTTCTACCGTCGTGGTTTCAAAAAATTTATTTTTCTGGATATTTTAAAAAAGATGATGTTAACAATACGAAAAGATTTCGCGAAAAAGGGTATTTCGGAAGGAGAAAATGACCCCCTGCGGCCTTTTCGAGCGATTAGTGTCATTCGGAGACTTGGGTTCTTAGCAAGAAGAATTGCGAACTCTTGGCCGCGTTCGAGAGCAAAATGCCCCTACATGAGGATGGACGATTCCGTAGCCTACATAACAATGAAATCTATGAGCGATACCATGACCGTCCGGTTGTGGATAAAATCCGACTCAATAGGTTACGGTGGGCGGGTCACTTAATCCGTATGGATGAAGGTGCTCCAGCCCGGAAAGTCGATAAGGGCAATATCTATGGTAGAAAAAGAAGACGAGGCAGACCCTGCATAAGATGGAGCGATGGCGTAGGCCAGGACGCCAGGCAGCTTTTAGGGATATCGAATTAGTGGACCTCGGCGCAAAACTGGAATGTCTGAAGTTTCTTATTAAGGCAGGCCTAGACGGGATACCGGTTGTTGCGCCGTTGATGATGATGAGTGGCATTCGACCGCTCCGCTCATCAAGTGACATCAGGCCGAGACTTAAGGGACTTTCACAAATTTTCAGGATGACAGAATTCCCGTCGATCCCATATTGTACAATTGATGAAGTCTACATAAGAGGATCAGTCTTCTGCTAATTTATTAGAAAGGTGCTTGGGGTCACACACTCATAACAGCAACGAACCCCTCAAAAGCTGGTATTTAGATTTTGGCTCCAAAACATTTGCAATCAGGAAAATGGGTAGTCAAAGGGCAGTATAGGTCCCATGGCGAAACGTGCATTGGTACCCACGATGGAGGATAAAACCTAGGAAATTCCTGCTGAACCGACTACCAAACCCTATCTCCACCGCCACGTGGTGACCGCTGGGAGCTTTTTCTTAACGAAAAGCTGCAGACGGAGAAGGATGAAGGCGAGTCTCCCGCGCCTAAAACGGGGCAAATTGTACCGATTGGTACTTCAGGTTGGGGGTTGCGTAGGGCTGACAACCCTGCACGGAAAACAACCTGTTACGAAGCCACAACAGGAGAATCGGACTGGACGGATTACACAACCACGAACCCGGCAACGATAAAGGAATAACGATTTGCGCATTTTCTCATGGAACGTACGCTTCCTGTACAGAGATGAAGCAGTTGAACGGTTGGCCGATACCCTGTCCCAATATAGGGCTGATATAACAGCGTTACAGGAGATGCATTGAACAGGGTCCGGTTTCCTGGAGAAGAGCCACTACACCATATATTATAGTGGCCATCCAGTAAACCATGTGGAGAGCGAGAGAGATACCTTCTATGAGGCAGTAGGACGAACCCTTGCAAGCCTGTGTCAGATATGATATCAAAATCATACTTGGGGATTTTAACAGCCAAGTAGGGAAGGAGCCCGTATTCAGGCGATACGCTGGCTCCCATAGCTTACACCAAAATACAGATGATAACGGACTGTGGATTATTCAATTAGCAGTGTCATACGAAATGGTTGCTGGAAGTACCTGGTTTGTGCGGAAAGCGGTCCACAAACATACGTGGGCCTCTCCAGACGGGACCACTTTCAACCAAATTGACCACGTGTTGATAGAACGCCGCCACCTCCTAGCCTTGATGAATGTCAGAACATATAGGAGGACCAATATAGACTCGGATCACTATCTCGTTGGCATGGTGCTCCGAGCTCGAATAACAACACCACCCAGAATCCCTTCTGATAATCAGGTGATAGTTAATACTGAAGCCATCCACAACACAGCCCTCCGCAACACCTATAAGAGGGAAATGGATGCCGCAATAACCGCAGTCAACAGAGGACCTGGGGTCGAAGCATAAACCAATGGTCTTCACAACTACCTGAAGGTTGATACGGCCACAAACATTCTTCGCCCCAGCCGCAGAAAGAGTCGGAACGGCTGATTTGACGTTGAATGTAAGCTAGCAACGGAACGGAAGAATGATGCATACCAAGTAATGTTGCATTCTCAAAGAACGCGGGTACGCATAGAGATTTATCACGAACTCCGTCGAGCGACTTCACAGACGAAAAAAGAAAGCCTGGGAGAACCACCAAGTCTGTGAACTACAAAAGTACATGGAGCAACCGCACCAGGCGCGGAAATTTTACCAACAAATTAGCAGGATGAAGCCTTATGCACCTCAATGCTCATTCTGTCGAACCAAAGAGGGAAATCTGAATTCCAACAGAATGGGCATATTAGAGCGATGGGTTGAGTACTTTGATGAACTACTGAACAACCAGAACATCGGCGAGTTGAAGGTCTCGCCAACTGAAGACGACGGACAAATACTGTCACCAGGGAAACATTCCGTGCAATTCATCGGCTAAAAAATCATAAGTCGCCAGGAGCCGATGGAATTACAGCCGAATTGGTTAAATATGGAGGCGACCAACTGGTCGCCACCAAGCGGTTCATCAACTTGTGCTCAAGGTATGGGACAGTGAATCAATGCCTGATGATTGGCAACGAGTTATTATCTGCCTCATACATAGAAAGGGGAATATCACGGAATGCGGCAATTATAGAGGTATCACATTGCTGAGTACCATCTATAAGATATTCTCCGCTATCTTCCTAGGCCGGATAGCCCCATACGCCCAGAATATCACTGGCCCATAGCAAAGAGGTTACACTCCAGGCAAGTCAGTAACAGATCAGATTTTCTCTCTGCGGCAAGCGATGGGAAAACTGTTGGAATATGGACACCAGTTGCACCATCTATTCATCGACTTTAAAGCCGCCTATGATTGGATAGCCAGGGTGAAATTGTACACGGCTATGAGAGAATTCGGTGTCCCGACGAAATTAATAAGACTGACTACGCTGACCCTGACCAAATAAAAGCAGTAGGATTACTCTCAAGCCCATTCGACATCAGCAACGGTCTACGACAAGGGGATGCCCTATCATGCGTCCTCTTTAACCTGGCCCTTGAGAAAGTGATCCGTGATGCTGAGGTAAATGCAAGAGGTATGATCCTCTTTAAGTCCACCCAACTACTGGCCTATGCTTACGATATCGACATCATGAGAAGAACCACCCGAGACGTACAAACTGCCTTCATTCAGATCGAGCAGGTGGCAGGAGATCTTGGGCTGCACATCAATGAAGGCAAGACAAAGTATATGGTGGCAACGTCAGCACCGAAAACCAACTAACCAACAACATCAAACCGCACTGGTCAAACAGGAAGAATAAAGATAGGAGAATACAACATTGAGACCGTTGATAATTTCTCCTATCTAGGGTCGAAAATCACAACCGATAACAACTACCATGATGAAATCCGCGCACGGTTCTTGGCAGCCAACAGAGCCTATTTCAGTTTACAAAAACTGTTCCGCTCGAAACGTCTCACCATAGGGTCAAAGCTCTTACTGTACAATATAATGATCGTGCCAGTCCTCATGTATTCCTCGTATACTTGAGTTCTTAGCAAGAAGAATTGCGAACTCTTGGCCGCGTTTGAGAGAAGAGTCCTCCGAAGAATTTTTGGCCCGCTACATGAGGATGGACGATTCCGTAGTCTACATAACAACGAAATCTATGAGCGATACCATGACCGTCCGGTTGTGGATAAAATCCGGCTTAATGGGTTACGGTGGGCGGGTCACTTAACCCGTATGGATGAGGGTGATCCAGCCCAGAAAGTCGATAAGGGCAATATCTAGAGTAGAAAAAGAAGACGAGGCAGACCCTGCATAAGATGGAGCGATGGCGTAGGTCAAGATGCCAGACAGCTTTTAGGGATATCGAATTAGTGGACCTCGGCGCAAAACCGGGATGTCTGGAGTTCCTTATTAAGGCAGGCCTAGACCGGATACCGGTTGTTGCGCCGTTGATGATGATGATGAAAATGGGTGGTTGAAATTGGAACCTACTTAGCAATAATGATCTTCAACGAAGGATTTTTATCCACTTTGCAAGTCATGGATGTGTTGGATATTACTTTGGGAGACGAGAAACGCATCGACCGTTCCGACCGTCGAATCAGTGACAATGCAAACAAGTCGGAATACCGGAAGCTCGCGCTTCGGGTATAAAGGTTTTGTGTTCATCTTATGTGAGAAACTTCAACGCACATTTTTCTGTCCGTATATAGCTACAAATCCAACATAATCCTTCATATTTTTCCAAACTACGAGACATACGTACATATTACAGCCATGGATATCACGCTCACCCTAAACAAACAAACTGCTTATTACCGAATACTGTACACATATATGCACGTATATAAATTGATCCTACCCATATTTCCGATTTACTTCTTATATCTATTTGAATTAGGCACTACCCGCAAAGTTCATTAGCACGCATATATTATATACCTACATACACACATGTCTGGTTGGCAGATAACTAAAAAACTAAAACAAAATATTTCTCTGCCACCCAATTCATAAGAACTCATTTCGTTGTGGTATTGACGAATTGATATGTGATGATGACGTCATGCAGGTTGTAGAGTGCACGAAATTCACCCCCTATAACTTTGTTAATAATAATTGGATTTTCTTCAAACTTGACCAAACTGTGCATTATGTTCTTCATTACACGCATGCCAAATTTTGTACTTCTGGGATGAACATAAGGGGGGGTGCCGGGTAAATTTCTAAAATGTGGAAATATACTATTATTAACTTTATTTGTGCAGATATCGGACCCGGATATATTTTGAGGCCTAGATTTCGTAGAGATGCACTACTGTGATTTTTTTCAGATTTTTCGGTTGGATAGGTTCTGAGAACGAGACCTGTTACACTTTTTGTGGGTCATATTTTGAACCCTCACTCCCCTATGTTTCATCTAATATCAAATATTGAACCAGATTCGAAAAGTACTAATTGAGACCTTTCATTTGATACCCTACATAGCTACATTCTGTGAAAAAAAAATTTGCACCCTCCATTCACATGTATGGGGAGCCCCCTCTTAAACTTAACACAAGATGACGCCACTTACTGCATGTAAAGGGATCACCAGATTACATACTCTCACCAATTTTCGTGACAATCGGTCAAGTCGTTTCCGAATAAATCGGGTGTGACAGACAGACAGACAGACAGACAGACAGACAGACAGACGGACAGACGGACAGACAGACACCGTCTCGATTCTAATAAGGTTTTGTTTCACACAAAACCTTAAAAAGGCCCGCAAAATGTAGTCAACCGAGAAGAGTTTCTTAATGAGGAAGAAGGAGTTTACGACCCTGGCATTGCAGATTGAGTCGTAAGTCTCGGCAATGATGTCTTTTACCATATTTTATCTTTAAACACATTTCCCGAAAGTTGGCTTTTTTAGACAGAAATATTTATCGAATTCAATCAATTTTTTTTCTTCAGTTGTTTAGTGAAAATCTTGCTGGCTCGGGAAGCCAGAGTGCAAAGTGCAAATTACAACTTTTTTTTATAAAATGATGGATATTTTTGCCAATCTTGAAAATAATGAAAGTGCTCCTCAGGAGAACATAGTCACTTATTAATAAGAAATACATTTTTTTTCATTGTGGATAGATAAAATGACCGTTCAGATGCCACAAAGGCACCCATGAAATTTCGACGAGGGTTATGATAAAGACGTTTCAAGGACATAAGGAAAACGATGGGTACTTTTTATACATATTTTTGGAAAATCAAAACATGTACAAATTAAATAAGAAAAAATCATTACATTATCTTCAGAGGTTGCTTTGCAATTAATTTCCAAAAATAGGCCTGAAATTTACGTTTGACGGCAGAAGACCATTTGCTTCGCGTTTCTGTAACATTTAAGATGCCCCGTTATCGCCACTCTGAGAGGAAGAATATAGATGTAGGTATGATATATATATTTAGGAAATCCTCGCAGTTTGCCTCATTGTTCCTTTCATCCGTTCAAGGAAACATTATCACACGAACATAAAAACAACAGCGAATGCTAATGTTAATTGGTATAAAAGTTTAGTGTTCTTCTTAAATGAGTAGTTTTCTATGTACCTTTTTCAATTCATATATACATAGCTAAAAATATAAAATATTCCTCTATATTGTGCCAAACTCTAGGATGAACATATTAAAGATATAAATATTGTGCTCATCCTAAACAAACAATCATTGCCTGTTAGCGCATGCTGATGCATACATTCCTAGTTCCTATTTGAACTGTCGCTCACATGAGCTCACCTTAAAAGATAATGATGTCATACACGTCTTAGAATCCAGTAAATTCAGGTGAAATAGCAAACTTTGACCATCTATACCTTTGTTAATAACATTAGTTTACATGGCTTTTCTACTTTCGCCAAAATATGGATTTTCTTATACATAGATTCTGATCTGCTAATTACGAGAAAAATATTCAAAAGAATCCATCACAAAAAATATCAGATATAAAAAATATAATACATAAAAAATAACATTGCGGAAACCAGGAGCTAGACGCTTCAGGTATGAAAGGTTTTATTTGTTTGTTCTGTAAGTTTGTAAAAGAAGACGAGGCAGACCCTGCATAAGATGGAGCGATGGCGTGGGTCAGGCCGCCAGACAGCTTTTAGGGATATCGAATCGGTGGACCTCGGCGCAAAACCGGGATGTCTGGAGGTCCTTATTAAGGCAGGCCTAGACCGGATGCCGGTTGTTGCGCCGTTGATGATGATGATGTAAGTTTGTATATTGGAGGGCAGAAATATCCCATTTGTGAAAAGCATTGTGAAACAAAACCATGCACATAGTATCCCATCATCAACAAAGGCGCAACAACCGATATCCGGTCTAGCCTGCCTTAATAAGGAATTCCAGACATCCCGCTATCCTGGCCTACAGCAACGCTTCATCTCAGGCAGGGTCTAATTCGTCTTCTTTTTCTATCATTGATATTGGCCTTATAGATTTTCGCAACTGGATCATCCGCTTCCACATGGATTAAGTGACCCGCCCCCCGCAACCTGTTGAGCTGGATTTTATCCACAACTAAACAGTTATGGCATTGCTCACAGATTTCGTCGTTATATAGACTACAGAATTGTCCATCCTCATGTAGGGGACCAAAAATTCTTCGGAGGATTCTTCTCTCGATCGCGGTCAAGAGTTTGTAATTTTTCTTACTAAGGGCCCATGTCTCGAGGAATACATAAGGATTGGCAAGATCATTGTCTTTGTACAGTAAGAGTTTTACCCCTATGGTGAGACATTTGGAGCGAATCAGTTTTTGTAAGCTGAAACAGGCTCTGCTGGCAGCCACTAACCATGCGCGGATTTCATAGTTGTAGCTGTTACCGGTTGTGATTTTCGACCCTAGATAAGAGAAATTATCAACGGTCTCAAAGTTTTATTCTCCTATCTTTATTTTTCCAACCTGGCCAGTGCAATTCCATGTAGTTCGCTCTTTGGTTTGGCTGACGTTGCCACCGTGTACGACGTCTTGCCTTCATTAATGTACAGCTGGAGATCTCGCGCCGCATGCTGAACCTGGATGAAGGCAGTTTGTACTTCTTGGGTTGTTCTTCCCATGATTTCGATATCGTCAGTATAGACCAGTAGTTGGATGGACTTGAAGAGGATGGTGCCTCTCGCATTTACATCTATATCTCCAGGGTCAGGTTAAAGAGGACGCATGATAGGGCATCCCCTTGTCTTAGATCGTTGTTGATGTCTAATGGTCTCGAGGGTGATCATGCTGCTTTTATCTGGCCTTGCACATTAGACAGGGTTAGCCTACTCAGTTTTATCAATTACGTCCGGATGATGTTCAGGGTGCATGAGGCCATCCGACCTAGCAAGATAGAGGAGAATACCTTATATATGGTACTCACCAACGTGACACCTCTATAATTGCTGCACTGCGTAATATCTCCCTTTTAATGTATGGGACAGGTAATGCCCCGTTGCCAGTCATCAGGCATTGATTCGGTCTCCCATACTTTGAGCATCAGTTGATGAACCGCTTGGAGTTATTTGGTCGCTTCCATATTTAACCAATTCGGCTGTAAATCCAACGACTTTTGGCGACTTATGGTTTTTAAGCTGGTGGATCTGTGCAACTGTTTCTTCTATTTTTGGTGGTGGCAGTATTTGTCTTTCGTCTTCAGTTGGCGGAACCCCTAACTAGGCGATATTTTGGTTGCCGAGCAGTCCATCAAAATACTCAACCCATCGCTCCAATATGCCCATTTTGTCGGAAATCAGATTTCCCTCTTTTTTCGGTTAGATGAGGATCAAGGTATATAAGGCTTCATGCTGCTGCCTTATTAGTAAAACTTTCGCGTCTGGTGCGCTTGCTCCCTGTATTTTTCGAGTTTATAGACCTGTTGATTCTACCGGGCTTCCTTTTTCTGTCTGTGAAGTCGTTCTGCGCATGCCCGCGTTTTTCGAGAATGCACCATTACTCGGTATGTAGTATCCGTCCGTTCCGTTGCTAGCTTACATTCATTGTCGAACCAGCCATTCCGACTTTTCTTGCGGCTGGGGCCAAATATGTCTGTGGCCGTATTAATGATAACTTTCTTCTGGTGGTTGTGAAGATCATTTGTTGATGCTTCACCTCCAGGATATCTGTTAGCTGCGGTTATTGCGGCATCCATTTCCCTCTTACGGGTGTTACGGAGGGCTGTGTTCAGTATTCACTCTCACCTGATTGTCAGAGGGGTTTATAGGTGTTGTCGTTATTCGAGCTCGGAGCGCTATGCCAACGAGATAGTGTTGCGAGTCTGTATTGGCCTCCCTGTATATTCTTACATGCATCAAGGCTGAGAAGTGGTTGAAAATGGTCCCGTCTGGAGAGGCCCACGTTTGCTTGTGGACCACTTTCCGCGCAAACTAGATACTTCTAACAACCATTTCGTGCGATACTGCTAACTGAATAATCCCTAGTTCGTTGTCATTGATATCCCTATGTAAGCTATGTGAGCCAATGTATCGCCTGAATACGGGCTCCGTCCCTACTTGACTGTTGAATTCTACAAGTATGATTATAATATCATTCCTAAGACAGGATTCGAGGGTTCGTTCTACTGCCTCCTAGAAGGTATCCTTCTTCGACTCTGCGTTCTCCTCTGAACGGGCGTGAACGATAATGAGGCTTACATTTCTAAAGTTGACTTGCTAGGGTAGAGTTCATTTTTTGGCTGACCAAGAAATCTACTCGGTGCACATAGTTTACTGAATGGATATCTTGTAACGCGGTTACTTCAACCCTATATTGGAACAGGGTATCGGCTAGTTGCTGCGCAGCTTTTGATTTGTGCAGGGAGCACATTCTACGGGAAAATGCGCAAATCGTTATTCTCTTTTCGTTGCCGGGTTCGTCATTGTAACATCCACCTAATCCGAGGCTCCTTTTGTTGCTTCGTAACGTGGCTTTTCCGTGTAGGATGGTCAGCCTCCCCAACCCCCAAGAGATGCAGTCATCAAATCGTTTGACTTCACTAATGGGGTCACGAAAACCTTCAGAAATGACAATGCCAACACCGTATTGACTGTATGGCCTACCAAAATAGAGGAGTTTATAGCCACTTTTACAGCGTTCGCGGTCAATGTCGCAACTTTCGGCACCAGATCATCGGATTTTTTGTAGAGCTGAAAGAGAAAATTTTCCGAATGACATTGTCAAATAAATGTTAAGGACTGTTGACAAATGGGGCCGTGCTATCAATTACGTTCGAGTTCAGAAGAACATTAAGCTCGGATGGCAGAAAACCGAATGGCAGGGGTTCTTTAAATTGGAAGAGTTCCTTCTCTCTCCTTTCACATCGTGAAAGGAATTCCTTGGAAATTCCCTCCAAAGTAATGTCCCGAACGGTTCCAGGTTAGTTCTCTTATGACAGAAATATCCGTTTTCGCTGTTTTGTCAAAACTCTGCAACTATGCCAATCAACACCAATTTAAGAGTGTTCCACGCCAATACTCTCTTTGATCTAGTATATGGGAATAGTACATTGAAGTTGGTCTCTCCTATTGCTCTGAAGCTCCAACCCCTTGTCACCGAGGCAACCAAATTCAAATGAAGAACTTCTTTGGCGTACGGACATTTTGATGAGAAGAAGGAGAGAGAAGGAGAATGCGGTTGATAAGTCACACATTAGGAAAGGGTGATATCTTCTTTCTGGCCCACAATCTCAGGATGACGGACTAGTGGTCGCCCTAGAGCTATGTTCTATAGTATACTACTAGTATCTAACTGTGGCTATGTGGCTGAGAATAGTGGAGAAGGAGTGCAAGCACCTGGGGGAGCTCGCAGCTTTACATTGAGAGTCACTCTATGGGTTCAAGGACGGTGGAAAGTGGTAGACCTTTCCACCGTTGTTGCCACCTTCTGTGCAACTCCAGCATATATATCGGTATCATTTCAGCAATTGTATCGTACGAGACTGCTTTGAAGGCATATTGAAGTACCTTGGAATACCAACCACCGCCAAGAACCTCTTTATTTGCTTTCCATTGTCCGAATTGAAGGCACTTGGTACATAAATGCTAGTACTACCATATATTCCATCTTCACCCAAACTAGTTTAATGGCGTCTATTATTGATCTGGCTGTACGGAAAGCGTATTGGCGTATTTGTTGGGACCCCAGACTCTCAAAAACCATCTGCGGGCATACAAATTGGTGTCATCCGCGTTGACTCCGGTTCTCTCAAAGGAAGAATCTTAGGGTTTCCTTTCGATTCTTTCCCTCCTTCCGCGATTTATTGTATAGAATTCTAATGTTTTTCTCCATATTCTTAACTGCTTGGTAGACAGTGTGATTATCTTGAACAAAATTCGACAGAGCTTAATAATTAATGCTGACCACATTGCCTCCTATTGTTGCGCCAACGATTATTATTATATTTATAATTTTAGCTGCAGGATGAATAAAAAGTGACTCTTCTAAGGCAGATTTTTGTTTATTGGTCCCCACATTTTGGGATGTGTTGAGATTGGAGAAAATCTCATAATGGACTAGTTTCTTTTGTATCGATTCAACTTCTTGAGGAACGTGATGCAGAGTGCAACCTGCTGCATTTAAACACCTTCTTTTGTAAATTGCTTATTGCATTAGATACCACGGTCGCCACCCTCTCTACATCTGTCACACCCGATTTGTTCGGAAACGGCTAGACTGATTGTCAAGAAAATTGGTAAGAGCGTGTGATCTGTTGTTCCCTTTACATGCAGCAAGTGGCGCCATTTTGTGTTAAGTTTAGGGGAGGGGCTCCCCATACATATGAATGGAGGGAGCAACATTTTTTCACAAAATGTGGTCATGTGAGCTATGAAATGAAAGCGCTCAATTAGTATTTTCGAAACTGGTTCCATATTTGATTTCAGGTGAAACATAGGAGTGTGAGGGCTCAAAATATGACCATAAAAAGTCTAAAAGGTCTCGTTCTCAGAATCTATCCAACCGATATATCTGAAAAAAAATCACACTAGTGCATCTCTACGAAATCTAGGTCCCAAAATACATCAGGTTTCCATATCTGTACAAATAAAATTAATGACAGTATATTTCCATATTTTGGAAATTTACCCGGCAACCCCCTTTATGTCCATCCCAGAAGTACATGGGTGGCATGGGTGTAAGGGATAACATAATGCATACTTTCCCCAAGGTTGAAGAAAATCCAATTATTATTAACAAAGTTATAGGGAGTGAAACTTTGAAACTTTTTGTGAATTTCGTGGGTTCTACAACGTGTATGACGTCACCATCCCGTATCAATTCGTCAATATCGCAACGAAGTGAGTTCACATGAATAGGGTGTTGTTGTTTTTGTTTTTTAGTCATTTATGTATGAATAGCAATTACCCCAAGCTGACATATGTTTTTTTTTTTTTTGTGCGTCCACGGAGGTGGAAAATCTTAGAAAGACATGTCCGCCGCAGCTCCGCCGCCCGAACGGCGGAACAACAGCGGGCGCGTGTGGGATTCACACCCACTAAAAACCACCCCCGGTCTCTCCAGCCCCAGCCCCGCGGGACCACCATTGAGGTATTACTTCGCGGGGTAGGTTTGCTCTTAGGCACTCATCCTTCTCCTATTTGCAGCTTTCCTCCTTCTTTGTTCCTTCAGCAACTCCTCCTGCATTTGGATGATTGCGGAGCTAACCGCAAGCCACTTCTCCTCGGACTCCAGCATCTCAGTAACCAAGCTCTCCGGGGTCCCGCTCCTGCCCAGCACCTGGTTTAAGCTCCTTCTCTCCATCGCAAATCGTGGGCAGTGAAACATCACATGCTCTGGATCCTCCGGTATGCCATCGCATCTGGGACAGTTCGGAAAATCATCCAACCCAAAGCGGTGCAGATACTGCCTGTAGCAACCACCGTGTCCCGTGAGGAACTGGGTAATGTGGTAATTGGTATCCCCATGTTTTCGCTCAAGCCACACCCTAATGTTGGGAATGAGCCTGTGCGTCCACCGACCTTTCGCAGACTCGTCCCATCTGCGTTGCCAGAGATCAAGCGACTCTGACCTTGCCGCATTTCGACGCTGTGCATGCCCCTCCATATGTCTTGCATTGTACAGGACACTCATTTCTTTGGCCAGAATGTCAACCGGGATCATGCCTGCCACCACCAATACTGCCTCATCTGATGTGGTTCTAAAAGCACTGCAAACCCTCAAAGCCATCCGCCGGTAAACCGAGTTCACCTGCTTCCGTCTCTGAGAGATTGCAAGCGCCTCTGTCCACACAGGCGACGAGTAGAGCAGGATGGAGCGCACCACTCCGGCTAGCACCAACCTCCGGCAATGTTTCGGCCCACCAATATTTGGCATCATTTTTGCAAGCGCCGTGGTGGCACTGGCTGCCTTTTGGCATGCATACTCTACCTTTTCCCTAAAACTCAATTTGGTATCAATTATTACCCCCAGGTATTTGATAGTCGGCTTTGATACGACCGTATGTCCACCGACCTCCACTTTTACAGTATTATTTTTCCTGCGTTTCGTTATCAAGACCGCTTCCGTTTTCGCGTCCGCCAAGGTCAGCCCGGCCTTTTCTAGCCAGGACTTTACCGCTCTCACTGTTTCCGTTGCGTAAACCTCCACATCTTCTGGGTTTTTTGCTGCAACAACCACAGCTAGGTCATCAGCAAAGCCGACAATCGTAGTCCCCTCTGGGACGGGAAGAGCAAGCACCCTATTATACATGATATTCCACAACAGGGGACCAAGTACCGATCTCTGTGGTACCCCGGCTGTGACAATGTACTCTTTGGGGCCCTCATCCGTCCCGTACCAGAGAGTCCTCTCTGAGAGGTAGTTTTCCACCAAATTCGCAAAGTATCCGGGGACACCTATGTCAGCCAACGCCCCTTTAATTCTATTCCAGTTGGCCGAGTTGAATGCGTTTTTGACATCCAACGCCACCACGGCACAGCAGCCGCCAGAAATCAGTGGACCTTTTGCCAGGTTTACCACCATGCCAATTGCAACGACCGTAGAGTGGGCGCGTCGGAAACCAAATTGGCGTTCCGACAAACCATTGCTGGCTTCGACGATGGGCAGGAGTCTGTTGTAGATGACTCTCCCCATCATCTTCCCCATTGTATCCAACAGGCAGATAGGACGATACGACGCTGGGTTTCCAGGTTGCTTGCCAGGCTTCGGAAGCAACACCAACTTTTGCTTTTTCCACTGGGCAGGGAATATTCCTTCTTTTAGGCACGCCTCGAAGGTGTTGGCGAAAAGGTCGGGCCTAGTCTTCACTGCCAGTTTCAAAGCTCGGTTGGGGATGCCATCCAAACCTGGGGCCTTGTTGTCACCGAACCTACCACATATTTCCCGCAGCTCCTCCACAGTTACAGGCGGTATTATGCCGTCATTTGGCTGGACAAAAACTTGCCTTCCCCTATTTTCGTGGTGAGGGAACAGAGTGGTAACAATCTGTTTCAGGAGGTCACCTGGGGTGATTTCCGCAGCCTTTTCATCACCACCCTGTAAGCCTCGCCCCAAGGGTTTATGTCGGCATGGTCGCACAGCTGTTTGAAGCAGTTCTTTTTGCTCCTCCGAATGGCTTCTTTTAGGCGGCCACGCAATTGCTTGTGTGCCTTCTCTCGACCGTCGCCACCGGGTTTTTCCCTGAGCCTCTGGCAAAGCCTCCTTGCCGGAAAACATGCGGCTCGCAAACTTGCGATTTCATTGTTCCACCGGTAGTTGGGTTGCCTATTGGGGAGCAATCGCCTTCTGGGTATAGTAGCATCGCATGCTTCCGTCACCCATCGAGTGATCTGGGTGGCTTTCTCTCCAGCTGTACCATTCAAGGATATGTCGGATTTGAGCACCGCGGAAAACGTGTCCCCCTCGAACGCTTTCACTGTCCAGCCAAGCATACCACCCGGCATTTTGCGAAAACTCTTTTTCGAGCTCGATCCGCCCTTGATCTCTATGCAGATTGCCTGGTGGTCGCTGTGAGTATAGTCCTCACTGACATGCCAAGCGATTCTACTGGCTAAAGTGGCACTCACGTATGTCAGGTCCACTACAGACCCCAGGCCCCTTCCCCAGAAAGTGTACGAATTGAAATCGCCTCCTATTATGATCAAACAAGAGCAGCAAGCATCCGCTCATACTCGACGAGTGTAGCGCTGGGTGGAGTATAGCAGCTGTAGATGTGGATGCCCTTCACCTTCGCTCTGATGAAGCCCTCCTCCGGGTGCTCCATTATTTCCTGGAAGACTTGTTCTCCACAAGTCCACAGCGCTGCTTGGCCCGTTTGGTCCCTGACCCAAACGCTACCACCGCGGTTTCGGTATGGTTCACTTAGTATGGCCACATCGATGTTTTTCTCGCGGATGGTTTACGCGAGTAGATCCTGCGCCGCCTCGCAGTGGTTGAGGTTGATTTGTATCAACCTCATCTGCGATTTGTGCTAAGGGCTCTCCTGTATTCCCGGCACCTGCTGCTGCCCGCAATGTGCCAATGGTCCACACCCTCCTTTCCTTTGCACAGTAGACAATTTTGGGCAGCTCCGCAGTCCTTGCTGATATGGCCTTCCTCCTTCGTCGTGATTTCATCTATATCTTTGCAGATTATAGTGATCTCCGGCCTGCTAGCTCTTATGTCGGCTTCCTGCCCTAAAGTCTTCCCGATTTGGCTTAAGAATTTGTCCGCGGTTACATCCTTGGATTTCTTAAGTTCCAACATAAGATCTCCCTTCTGCGACCGTCTAATACGGCTGACGTTGTCTCCCAAATTGGTGAGTTCGGGGTCTGCCTTCACTTTCCTGAGAATGTCGGCGTATGACCCTTCGCCTCGTTTGGAAATGAAAATTACCTCCGGTCTAATCTTCCTCCGATAATTTCTTTTCCGCGGTTCTACCTTCCTCCAAGCTTCCGCATCCGCCTTTGAAGGTTCGATCCCTTTTCACGAGGTAGCCACTGCAGTATTTTCCCTGGTAGCTTCAGACGTACTTTTCATGAACTCCGCCTTTTTGGGAGCTGACATGTGTATGTAGGTATAAAGTATATGCGTGCTAATGAAGTTTGCAGGTAGTGTCTAATTCAGATAGATATATATATATATTTGTACATTAAACTAGGCGTATTTAATATACGTACTATACATGCACATATGTATGCTTTTGTGCACAAAGTAAATTAGAAATATGGGTACGAGCAATTTATATACCTCCGAATATATGTACAGTATTCGGAAATGGGCAGTTTGTTTGTTTAAGGTGAGGATAATATCTATGGCTGTAATATGTACGTATGTCTTGTCATCATCATCATCAACGGCTCAACAACCGGTATCCGGGCCTGCCTTCATAAGGAACTCCAGGCATCCCGGTTTTGCGCCGAGGTCCACCAATTCGATATCTCTAAAAGCTGCCTGGTATCCTGACCTACGCCATCGCTCCACCTTAGGCAGGGTCTGCCTCGTCTTCTTTTTCTACCATAAATATCGCCCTTATAGACTTTCCGGGCTGGAGCACCCTCATCCATACGGATTAAGTGACCCGCTCACCGTAACCTATTGAGCCGAGTTTTATCCACAACCGGACGGTCATGGTATCGCTCACAGATTTCTTCGTTGGACTACGGAATCGTCCATCCTCATGTAGGGGGCCTAAAATTCTTCGGAGGATTTTGCTCTCGAACGCGGCCAAGAGTTCGCAATTCTTCTTGCTAAGAACCCAAGTCTCCGAGGAATACATGAGGATAGGCAAGATCATTTTCTTGTACACTAAGTGCTTTGACGCTATGGTGAGACGTTTCAAGCGGAACAGTTTTTGTAAGCTGAAATAGGCTCTGTTCGCTGCCAACAACCGTGCGCGGATTTCATCATCGTAGCTGTTATCGGTTGTAATTTTCGACCCTAGATAGGAGAAATTATGAAACATATGTCTTGTAGTTTGGAAAAATATGAAGGAGTATACTGGATTTGTAGCTATAATGTACGTTGAAGTTTCTTACATAAGATGAATACAAAACCTGTATACCCGAAGCCCGAGCTACCGGTATTCCATTTTGGTCCACAGATAGACATGTTCAGTTTTCAGCTCTGACATTAGTTGTAAAGTGGGCGTGCGCAACGGAGGGGATTTGAGAGTATACTTTTTATGTGAAGGGTCAATTTCTAAGGGTTCCTTGGAAAAGAAATCTTATTAAAATTGATTCACTATCTGTCTCTCTGTCTGTTCGTCTATCCGTCTGTCCGACACACTCACTTTCATCAGAAACGGTTAAACTGATTGAGACGAAATTTGGTGCGAAGGCGATCTACATTGCTCTACGGTGGGCTTACCTTAAAGGAAGAGTGCAAATTCTTTTTTCATCCGATATAGATGACTATATCGGATGAAAAAATGGGGTATCAAGTGAAAGGTCCTGATTAGTACTTTTTGAGACAGATTGTTTTAAATTTAGTTGCAAAGAGGAGGATGACAATGACCCAAGGACCCTTTCTCGGAAAATACCCAACTGAAAAATCTGAAAAAGATGTGGTGGTCCACGCGCTTGGTGTCTAGGTCTCGTTACGATAATTGCTCAAATAAAGTGAATAGTAGTATATTTTCATATTTTGGAAATTTACTGCGAACCCCCTTAAGTTCGTCCTAGATCCTCATTTTGCAGCAAGTTAGGCTTGGGAGCATCCTATTGGAAAGTTTGATAAGAATTGTACCATTATCAACAAGGTTATAGAAGGTCAAAGTTGCTCCTTTTTCGCAAAATTACTACTCCCTAAGGAATAATATTTCAGTACCACGTCGAATTGAATATCGGGTATATTCAACATATATACATTACGAGCGATATATAAATGGTACTATCATGTTGCCAAACATTCTCATATAAAAAATGTACAGAACCTTTCATACCTGAAGCGCCTAGCTTCTGATTTGTTAGAAACTACTTATCCGGAGAATCTAAAAATACTGACGATGATGCCCTTGTGTGTATATGTGTGTGTATGGTGGGGGAGAAGCTACAAATTCTGAGCACTCAGGCCGTGTTGATCCATTGTACTCGCCACCCCCGTCTAACGGAATATTTCGGATTCGTTAACGTATCGTAGGATTTCTGTTAGTGGATATGATGCTACCCGTCGCAACTGGAGAACATCGGCACCAAAGATGTGATGGCCGATGCGTCCATAGGCGAGGCATTCACGTAGGAAATTCTCCGCTTCCTCATTACACGAGGGACACGTGTCATCTTGAGTAATTCATTATTCAGAACATATGCCCAACTAGTGAATTATGGCCTGCCAGAATGCCCACAATACACCTGCAAGTCCTCCTGCTTTTCGACAGGATAAACTTTGCAGTACGCGGTTTTGGCAGGAAAAGTTTGGTGGATTGAGCAGCATATAGGCTCTGCTACCTGTCATTGTGGGAAGCTTGTTCCCAGTTTTCGAAAACAGATTTAGCCAATGCTACTGATACTCCAATTGCTGGCTCCGGTCCCGGCATAGGGGGGATTGACCCCTCTTTCGCTAAAGCGTCCGAGATTTCATTTCTCTCTACGCCACAGTGACCAGGTAGCCAGAGTATTTCCACCGTTTTGAATCTAGACATAGAGTTCAAACGGTTTCTGCATTCCTGGACGATTTTCGAGGTGATCAAAAAACTACTTAATGCGCTCAATGCAGCTTGGCTGCCACTGCAGATTGCGATGCGCCTCCCCCTTAACTGCTCGTCAATCACCAAGTTTGCCGCCCTTTGGATCGCATAAACTTTGGTTTGAAAAACCGTTGCATTTTGTTCCAAAGGAAAATCCCACTTCTCGTTTTTATTCGAGAGGTAGACTCCGGCTCCAGAACCCTCTTCTGTTTTAATAAGATACTTAATATAATTATCCCTGCCGACGGTTCACTATCAAGGAACCCATTTCTAGAGTGTCAGTTGACATTTTCTCGCCCCAGCCATCAGCTTTATCCACGGCCGTTTAATGCGTCAACAGAAGCGAATTCACCAGCGATGAAAACCCTGAAACCCATTTTCCATGAATAGCGGCCGAATCGAAAGCAACCAATAAACAAGTCGAGAAACTGGAAGCTGGACGCTTCAGGTATGAAAGATTTTGCGTATTTCTTTTATAAAGAGATTTGAGTGTACGTTTGTCCCATTAATACGTTGCACGTAATATATGCATATATTACATGAGAATATAATGAATTTCACTTGAAAGTGATTCAAGTGAAATTCACATTCAAAGTATTGCAAGGAAGAAACAATCTTGACCTATTATAATTTTCCTTGCAATAGTGCGATTTCTACCAAACTTGGTAGGATTGTGGCGCGGCAGGATTCGCAGCATTCGAAATTTATTTCGAATGTTGCGAGCGAATAGATGGCGCGGATCTATCCACTTTGCGCGGCACGCCAAGGGAGTGGAAGATCGCAGTAATTATGTTTTTCAGACCTGTCACTGAATTTAATTAATTAAGTTGAAAATTGCTAAAGAATACGGAAGTCCTTTTTGAGTTCGTAAAAATAGAATTTGAGTTAAGTTTTGCTGTATAGAATTCGCGTTGAGTTTGCTGTATAGAATTCGCATTGAGTTCGCTTAAATATATTAATAAAAATAAGAAGTAATGTTAATTACTTAAATTGAATTACTTAATTGGTGACCCCGGAACTCGCACCAACAGCATCAACAACTAAGATCCCGAATTCCCAGAACCTGCAAAATTGAAAAACTCAAGCACATCATCATCCCCATCAACGAATCGCAGTCTGCGCAAGCACAATCGCCCAGCAGGCAGCCGCAACAACCGATTGGAGATAAGTAAGAGTTCCGCAGCCGCAGCCGCCATCGCTGCCGCAGCCACTTTCGCCGCCGCACTCAACTCCACCATCGCCGCAGAGGTCGAAGCCGCCGCCGTCACCGCCGTAGCCGCTACCGTCGCAGCCGACACCAATATCACCGCTGCAACCATCGCTATCGCAGCAGGAGCCGAAGGCTCCGCCACCATCGCCGCCTCCTCAGCAGGTGCCGCCGTTTTAGTTGTTATACGTTAATTGTATTTCACTCTAAGTCAATATTAAAAGTGAATAATTGTCCACCATCGCCGACATTGGTGAAGTTCTATTAACGACAAAAATTCGTCCGAGCAACACGGCAGAAATAGAACTTCCAAGGACTGAGAAATCCTTTCAAAACATCAGTAGACCGTACGGCAAGCGATTTTCACGCGTTCGCATCTACAGTTGAGTGTGGAGTGCCGTGGTAAACATCACGAAAACGTGTCACATCTCCACATCCCGAGTCGGAGCAGAGGCAAGAAAGAAAAACGCGAGAAAACCTTCTCTACACAGTGTACTGCGCGACACACGTCGGACCCTCACCAGAAGTGGATTTTCACGCGACTTCCCGTACGCACGCCCTCCTGCACAACACCTTTCACGCACCGGACTAGTCATCATTGCCACAACGATCAACAACGGCAACAAACGGACGTCCCCAGCACCGCCAACGCCGCAGCTACAGCCGACAAACAACGAGGAGTTATACTTAAGAGAAATTATTATTCATTTATATATAATATTTATTTATTTATTCAGTTAAAAAAAATAGTAATAAAAAAATTGAAATCGCTGCAAGAGACGGCGTGCAGGTGTTTAGCATCGCGAGTCCTCCATTCTCATTGGTGGTGTTTTTGGTCTGCGCTGGATAGCGTCCGCTTCGTTTTTTCTCGTTTCTTGTGTGCATTTGTGGGTGCGACCTGCCGTGTCGGTGTAAAGTTCACCGCGTTTCAGTATAAACTCACCGCGTTTACATCTCAATCTCGTACTTCCCTGTAAGAAAAATGTCTTTTGACAATAAAGACACGGCAGGCCCATCGGACCCGCAAGTGACCGCCCTCGCCGTACGCGTTCCTCCGTTTTGGCGGCGGAACCCCGAGCTGTGGTTCGTGCATTTGGAAGCACAATTCCAAATGTCCGGCATCACATCGGACGCGACCCGTTTCAACTACGCGGTGGTCGGCCTGGACGAAGAGTCCATACTTCTGGTGTCCGACGTGGTGAAGTCGACATCGTACGTGCAGCTCAAGAGCGAGTTGATCAGGCGCCTGTCGGCAAGCGAGTCGGCAAAATTAGACCACTTGCTGGCAGGTTTAACCTTAGGTGATCGAACTCCCAGCCAATTGCTTCGTGAAATGAGGCAATTGGGTGGGAGTAAGATCGGCGAAGACCTGATCAAGTCGCTCTGGCTGCGTCGGCTCCCGGAGGGCACCCAGGCGATCCTCGCTTGCGTCTCCGGTTCCTTGGAGGAACTGGCAGCGACGGCCGACCAGGTTCAGGAGGTGTACGTACGCCCAACCTTGGCGGCCGTTCAACCACCGTCGGATGAGGTGGGTGAATTGAGGCGCGAGATTGCTGCTTTAACAGCCAGTATGGCCGAGATGCGGGCGACGTTGGACGCTCAGCGTTCGGGCGCCAGATCGCGAGCACGCTCACGGTCTGCCACCCGAAAAGGGCGATCAGGTAGCAGGTCGTCAAGACAGTCCACGGACCAAGGGATTTGCTGGTACCACCGCAGATTCGGGGATAAAGCGACAAGATGTACGCTACCGTGTAGATTCTCTTCTACCGCAAAAAACTAGGTCCGCGGGGAGTCTTGGCGGCGGCCACCCAGAACGCAGCGCCACGTCGCCTAACTATTTTCGACCCCCTCAGCAGGCGCAACTACCTCGTCGACACGGGTGCGGAGGTTTCGGTTCTTCCCGTACCCCAGCATCATCAACTTTTCCCTCAACCGCTCAAACTTGCGGCAGCAAATTCCTCCCGCATAAACACGTACGGGTATAGGCAAGTGGACGTGAGTCTTGGCTTGCGTAGGACGTTTTCGTGGCGTTTCATCCTGGCGGATGTCAGCTTCCCCATACTAGGCGCAGACTTCCTGTGTCACTATGGATTGCTGGTGGACTTGCAAAACAAGTCTCTTATAGATTCCACGACCAACCTTAATTCGTCGGGACATATGGTATCTCACCCAGGCAATAATCTTTCCGTTCTTTTAGAAGACATTACCGACTCTCGTGTTCGGGCACTTCTCCAAAAGTTCAGCCAGATTACTACCAACTGTAGTCTCTCCAAACCAGTGAAGCACAATGTGCAGCACCACATTATCACTACTGGTTCCCCGATCTTCTCGAAGGTGCGTCCTCTACCATCTCAGAAACTGGCAATTGCACGGAAAGAGTTTGAACAACTCGTTCAACAGGGTATCTGCAGGCCCTCAAACAGCTGTTGGTCTTCCCCACTGCATATGGTCCCTAAGCCAAACGGCGAATGGCGCCCATGTGGGGATTACAGAAGGCTAAATGCACAGACTGTTCCTGACCGATATCCAATTCCACTCATCCACGACTTTGCGCATCACCTCGCGAATTGCCGCATCTTTTCGACCTTGGACTTAACCAAGGCTTATCACCAAATCCCAGTAGCTCCTGAAGACATTCCAAAGACGGCAATATGCACACCCTTTGGACTCTTCGAGTTCACCCGAATGACTTTCGGATTGTGCAATGCGGCGCAAACCTTTCAAAGGTTCATTCACTCAGTCCTGCGAAACCTCGAATTCTGTTTCGTATATTTGGATGATGTTTTGGTCGCTTCTTCCACTGAGTCTGAGCACTTAGCCCATCTCGAGTGCATTTTTCAACGTCTCCTTGAGGCCGGTTTAGTCCTAAACGTTGAGAAATGCAAATTCCTTCAACAACAGGTGAGATTCCTCGGCCATTTCATTTCCCCTGAAGGAATACAGCCCGACCCAGACAAGGTGCAAGCTATCACAAGCTTCCCGCGTCCAAAGACAGTGAGGGAGTTGAGGAGGTTCTTGGGCATGCTAAACTTCTACCGTCGTTTCCTGCCCAAGGCCGCCCATCACCAGTCCATTTTGAACGCGTACTTGTCTGGCCCCAAAACTAAGGACACACGAGAGATCGTGTGGTCTGAAGAGGCTATCTGCGCGTTTGACAAATCTCGTCAACAACTGGCTGACGCTACACTCTTGGCATTCCCTCTGCAAGATGCACCCCTAGCCGTTTTTGTTGATGCCTCTGACATCGCAGTAGGTGCTGCCCTTCACCAAAAGGTGGACCAAGTTTGGCAGCCATTGAGCTTCTTCTCGAAGCAGTTGAATCCCGCTCAACGGAACTACAGCACCTACGATCGCGAACTGCTCGCCGCATACCTGTCCATCAAATACTTCCGTTTCTCCCTAGAAGGCAGGCCGTTCACAGTGTTCACGGACCATAAGCCTCTCACGTTCGCTTTGAAACAGAAGCCCGACAAAGCGTCCCCTCGTCAGCTTCGACACCTGAGCTTCATAAGCCAGTTTACGTCGGACATCCAGCACGTGTCCGGGAAGGACAACATTGTTGCTGACGCTTTGTCTCGTGTCTCCGAAGTTAACATCCCCGCCTCACTCGATTTCTCGGCTATTGCCAAGGCGCAAGTGGATGACGCAGCACTTCAGAGCCTCAAGTCCAACCCCAAATACAAATTTCGGGAGTTGCCCATCTTCGGCTCAAACCTCTCGCTCTGCTGCGAAGACTCGGAAAAGGGACCTCGGCCATACATTCCGGCCACATTTCGCAAGGAAGTGTTCCACGCAGTTCATGACTTGGCGCACCCCGGCATCAGGACAACAAACCGGTTAGTCACCGGAAAATACTTCGGGCCCTCCATGAACAAGGATATTAATTCCTGGGCCAGAGAGTGCATCGCATGCCAAAAATGTAAAGTCTCCAGGCATGTTAGGAAAGAAGTGGGCTCATTCCCCCGCACTACCAAGCGTTTCCACACCATACACCTCGACATTATAGGGCCTTTGCGAGACTCGCATGGTTATAAGTATTGCCTCACAATCATCGACAGGTTCACGCGGTGGCCTGAGGCAATACCTCTGAAAGACATCACGGCGCAATCATGTGCTGAAGCCCTCTGTCGAGAGTGGATACCTCGCTTTGGCGTCCCTGCAGTGGTCATCACTGACCAGGGAATGCAATTTGAGTCCACCCTTTTCTCCGAGTTAGGCAAACTCCTTGGTTTTAAACGCCAGCGGACTACGGCATACCACCCACAATCCAATGGGATGTTGGAACGTTGGCACCGGACGCTGAAAGCCGCCATTATGGCACGCGACGACCCGTCCTGGACGCAAGTCTTGCCTCTCGTCCTACTCGGCCTTCGTACAACCCGCCGAGAGGAATTTGCTGCCAGCCCCGCGGAGCTGGTTTACGGGGAGAACCCAAGACTCCCAAGCGATCCGGTCTTCGACAAGAGATCGGGTCTCACGGAGTCGGGGTTGGTGCGTCTGCTGAGGGACAATCTCCGGCGCATCAAGGCGCCACCACCCACTCGACACTCGTCCATACCTGCTTGTTCGCCCAAGGAACTGGACACATGCACGCATGTGCTGATCAGAACGGATGCCGTCCGGAAGCCGCTGCAGCCTCCATATGAGGGCCCGTACCGCGTTCTCGAGCGGGGAGAACATTTCTTCCAGCTCGAGATCGGTGGTCACAAAAAGGCGGTCTCTTTGTCCAGGCTGAAACCCGCGTGCGCCCCGAAGCAACGTCGTGTCCGCTTTGTGGATTAACGGCGAACGAAGTTCGGGGATCAGTCGCTGAAACCCCCTAGGTTTCATCTGGGGGCGGAGTGATGTGGCGCGGCAGGATTCGCAGCATTCGAAATTTATTTCGAATGTTGCGAGCGAATAGATGGCGCGGATCTATCCACTTTGCGCGGCACGCCAAGGGAGTGGAAGATCGCAGTAATTATGTTTTTCAGACCTGTCACTGAATTTAATTAATTAAGTTGAAAATTGCTAAAGAATACGGAAGTCCTTTTTGAGTTCGTAAAAATAGAATTTGAGTTAAGTTTTGCTGTATAGAATTCGCGTTGAGTTTGCTGTATAGAATTCGCATTGAGTTCGCTTAAATATATTAATAAAAATAAGAAGTAATGTTAATTACTTAAATTGAATTACTTAAGGATAATGCTCTATATTATAGCCTAAAGTGATTCAACATTTTGTGGTACTAGGATGTACTTAAGGGGATTTTCCAGCCAGTTACTAAAAATTATAGTAATATACTATGATATTATTAACTTTACTTTTTTAACTTTATTTCGGAGCTTAGGTACCATATAGAGGCAACCTCTTTTCAGATCTTTCGGTTGAGTAGTTCCTGAGAATGGGTCCGTTATAGAAATGATCAATTTCGACCCCCCGCATTCCCCACCTTTCCAGCAGATGTCAAAACTAAGGCTGGCATCGGAAAATACTAATCGAAACCTTTTCATTTGATCCCGCACATGACTATATTTGGTGAAAAACGAATATGGACCCTCCATTTACATATATGGAGGCACCCCCTTAAGCTCGACGTAGAATGACGTAATTCACTGCATGCGTGAGCGTTCCCAGTTTACACCTTCCCACCAAATCTGGTGTCAATCGCTACAACTGTTTCCGAGAAAAATGCGCGTGACAGACAGACAGGAAACCGATTTTTGATTTGCTTTACACAGAACCTTAAAAAGACTGAAGCAAACGGAATTCGTTCAAAAAAATCACTTAGTAATCTAGCTTACCCGTTCCCAAACGGAGGGGTCCATATAAGTCTTTTGCAGGAGACATGGTCGAATAAATTGATCCATCGCTGCTTCCAGCGTTTTTGTTTCATATGATCCATGCTTCATTGGTGTCGAATCGAGCAATGTGGTCATTCCTCGGGTTGAAATATCGTCACAAGTGTCACTAACATGGTCAAAGTATTCCTAGAATGCAAAAGTACGTAAAAGATGATACACAAAAACTCTAAAATAGGAAGTTCACTTACAATTAACTTCAGAAGATACCGAAATTGCTGGTAAATATGAAAAATTCGTATGTAAAGTTTCTGGTGTTTAATCTCCAATTTAAGCTTCCTCACGTCAAGTTTTTTGTTGGCTCGAATTCCAGCCAGGTCATTATATTTATATTGCATGTCATCGAAAGCACTTGATTCCACTTCAGATAACTTCCGAGAAGCAAACTAGGGAAAATTGAATAACTTTTATTAAAGGGACCAGTCCTCTTTATAGGAATATAGAGATAATATAATACGGGGAAAAAGTCAAATACTGATTGCTTGGGTTATGGAAGAATTTATAGATTTCGACGCTGTAAAACTTGTCGTTCCAGCTACAATCACGTTGGCTGTAATCGCGAGTTAAATTATCTAATTGAAAGACAATTATTCTTTCTTAACTTCCTTTATTGGTACCTAAAATTTGACTAAAGTAACACATAATTAACAATTGTCTTTTATACTATGATCAAAACAAAATTACTATCCAAACAAAAGAGATGAACATTTGAATTTTTGCAATGTGTAATGTTTTAGTTTGATTATGTTCTAACAAATGTACACAACAAAAGACATTTAAATTGATGTTCTGGAGTTTAGTGTTTTGGGAGATGATATCGTTTTGTCTGGAGTTTAATGCTGAGAGATGATGCAAATGCTCTTTTAATGATGCAAAATTTGGTAACATATCTATGTGGAGATAGTGAATGGTCTTGAGATTGATCCTGCTGCTTTTATCTGGCCTCGCACATTGGTCGTATGGGCTTCGATAGTCTTGTAATGGATGTCAATGATAGGCCTCTTATTCAGGATGGTAAACAGCTAAAGAGGTGGGGAAGAGCAGTTCGCCATGATTCTAAGATGTATAATATCCGGTGAAGTTTCACCTCTTTTGGATGATGCTACCATAACATACGGATACGAGTTGCCGTCCAAATAGATGTGGAGCCATTCTCGTCACCAATATAGTAAAGCAGGGCAAGACTGACGCGCATGGCGGGTCCCCCACGGAATTGTTTCTTCAAGCCCTAGCAGTCTCTGTAGAGTATTTACTGCTATTTATTCGTAATGTATATGTCAAAAACGCGATCGACAAACCGCAGGTTGGTTTCTATTGTGAATCGTATCACGATGCATTAATTAACACCGCTGAGATCATTGTGAAATGGCGTGGAACTTAGAACCATATTTCATCTACTCTCCATAGATTTGTAAGCTTTTTCTGCGTAAATTAACGACACATGACAGAATGGTGTATCACATTAAAATAAGTGGTCCATTTTAGTAAACACGAATTTACATTGAGTTGAGAATAGTTGTAATTATCGAATAGAATTTAAAACGATGTTATTTTCGCTGTAGCTAATATAATTCGAAATAAAATCAATTCAGAAATAAACTAACCTCCATTCATAGCTGCAATGGTAGAATAAATGCCAGATGTTAGATATTGTTTCCGATGCTATGCAGGTTTTTAAGGTTTTGTTTGTAAAAGAAAATCTTATAAAAATCGGTTCAATGTCTGTCTGTCCGTCTCTCTGTCTGTCTGTCACAGGCACTTTTCTCAGAAACGGCTATACCGATTGACACGAAATTTGGTGAGAAGGTGGGAACTGTGGACCCCCAGACATGCAGTGAGTAATAGCCTTCTATCCTTCTACGTTGAGATTTTAAAATTTTTCTTTACCAAATATAGTCATGTGGTGTATGAAATGAAAGGTCTTCATTAGTACTTTTAGAAGAGATTTGTTAAAAAGGCGGGGAGTGGGAGGGACGGAAAGTGATGGTTTCTTTAACGGACCCATTCTCAGAAACTACTCAACCGAAAAATCTGAAAAAAATCATGAAGCTGCCTCTATACGGTACCCAGGCCTCAAAATACTCTCCATATCGATATCTGTTCGAATTATGTTAATAATAGTATATTACCATATTTTTGGGAAAATTGAGTAAAACCCCCCTTATCTTTACCTCAGAGTTATAAAAGTTGGTAGTAGTATAAAATATAATATGAAGCATATTATCTCCAACTTTAATCAAAATCATACCATTAGTAACAAAGTTACAGTAGCTCAAAGTTGTCTTTACCGTGCAAATTTACAACCCGAAGTACTAAATCTGACATGCTAAATGCATATTCTTAACAGGCTACGTAAAAGTGGGATAATTCTACACTCAAATATACTCGCAGAAGAAGTGAACGAAACCTTTCATACCTCAAGCGCCCAGCTTCCGGTTTCCCGACTTGTTCAATAATAAATCGTACATAGCTATGAATTCAAAACATTTTTTTCAATATTTCCACATTCCAAGATATATTTACATAATAAAGACAGATATTGTGCTCATCCTAAACAAACAAACAATGCCTGCACCTTACAGTGACACATACATATACATCGCATTTCATCTAAAGTGTTCGAATATTTTCTCTTTACTCCCTACACAAAAGCATTAGCTCAGATATTTATATGTACGTAAATTGACTACTTCTGGTACTAACTTACCTACGTATCCATCTTAGTTGGATACATATTCCCAAACTTCATTGACATATATGTATTTGTATATCTCGAGTAATTGACGCCGACATATAAATAACTATGAAAAAAAATACAAAAAGGAAAAATAAAATGTCCCCGTTACCTGCTGCTCATATGTGCATATTTGATGATGACGCCATACACAATGCAATAAATTCACGTCAAGGAGTAAATTTTGACCATCTATTACTTTGTTACATCTTATTACGTATCTGAACTTAAAGAGTGTTTTCGAGTAAATTTCTAAAATATGGTAATATGCTATTATTATTAACCTTGTTTAAACAGGTATCTGAATGGGATGTATCTTCTGGCCTGGATTTTGTATAAGTGAAATATTGTGATTTTTTTCAAATTTTCGGTTGTATAAGAATGTAACCTCTTACCATTTTCGGGTCATACATTTTGAGCTCGCACCCCTTACGCTTCACCCAATGTCAGAAACAATACCAATGGAGCCCTTCCGTATGATACCCCACATGGCCATATTTTGTGAAAGAAATTTTACACTTCCCTAGTAGAACGAGTGGTAGGACCTGCGAGCAAGAAGGGTCGTCTTGGGCGATTATAGCGGCCTTCAGCATCCTGTACCACCTTTCGAGCATCCTCTTTGGCTGCAGGTTGCACGCGGTTGTCAGGTGGCGTTTAAAGGGGTCATCCCGTGTGAACTGATAAGACCTGCCGCGGTAATTAATAGATAATTAGGTTCATAATTTCACGCTTTTCTGTTAAAAAGTAATTTAGGTAATTAGTGTTTTTATTATAAATAGAACCGTTGAATCGCAATTGTTGATGAAAGGAGTAAGTAGGCTCCCGAAATACATATATACATAATAAAATAAAATTGTAGTTTGGAGTTAGGTACTGGTCTATCAATTTTAGATTTAACTACAAATAGAAGACAATTACTAACCTCGTAATGGACAGCACGGCGTCGAAACCGCTAGTCATGGGGCGGTTCGACGTCTAGGCGCCACGACAACCAGAAGCACAGCTCTGGCTGCTGCAGCTGTTTCGCCACAATCTGTGGCGACCACTTCAGGAGGTTCGCGTAGGCAGCGGAAGAAATGGACTGAAGAAATGAACCTCTTCGTCATCTGCTCCTACTACGAAATAACGGCGGGGGCGGGTACAACATCTTACCGCCCCTTGTTGCACCAGAAATTCGTCGAGCGTTTCCCGCAATTCGCGCACGTGACTGTGCAGCAAGTCGCAGACCAGTACCGCTTTATTACCCGCAGCGACACAATCCCGGCCACCATCAGGGAACGTGTTCGACTTGAGGTCATCGAGGAAACTGGTGACCGAGAGTCGATGGGGGCAGAGGCGGCGGCACCAACAACACCACGCCGCACTGCAGGCAACAGGTTCAGTACTCGCCGAAGCACTCTTCTCCACCGTCCAGCTGAGATTTCCGCTAAGGTTCGGGACCAATTCCAAAGAGCGTGTATAGAATTCTCGGATATGGATCCTTTGCATAGACCATGTATTCCCAGGCTCTATGCATCTCCAGCAACTCCGGGAATTCTATCTCAAATCAATGATGAGATTGCATCTCGACTGTGTGCTGATATGTCGCTGCTGCAACTACAATCATTTGTGTATTGTGGTGCCTTTGCCTGCTATCAGATGGCACGGTCAGTAGCTTCCCTTTCGCGTTATTGGCTTGAGTGGCCGAAGAGATCAACCATGGAAAATTCGTCTGGAACGTCGGCGGGACTCACTACGGCAGGACATTGCTAGACTCATTCAGATCAAGACTGGAAATGCCAGCCGACGGGTGAGAAATAAAGTGCAAAGGGGACCGGAACTATGCCATCCCCAGTGAGACACACGTAGTTGAAATTCTGGACACACTAAAACAGAAACTTTCTGTCGTATGCAGTCGGTTACGACGGTGGCGAAAGTCATTCCAGACGTGTCCAGAATGCAACATACGCGAGGAACTAGCGGAGTTTTTTCAGATCCCTCAACGAATCCCAACAAAGCGTCCAGACAATACAGTTCTCGGTGACGGAAGCGAAAGAGTATTGGGGTGGACTTTGGGGGTTACCCTCCCAGCATGCTGAATGGATCACCGCCGAAGGCACCCGCCATGCTAATACGCCTGGTATAAATTTTGCGGATGTTACCGAAGAGGAAGTTCGACGAGCCATAAACAGCTCGAAGAACTGGAGGGGCCCAGGTCTGGATCGGGTGCAGAATTTCTGGTATAAGAAATTTACCAGCATACACAGTCGGTTGGCGCACAGCATAAATGAGGTCATGAGTCGGCCGGAGGAATTTCCACCCTTCCTCACTGCAGGGATTACCTACCTTATCCCTAAGGAGGACACGGTGCAGGACCCCGCAGACACAAGATCGATCACTTGCTTACCAACCCTCTACAAATTCATAACGTCCATTATTAGTGGAAGAGTCAATGCGCACCTCGAGACCAACAACATTCTGTCCGAGGAGCAGAAAGGCTGCCGAGTTGGGTCAAGGGGTTGCAAAGAGCAACTCATTATCAACTCGGTAGTTGTAGGACAAGCAAGTAGAGGCCAAAGAAACCTCTTTAGTTGCTATTTCGATTATGCCAAGGCTTTTGATAGCGTTCCGCATACCTGGCTAATCGATATCTTACATCTGTATCGCATTGATCCGAAACTAATAAAGTTTTTGGCGACAGTCATGGAAAGGTGGTACCACCTTATCAGTGCGTACATCTGAGGGTGCTAATACCTCAGGGCTCATGCATATATGGAGGGGCATCTTCCAGGGGGATTCGTTGATTCCTCTTTAGTTTTGTATGGCACTGAACCCCCTTTCATGGCTACTGAATGATGTTAGGCATGATTTTGCAATAAAATATGGCCTATGTGCTAAGTGCGAACTGACACATTCGATGTACTTAGATGACATCAAGTTGTATGCTGGTACTGACAACCATCTTAGAAGACTGTTCCGAATAATAAACATGTTCAGCCGTGATATTCGGATGGAGTTTGGATTAGACAAGTGTCGAATCCAAGCCATCCGCAAAGGTCATCACGAACCGCATGCCGGACTTAGCATTGGTGACCTCCACATCGGATTTATGACCAAGGCAGACTTCTATAAATACCTAGGAATTCTGCAAGGAACCCTTGCTCGAGTTGATGATCTGAAATATACTCAGTTGCCCGAATTCCTGCAACGTGTAAAGCTGGTGCTGAAATCGCATCTCTCGGGGAAGGATAAAATAAGCGCGTTGAATGTGTTTGTTATCCCTTCACTGGCTTATGCATTTGGAATATCGCCGTGGACGAAGACCGATCTGGAAAACCTCCAGCGACGGATACGGACAATTATGTCCAAGTTCCGAATGCATCATCCAAAGTCTGCCGTGGAGCGGAAGAACGTGCCTCGTGACATCGGAGGGCCGGTAGGGGCGTGTTGACGTGGCGGCACAACATCATCGCCAAGTCGACTCGCTGCGCGCTTATTTTTACAGGCAAGAGCAGGCGAGTCCCTTGCATGCGGCTGTCTGTGAGGCAGACTGTGGACTGACTCCACTTAACTTGAAGGATCGATCTTTCAATCCTCTGAGTGGGGTGAAGACGGACCAAGAGCGGATCGATGAATAGAAGTCGAAGGCAATGCACGGTAAACACGTGAATTGTCTTTGGCAGCCATTTGTCGATTTGCATTTGTCGAACAGATGGCTGTGTGCTGGGGAGCTCTTTGCTGAGACGGAGGGGTTCATGTGTGCCATTCAGGACGGCGTGGTCGCCACCCGAGCTTATAAAAAGCTCATCATGAAAGAACGGGTGGAGAACGACCAATGCAGAATGTGTGGTTCAGCGTTAGAGACGTTAGGCCATCTCATTTCTGGCTGCACTGTTATGGCACCGCTGCAATACATCACCAGGCATAATGCTGTATGTAAGGTTATCCATCAAAACCTTGCATACAAGCATGGGCTGATCACGGCAACATGCCCGGTTTACCGATATGAGCTGCAAGCAGTACTTGATAGTTCTGCTTACAGCATGTATTGGGACCGGCAAGTTCTGACTGATCGCCACATTCTACACAACAAGCCTGACCTACTGTTAGTTGACAAGACGGATCGCTCCGCGTATATTATTCATGTTGCTATCCCCCATAATAGCAACATTGAACGGAAATATGTGAAGAAGAAGGTGAACTATGAGCCATTGGCTCGGGAAATCAAAGAAATTTGGCGTCTCGAGCGGGTGGTTGTAGATCCCACAATATTGTCAGCTACAGGTATTGTACCTAAATCCCTCATGGCTTCCCTTGATGTCCTGGGACTTTCGCACAGTCTGGTTCAAACCATGCAGAAGTACACCATTCTGCATACGTGCTCGATGTTGCGGGGAGTACTCAACGGATTCTCCCACTGTTCTACCACTGGCCACCACTACCAGCGCCCCTTTAGTTTTTAAGTAGGTAGGATCGTCCCAGCCTAAATGCTTGGCACTTAGTGCTAGTATTAGGTAAAATCCGACATCCGCCGAGATTGTGATAACTCGGAAATAATAATCGTTGGCGCAACAATCCATATTGGATCAGGGCCTTGAAGTGTGTTAGAGCACTTCATTTAAGATCGCAACGGTACATTATAGAAGGCAAAATGGTCGGCATTGCTCTCGCCCGAGATTATTACCCTGATTTAACTCAGGTACCCATTAACAGCTGAGTTGACTGGTATCCAACATCCAGGAGTTCTCCTGATCATCCTTACTGGTTATTTCCAGTGGATAGCGTTTGAGCTGTTGTTTAATCAAAATCGCTGACTCGCCTCTGGCTTTCGCTCCAGGGTGTCTTAAAAAATATAGCCGGAAACATTTAACTTGTTTAAAAAAAGTCAAGCGACGGCGGCTTTACGGTTTCTTACCAGGGCAGAGGCAAATCGTCAGACGCTGCCTCACCTCTGCCCTGGGAGCAGCGTGACCGTTACGGTCACTTGACTTTTTTAAAAAAAGTTTGGGTGCAAGCCCTGCGAGGGGTCCGTGGACCAGAAAAGAAGGAGTAAGTTGCTCTTCAATTGGTCCGGTCCTGCATTAAGTTGATGCGGACTTAGGACCCCCCTTCATTCTCAAAACGAGAATTTAACTTGTTGTTTTTTCTGTGAAGTGAGTTTTCGATATTAGAAGCAGATGGATGTCATGGGTTTTGAAGAAGAGGATAACTTCGGCTCTCTGTTGGTTTAGGCCTTTTGCATTCTAAATAGCAATTTAGATGGTATTTATCTTTTATTTAATAGAGTCTGCAACATCATATTTTGGTTCTTGATTAGTTCCTGCATCATGACGCTGATAGTATTTTTGAACTGATTCAGATTATTTAACAGTGCAGTAATAATCGAACATAGTTCTTGCTTTGAACTGTCAGCGGCAGGTTCGTCTTGGCCTTGGTTTAGGCAGAGTTTGTGTTTTAGCCACAGAGTTCATGATTTTATTCACAGTTGTTACAGTTTCCGACTGTAGCATCTGTTTTATTCTTGGTGTGACCAAATTCTTGGCAGTTCATACACTGAACAGGACCATTGCTTGATTTTCCTGTGTAAGAGTTTCAGTAAGTTCGTCTTTTATTTCATTGGGATAAACTTGCGGTTCAATGCCCTTGATCACAACGCAACTGGTATGTTTAGTATTATAGTCTTTTCGTAGCGAAATCCTTAGTTATCTATCTAAACCATCCCCAGAATAGTTTTGTATTTTCGTCTGGGTATTCTAAAACATCAAGAAATATCAGCACCACAATGAATCCAATTGTCTGAAATCCATTATACCAACGTCCTACACCAATATAAGCCGAACGTGTTCTTTCTACCTGGAAACTATTGGTAAATTTCTTTAAAACGCTTTCAGGTGAAAACAATTTACTAAAAATGTTAATTACCAATTACGAGCTAATCCTAATAAAATCATCAAATACTCTAACCACCGAGGATTAGTTTGGTGGATAGTGGATGTTGGGTTGGCGGATTTCATGAGATCACCATTGTTAAATGTTAAACGGTTAAGATGGGAATTCCGAGATAAAAGATATTTGCACTTTTTTACTTTCTAGATTTTTTATTAAGGTTTTATGTAAAACAAAACACAATGGGAGGTTTGAAAGAAATTCAACTGCTACTAACAAAGTTATAGAGCGTAAAGCTTTTGTATTTTATAATTCAATGCACTAAGTCGTGTATAACGACATCTTCATATAAAGTGGACTCACCACACAGTACGAAGCACGCGATGGTTACGTGTGGTTATTGTATATTAGCATCAATTAATCAAAGCAGGTGTATATAATGGAGAGATGTTAATAGATATCCGGGAAGCGCCCCCATCAAATGTATGTATACCACCAGCGATATTAAATTCAATTGCGCGTCATATATACATATGTATGCATCAGTACACGGTAGTAGAATATATTTGTTTGTTTAGGATAAGCTGTATTTATGACTTTAATACGTACATATGTATATTTTTCAGTTTGGAAATACATACTTATATGAGGACTACTTTGAATTTTTAGCTATGTACTGTATTCATGCTTATGATGCGACGATCTCTATTTTTTAACAGGATTTCAACGGAATTAGTAGAAGTTCCACTGCACGTTTCAAGGGCTAAGGAGGTTAAATTCTTTGGCTGAATGTATGGTTGAATAGGTGGAGCTTCTTGCCATCGCGGTTGCCTAAGGTATGTTAGGTTAGGTTTGTTTTGGTACTTAGGGCGTTGTCTTATTCGACTAAGAGCATCGGCATTGGCATTTAATTTCACTTTTTTATAAATCACCTACTTATCAAACTTTTCCAACTTAAGTTGCCAACGAATGGGTTTTCAATTAGGGGCTTTTAGGCTCATAGACGATAAGAGTGGCTGATGATCGGTCACAATTTGAAACTTGTAACCGAATTGGTATGGGCGGAAATACGTTGTTGTCCAAACTATTTCAAGGAATTCCTTTTCTGACGTGGAACAATTGATTTCTGTGTCGGTTAGGGTTTTGCTTGCATAGCATATTGGTCTACCTGTGCCAACGGGGCCCTATGATAACACAGCGCCAATAGCGAAGTTACTCGCATCAGTGGTTAATATAAATGGCTTGAAAAAGTGTGGGTACGTTGTTTGGAAAGCTCTGATGTTTTGAAATAGTTTTCACTTAAATCAATAGCTCTATCTTTTTTCAAACATTGAATTGCAGGTTTTATTAGTCTAGCAAAAAATTTTCATTAACTTTCGGTAGTAACCTTCTCTTCTGTTTTTGGGGATGGAATATTTCCTAATGGCTTCAATTTTCTTTTGGTTAGGTTTAACCCTGGCTTGAAATAATATGACCTAAGAAACTAGCTTCTTTCTTCAGAAATTCAGACTTGTCCAATTGGATTTTGAAATTTGCTGCCCTTAGTCTATCGAACACTTTCCTCAAGCTTCCGATATCCTCATGTAATGACATGGAGAGGACGATAATATCGTCGAGGTTAATTCAGAGAGACATATAGTTGCCAGGATGTCTTTTAATAGATTGTCTATTACTTTTTGGTTCATGGCGGGAGCTTCTACTGTAAATGTGTTTTTAGCTGACCTTTGGAGTACATTTCAATCTGGTGGAATTTGGAGTTTGCCCAGAACCTCGTTAATGTTGGAGATTGGGTATTTATCGCTAATGCTTATTAGAATCGAGTCGATGTCTGTCTGTCCGTTTGTCTGTCTGTCGTTCACACCCGATTTAGTCGGAAACGGCTAGACTGATTGTCACGAAAATTGGTAAAAGCATGTGATCTGTTGTTCCCTTTACATGCATCCATTTTGTGTTAAGTTTAAGGGGGGTTGCATGTGAATGGAGGGTGCAAAATTGTTTTTCATAAAATGGGGTCATGTGGGTTATCAAATTAAAGGGCTCAATTAGTACTTTTCGAAACGGGTTCCATATTTGATATCAGGTGAAACATAGGGGAGAGTAAGGGCTCAAAATATGACCATCAAAAAAACAGAAAAATCGAAACCGAAACCGAAAAATCTTCAAAAATCACAGTGGTGCAAATCTAGGCCTCAAAATACATCTGGTTCCGATATCCGCACAAGTAAAGTTAATAATAGTATATTTCCAGAGATTTACGCTGCAATTATTATTAATAAAGTTATAGGGGGTAAAACTTTGCCATTTTTTGTGAATTTCGTGCATTCTACAACGTGTATGACGTCATCACCCCGTATCAATTCATCAATACCACAACGAAGTAAGTTCATATGAATGGGGTCGCAAGGATTATTTTGTTTTAGTTTTCTAGTCATTTGTATATGAATATCAATTACTTCAAACAGATATGTGCGTATGTAGGTACATAGTTACTACCCTAAGGGGGGGGGGGGGGCGGGGGGGCTGCAGGCTGAATCCTGCCTGTCAGAACCTTCTCCTTCACCCTTACCGGCTGAAGCGGAAGAACTGTAAACAGGTGACGTGAACGCTACTGGTTTAACGCCGGTATGTGGAAATGAACCTAAGTGGCCCGGGCACAGCCGGCGCCAAGCGAAGGCACTTCGAAGAAAGACGAAGCAGGGAATAGGGGCATGGACGTGACTGTAATACTAGGTGCAGTAATGTCCGCAGAAATCGGACGCAAGGATGCGGAATCTTCGGCAGAAAGTGGGGATAAACTAATAACCCCGGTGAGACCCACACTGGATGCGCCAGACTCTTCTATCAGCGGTAATGCGCGGAAGAAGCGTAAGACCAACACATCTGTGGCGGGAAACGCTTTATTGTGCTCCGCACCACGGCCTACTTCTGCGCGTCACGCAGAGATTAGAACCAGTGTACCGGGAGCGAGCAGCGATCAGCGAGAGAGATCTCACAGAAGCTTGTCCCTCCCATAGAAGTACAGACACGAAGGCGGGAAAGAAGGGGACATATGCGCAAGCTGCGGCCTTTGCTGCTGTGAGAGTCTCGTCCAAGGATGGCAAAATGGCTGTGAAAGAAAAAAGCGAAGCCTCGAACGAAGTCGAGATTTAACAATTAAGGTTTTCGCGATGGCTTCTCCATTTCATGTGCACTGGAAAGTTCACAATATGATGCACCACTGCTAGATAAACTGAAATTAATCATATCAGGAAACTATAGAGCATCATCTCCATTTTGAGAGCGAAAGGAGAGCGACTCACGCAATATAAGGGAAATTCTAGCATTTTCTGTGCGCTTTCCCACAATGGAGTTCCGCAGGGAATAGTGCATACAATGCCGGAACGCGGGTCGCACTGGTAAAGGGATTACAGAGTCTGTCTGTCATACGCCCTTTTTCAGAAACGACTGTACCGCTTGACATGAGATTTGCTAAGAAGGTGGGAACTGTAAACGTACACCCATGAAATAAGTAACATCGTTCTACGTTGAGCTTAATGGGGGCCTCCATATATGCAAAAGGCGGTGTACTTTTTGCATCCAATATAATCATATGTAGTAACATGCGTTATAATGTAAATAATATCATTGCCAAGTTTGGTGAAAATCGCACTATTACTGCCGAAGTTACAATAGGTCAAAATTGTCGCTCTAGTGCAAATTTACTGCAGCCCAAAACTGTCAAGATCAGGATCACGTTAAACTGAATAATCTGGCATACTAAACGCATTAACACTGCGAGCTAGGTACAAATAGGACAAATCGATACCCAAATATCATAATCTTCAATGGCGCAACAACCGGTAACCGGTCTTGGCCCGCCTTAATAAGGAACTCCAGACATCCCGGTTTTGCGCCGAGGTCCACCAATTCGACATCCGTATCGACATATTCGACATCGCTGGCTTGCGTCCTGACCTACACCCCGCTCCATCTCAGGCAGGGTCTGCCTCATCTTCTTTTTCTACCATAGATAATGCCCTTAAAGACTTTCGTGTTTGGATCATCCTCATCCATACGGATTAAGTGAGCCGCTCACCATAACCTATTGGGCCGGATTTTATGCACAACCTAACGGTCATGGTATCGTTCATAGATTTCGTCATTGTGCAGGTTACGGAATCGTCCATCCTCATGTAGGGGGCCAAAAATTCTTCGGAGGACTCTTCTCTCAAACGCGGCCAAGAGTTCGCAATTTTTCTTGCTAAGAACCCAAGTTTCCGAGGAATACATGAGGACTGGCAAGATCATTGTTTTGTACAGTAACAGCTTTGACCCTACGTTTCGAGCGGAACAGTTTTTGTAAGCTGAAATAGGCTCTGTTGGCTGACAGCAACCGTGCGCGGATTTCATCATCGTAGTTGTTATCGGTTGTGATTTTCGTTTCTAGATAAGAGAAATTATCAACGGTCTCAAAGTTATAGTCTCCTATCTTTATTTTTGCCGTTTGACTAGTGCGGTTTGATGTCATTGGTTGGTTGCTTTTCGGTGCTGACGCTGCCACCGTATATTTTGTCTTGCCTTCATTGATGTGCAGCCCAAGATCTCCCCTCGATTGCCGCCTGCTCGATCTGGATGAAGGCAGTCTGTACATCGCGGGTCGTTTTTCGCATGATGTCGATATCATCAGCATAGGCCAGTAGTTGAGTGGACTTAAAGATTCTTGCATTTACCTCAGCATCACGGATCACTTTCTCGAGGGCCAGGCTAAAGAGGACGCATGATGAGATCCCCTTATGGTAGACCCTTGTTGATGTCGAATGGTCTCGAGAGTGATCCTGCTGCTTTTGTCTGCCCTCGCACATTGGTCAGGGTCAGCCTAGTCAGTCTTATTAATTTCGTCGGGATACCGAATTTTCTCATGGCCGTTTACAGTTTTACCCTGGCTATGCAATCATAGGCGGCTTTAAAGTCGATGAATATATGGTGCAACTGTTGCTGATTTGCCTGAAACGAACCCTCTTTGGTATGGGCGAATGATGTTCTGGCATATGGGGCTATCCGGCCTAGCAAGATAGCGGAGAATATCTTATAGATGGTACTCAGCATCGTGATATCTCTTTAATTGCTGCACTGTATGATATTTCCCTTTTTATGTATGAGACAGATAATGCCTCGTTGCCAATCGTCAGGCATTGATTCGCTGTCCCATACCTTCAGCACAAGTTGATGAACCACTTGGTGTATCTGGTCTCCTTCATATTTAAGCAATTCGGCTGTAATTCCATCGATGAATTACATGCACTGTTTTTTCTATACTTGGTGGTGGCAGTATTTGTCCGTCGTCTTCAGTTGGCGAGACCTCCAACTCGCCGATTTTCTGGCTGTTCAGTAGCTCATCAAAATACTCAACCCATTGCTCCGAAATCCCCATTCTGTCGGAAATCAGATTTCCCTCATTTTCTCGGCAGAATGAGCATCGAGGTGTATAAGGCTTCATTCTACTGACTTGTTAGTAAAACTTGCGCGCCTGGTGCAGTTGCTCCCTGCACTTTTCTAGTTCACAGACTTGTTGGTTCTCCCAAGCTTCCTTTTTCTGTCTGTGAAGTCGCTTCTCCCCTCGACGAAGTTCGTGCCCGCGTTCTTTGAGAATGCAACATTACTCGGTATGCGGCATTCTTCCGTTCCGCCGTTAGCTAACATTCAACATCAAATCAGCCGTTCCGACTTTTCTTGCGGCTGGGGCCAAGTATCTTTGTGGCCGTATCTATGATAACGTTCTTCAGGTGATTGTGAAGATGCGGTTATTGTGGCATCTATGTCCCTCTTATAGGTGTCGCGAAGGACTGTGTTGTGGATGGCTTCAGTATTCACCCTCACTTGATTGTCAAAGGGGATTGTAGGTGGTGTTGTAATTCGACCTCGGAGCACCATGCCAACAAGATTGAGATGGTTATGGTGGTCCGAGACTATATTGGCCCCCCTAGATGTTCTGACATTTATCAAGGCTGAGAGGTGGCGGCGTTCAATCAGCACGTGGTCAGTTTGGTTGAAAGTGGTTCCATCTTGAGAGGCCCACGTATGTTTGTGGACCGCTTTCCACGCAAACCAGGTACTCGCAGCAACCATTTCGTGCGATATTGCTAACTGAATAATCCGCAGTCCGTTATCATTGGTATCCCTATGCAAGCTATGGGAGATCCGTTGTTGTTGCCGGATTCGTCATTGTAAAATCCATCCTGTCCGAGGCTCCTTTCGTGGCTTCGTAACATCGGTTTCCGTTGGCTAGGGCTGCCCAACCCCCAACCTGGAGGACCAGTTGGTACATTTTGTCCCGTTTTTAGGCGCGGGAGACTCGCCTTCATCCTTGTCCGTCTGCAGTTTTTCATAAAGAAAGAACTCCCAGCGATCACCACGTGGAGGTGAAAATAGAATTTGGTAGTAGAGCTGTTGGTGTTGGTTCAGCAGGCGTTTCCCAGATTTTATGCTCCATCGCGGGTACCAATCCACGTTTCGCCCTGAGACGTATACTACCCTTTGACCGCCAACTCAACCACCTTTGACTCAAATATACATAGTACGAAATACACAAAACCTTTCATACCTGTTGAGATGGCAGGTGTTCGAGAGACTGGCAATTATGGAACGTGGAATCAGCACCCACGTCCTGGTAAGAACTACTAATGCTACCCGGAGGCCGCTGCAGCTACCATACCCTTCTTATCTATTAACGTTTTGAGATTTTTCAAACTGAGAGAGTTGGTTCCAAGCGGTCGACGAGAGGGAAACGCTTTTCCTTCTTTAGAGCTGAACTATTTCGTGACATCTGTCTTTAAAAGAGACATAAGTTTTTTTTTACATTTTGTTTAATTTAATAAATCCTATTTAATCTAATTTAAGTATCTAAAAAGAATTTAAATAGAAGTATTCGTAAGAAAAGTAGGGTTTAAATCATCGGCCGCAAAACGAGTTTCCCCAAACCCATAAGTCTGCTCCGATGGACACCCCGTTACGTCGAGGAACGGAAGCAACCTGTAATATATCGCCCTTTTCAATATGTTCGCAATACAGGCCATAGAATACAGATGGTGGTTTTAGAAGTTTCAGTAACAGAACCAATCTGTCAAACATGCTTATGAACCAAGCGATTTTAGCAGCCAACTTCAGGGCCATGTTCAATCCCCAACCCGTATTATCCCCAATTTGTCCACCGATTTCTTGCAGTAATCCTCGGTTTCCCAGATATTGCGAAGATGTCCCGTTGAACCATTGGCTGAGGTCCACCGTCGTCGTGTTTTAGGAAAAGAATTGCAATCATTTTGAACAAGAGTTGCGCGTCACTGTGGATGGTGTTTTTTTTCTGAATCTTGTTCATTACAGCCTTTTAGGCAGTACCCACGAGTTCATTTTCGCATAACCGCCTGTAGCAACTCCTCTTAATTTCGCTTTTAGCCTGGAATCCATCACTCGACTTACCCAGTCCAGGGCATAGAAATCGCCGGTAATCATTTTAAGGTTGTGGTCTCTAACGTCCAATGCCAAAGTGTCGAGCATCTATTGCGCTATTGGTGTACTAGCATGTGTAACAACTATAGATTCTCGGGAATGCCATTGTCTGTTATAAGGCTTTCTTGATACATGCCTATATCACCGCTTTCCTCACAAAGTAGCACTACTGTAATTTTGATAAGGTTCGCAGATTCACCTCCACATTCGACTCTCGAATGATTTGCGAGAGTAGGTCCTGAGCTGTTTCTCAATGGTTGAGGTTAATTTGTATCAACCCCATTTAACTTAGTAGCTAGTACTGGCAAAATCCAGGTTGAAAATCAATCAGATCACGTTATGTTTCCTTGTCCGACCCAGGATGCTTGCTTCAAATCAGCGTAATAATCACGGGCTTCTTACAGTGTATCGTATAATGTAGTGTATCGTTACGGGCTTGAATGGAGGGCTCTAATACGATTCATGGCTCAGCTCTAATTGGATTGGATTGCATGAAAAACCTTGAAATTACATTTAGAACAACGATTGTTATTATTATTGCATTTTATTGTATGGTTAGAAGCCAGGATAAGGTGTTATTGAAAAATGGGAATGAAGTCTATTAATTCCCGCTTCTATAATTCTCAAACACTTTAACCAAAATATGCACTCAAAAGACCATAATATTTTCTGATCTCCTAATTTTCACATTGAACAAAATGATGTAAACTTCTTTTAATTTGATGAAAAGCAACTTACTTTACAGACCTCCAGGATGCCCTCGTAGACTCTTTGATTATACAATGCGATATCTTGCTCTTCTAATGCTAACTCCTGATTAGTGTACAGAAAGAATTTCGTACGGGTTATATCACGCAACTTAAGCACATCCCTGAAATTTCAGAAGGATAAGTTGACCAACAGCTTGTACATAATTCAAGAATGCACTGAACACACGTTTTCACCAGGAACCTTCGCAGCCGCCGTCTTATATTCGTATCTATTATATACGCAGGATCGATGCAAGCTGCAGTGCATGGTATTATTGGGTCGGAAATTTCACCGCGCTATCATAAATAAGCAAATAAAGGACCATTGTGATTGGGATTATACATATAATTAGAACTACGCACATTATTGAAGGCCCCAATGCTTAGTAGTTGTGGTTCGGTATCTGAATCTTTCCCACTTTTTTTCTTTGGTTGCATTCCTGAATCGAAAATTAAATCAATGCATTCGTTACGAAAAAGCATTACACAAAATTATGTTTTCATACCTTCTTTCTTTTTTTCCATATTTTCTTCCATTTCGTTAGTCTTTTTCACTAAACATCGAAGCGAACCTGCACCGTTTGTTCGATATCAGACCTTCTAACGTTGTAAGAATTTAACATTCAAATTCCAACAATAATAGTTCCCATGGTAACGAAATAAATTCATATTATATTTCTAAGGTTTTGCGTAAAACAAAACCTTATCAAAATCGGTTTACTGTATCTCTGTATGTCCGCCTGTTTGTCTGTCACGCGGTTTTTTCTCGGAAACGTTTATAGCGATTGAAACGAAATTTGGTGGAAAGTTGAGAAGTGCAAACGCTCACGCATTCTAGGTCGAATTAAAGGGTGGGGGGGGGGGGGGTGGTCCCCATACGTGCAAGGCGGGGGCGGGGGTGGAGGAGTATACATTTTTTCTTACCAAATGTAGTCATGTTGGGTGGCAAATGAAAGGTCTCATTTACTTACTCGCCGAAGCCGGTTTAAGTGATCATTTCTTTCACGGACCCTTTCTCAGAAACTACCGGACAGAAAAATCTGAAAAAAATCAAGAGTCATCATCACTATATGGTACCTACGCTCCGAAATACCTCAAACACCGATATATGTTCAAACAAAATTAATAATATTATATTACAATATTTTTTAGTAATTGGCTCTAAAATCGCAGCCTAGAGTCAGGAAACTTTGCAACAACGTATATAAAGCATGCTGCTCCTGGTGGAAATCACACTATTACTAACAAAGTTATAATAGGTCAAGACTTTGAATGGCAGCAACACGCGAAAGTGGATGAAGCCATAAATACCGTGTTCAACCTAAATAAACAAACATTGCCTATTATCGCATGCCGATGCATAGATATATGTATATGTACACATACAAATCTAACGCCTCTTCACGCATTTTCACTTTACCTCGTATACAAAAGCGTACATATAGTATATGTACGTAAATTAAAAACCGTTGTTATGAAAGTCAGGCATATACATATATCATATTGGTTACTACACATACACATGGCTGCCTCGAGTAATTGAGGCTGATATACAAATAACCGAAAAAAGCAAAAAAAAGGAAAACTTAAATATCCCCATGGACCCCGCTGTTCATATAAGTTCACTTTTTTATATGATGATGACGTCATAGACCAGGGAATTTGCCTGAAATGTAAAACTTTGACCATCTTGAACTTTGTTAATAATAGTTGGATTGCGTTCGAATTTTTCGAAATTATGTCTTACAATTATCGCATATGTTGATGCCGGCAATTTGTTACTTCTCGGATGAACTTAAGGGGAAATCCGCTATGTTGTTAACATAGCATGCTGGTCCCAAGTCCAAGTAAAGCAGAAGGGTTTGAGGCAACGTACTATCCTCAGTAAAACAAAAATAAAATGCTGAGCTCAAGGAAAGAGATAAATAAAGTTTAGTTGGAGTTATTCCAGGTCTCACGACAGGCCGACAAATGAAATGGATCCCATGTCGTTAGAAACAACATAATCGGATCGAGTAACAAGTCTCGGAAAAATGCTAAGCCATCGACCTTAGTAGACGCGGCAGGACGGGCCCCGGTCCTGTTAAGAAATCGGCAAGGGTTCTTGGCGTATGGACGGCGTCAGGACGTAAGTAAATTAAATCGAGCAAAACAAATACGCGTCTCCAGTATATTCATTGGCACCCTAACTGGAAAGACCGAGGAATTTGTAAGAACGCTTTAGAAAGATGCATTGATATCTACAAGAAACCCGATGGTCTGGTGTCAATGGGACATTGAACGCGAACTCGGTAAAAATGACTATAAACTTCTCTATTTTGGTAGCGCACACATTCAATACGGTGTTGTCATTGTCATCTCAGAGGGTTTCCGTGATGTCATTAAAGAAGTCGAACAATGTGATGACCGGCTGATGAAGCTCATCATTATATCAGCATATGCACCACAGACACGTCGTCCTGATGACGAGAAAGATAGATGCCTTCTGACAACTTCCCGATGCATAGACCTGCAAAGTGCCTGCTGATGACTATATCATCATTACAGACTTACTTAAAGGTCGTGTGGGTGAAAAGACAAACGGAAACAAATGCTATGGGGGAAAGGGGTTTGGAGCGCACAATGAGGGTGGCAAGCGTATTATCGATTTTACAGACACCCATGACTTTGTACTTATGAATACATGGTTCATCAAACGGTTGTCTAATCCTCCTACATTTTATATGAGACCATCGTACCTCAACATCAGCCGTTGATTGCCGTTCGGCGAATTAAGCCACCGATAAAAGAGGGTGAGGGACGCACTGACTGGCCACGCATTAAATGGGGGCGATTTCGCGGGAAGAATGAAGGAATGATCTCACTCATGCGATTACCAACCATTACGAATGTGGAAGAATCGTTTAACCAAATTAAAGACACAATCTACAAAGCGGCCTTTGCAACCCTCGGGGCACCAAGCCAGGTAAGCGGTACATTAACCGAGATAATTGGCTATGGAATGACGATGTAGGAATAAAGTACTCATGGAGAAACACTGGGACAAACATTAACCTCTTTATGTTGCATTTCTGGATTTAGAGAAAGCGTTTGGCCGTTTACCACACGAACTCATTTGGTGTGCTCTACGACAACACTTAGTGCCAAAAGAACTAGCGCGCTGGGTTCAATTGTTCTACTACGATCCGAAAAGTAAAGTTCGAAGTGTGGCGGGTATATCAAAACCGCTTCATGCCTGTGTCATCAAGGAAGCGCCCTTTCACTATTCCTCTTTGTTCTTGTTATGGACACTGTCACACGGGACATTCAACATTCAGCGCCCTATACACTCCTTAATGCAGATGATATCGAAAAACTTGTCCAAAAATGGAATGATCGCTTCATGCAACACCGTCCCAGATGGAATCTAAATAAAATTGAATTGACGACCGACACTCACGAAACGGGCATAATCACTGTCAGCGGCAGTGACCTGCCTAAAACTGAACGATTCAAATATCTCGAGTCAATGCTATCAGCCAATGGAGAACTGTGTTATGAAATTGTTTCATGTATTAACGACACCTGGATGAAGTGGCGTTCCACAACTAGTGTTCTTTGTGATCGACGCATCAACGAATGTCTCAAATCTAAAATTTACCGCAAAGTCGTCCGTCCTGCCGTTCTGAGTGTTGGCTGACTGTAAAAGGAAATGAACGACGTATGGTCACGTAATTTGCGCTAGATTCTTCTGAACATCGACGTCGACGGTAAGCCACCAAAATTGCATCCAGATCAAGCATTTGGAAGAGCCAAATAGCGAAACTGAACACGAGGAGCCGACCCCCGGGTGTGAACGGGACGAAGGCTGAAGAAAAAGAAGAGAAGTGAATGAACTTAATGTGAGTTTTCCGACAAATTTCTAAAACATGGTAATATACTATTATTAACTTTATTTGAATATATATCGGATTGGGATATATTTTGATGCCTATATTTCATGTTGATGCATCACTGTGATTTTTTCCAGATTTTCTCTTGGATAGTTTCTGAGAACGAGAACTGCTTCACTTTTCGGCGCACACATTCGAGGTTTAACTCTCCTGTGTTTCACCCAATATTTAAAAATAAGATCATTTTCAAGAAGCACCAGTCGAGCCCTTTCATTTGATACCCCACATGACCATATAAAGTAAAAAAAAGAGTTACGTCACTTGGTACATGTGGGGATTCACAATTACACAATTACTTAAAGTTGTTAATATACTATTAGTAAGTTTATTTGGACAGATATCGGAAAGTGGAGAATGTAATCCGTGATGCTGAGGTAGATGCAAGGGGTACGATCCTCTTTAAGCCCACACAAAACTAATGGCCTACGCTGACGATATCGACAGGGGAAGAACAACCCGAGTACAAACTGCCTTCATCCAGATCGAGCAGGCGGCGCGAGATCTTGGGCTGCAACATCAATGAAGGCAAGACAAAATATATATATATAACCAACAACACAAAACCGCACTGGTCAAACGGGAAGAATAAAGACAGGAGACTACAACTTTGAGACCGTTGAAAATTTGTCCTATCTAGGGTCGAAAATCACAACCGATAACAGCCACGATGATGAAATCCGCGCACGGTTGTTGTCAGCCAACAGAGCCTATTTCAGCTAACAAAAACTGTTCCGATCGAAACGTCTCACCATAGGGTCAAAGCTCTTACTGTACAAGACAATAATCTTGCCAGTCCTCATGTAATCCTCAGAGATTCTTAGCAATTGCGAACTCTTGGTCGGGTTCGAGAGAAGCAGCCTCCGAAGAATTTTTGGCCCCCTACATGAGGATGGACGATTCCGTAGCCTACATAACGACGAAATCTATAAGCGATACCATGACCGTGAGGTTGTGGATAAAATCCGGCTCAATAGGTTACGGTGGGCGGATCACTTAATCCGTATTGATGAGGATGATCCAGCCCAGAAAGTCTATAAGGGCAGTATCTATGGTAGAAAAAGAAGACGAGGCAGACCCTTTCTGAGATGAAGTGATGGCGTAGGTCAGGACGCCAGAGAGCTTTTACGGATATCGAATTTGTGGACCTCGGCGCAAAACCGTGATGTTTGGAGTTCCTTATTAAGGCAGGCCTAGACCGGATACCGGTTGTTATGCCGTTGATGATAATGATCGTAAGGGGCATATTATATTTTGAAGCCTAGATTTCATATAAGCACAACTTCTTAATTTTTTTCAGATTTTTGGTTTGGGTAGTTTCCGAAAATGACTCCTGTCTCACGTTAAGTCTTTTGGTTCCCCACTCGCGCACTTTATAATCCACGTCAAAAGTAATATCAGATTCGGAAAGTACGAATCGACACCTTCCATTTTTACATCCCCCCTTTGCATGTATGGGGAGCCCCCTTTAGACTCCATGTAAATTTATGTCACTCATTGTATGCGTGAGAATTCATAGCTTCCATATGTCCACAAAATTTTGTTCGAATCGGTTTAGCCGTTTTGGAGAAAAATACGTGTGACAGGTTTTGCTTCACACAAAACCTTAAAAATGACAAACAAGCCGGGCTTCATACTGCACGCAAACTGATGCATCAGGTGCAATACAATCTGGGTGGCAACAGCCAAAAAGGGAGACGTATGAATGTCAGGCAACGCAACTAAGCTCAACATCACCCTGTCACGAAAGCCACTACCAGCAAAGAACAATGATAAGGAGACATCAGCCAATAAGAATACGTCTGATGTTGACATATCAAGCGTTAAGAAAAAACATGGCCCCATTGACGCGGAAGCCTAAATGGCGTGTGTGGTATGTGAAGAATGACATTTTATTTTTGCAGGCTCAGAATAGACCTAAACCTTCATCAGCAGAGCCGAAAAATAAGGAAGCAGTAGAGATCAACTCAAAAGAGGGGATTGATCCCGAGAAAGCCGAGTTCGAACCAAAGAGTGAGAAAACCTCGGATAGATTAGGAACGAAGGTAGTAAATTCAATGTTAGTTATGCCAATGCTGTCGAAGGGCTATTTTATCCATATCGTTTCTGGACCAAATACTTACTCGCAGGAAAAAATGGAACTCTTATCGTCAGGCAGATGTTTATGGGATAGAAAACCAAACTCGTTTCCGGTATACGCTTTGGTCTTATACTGATAGATTGTGCAATGGAGTTATACGGCAGAATCGCTCAAAAGCATTGTTTCAAGGAGTAGTCTGCTCCTCCTCCGCTCCAGAATTGGGTCCTCGCGGGGCGGAGTCAGCTAACTCTAGCTTTGTCACCTTTCTTCTATACGCGGCGCACGTGACCACGTTTTTCTCCTCTGCTTTTCGCAGTTTATTTTGGATAGATGCGATCATGCAGTTGACCGCATCCCCGCCTGGACACGCCAGAGTGTGGGATTTTTACCCACTAAAACCACCCCTGACTCCCCTCCCCCACCTTACCCCGTGGAACCACCTTTAGGTATTACATCACGGGGTGGAGTTAGCTTGCTTTAGCTAAGTCTCCATTCGGTTCGTAACCGCGTCTTCCTCACTTCTTCTGCTTTTCGTAGTTTATCCTGGATTATTGCGATCATGGAATTGACAGCGTCCCAGTCTTCCTGACAGGCTACCATTCTCCGGACAAAATTTTCCGGTGATAGCACTTCACCTAGAATTTTCCCTAGATTCCTCCTTTCTTCCACGAACCTAGGACACTGGAAGAAAACGTGCGCTGGGTCCTCTGGAACCCCGTCGCAGTTTGGAGAATTAGGCAAGGTGCCCAATTTAAACCTACACATTATAATTATAATTGATTTCCCCATGCTTTCTCTCCAGCCACTCCACGATGGACGGGATCAACCTGTAAGTCCAACGACCCTTTTCTGACTGATCCCATCGCTGTTGCCATCTGCTTATGGATCTCTCCCTTTCGGCTTTTTTCACCTGAGATAAGGGAGAGATGGACTTGGTGTTATAAATGTTCATCATTTCGGTTGCCATAATGTCAATCGGCATCATTCCCAAGATGACGAACGCTGCATCGTCTGAGAAGGTCCTGAAGGCAGAACATACCCTTAGTGATATTCTTCTCTAAACCATACTCACTTTATGTGTATTGCCTAAAACCTGCAGTGCTTTTCCCCAAACTGGGATTGCATACAGGATGATAGAGGTCACCACACTGGCTATGAGCAGCCTGCAAGTATGCCGCGGGCCTCCTACGTTCGGCATCATCCAATACTCGTGGTGGACGCTGCTTAAAATTAAGTCCTCCGTCTATCATGACCCCCAAGTATTTGATGGCCGGCTTGGAAGTGATGATACGATTTCCGATTCTAATGCAGGCGTAATTTCTTTTGCGGCGCTTAGTGGTGAGGACCGCTTCCGTCTTTTCCTCCGCGAGTGCCAGTCCAGCACTCCCTAACCAAGCCTTAACAACATTGATTGCTTCGCTGGAGTACAACTCAGCATCCTCGAGATGCTTTGCGACCACAACCAGTGCTATATCATCGGCGTAACCCACCACCGTGGCCTCCTCTGGAACCGGAAGGTTGATATTCCACAATAGTGGACCCAGTACAGAGCCCTGGGGACACCCGCGGAGACAACGTACTCCTTCGGTCCATCATCGGTATCATACCAGAGTGTCCGCTCTTTCAAGTAGCTATCTATAATAGCGGCGAGGTAGGTAGGAACATCATCAAATATAGTCATGTGGGATTTAATTAATTTAATTAAATTAAAAGTCTCGGTTAGTACTTTTCGAAGCCGGTCCTAGTTTTGACATTTGTTGAAAAGGTGGGGAGTGCGGGGGGTTGAAAGTGATCATTTCTTTAAGGGGGCCATTCTCAGAAACTACCAAACCGAAAAATCTGAAAAAAAAATCAGGAGGCTGTCACCATATGGTGCCTGGGCTCCGAAATACCTTCCATACCGATATCTGTTCAAATAAAATTAATAATAGTATAATACTATAATTTTTCGTAATTAGCTGGAAACCCCCCTTAAATTTATCCTAGCACCACGAAATTGAAATAATGTAGGCTATAATATACAACATGATCTTACCAAGTTTGGTGGAAATCGCACTATTACTAACAAAGTTATAAGACATCAAAGTTGTTGCTTCTTTGAAAATTGAACACTATGAATCTCAAAATCACCCGCAAGTGGATACTCTCACATAATATATGCATATATTACGTGCTATGTACTAATAGCACTCCAACCCCGGCGCAATCGTGCGGAATATACTGCTCCAACTCAACCCCTTGGCTAATCTCCGCCTCCAGCTGTCACTTTACCTCCTCTATGACTTGAGTATCAGCTCTTGGCAGCTTGAACCTGGGGTGCGGAAGATCAAGCCGTGGTGTTGCAGTCTCATACACCTTAGTCCAGTTAACCGTGATTGCCTAGGGAATTTCTTTAACCTTAAAAGAAACTGCATCCAAGGTGCAATAATCTAATTCCACGAACGTGGCAGGAAACCGGATCTCTATTTGGGTGCCGGTGCAGGTGATCGGTATCCTGTACGTTCGCCCCTTGGAAATCATTCCTAAATTTTCCTTCACCTGACCGATATATGCTCCGTTATCCCACTGTTTCACTGAGAACCAGTCTTACAAGTTCTCATTTCCCCGTACAATCTCCTAGATGCATGACGCCCGGTACGAATAAATAAATATAAACGAGGAAGGGTTTCAGTAGCATCGTCCTCAAAGAAATATTTCTCCTGGTCCCACGAACAGGACTCGAAATGGCACGCCAACTTCAAGATCTCAGCAATGCTTCTTCACATCAGGGGCGGCAACAATTGCCACATGTCTGAACTTCTCTTTGTATGCAAGAGGGATCAGACACTCTATAGTAACTAGCTCATTTTGGAGCCATATTGCCGCTATATGTGCATCAAATATTTGGTTCGGCTCATCTGACTCTGACAACATGATCCCAGGCACCTCTATATTAATACGATTCACATACTCCGCCAGCTCCCTTGTGGGATGAATGCTGCGCAGCTGGTCGTGTTTAGTGCTGATCTTCCTTATCAGGGTTTTGACCCCCATGGAAAATTCTGAAATCTCTTGTTTCAACGAACCTGCTGGTACTCTAAATTCGTGATATTGAGCGTCAAAGCTGCAATCTTAGCTTGCTGATGCTTCATAGCCTCCACCTCCTTACGAATAGTTACACCTCGCTAACTAAGGTATACTACTGTTCCCCCAGCTGCCAGGGCAGGTATATACTTGGCACCCAGCCTCAGGAGGCTACTAGCCACTATAGGAACTGCCGGCTAACTGCCTCCGCTTGTAGCTCGTCTGCAACTTTGAGCTCAGTACAATGGTCTCGAATTTCCTCCATTGTCTGTCGTCCGCATACTTTGCGGAATTTCTCAAATTGTTGCGTCATGAGGTCCAGGTCCCGTGTGAGCTTCACTGAAGTCGCTATAGTATACTTAAGGTCGAACGCGTTTACGTGAACTAATCTCAGTTCTACTTGTCTGGTTTCTAAAACCGGATCCACTGACCATGGAACCACAGGCACTGGGATCAGGCATAAACACAGCAAAATGGCTACATGCGCCAAAGACCACTGCCCCCGTCTGAACCTTCCATTGTGCCGTTGTGTGCCGTGTCCAACGACGTACCGTCCGATGGACGTTCTCGCTGTCGGTGGTTCTAAGCCTTACTTGCCGCACGACTCCTTTAAGATCTGGGTAGACGTCTAGTATTCGCGCCATTCTCCAATCTAACGGACTATGACCATTGTCTCGGATCAGTACCAAGTCTCCTTCAGGCACTGGCCTTCCCGGCTCCTTCCACTTATAACTTATATATGAGATAACCCAAATTGTCATCCTCAAACTTGGACCAGAAATTTCAGTGTAGCTCCTGAATCTGGAGCCATCTCTTGGTCGTCGGCAAGCCTTCGCGTAGCTCTTCGCCCAACAGGGAGGCCAGAAGGCTCCTTTGGATCAGGAAGTGGGCGGGAGTTAATAATTGCAGGTCATTGCTATTGTCGGCTAACGGGTACAACGGCCGGTTATTTAGTATTGCCTCCCACGTGCAAATGGCAGTACAAAAGTTGTCATACGTGAAATTGGATATGGAAGGCATCCCTTTGACATAACGTTTCAGGCTCCCAACTGCGGCCTGAAAGAGACCCCTGAAATAGCTAGCTCGTGGGCGGTTGTGATGCCACACAATCTGACGTTGAGCCAGTCTTCCTTCACACTAGGATATCAGCCTACGCCAGGCCTCCCGAAGTACTTTTGAGGCCCCAACCAAGTTTGCCCCATTATCGGACCGAACTGTTTTAGGCTGCCTGCAACTAGTGAACCGTTGAAACGAGATCCACGAAGAATTCCAAGCGTATCGCTTTTGTGGCCATGCAAACGAACACCACTATAAAGACTTTCATTGTTTTCAACGTTCGCAGATTCGACGCTTTGATTTGAAATAGCCCGCATAAATCCGTACCGATGTTTTCAAAGGTGGCGGGACGCCTGATTCGCTCAGAAGGAAGGTCCGCCATCCTCGGGATTGCGGTTTCTCCTCGCACTCTGACACATAAGACTCACGCTCTGATCCATTCCTTTCCTCTGCTGCATGTTCCAACCTTCCTCCCACGTGAGGAATCCCGGAAGTCTCGTCTATGAATGGGTTGAACGTTGACAGCCAATTTGAGTTTTGGGATCGTACAGGTCCTAGGCTCCAGGTTCGCTTTTATTTTGAGAGGAGTGACGCATCCTCGAGCGGCAATTAATCGTACAATATAGCCTACTCCAACCTTCCTTCTACTATAAATAACCGCGGTGTAGCCATCATTCGACGCATCACTGAACCTTATAACTTCCATTTTCTCTTTCGTGCACCGATGTCCAGTCCAACTGGGGAACATTACCTCATTTAGACACCTCAGAGAAGATAAAACGTTCTCTAACTGTTCTCTGGATGAATCTATTATGACATCGTCCTAGTCATAACCTTCTTGCCACAGCCATTGAATTTCAATGTGCAGCTTCATTATGACTGGAAGCAACCAACCGATTGGATCAAAAATCGAGGTGGCTATACTTAGCACCCGTCGTTTCGTATACACAATGTTCAGACTTGGGTTAATACTATACTGAAAAGAGTCTTCTTTTGGCGAATAATGCAAACCAAGTATCTTGAGATCCTTTTCTACCTTCTCCAGTTCGACATATGAATCAATTTGATGACTTTCGTCAATTTGTTGCAGGACGTCTGGACGTACTGTTGGATGCCCATTTCGTTAATAGTAGCTTGCCCTTAGCTAATGTCTCTCAAATTTTGCGGATAGTAGCCTGGGCCCGTACAACAAGTCATCCATATAGAATGCATTCTTGATGATCCAGCACACCTCCTCGTCGGGGCCAAGATCATCTGCCACTTGATGGAGGGTGCCAATCGCTTGCCAGGGTGCGCAGTCTAGGCCATAAGTAACAATTTTCAGGAAATATTCTCCGATTGGATCCTCAGGGTTAGCTTCCCACTGAACCCTGAGTCTTATTTGATCCTCCGGTCTCAATAATATCTATCGGAACATCTTAGTGATGTCGCAAGAATACACATATTCAGGCCTACGTATCCTTGTGAGAATGTCGAAGATGTTGTTCTGCAGCTTCGGTCCGGGGTGAATTATTTCGTTCAAGCTAACCCCATTCGATGTCGGGCTGGAAGCATTAAATACATTCCATAATTTCGTAGTGGTGGCCTCCTGCCGTATTACATTCAGATACGGGATATAATAAACCTTCCCGCTAGTGTCCCCCTGGAGTTCGGTTGGAACTTTGAACATGTGGCCCAAAGTCAAATATTCGCTCATGAATTCATCCGACTTAAGTTTATGGTCGTCATTCCTCCGCCACCTCTTCTCCTGTCCTGGATAAAACTGCCCGGTTTTATAATAAGATTTACCCAGCTTGACCTTCTCTTGCCGCAACGGAATTGGGACCACATACCTTCCATCCTCTGTTCTGTAAGGTTTTTTTCACATATAGCTTCTCGCAGAGCTGCTCGTTGATGAGATTCGAGTCATCTCTTCTTAGGGGCATATCCCAGAAGGCTTGCAGTTTTTGTTCCCACTCTTCCATTGAAACGTGCGTGGATGAGTAGTGGGAGGCTGCAATATCGGCCAGGCCAGACACTATCCATCCCAGCTTAGTATTTTGTAGCAAAAAATTGTCGCCAGTTTCTACCGCGTTCAAGAAAAGCTGCAGTAGGATACTGGAACCCAGCAACACTGGAACATGGGATGCATATTCCATTGCTGGATCAGCTAACTTTCTCTCTTGCAGCAACGTCTGCTCTGGATATTCCACTGAGACCATCCCAGCCAGGAGATATAACTACGTACCTATTTTCCAAAAATTGATCTACCTTATCGGGAGTGACTGGTAATTAGGGTTCTGTAACGACAGATCGAAGTCTCTACGCGTCGCCACGCCAATTTTCCTTGTTATGATAAAGGGAATAAACGCCTTCATCCGCCTAGAAACCTGCTTTTCGCAGATTTTGGACCACGGAGCGCATTGTATCCAGGGCCTTACCAAGCGTCCTGGAGTTGCTGCGATTAAATTACAAAAGTGCCTGCCCGAAATGACTTAACAGATATTACCAATATATTTTTATTATGATGATGATCGGGGATTCTTTAACCCTTTACTTGGCTGCGCTATCCTATTCGCATCATGATTTCACCTCCATGAAACCCCAAGGGAGTTGGAGGGAACGCAAGCGCGAGACCTCGTTGGCCATTAGTCGATTCTCGTAAACAAGCATAGTCCTTAAATTGCCAGAATATGCGGTGGCAGCGGAATTGTCGGCATGTGCTCGATACGACATACCAGGGGCACATGGTGACAACATATTTTCCCCAAACCACAATAGTGAAAGCTGAGAACCTCATAATTGCCCAAAATGGCGATATTCACAGCCCCGAGGAGTGTCTAGTAACAAAGTGAAAGGCGGAGGATTACCGTGGAAGTCGATTTTCGCAGGCACTCATCTCCTCTTCATCCTCTTTTGGAGAATAATGCATCTACACAATCTTTTTTTCGGCTTCTTATTATTTCTTTCCTATTTGACTTTCAGTCAGTCGGTGGTTCAATTTCAATATTATCACACTTAATGCCACGCAAGTAACAAACGACCAGGAGCGAAGTAGCACAAAGACAAGCACAAACATCGATAACACATCAGTGATTCCAGTCCGGAGCAATAAGGCCGAGAGGCTGACGTTCAGCCAACTCCGCTATCGTACCGCTAAACTATATATTTGATAACATCTCATTACATGTTCAGAAGGAGAAACGAAGAAGTGTACTTCGGGGGATATAATGGGTGCAAATAAACCAAGATCACTAAAGGAATCATGAAGATTATGCAAGAGAGGTTAAGGAGACAGGTCTTATGCCTATTGAGGCAGAGAATTTGACCGATCTCGACCTAGATCTCTAGCAGAATGATGAATCCCAAAAGCAGTGATTTCAGAAGAGGGGATAATACTGTGACAGTGGAGATGAGCTCCAATCATTGATGAAATCAATGAAGAACAAAAAGTAACCATGAAAGCAATTTTCAAGGATGATATTGAAATAGTGCTGGTTGAGGGCTCAGGATGTTCCGGGGCAGATCCGTTTTCTGCTAGGAATAAGTATCTAGGTAATTTAGGACACTTCTTATAAAAAACCAAGAGCTTGCAATGCCCATAATGAAATTTAAGGGGAACGACACCAAACAAATAGATTACTTTCTACAATTTATAATGATAATCGATAACACAAAAATTCAATTTGGATCCAAGCCTTCATTCAAGACTGTAATGGTACACTAGAAAGCAATGCTATCATTATAGTGCTCGCCCAGAATCATTTCTCAGATTTGACTCAAGTGCTCATTCACAGTCGACCAGTGTCCGACATCCAGTCGCAACATAAATCCCTCTGGCGTTAGTAAAATTTGATCAGCGACTTTCCTTCCACAATGTGCTTTAACCACTATGCCATGCGGATACTTTCTTGAATTCACCTTCAGTAATAGGTTTGAAATAAAACTCACCAGGCAAGAGGTTCGAGACCTGTGTGTGTCTCGGAGATGGGGAAGAGGCAATGCCGATCAGCATTCAAGCCGTAGTGCTCCATGATACTCGATTTCCCCATCTAACAGAATATCCCAGATTCATTTATATATCGCAGGGTTTTTGCTCAGTACTAAAGATCGGATGTCCGATGTGTGCATAGGCTGAATATTCACCGTAGAAAAATATCGGTAGATTCCGCATACTCAACTCACACCTCCCAGTTGACAGCCGCGGATAACAACTAGTCATCCTGGTTGTGAACTAACGTGAGCGGCGACAATGATCTGCACATGAGTTGAGCGCTGTGGCATTCTTAATGCACGAGAGAGACAACTTATGGAACCCGCTTCCAACTTAATGTTACAGCTACTTCCGTCTCGCTCCCATCTCGGACACCAGCTTGTCGTCGTGGTGGGGAAGCCTGTGGTAATTTACTCCCAAGGAGAAATTTGTAGAAGAAAGGCGCTCCACTTTAGTGGGAAATCTGCAGCGGATGCCTACGGCGTGTTTCAACAGACAGAATTTTGGGCACGTTGCTCAAAATTGTACAATTATACATCGGTGCGTCAGATGCACGAAAAAACACTCGCGTGGCGACTGCCCACGCCCCACAATGGAAGTGCCGCTTTGTTGCAACTGCGGCAAAGTCAGACATCCAGCAAGCTACCGCGGTTGCCCGGCATACGAATGATATGCTGGCCCGAAAAATGGCAGAAGCACAACTGTCTCAAAGTTTGGTCAAGTCAGACGTCTTTTACGCCCAAGCTATGAAAAACTTGTGGCTCCTGCATGTTCACCTTCGACAATACCGTCTCTCTCTTAATTGGCTGGATCTTTTGCTTCAGCCATCACAAACGAGCAACGGCAATTCGCCGCCATAAAACTCACCCTTAGCCTATGAAGTTAAATATCGTTACTTTTAATTCTGCGTCCCTTGTATCTCACCGCCACTGTGCAGATATGGACCATCCGGGACGACAACACCAACAAAAGATTAGGTTCCACCATTTAAGAGTAAATTGTTAGATGTTTATTGACAGAGTTGAATATGAGTATAGAAAGGGGAAGTTCACAAATGGGGTAGTAGTATGTTCACAAATGGAGCAGTAGTATGTATTGGGTAGTAACATTTTAACTGTTCATATCGTGTTTAAACTGCTGAGATAACATTGAAACATCTCAATTTTTATCATGTTAATTTTTTCTCTTTATTTTATATTCTCAAATAATCTTTTCAGGGCACATTCCCCCAAATTTTTGGTTGCTTTATATACATTTTTTAACATATCACATCATATTGTACACTGACAATGCAAACACGGAGCAAAATAAAACCAACAAAAATTGAAAAAAAATTAATCAAACATAATATATATATTTCCAATGCATAGCCTCCGCATAATCCCTCATTATCATAAGTGCTTAGTGTAGAAAAGAATATTGTATATATATAGAAGGGTTCATTTTTCAAACCAACAGCCAAAAATTAGGTGTAATTAATCGTGGTCTACATTTCACTTAAAACTTCTTGTCTATATGCATGAATACACCAATGCATTATTTTTGTTATTGTTCATTTGTTCAATAGCTATCCTATGATCTTGTTTTGGTTAAGATTATCTTTTTGGTACAGTTTTTCCGTTTATCCGTCCGTTAGAGGGTTTATGTATTCATTTGTCCTTCCTTTAAGCTCAGTTAAGGCCGTATGAATTCGAAAATGAAGACGAGACTCTAATGAATAGCCACTGAAGTTTTTCCTGCAAAAGAAACAGCGGTAATTAATTTAACCAATCAAGTTTCTGCTTTCTAATGGTAATCAATAGATTTATATAGTTGGTATTGTTCAAAATTTATTGCATCTTATAAGAGCTCATACGTACTTCCAGTTAATCGCCTACCTAGACACCTGTCTAGCGCGCGGCCAAAAGCTTTTTGATTTTAATATGCAACAGCGCATACTTGTAGGCACAGCGCATACTTGTAGGAAAACCTGCGGCCCGACCTGCGCATACTATAGCCGAATCTAATTCTTTTCGGTACGAAATTCATAAGTTTGTTTGAAATAAATTAACTAGTGTTTAAAGAGGGTAATAAATGCATTGTAAGTTACTTATTGCAGAGAAAATCCATGTGTAAGTATATTATTCATTTGTTATTGGCAGGAGCAGCATTATGCATTTTGACTAAATTTGGCTTTTATTTCTTCCCGGAATGCACCTTAAGCTTCATCATCATCATCAACGGCGCAACAACCGGTATCCCGCCTAGGCCTGCCTTAATAAGGAACTCCAGACATCCCGGTGTTGCGCCGAGGTGCACCACTTTGATATCCCTAAAAGCTCTCTGGCGTCCTGACCCACGCCATCACTCCATCTTAGGCAGGGTCTGCCTCGTCTTCTTTTTCTACCATAGATATTGCCCTGATAGACTTTCCGGGCTGCATCATCCTCATCCGTACGGATTCAACGACCCGCCCACCGTAACCTATTGAGCCGGATTTTATCCACAACCGGACGGTCATGGTATCGCTCATAGATTTCGTCATTATGTAGGCTACGGAATCGTCCATCCTCATGTAGGGGGCCAAAAATTCTTCGGAGGATTCTTCTCTCGAACGCGGCCAAGAGTTCGCAATTCTTCTTGCTAAGAACCCAAGTCTCCGAGGAATACATGAGGACTGGCGAGATCATCGTCTTGTACAGTAAGAGCTTTGACCCTTTGGTGAGACGTTTCGATCGGAACAGTTTTTGTAAGCTGAAATAGGCTCTGTTGGCTGACAACAACCGTGCGCGGATTTCATCATCGTAGCTGTTATCGGTTGTGATTTTCGACCCTAGATAGGAGAAATTATCAACGGTCTCAAAGTTGTATTCTCCTATTTTTATTCTATTTGACCAGTGCGGTTTGATGTTATTGGTTGGTTGGTTTTCGATGCTGAAGTTGCCACTATATACATTGTGTTGCCTTCATTGATGTGCAGCCCAAGATCTCGCGCCGCCTGCTCGATCTGGATGAAGGCAGTTTGCACGTCTCGGGTGGTTCTTCCCATGATGTCGATATCGTCAGCATAGGCCAGTAGTTTGGTGGACTTGAAGAGGATCGTACCTCTTGCATTCACCTCAGCATCACAGATCACTTTCTCTAGGGCCAGGTTAAAGAGGACGCATGATAGCGCATCCCCTTGTCGTAGACCGTTGTTCATATCGAATGGTCTTGAGAGTGATCCTGCTGCTGTTATCTGGCCTCGCACATTGGTCAGGATCAGCCTAGTCAGTCTTATTAATTTCGTCGGGATACCGAATTCTCTCATGGCCGTGTACAATTTTACCCTGGCTATGCTATCATAGGCGGCTTTAAAGTCGATGAATAGATGGTGCAATTGTTGTCCATATTCCAACAGTTGTAACAGGCGCATGGGGCTATCCGGTCTGGCAAGATAGCGGAGGATATCTTATAGATATTCAACGGTTCAGCCGTTTTCGAGTAAATCGGGTGTGACAGACTGACATACAGACATTGAATCGATTTTAATAAGGTTTTGTTTCACACAAAACCATATATAGCATATAATAATAATAATAAACTCCGCCGTAGCCGGTCCCAAACCCGGTTGTGAAGGGATGAGGGATGGATAGTTTCAGTCTGAATGGCTGTACGCCACCGCAGCCTTTTAGGGGGTAGGTGAGGTAAGTGCAGGAACTTTGCATTCTTGCAGATTACTATCACCCCACCTGGCAGTTAAGTATAAAATGCAAATCCATCTAATGAGAAGAAGGAGGAATTTGTGGTCCGGTACGGATAACCGGCGGGAGTGGTCTGACTTGGTGACTGGGTCTTCTATCTCAAATCAATGATGAGATTGCATCTCGGCTGTGTGATAATATATCGCTGCTGCAACTACAATCACTTGTGTATTGTGGTGCAGTTGCGACTATCAGATTGCACGGTCCGAAGATTCGCTTTCGTCTGGAACGTCGGCGGGACTCACTAAGACTGATTCAGATCAACACTGGCATTGCCAGCAGACGGGTGACAAATAAAGTGCAGAGGGTTTACGGAAACTATGCCATCCCCAGTGAGACACCCAAATTCTGCACTCACTAAAGCAGAAACTTTAACTGCGCCATACTATTAACCTAGCATGCTGGTCCCAAGCCCAGGTAAAGGAGGAGGGTTTGAGGCAACGTACTCTGTACTATCCTCAGTAAAACAAAAATAAAATGCTGAGATCAAGGAAAGAGATAAATAGAGTATAGTTGGAGTTATTCTACTATGCTAAATCCTACCTGATCTCCCTTGGTGACCGGCCCCGCGACAGGGCGACCAAGAAAATGCATATAATGTCGTTACAAACATGATGATCGGATTGAGTCACAAGCCTCGGAGAAATGCTAGGGCGTCGAACTCAGTCGACGCGGCAGGACGGGCCCCAGTCCTGTCGAGAAATGGGCAGGCGTCAGGACGTAAGCACACAACGAACAAAACAAATACGTGTCTGCACGCTAAATGTTGGTACCCTAACTGGAAATACCGAGGAACTCGCAAGAACCCTTCAGAAAAGGTGCATTGATATCTGCGCTTTGCAAGAAACCCGATGGTCTGGTGCCAAAAGCTGCGACATTGAATGCAACGCGGTAAAAATGGCTACAAACTTCTGTATTTTGGTAACCCACACACTCAATATGGGTGGGTTTCCGTGATGCCATTAAAGAAGTCGAACGATTTGATGATCGGCTGATGAAGCTCACCGTTATAGCAGCTGATCGCACTATTCACTTCTTCACCGCGTATGCACCACAGACAGGTCGACCTGATGCCGAGAAAGATGCTTTCTGGCAACTTCTCGATGAAAAGACTTGTCACGTGCCTGCTGACGATTATATAATCATTGCCGGCGACCTTAATGGTCATGTAAGTGAAAAGGCAGACGGTAACAGGTGCCACTGGGGAAAGGGGTTCGGAGCGCCCAATGAGGGTGGCGAGCGTATAATCGATTTTGCGGACACCCATGACCTTGTACTTATGAATACATGGTTCATCAAACGATTGTCTCATCTTCCCACATTTTATAGTGGAGACAGTAAAACGCAAATCGATTATATTCTCATAAGACGCCAGCATTTTACCACTGACACTGATTGCAAAGTCGTTCCCTATGAGACCATCGCACCTCAACATCGGCCGTTGATTGCCGTCCTGCGAATTAAGCCACCGATAAAACAGCGTGAGGAACGCACTGGCCCGCTGCGCATTAAATGGTGGCGATTTGGTGAGAAGAAGAAGAAATAGTCTCACTCATACGGTCGTCGATCATTACGAATGCGGAAGAATCATGGAACCAAATGAAAGACACGATCCACAAAGCGGCCTCTGCAACCCTCGGGGTCACCAAGCCGGCTAAGCGGTACATCAACCGAGACACTTGGCTTTGGAATGATGATGTTGAAATGAAGGTTCGTGAAAAGAAACGCCTGTATCACAAATTTCTCGACGATAAAACGCCTGCTAATTGACAAATTTATAAGAATGCCAACCGGGAAGCAAAGAAAGCGGTCGCTGTCACCCGAGCGAACCATTTCAAAAATCTTTACGATAAACTGGACACTCGCGATGGCAAGAGAGATCTGTATCGACTTGCTCGAACACTTCTGTTGCGTTAATGACAAGAGCGGTACTTTGCTTACCAACCGTCGAGCCGCAACGTATAGATGGCGAGAATACTTCGAGCAGATTTCAACTGAAGAATTTGGTCATCCTACATTTCCACAATCATTGCCGACATTTGGAGCAGTTCCACCAATCAGCGCAACTGAAGTCGAGGAGGAAATAAAACCAATGAAATCGGGGAAAGCAACGGGACCTGACGACATTGCATCTGAGCTCTGGAAAGCGAAGAGCTGGGACCCAACACTGTGGCTCAGTGAATTCTTTAACCGGGTTATTCAGAAAGGAAGAACACCATCTGACTGGCAAGAAAGTACCACTGTTCCAATATGGAAAAAGAAAGGTAGTCCAGCAGAATGTTCAAATTACCGTCCGATCCGGTTACTTTCCCATACCATGAAGATTTTTGAACGGATTCTTGACAACCGTATTCGCGTAATCATTGTAATAACCGTTAATCAAGCCGGATTTGTCAAGAACTGCGGAACTACTGACGCAATACACCTTGCCCGGTTACTCATGGACAAACACCGTGAGAAGCATCGCCCACTTTACATTACCTTTCTGGATCTAGAGAAAGCGTTTGAACATATACCACACGAACTCATCTGGTATGCTTTACGACAACACTTCATGCCAGAAGAACTCGTGCGCTGGGTTCAATGGCTCTACCATGATCCGAAAAGTAAAGTTCGAAGTATGGCGGGTGTATCAAAACCGCTTCGTGTCTCTGTTGGTGTTCATCATGGAAGCGCCCTCTCACCACTTCTCTTTGTTTTTGTTATGGACACCGCCACACGGGATATCCAACGTCCAGCGCCCTACACACTGCTTTATGCAGATGATATTTTCCTAGCATCTGATAGCAAAAATGATCTCGAGCAACTTGTTCAAAAATGGAATGATCACTTCATGCAACACGGTCTCAGATTGAATTTAAACAAAACTGAATTTTTGACGACCGATCCCCATGAAACAGGCACAATCACTGTCAGCGGCAGTGATCTGCCCAGAACTGAGCGATTTAAATACCTCGGGTCAACGCTATCAGCCAATGGAGAACTGCGTTATGAAATTGCTTCACGCTTTAACGCAACCTGGATGAAGTGGCGTTCCACAACTGGTATTCTTTGTGATCGACGTATCAACGAACGTGTCAAATCTAAAATTTACCGCAATGTCGTCCGTCCAGTCGCTCTCTACGGTTCTGAGTGTTGGTCGACTATAAAAGACAATGAACGGCATCTTCCAGTAATGGAGACGAGGATGCTACGCTGGACTAGTGGCGTCACACGTTTAGATCACATCCGAAATGAGGATATCCGCGATCGTTATGGGGTTGCACCGATCGTGGAATAGTTGCGAGAGAGGCGGTTTCGATGGTATGGTCACGCAATTCGTGCAAACGAGAATTCACTTGTCAAGATTGGTCTGAACATCGAAGTCGATGGTAAACGACCAAAAGGCAGACCTAAACAACGGTGGCTTGATACGCTAGATGGGGATTTGAAAGCCTCGAGATTGCAACCCAGATCAGGCATTCGATAGCGCCAAATGGCGAAGCCGATCACGACGAGCCGACCCCGCTTGTGAACGGGACAAAGGCTGAAGAAAAAGAAGACTAAAGCAGAAACTTTATGTTATATGCAATCGTTTACGACGGTATGGAGAAAGCCACTCCAGACGTGTCTAGAATTCAACATACGCGAGGAACCAGCGGAGCTTCTTCAGATCTCTTAACGAATCGCAATAGAGCGTCCAGACAGTACAGTTTTTGGTAACGGGAGCGAAAGAATACTCAATCGCCGCCGAAGGCACCCGCCATGCTAATACGCCTGGCATGAATTTTGCGGATGTTACCGAAGAGGAAGTTCCACGAGCCATAAACAGCTCGAAGCACTGGAAGGGCTCAGGTCTAGATCGGGTGCAGAATTTCTTGTATAAGAAATTTACCAGCGTAAACAGTCGGTTGGCACACAGCATACATCAGTTCATGAGTCGGCCGGAGAAATTTCCAGCCTTCCTCACTGCGGGGATTACCTACCTTATCCCTAAGGAGGACACGGTGCAGGACCCCGCGGACACAAGACGGAATACTTGCTTACCAAAGCTCTACAAATTCATAACGTCCATTATTAGTGGAAGGGTCAATGCGCACCTCGAGACCAACAACATTCTGCCCGAGGAGCAGAAAGGCTGCCGAGTTGAGGTCAAGGGGTTGCAAAGAGCAACTCATTATCGACTCGGTAATTGTAAGACAAGCAACTGGAAACCAAAGAAACTTCTTTAGTTGCTATATCGATTATGCCAAGGCTTTAATAGCGTTCCGCATACCTGGCTAATCGATGTCCTACATCTATATCGCATTGATCAGAAAAAAATAAAGTTTTTCGGGACAATCATGGAAGGATGGCATAGCACCTTATCAGTGCGTACATCTGAGGGTGCTAATACCTCAGAGCCCAGCCACATACAGAGGGGCATCTTCCACGTGGATTCAATGAGTCCCCTTTGGTTTTGTAGGCACTGAACCCCCTTTCATGATTACTGAATAATGCTAGAGGGCATGGTTTTGCAATTAAATATGGCGCATGCGCTAAGTGCCAACTGACACACTTAATGTACTTAGATGACATTAAGCTGTATGTTGGTACTGAAAAACATCTTAGAAATCTGTTGCGAATAGTAGACATGTTCAGCCGTGATATTCGGATGGAGTTTGGATTAGACAAGTGTCGAATCCAAGCCATCCTCAAAGATCTTCACGAGCCGCAGCTCGGACATAGCACCGGTGACCTCCACATCCAAACTATGACCGAGACAGACTTCTACAAATACCTAGGATGCTCTGCTGTCCGAATTCCTGCGACGTGTAAAGTTGGTAATGAAATCGCATCTGTCAGGGAAGAGTAAAATAAGCGCACTGTATGTATTCGCTATTCCTTCACTGGCTTATGCATTCGGAATATTCCCGACGAAGACCGATCTGGGAAACCAAACCCCCAGCGACGGATACGGACAACTTTGTCCAAATTTCGAATGCATCATCCAAACTCTGCCGTGGAGCGGATGAACATGCCTCGTGACATCGGAGGTAGGGGCGCATTTGATGTGGCGGCACAACATCATCGCCAAGTCGACTCGCTACGCGCTTATTTTTACAGCAAAGAGCAGGCGAGTCGGTCGCTTGCGGCTGCCTGTAAGGCAAACTGTGGACTGACTCCACTATCGATCTTTCAACCCTCTGAGTGGGGTGAGGTCGGACCAAGAGGGGATCGATGAATGGAAGTCGAAGGCAATGCACGGTAAACACGTGAATTGTCTTCGCAGCCATTTGTCGATTTGCATCTGTCGAACAGATGGCTGTGTGCTGGGGAGCTCTTTGCTAAGAAGGGGTTCATGCGTGCCATTCAGGACGGCGTGGCCGCCACCGGAGCTTATAAAAAGCTCATCATGAAAGACTAGGTGGAGAACGACCAATGCAGAATGTGTGGTTCAGCGTTAGAGACGTTGGACCATCTCATTTCTGGCTGTACTCTTATGGCACCGGTGCAATACATTACCAGGCATAATATTGTATGGTTAGGTTATCCATTAAAATCTTGCATACAAGCATGGGTTGATCACGGGAGCATGTCCGGTTTACCGATATGAGTCGCAAGCAGTACTTGATAGTTCTGCTTACAGCATGTATTGGGACCGGCAAGCTCTACTGGTCCAATACGCCACATAACAAGCCTAGCGTACTGTTAGTTGACAAGACGGGGCGCTCCGTGTATATTATTGACGTTGCTATCCCTCATAAGAGCAACATTGAACGGAAATATGTGGAGAAGAAGGTTAAGTATGAGCCACTGGCTCGGGAAATCAAAGAAATTTGGCGTCTCGAGCGGGTGGTTGTAGTTCCCATAATATTGTCAACTATAGGCATTGTACCTAGATCCCTCACGGCTTCCCTTGATGTCCCGGTACTTTAGCACCGTCTGGTTCAAACCATGCAGAAGTACACCATTCTGCATACGTGCTCGATGTTGCGGGGAGTTCTCGACGGATTCTTCCTTTGGTCTACCACCGACCACCACCACCATCGCCCCGTTAGTTTTTAAGTAGGTAGTATCGTGCGGGCCTAAATGCTTGGGACTTAGTGCTAGTATTTGGTAAAATTCGGCATCTACCAAGATTGTGACAACTCCGAGATATTCGTTGGCGCAACATTCGAATTGGATCAGGGGTATGAAGTGTGTTAAAGCAGTTCATTAAAGACAGTAACGGAACACTATAGGATTATAGTACCCTATGGGAGACAATGTGATCAGCATTGCGCTCGCCCGAGATTTTTACCTTGATTTGACTCAGATACTCATTCACAGCTAAGTCGGCTGGTATCCGACGTCAAATCACAATACAAATTCCACTGCCACTAGCGAGATTTGAACCGCGTGCCCCCGTATGACTGCCACACATATAACATATAACTTAAACTAATGCCACATTTTGTACTTCGAGTAACTTGAGGGTAAAATTATAAAATAGAGTAATATGGTATTTTGAACTAAATTACGCGGTTATCCGAGCGGGTTGCACTTTGAGGCCAGATATTCCAGTTGGATAGGTTCCGAGAGCGAGACCTCTGTCACCCCCCTATGTTCCGCCTAGTATGAAAAATAGGATCGGTTTGGAAAGAAAAACTAATTGAGCCCTTTCATTTAATACCCGAATAGCCATATTCTGTAAAAAAAGTTGCACCGCTCTTTTGCATGTATGGAGAGCTCCCCTTAAACTCACCAGAAAACGGCGAAAAAAGTCGGGATAGCAGAAGGTGGGGGTTTCAGGTATAAATGTTTTCTGTTCATCTTATGTGAGAAACTCGCTATGCATGATTTTACTTTCGTACATAACGAAAAAGGGAACATATTCTTCATTAATTGCTAAGTTCCAAGATATATATATGGGCAGGCATATAAAAGAAATAAAATGCTCACCCTAAATAAACAAACGTTGCCCATTACGGCATATTGATATGTTGAAGAATACCCACATTAAACACACAATATAGCATATATGCATACTACAATTAGTTTACTTACCCACTCAGTATTCAGTCGTAATATTATACCTTCTTTAAAACCTTGTACCATCAAGGCCTTTTCAAAATCCACAAACAGAGCAATGTCATAAGACACCTCGACGGACGCCGCTGTACACTCAACCCATAGGAACAAGTAATAGTAAACAACTCAGACGGGGAATTTGAAACTCTACGTCAGGAATGTGGAATATGAATTCCGCATATACTCAATACACTGTGGGGATGAATTTCTTAGACGGAGCCTCATGAGAAAATAATTTTCTCATTGAAGATTATTTATGTATAAAAATGAAAAGCGATTTATAATAAAGAGACAATATTTCTTCGGTTGTGTGTTGTTTCTTCGGCTTATTTTATAATAAAGAAAAAACAAATTTTTATGTTTTAATGCCGAATATTGAGTTTTTTATTCCCTTACCTTAAAAACGAAAACTGAAATATTCCCATGGACTCCGCTGTTTCTATAAATTCACTTAATATGATGGTGATCTCATACAGCTCTTAGAGTGCAATAAATTTAAGTGAAATACAAGAGTTTTACCCCCATATAACTTTGTTAATAAGAGTTTATTTCATTCAAAATTGCCAAAACTATGCCTTACCAGTGTTTTTTCAACTTCTAGGATGAACTTAAGGCGAGTTTTCGGGTAAATTTTTAAAAAATATTGATATGCTATTGTTAACTTTATTTGAGCAGATATTGGAATGGGATGTACTTTTACACCGACATTTCATGTAGATTTATCGGCTAGATAGGTCCTGGGACATGCCATAATCATATCCAAAAGACCGACCGAAGCAACGAAGGCAACGACAGTTTGGACTTCATCCAGATCAGGTCTATGTTACCTAGCAAAATAACGCAATCGTTCAAGACAAGTCGACTCTGATTCTGAACGGACAAAAACTGAGAAACTTCTAACAATTGATTCCCCATCTATGGAAATTGAGGTACTTATCCGCAGATTTTGTAAGGTACACGCCTACACACCTGTGAGAGTATCTAACGAAAGACTGAAGCACGTAAAATTTCTGTCGATCATTGGTAGGAATAATCCAATGTACTTAGGCTGGGATAAGAAACTATAACCATCAAAAAGACCAAATATTTCTTCACGATATATTGCGAACCCCGTTGATTACAATCGTTATTAATGAGACAAAAAAAAGTACTCACTTTGCGTCCTCCAATGCGGCTATGGCGTTTTCCTTTTTTCCCTGATCGGCATACAATAGCCCTATTTCGACAATAGCATATGGAACTAAATAGTTATCATCCTGAATATTTTTATGAAGTGCAATGACAGCCTCCAAACACCTTTAAAATTGGAAAAAGATAACATTTTCCGAGAAGCTAAAGAAAGTCTATTATCTTACTTTAACGCCTGCAGAGGACTCTTCATTTGCCTCAGGCAAGCACCTTTCAACAGTAACACCAGAGCGCGATTATCAGCATCGAATTTCCGATCAGGTGTGATTGAACCTGATATTGATGTCTTTGTATTATCATTTTTCCTCGGACTCTGTTTGTCCAATTCCGTTAACTTATTATCAATTAATTTCAAGATGCCGTCAGCTATACTGAAATGTTTCCCTATTACTTTGAATGTATTCCACACATACATCAACTCGATTGCAGGTAATATAAGGCATCGATTTTGAGCGAAATAACGTTCCGTCTTTTTACAAATGAATTTCTCCATTGGTAACGATTTTCCGGCTATTCGTTGTTTAAATGTTGGGGCCTGGCGCATCAGAGTATCAATTGTTTGACGATCGGTTTCTGTAATTTGATCGCTACCCAACATCAGCAGTACTGCAGCTTTTTGATACGAATAGATTGTTCTGGACCACTTACTTCCATCCAGTAGATATGACGCATAGGAACTGGATTCACGCCAATTTAACTGCAAGCTGGAAAAAAATCAGAACGTCACCAAGAGAATATATCAAGATGTCCCGTAAAATACTCACCAATTAACCCATAATAACTCCCAAAAACACAAATGATGAAATTGAGGCCAGACGTTTTGAGATTTCCATGATTTCTTATACCAGATTTGTGCTTCGTCAAGATTTCCTTTCATAAATTCTAGTCTAGCTTTAAAAAATAGAAACCATACACCTTCCGGATACAATTGCAGTTGCCTGTTTAAAATTTCATCGCAAAATTCTAAGTCGCCCTCCTGATGGCTTAACACATAGCATACAATTAAATGGTAGCCTAGTAGCGTCATCACACATAAAACTTGTCGTATTCCAGTCATACGAGAGCCCGTTATCAGATCTTGCATTCCAATTTGCTGAAAAGTTGAGCACATTAATTTTGATTGATTTTTTTGAATTTGAACTATAGTATGAATAACTATTAAAACAAAGAATGTCTACGACGATGGTTTGAAAGCTCAGTAAGTATAGTTACTATAAGCCTTCATGTAAGCGTAAGACATAGCCCGTCCATAGCACCTATATGTGGTGTCCTCACCTCCTGGAATATTCAGCTCCCCCCAGATTTTCCAAAAAGCTTGCTCTCCTCCTCAACTTTTCTGCGACAAATAGTTCTAAAATCCAATGGTTGTCCATTCTGGGATAGTAGTTTCTTAAATATGTTTTCAAGTCATATGTTGATGATAGTATATACGACATGCAGTGAACCAATTACTGTAGTACAATTTGCAGTCAAATATCTCAAAAACCATACGATATTTTTAATTGAGTTATGAAAGAAAAAACAACAACCCTTTATGGTTGTTTTCCACCGTTATTATTATTTTAAAACAAAAAAGTGGCCATTTTACGCAGCCAAAAAAAAAAACTTGGACACTTCAAGTTATCATTTAATATCGCAACACGTAATGTAATTGCTGCTCAAAAGTAGGTGCTGTTATGTTTCTTGTTGTATTTAGAACTGTTGGGCTCCCGGACGTATACGACAACGAATAATTCGTTGCAATTATCGCACGTTAAAGGACCGAAAATGAACAATGAATAGCTGTCCTGCGATTGCGATGAGCTGATCGTTAAATCTTATAAAGGCATTATGAAAATAGTTCAAAAACAAAAAAGTCCACGTTTACTGTTCATCACGCAATGAAAAACTTTTTCTCGCAAAAAAAGGTGGTGGCGGAACAGTGAAAATCTAGTCGGAGCAAACAAAACGACAGATTTTGTGTAACATAAGAAACAACTCCAAGCCAACTACAGTATCCTTTACAAAAAAATGTTGGCACAAAGGTATAGTATCAGATCTTCCTAAAGCCGTTCGCAATTTTCTTCACAGAGAGGGATTGAGAGCGTAAACTCCAAAGAAGAAGGCATTGCTATTCCAAAGATATATTGAAACAAATATAACGAACTCAGACAATACACTAAGATCAAATTTCAAAAACAAACAGGTCGGGAAACCAGAAGCTGGGCGCTTCAGGTATGAAAGGTTTTGTTTGCTTCTTCTGTGAGTATATTTGAGTGTAGAACTATCCCATTTGTAGGTGTGGTAGCCCGTTATGTACATGCATTTAGCATGTCAGATTTAGTACGTCGGGTTGTAAATTTACACGGTAAAGACAATTTTGAGCTACTGTAACTTTGTTACTAATGGTATGATTTTTATCAAACGTGGGAATAATAAGCTTCATATTATATTACCAACCATAAAACCAAGAGCTTGGGTCCTGATTTCAAAACGGTTAGAGGCAACTATGCTGAGACAGTACTGTTCCCAGGACTTAGCTACGGTCATCATACAATACCAGATAAATGGCGAGAGGAAAAACATCATAGTTGCCTCCGCTATAATTCTTTGTATCCTCCACCGACGCAAGAGCTTAGGGGTCTGGTGGCGTATGTAGGATCAAGTGGTCTCGAGCTCCTAATAGGTTACGATGCGAATGTTCAACATATTTGTTGGAGCAGTAACAAATGCAATCCAAGAGGGGAAAAGCTTTTTGATTTCATCACTTCAGCTGGTCTTATGACGGCAAACGTAGGGTGCGCCACTACGTTCGTGGGACCGAGAAGAAGCGAAGTAATTGACCTAACAATCTGTACCTCAAAATTGTGAGAGTTGATTACACACTGGCGAGTGCTAGACGAGGTCTCACTGTCAGGTCACCGATATCTAGTATTCAATCTGACTATTGTCGGCGAACAGTCTGCAGTACGAAAACTGTCGTTTGAACATTTCAAAGCACCTGGCATGGATAGCATCTATCTGGCAATGCTAAAGGAGGGTATGGAGCATTTAAAGCGACCTCTAAGAAATATTTTTCGTAGATGTCTTGCTCTGCGCTACGTGCCTTCCTCTTGGCAACAGGTTATGGTTGTCTTCATAACAAAACCTGGGCAAGACAACTATTCTAATCCAAACAACTTCAGACAGATCAGCTTGACTTCATGCTTGCTGAAAGGTCTGGAGAGACTGGTAGAGCATCACATTCGTGGAAACGCACTTAGGCCGCCCCCACTTAATAAAAACCAACATGCTTACCAGCATGGAAAGTCCTGTGAGTCTGCTCTTCATTCTTTGGTTCCAAAATAGAGGATGCAACTTTGAATGGTGAGTACTCGATGAGGGTGTTCGTGGACATTGCAGAGGCTTTTGACTGTGCGCCTTTTCAAAAACTTTGTAATGCCGCCAGAGCGTATGGTGTTGATGATGCTTTCATTAAGTGGATCTAAGCTATGCTAACGCAGAGATTGCTGTGCACTGAGGGGGTGTCGATCGACCTGACTGTAGAGGCAACAAAGGGCTGCCCCCAAGGAGGTGTGCTTTCGCCGTTTCTATGGAGTATGTTGATCGACTCACTACTATGCGAACTGCAAAATTTGCCCATACACGCTCAAGCTTATGCTGATGACGTGGCTGTGCTTCCTGTTGATCGGGATCTTGGAACGGTGTGTAGGAATATACAACGTGCCGTTGATTTGATAGACAGCTGGTGCCTCAGATATGGTCTGTCTGTTAATCCAAATAAAACCACAATGGTTTTATTCACAAAAAGGAGAAAACTGGATGAATTTTGCCTCCCAGAGATGAGGGGTACTATCCTTCAACTCTCCGAAGAAGTGAAATATCTGGGAGTCACTGTAGATAAAAACTTCTTTGGAACAAACATGTAAAGGTAGAGATGAAACGAGTTCTCACAGCTTATGGGCTGTGTAGACGGACCTTTGCCTTGAAATGGGGACTCAGGCCTCATGTGGTAATGTGGATATATGTTGCCATCATTAGGCCGATGTTCGTATATGCATCCATATTGTGGTGCGTTCAGGTGACGCAAAAAGGTTTTCACCGTAAACTAGCCGCACTGCAAAGAACTATGTTTCTGGGTATCACTGGTGCCATGAGCACGACATCCGGCGCAGCTCTGAATGGACTAGTCAGTTTGCAGCTCCTGGATATATTTATTCAAAGCACTGCAATGAGAGCAGTCATAGACCAATTCGATTAGATCTATGGGAAAACAACGGATGTGGGGGGCACAGAGCATTGGAAGAGTTACTGGGAGCACTGAATCCAGTTCTCACACTGCCTTCCCCGATTCTCGTGTCCCCATACATCTGTTTGGTAGAAGATATGAAGTTACCCGGATAGCATAGCATAGAGAGGAGTGGGAAGACCCAGAGGAATGCGTGGCGGGATATACGGAAGTCTTCTACATCGATGGCTTAAAAACAGAAGAGGGTTCTAGAGCCGGAGTCTACCTCTCGAATAAAAACAAGAAGTGGGCTTTTCCTTTGGGACAATATGCAACGGTTTTTCAAGCCGAAGTTTATGCGATCCGAAGGATGGCAAACTGGGTGAGTGACGAGCGGTTTAAGGGCAGGCGCATCGCAATCTGCAGTGACAACCAAGCTTCAAAGCAGCTTGGCATTGAGCAGCCCTTTGATCATCTCGAAAATCGTTCAGGAATGCAGAAACCGTTTGAACTTTATCTCTAGATTCGATACGGTGGGACTACTCTGGGTACTATCGTAGAGGGAAATGAAATCTCGGATGTTTTAGCAAAGAGGGGTCAATCTCCCCTATGCCGGGACCGGAGCCAGCAATTGGGGTACCAGTAGCATTGGCTAAGTCTGTTTTCAAAAACTGGGAACAAGCTTCCCATAATGACAGGTGGCAGAGCCTAAATGCTGTTCGACACACCAAACTTTTCCTGCCAGAATCGGACACACGTACCGCAAAGTTTATCCTGTCGAAAAGCAGGAGAACTTGCAGGTGTATTGTGGGCATTCTGACAGGTCATAATTCACTAACTGGACATATGTTCAGAATAGGAATTACCCAAGATGATACGTGTCCCTCCTGTAATGAGGAAATGGAATCCACGGAGCACTTCCTATGTGAATGCCCCGTCTATGGACGTATCAGGCATCAGATCTTTGGTGCCGATGTTCTCCAATTGCGACGGGTAGCATCACATCCACTAACGGAAATCCTGCGATACGTTAAAGGATCCGGAATATTCCGTTAGACAGGGGTGGCGAGTACAATGGGCCACCACGGCCTGAGCTGTAGCTTCTCCCCCACCGTACATACACACACACACCAACTTTTATAACTCAGGAATAAACTTAAGGGGGTTTTACTTAATTTTCCCAAAAATATGGTATAATAATATACTATTATTAACTTAATTTGAACGGATATCGATATGCAGAGTATTTTGCGGCCTGGACACCATATAGAGGGAGCTTCATGAATTTTTTTCAGATTTTTCGATTGGGTAGTTTCTGAAAATGGGTCCGTTAAAGAAATCATCACCTTCCACCCCTCCCATTCCCCGCCTTTTTAACTAATCTCAAAACTAAGACCGGCTTCGAAAAGTACTAATCGAGACCTTTCATTTGATACCCCACATGACTGCATTCGGTGAAAAAAAATTTACACCCCCCTTTTACATGTATGTCCTCTAACCACGTAGCTATCCGCTATTCCTCATCATCATCATCAACGGCGCAACAACCGGTATCCGGTCTAGGCCTGCCTTAATAAGGAACTCCAGACATCCCGGTTTTGCGCCGAGGTCCACCAATTCGATATCCCTAAAAGCTGTCTGGCGTCCTGGCCAACGCCATCGCTCCATCTTAGGCAGGGTCTGCCTCGTCTTCTTTTCCTACCATAGATATTGCCCTTATAGACTTTCCGGGTGGGATCATCTCCATCCATACGGATTAAGTGACCCGCCCACCGTAACCTATTGAGCCGGATTTTATCCACAACCGGACGGTCATGGTATCGCTCATAGATTTCGTCATTGTGTAGGCTACGGAATCGTCCATCCTCATGTAGGGGGCCAAAAATATTCCTCATGCTGAGTCTAAATTCAACATTTTCGGTTCCGATGGCCTACAATTTGTGTGGAGAATGCTGTTCACTGCCTTAGAAGTTCGTAATATTGAACCAACAGTTAAACACGGCAGAGGCAGCATCATCATGTGGGGTGCTATGGCGTCTCAAGGACGAGGATTAACTGGATATAAACCAAGAAAACCACCACTAAAATAGATTAACTTGACATACCAAGCTAGTACAAAACCAGCTACGTAGTCGAGCCAAAGAGGCCCATTTCACCGTGCTCCAACGTTGAGATTATAATGGTGTTCGTCTCGCTCGAGGACTTCGAAGGGGCCCTCGTAAGATGACTGCAGCGGCTTCAAATTAAGACATGCGTACACGATTTGAGGTCCTTGGGCACGTCAGCCACGTCGTGTGACTGGCGGGTGATTGCGGCTTCAGCTTTGGTATCTTGTTCTTCAGCAAGCGAAACAGGCCGGTAGCGTTGAGTCCCGACCTAACGTCACTGGGGAGTATCAGGTTCTCCCCATATACCAGCTACGCGGGACTTACAGCATATTCTTCTCGATTGCCTGTTCGGAGGCCAAGTAGAACGAGTGGCAGGACTTGCCACCAAGGGGGGCCGCCTTGGGCCATTATAGCGGCCTTCATCATCCTGTACCCATTGGACTGCGGGTGGTACACAGTTGTCCCACGGCGTGTAAAGTCGAGGAGTTTGCTCAACTCGGAGAAAAAATGGAGGACTCAAACTGCATTCCCTGCTCAGTAATTATAATTGCCGGCACATTCTCAACACAGGGTCTTAACAGAAGATTGTGCCGTAATACCTTGGGCCACCGCGTGGACTTATTGACGATTGTGAGGCAACACCTTAAACACCTTAAACCGTGCGAGTCTCGCAAAGGGCCGATGATGTCGAGGTGGGTTGTGTGGAAACGCTGATTGGACCGAGGGAACACTCCTACTGAGTAGCTTTGTAGGTTTCCACTTCTGACATGCGATGCACTGTCTGGCCCAGGAATTAATGGCAATCAGGGGCAGCCAGAAATACTTTACGGTGGCTAAGCGATTCGTTGTCCGAATGCTGGGTGAACAACTTGAAATACTTCCTCCCGGAAATCGGCGTTGGTTCCTTGTCTGAGGTCTCGCAGTATATACTAGATGTTGACCCGAAGATAGGAAACTTCCTAAATGTGTATTTGGAGTTACTCCACGAGCTCTGAATAATTGAGTCGTTCTTCTGCACCTCGGCGATTGCCAGAAAATCGACAGTGGTGGGGATCTTGACCTCTGCAACACGTGACAAAGCATCACCAACAACGTTATTTTTTCCAGACACGTGTTGAATGTCGGAAGTGAACTGGCTAATAAAGCTCAAGTGTCGAAGTTAGTGAGGAGACGCTTTATCGCACTGTTTTAAAGCAAAAGTGAGTGGCTTATGGTCCGTGAACAATGCGAACGGCCTGCCTTCAAGGACATACTGGAAATATTTAATTGCAAGGTACGCGGTTAATAACTCACGAACATAAGTGCTGTAGTTTCGTTGAGCGAGTTTCAGCTGTTTGGAAAAGATTGGCAGATTTGGTTCACTTTTTGGTGAAGAGCAGCACCTACGGCAATGTCTAAGGCAATCGACGAATGCGGTTAGGGGCGCAACTTGCTGAGGGAATTCCAGAAGTGTAGCATCCACCAGCTGTTGCATAGTGGTCCCAAGCGTCTGGACCGCCTCTGGGAACCACACAATCAGATGAAAAACAATTTTCGCAGTCAAAAATTGTTTTCCAATGTCATGGCCACAACGATTCACAATTGCGTGCGTCTTACAGGCAAGTTGCTCGCTCTGCCGTAGTGGTGTCACAATATTAAGGGAGGTTCAGTGCTACCTACGCCATTGGTTCGTATTTTCGTCAATAAAGTTCAATCGTAATATTTTGCGACTCAAAGCCAAACTTGCTTTCAATGATGAACCCTTACAGCTGAAAGTAGTTTCCTCCAAGCCGTTGCATAGTTTCCATTGGATAGACGAGTTGAGATCGTCAGAGGACTGTTGCCGCTTTGGTTTACCTGTCGCAGCAAATACTAGGGACAACCTTCTCCATTAATCTTGGTATTAATCGAGTGTTGTAGTTTCCCTGGATTATTTGTTTCGTTGATTCGGGGGTAAGGCGTTGATGTTGAATTGCATGGATTGGCGTTTGGTGGCAGGAGTATTGACAGAATTGGCTTGACGTTGCATTGGCTTTTGAATTGAATTGAATATGTGGAGAGTACAGGTTTAGGTTCATTGCCACGATCAAAGCATTTCATTTGCGTATCTGACGTGGGGATCCGGCTTCGCACAGAGCGACGCAAGACAGCCTTTAGAGATATCGAATTGATGGACATCCACGCACGAGTTCCTTGCTAAAGCGGGCCTAGGCATGACCAGTAATTGTGCCAGTGATAGTGATGATTCCATATCTGAAAAGCTAACCTTCACCGCATTTTATACAGTTGGGAATCGAGATGAACTTCTCCTCGGCTCATCATCGTGGATAAGAAGCGTATTTCTAGTGTCCTTTATTGGACCGTTGAAAAAGTTGCGACCATCTTTAAGCTGTTTCATCATACGACTTACAGAAAAAAACATTTTTCTTCGTGGCAACTTCTGCATTCTTGACCAGTCCAGTAGTAGAATTCCGTTTGCCGTGCAAGGGAATACAAAGCAGTGTTTCCTATTATGAATGAAGGAAACAAGTCTGGCTTTACCAACTCCAACTTTCATAGTCAAAATACACCTTACGGCTCTACGTTTCTGCAGTTATTAATAATTCCCATTAAAATCCATCCTTAAAACTACGTGAAAATAAGCTTTCTAATGTGTTTTACCCTCATACACTGATTTATGTCAGTGACCTCATTCGCCCGACTTATCGGTATGCGACTATTATTATTTTGTACCCTGGCACAATTCCATTTATTATCAATAATTTCAAGAATTTATACTTAATAAAGGACAGTATTTATCTGATATAAAATCAATAATTAGACCAAAATATTTCACTTGCTTTGAGCTTTTGGTTACCATACATGCAAAAGGGGGGTGTAAATATTTGTTTCATCAAATATAGTCATGTGGGGTATAAATCAAATTTTGACATTTGTTGGAAAGATGGGGAGTGCGGGGGGTTGAAAGTGATCATTTCTTTAACGGACCCATTCTCAGAAACAACTCAACCGAAAAATCTGAAAAAAATCACCCTCCATACCGATACCTGTTCAAATAAATTTAATAGTACATTATTATAATTTTTAGTAATTTGCAGGAAAACCCCCCTTAAGTTCACCCTAGAATCACGAAATTTTGCAGTAATGTAGGCTAAAGTACAGAGCAAGATCCTAGGAAATAAGCTGGGAGCCACTGTATATCAGGATACTCTTGCCAACTCTCTACCTAAGAGTGAAGAGCATCTTCTTCCTCTTGCTTTCTTTTTGCTGTTAGAATCAAAGTGGCAAAAGTACCTTTAATCTCTAGAGACTAAATAAAACGGTAATACTTGATAAATTGTCAAGATCATATAACTTACCTTATTTCCCGAGAATCCAATGAATTCTAGCAATTTGATCACACGCGCTGGTAGTAGAGATATCATCAAATTAAATGTGCCCATTCCCATCCGAACACCACTGTCAAAATGGGACTTTGAACTTTCCGATTTCCAGGTACGTTGCGACAAAATTACGGCGCACTCCCTGCAATCACAATTGTTACTGCTGTGCCAGGACATAGCTAGAAAGGCTACTTACTTATAACTATTAAAGCACTGTCGTATTTTCATTCCACCTTTGATTAGGCTGGTTAAGGTTTCGTCCTCGATAAATGTTAACATTGCCTTAAGTAGTAACGCTTCAGCCGAACATAGTTCTGCATGGGCTTCTACCTCTGTATATTGCTCGTAGTTTGGCTAAATAGAATTTCATAAATGAAGTGTAAAAAGCCAATAGAAGACGTTGACATACCCGTTTGAAAGTTTTACCAATTGTTTCAGTTATTGTATTTTTACGGCGATGCCGATTACATACATTTAAACATAATTTCAAAGCTTCCGAAGCCTCCAAAATATGCTGCTGTTCGAATGTTAAAATTGCCTCCAAAAACGAAAATACGCAATTGCCAACGGAATGATACATGCTAGAGTGAGCCCACGGTTTCATTAGGTTACGTGCATCCTCAAATTTGTTGTTGAAAAAGTAGTTAATAGCTAATTTGGCTTCTGATAGTGCCGTGTCGAGATCCATTGATGATGTACTGCAAAATTTATTTGAATACCAAATGTGAAATTAGAAAATAATTTAAAAGTAAATTGGAATTTGAGTGCGAAAAAAAATAATTTGAGTCACCTTGCATTTACTCTAATTGGGATAAACTCATGTGTTAGTCCTCTCTCGTCGATAAAACGTTCGCCAAATGACAAACTTACGAGGGTGCGATCGAAGAAAGAAAAGCAATTCAGCAGACTCAAATTACCGTCCGATCCGGTTGTTGTCCAAGATCTTGGAGGTTTTTGAACCCATTCTTAACATCTGCATTCGCCAAGTCCTCTTGGGGCGAATCACTCGTCGGCTACCTGGTGGAAGTGGGTTCCACTTCGTGGTATAGCCAGCAATGCAATTGTGACCTCTCCCTAACTCATGACTTATCCACTGCCATTTCCGCCTTCCGATTACATTGCATACGGGTGACAGGCCTGTGCGCCGAACAAACTCTTCATTTAAAATAATATCAGGTCAGCGTACTCCTATGATACGATGCAGACAGGTGTTCACCGAGGCTTGGAAGTTTCGAGTGACAGTCGGGGTTACTTTCTATGTGCTACTCCCATATAAAAATACAGAAAGTACACTAGTGTAGAACAGCCTCAACATGTTGACCAAAGCCGCAGTGAGAGAGCAAATAGATGTTAGCACCGTTCTCGTGGTATATGAGGCAGGATGTTTTGGTCGATTGAACTTCTCCGCGTGCACCGAGCAAGACAGCATGAAGGACGTCACAGATAAAAAGGAGAAAAATATCGATGACATAATGCAACCCTGGCGGATTCCGCTTTCGATCTCAAATTCATCTGAGATTTTACCCCGATGCACATGACATTTTAAGCCATTACATGTCGCTCTGATGGTAACTATTAGTTACTAGTCTTCCGAAATCAATAAGGAGCAGATAAAGCAAATCTAAACTCCACGCACTGTTCTAAAATGGTTCGTAGGGTGTTCATGTGCCCAATGCAGGAGCATCTGGAGCGGAAGCCAGCTTGCTGGACAGAGAGCAAGCAAGTTTGATAAATTACAGGATTATTTTGGTTATTATATTTGCGGCGGCAGATAGCACGCAAATACCCCTTCAATTGTCCACTCAAACCGATGACCTTCTTGCAATCTTCAATCATTCCCATCTCTCGCTTTCTGGGAAAGGTCTCGGATTCCCAGCATTTCTCTACTTTAAGGCATTTTGTGAAACAAAACCTTCTCAGAATCGATTCAATGTCTGTTTGTCCGCCACAGCCGATTTATTCGGAAATGACTGGACCGATAGTCCCGAAATTTGATGAGGATATATGGTATGTAAATCGAGTAGCACCATCTTGAGTTGCGTTTGAGGGGGAGGACTCCCCATACATGCGCGGCCCTCTGAGAGCATATGCTCCAGGAGAATTCCTGGAGGATGTGTTCTCGGCCCGGTTATTTGCGGTTGGCCCCCAAGTGGGACTTTCATGGTGGTTGTGGTTGTTCCTACATCTCGGGCAGAGCTCTTTGAAGCTCAAGTGTGGAGTTGCGCTGTACAACTCGGGTGCCGTACCCCCTAGTTGCGCCAGAGGTGTTAGATAGGCCTCGCATCCACTGGTATGAATGCTGAGTCTGCACTCAGGAGGATGCGTAATTTTTTTCGCAGAGTATGGCCTCGTGGGGTATCAAATGAAATGGTTCAATTAGTACTTTTCGAAACTTGTCCCATTGGTATTGGGTGAAATTTAGGGGAATGACGGCTCAAAATATGACACCCAAAAAGCGTAACAGGTATCGTTCTCAAAACCTATCCAACCGAAAAATCTAAAAAAATCACGGTGGAGTATGGAAACGAAATCTAGACCTTAAAATAAATCCCGTACCGATATCTGCACAAATGAAGTTAATAATAGTATATTAGCATTTTTTAGAAATTTTGCCGATAACCCCCCTTATATTCGTGCTAGAAGTACAAAATTTGGCAGCGGTATAAGGGATAACATAGGGCATAGCTCTGGAAGTTTGAATCCAATTAATATTAACAAGGTTATAGAAGATGAAACTTTAACATTTTATGTGAATTTCTAAAACGTGTATGATGCCAGCATAATATATCACAACGCCACAACAAAGTGAGCTCATTTGAAGGGGGGGCTTGCGCAGATATATTTACTTTTAGTTTTTTTATCATTTCTATATCAATATCAATTACTCCAGATAAACATATGTATGTACTTATATGTATATGCTAATGAAGCTAGGGTTTGCATAATATCTCGGTCTGTAATACACTCCTTTTCAAAATTATAACCGCATGATTACTGAGTAAATTTTTTTATTATGAAAAGATGTGAAAATAACCAAACTTAAATTAAATTCGAAAATGTATAAAAACAAACATAATGTAACAAAAATGAAACCTAAAAATAGCAATTAAGCTTAAAAAATGTGTAAAAACATAACAAATTGAGAAAAAAGTAAAATTGTCCTTTTTCATAATTATAACCGCATTAATTACCTCGTTACATAAAAAATAAATAAAACAATAATGGGCAGACTTAACTCATGGCTTAATAATCGATAGTGTTTCCTCCCTTTTTAATCACTTCGAAGATTCGATTAGGCATCGAATGAATGTATTTTGAGAGCATTTGTGGTGTCAACTCATGCCATGCTCTTTCAATGGCCTCTTTCAGCTCATTTCTGGAAGAATATTCTTTATCCTGGGAGTAAATCTGTCGGACTAGCCATCCCCAGACATTCTCTATAGGATTCAAGTCTGGTGAGCAGGCTGGCCATTCAAGTGTGGCTATGGAATTCGCTTCCAACCAGGCTTTAGTGGACCTACTTACGTGTACGTTGGCATTATCTTGCTGGAAAATTACTTCATTGCCCTCAAAAGAGTTTATAAAAGGAAGGAGATTATCCTGCAGAACATTCTGGTACTCCTGGCTATTCATTCTCGCCGATGTAAATGCTAGACGCACTGTACCTTTACTACAAATGGCTCCCCAGACCATAACTGTTCCACCTCCGAAATTCCTTCTGGACAGATATCGTGGTTCCTTACGCAAATCTCGCCAGTAGCCATCAAAACCATCCGGACCATCTAAGTTAAATTTTTTCTCATCAGAGAAAATTACCTAATCAAAAATAAAAGATAATTTTGCTGAAAACATCCGCCAACAAAAAGGTTATACCTGATCCCAATGTCGTGACATGTTATTTCGGGCGAATTCCAGTCGAGCATCCTTATGATGCTGCTGTAATCGTGGTGCTCTCCTCATTTTTTCCCGTACGAGATTAGGATTTCGATTTATTTCCCGCCATATGGTCGGAATCGATACAGAAAGCTTACATTCGTTCCTTATGCCTCTTAAACTGTTCGTGGAATTTGAAGTCGCTTTGCTTATGGAACGTCGATCTCTATCGGAAAGCACTCTAGGTCTTCCTTTTCGCTTTTTAGTACCGTAATTGTCCACATTATTTAAATAATTACGAACTACTCGATCCGATCTGCCTATTCTTGACGCTATTTCGCGTTTTGATATACCTTCTTTAAATAAGGCACTAATTTGCCCTTTTTCATAATCGGTAAGCTTAACCCCTCGTGGCATATTTAAAAAAAATTAATCAATGAGCAGAATCGATCAAAAGAAACTAACAATTTTACAAAAATATGTTTTTTCAGCAGCCTACAAACAGTATCAGTCGCGCGCGGTTATACTTTTGAAATAGCACAAAACCGGTTTTCTGTGAAATATTTCTGAACGGTTGCGACTAACACCGTTAGTCGGTATATTTCGAACAACAGACTATTACACTAACTGCTGAAAAAATGAGACAGCTGCATCTATATCGAGAACTATAGAACTTAGAATTTTGCCGTGCGGTTATAATTTTGAAAAGGAGTGTATGTACATATACCTTGTAAATTGAAAAAAAACTTTAAAGAATGTTTTGGGTTTTTGCCAATATATGCATGGAAAAATGTGCCTAGAAAATTTTGTCACAAAGATGAACACAAAAGCTTTATACCCGAAGCAACTTCTAATATTCCGACTTGTTTTGACCTTGTTTTGTGTGAAACTCCCCCAAAGAGGGATGTGCATTTTTTTTTTCACAGAGAGTTCGATTAGTACTTTTGGAAAATGATCTTCTTTCTTATATTGGGCAAAACACAGAGGATATAGGGCTCAAAATGTGTGCCCTCTCACAATCTATCAAACCGAAATATCTGAAAAAAAATTACAGTGATGCATCGAGGCGCTACCATAGAGCATAATTTTTTGAACGCAATGCAAATATTATTAACGAAGTTATAGAAGTCGAATCTTTGTATTCCAGGTAAACTTATTGCACTCGAAGGTGAGAATTACATGTGATCTTATATGAACGACGGACTCCATTTTAGCTTTCCTTTTTTTGGCTTTTTAGTTATTTGAATATCAATGTGAATTACTCAAGGCAGCCATGTGTATTTATCTGTATGTGCTAATAAAACCAGTATAACCAGTGGGTACGTTGGTGTTAATACTTTTTACCATAATTTACTACTTTAATGCGTGAACATTCAAATTTCAAATCATTTTTAATATATATATATGCATCAGTATGCCGACCAGTTTGCTTTTGTGCACGGAGTAAGGAGGAATGCTTTATATTAATTGTTTACATATTTGTGAAGGTAAGTCAGAAAATAGCACGCAAGAACTAGTTGTATTAGCCATTAATTTGTGTAAAACAAAAGCTTAAAAATGAGAACAATTTTGAAATTTTATTTTTTCAAAACTTCGGACCACAACACCATGTGTTCTAAACAAAACGGTATTCACAATTTGGGTTCACGGTTTGATCAAAAAGTAAGAGAAATTGGAATAAGTTTTAAACAAGTCGGGTAACCGGAAGCTAGACCCTTCAGGTATAGAAGGTTATGCGTTTCCCTATGTGAGGAGCAATGAGTACATGACAGTGCCGCGTGTACATAGTTATATATTCACTTGTGCTCTATTTCCAAAAGACCCATTTATACTAATAATTTGATCTGAAAAACACTATACTGATAATAGTCAACCTTATACCCATAAACTAGGTGTTCAGCATTATGAGTAAATGTGCAGAAGTTCACCTAAGATAGATACAAACAAATCGAAATTCCGGAAGCTCCGCGTTTCGGTTCCCGTGGAACCCGCTTTTGATATAAGTTCACTTTATGTGATTATGATGTCATACACGTCTTACAGAGAGATAAATTTACCTGAAATGCGAAATTTTGATCTTCTATAACTTTGTTAATCATAGTTAGATTGAGTTCAAACTTTTCAGAATTGTGCCTTATATTATCGCATACACTGCTGCTTGTACTTCTAGGATGAACTTAAGGGGGCTTTCGGGTAAATTTCTAAAGTATGATAAAATACTATTATTAAGTTTATTTGGGCAGATATCGGAACGGGATGTATTGCTTTTTGCGAGCTATTCCTTCAACCACGAAAAACTGGCGCGCACACTACCAGCAAATGACGAATACTTCGGCATTCATCAGGAGATGGAGTCGAAATTCACCGCACTCCGAACAATGATCATGAGAGATCAGGTGCAATGCCTTGTTGCGGGTACTTCAGATGAAGTATTCACACCTCAGGTTCAAAATGACCCCGGCGTGTTAGTCTTGGACTGCCAAAATGCAACCAGTTCATCGATTTGTTAAAGGCCGTGTCCTTGAGCAACATTTAGAAATTACAGCACAAAGGGTTGCAAAGTAAGTAATTTTGCACCTTCAGCTGAGTAGTGCAAACTACGAAGTGGCATTAAATAATCTGGAGGAACGCCAAGCAACTGTTGAATATTTGGATGTGATCATCGACAGTTAAAGCTGGATTACAGATCTGCGAATGACGTGATGTCATTTCTCGCCTGGGGTTCGCAACTCAGAATTGGAGTTCTATAGTGACCCACATCGTTATGCGGAAGTTTGACAACGAGACCCAACGCATATTCGAAAAATCCATGGAGGATGTAAAAGACTTTCCAACGGTGGACAAAATGCCCGCATTTCTTTTAAAAAGGCACCAACTATTGGTAGTAATCGAAACACAGCCTCGTAAACGAAAATCGTTTGTTGTTTTACCCAAGCCTAACAAAAAAACATGTTCTTACTGCAAAGGGGAACATTTACTATTTGCCTTCGATGCATATAAAAAGCTTAGATTTGAGGAAAGGTGTCGGTTCGCGAAACAGGAGAAACTGAACCGAAATTGCCTAGCACATGCTGACACCAGGAAATGGAACAGCGAAACGCGTTGCCCCGAGTGCAACAAAAAGCATCATTCCCTACTACACTTCAAGAAGGACGTGAGTGCGAACATGGCTGAGGGTCACGAAAATTCCGCAGTTCTTTTGGCGACAGCTCTAGTAAAGGCTCTTTTCCTTGATGGAACGTCCATGGTTTTGCGCGCTCTAGTTGACCCGGGATCTAAGATATCTCTGAAAGCCGCTAACAAAATGGGCATAGAGAAAACTAAGACGCTTGCCTCAATTTCAGTCCAATTTCAGTATACTCGTGGAGGCCTACGTAATAGACTCATTAATGGCTTCGCTTTCAAACGAAGGATCGGTCATCCACAAAACCGAAGTTGACTTCTCCAGTTGGCAGATCCCGAATTCAATGCTAAATCAGCAATCGATCTAATACTAGGAGCGGAGGTCTTTGAAGAGATTATTAAACGAGGTTTCCTCAGCCCTCGTCCAATAATCTCTTCAAAGACTAAACCATTGTTAGCTCAGGAAACTAAGCTAGGCTGGATTCTGTCTGGCAAGGTGCTGCTACGCAAAGCGGGAATCAAATTTATCTCAAACATCTTCACTGCAGATTAAGATTAAGGCATTCCTGTGTTTCTTCGACTCTGATGATTCAATCAAGGACGTGCCCTCAATGGATGAATGCGAAGTTAGCTACCAAAGTTCAATAGTCCCCGAAGCAGACGGTAGGTACGCTGTAATGCTACCGTTCAAGGACAAACCTGCAATTGCAACTCTCAGGAATTCTAGAAATAAGACGTTCACTTACTTTAAGCAGTTGGAAAAGCGTTTCAATCAGGATCCGGATCTTCGGTGCTTTTACCAGACGGCATTGCAGAAGTATATTGATCTGGGTCACATGCGGCAAGTATTGGGTAAAATAGAGATGTGTATTATCTGCCCCACCACCCTGTTATCAAGATGGAGAGCTCCACCACGAAGATTCGACCAGTATTTAACGCCTCTGCAATAACAACAACCGCGATCAACCTCAACGATAAGCTGTATACCGGAGTGAAACTTCAAGATGACTTGGCACAGATCTGGCTTCGTTGGAGAAAGCAAGAATTCGTGATCCTATTGGAAATTGCAAAGATGTTTCGGATGATTAGGATGCAATCTTGAAGCTCCTGAAGGCAAAAGTGACTCCACCTAAACTAGAGCTGAATGATCCTTTGCTGCTTGCTGAACTGATGCATCTGGTGAGGACGACGTTATTACTAGATTAGTCTGCTGTGTACTGCTGGTCCGACTCTACAATCACATTGGCGTGGATAAGGAAGAACCTCTCACGAGTAGAGTCCTAGGTCGCGAACCGGGTTGCTAAGATTCGCAAGTCATATCAGGTCGAAAGATAATCGTATGGGCTGGGCTTTAAGAGGCATCTCCCCTACCGAGCTGTCAAATCATCGATTATGATGGAAGGGCTCGTCATGGCTTCTGGAAGCACGAGTATCCGAGAAAGTGACCTGCTTCACGGGCATTGCAGACCGAGAAAATCTGTTGGAGCGATATTCTACGTTTTCAAGGCTGGTAAGGGTCGTGGCCTACATGGGGACTTGTCCCGTAGAATACGAGCAAAGTCGGCCCAGAATCCTGCGATTACTCCAAGAGATTGTGTTTGCTAAGAATATCGACGGCTTGAAGAAGGATCGTCCAGTCACCAAGAGGTTAGGAAACTTGCATCCTTTCCTTGACCATCAAGGCTTGCTGAGGATTGGAGGCAGACTGCGGAATGCGGACATACGCGGCGACCATAAACAACGTCCCGAGGGGCCATTATGTTACATACTTTATTATCCAGGAAGCTCATCGCAATACTTTGCATGGTGACGTTTCCACTGTTCGAAGCTATTTGACAATGCAGTGTTGGATCCTCAACGGTCAAAAGGTGATTCGCAACGAGCTGCACAGATGCCTTACATGTGTGAAATATCCGAATCAGCGCAGTCAGCAGTTGACGAGTAATCTGTCTGCAATCTGGATCTCTATGAGCCCGTTTTATTTAAAAAGAAGTATAGTAAACTAAGGAACTATTTTCATAAAACTCTCTAGCAATCCAGATGATATTGAGGCCTTGACTCCTGGGCATTTTTTAGTTCAACGCCGCTCCCGTATGCCGATCGCACTCAACGGGACCTTTTTCCAGAGGCCCTGGCAAAATTCGAAGAATGGCTCTTATAGTTTGGCGATTCTATTGAAAGGAAAAATAAAGCTAGGCAATATACAAAATTGGCAGAGCTGTGTATGAACGAAAATTATCTTACTTTCAGAGTAAGATTTTTTAAGACCACTTCCGGAGTAGCTATAGGAAACCCATTATCCCCACTAATGAGCGAGATCTTCATGTCATCAACGCTTCTTTCTTTCCGATATTGTCGATGATCCAGGATCGCCAAAATATCTCAGAGATGATAGGGCAAATCAGAGGGATGTGCCATGATGTCTCAAAAATTACCTCGACCACACAATGCGACGCCCTGTTAAAGCATCTTCAATTCAAATATGAAGACGAGGAGGTACCAAAAAAGGGGGTTACTGGGCAAGGTTCTAACCACCCTTTTCGGCGTAAACGACGAAGTATATAGAGACATCGATGAACTCCAACATGACCAGCTCGTGGGGCTTCCGACTTCGATCCGGCAAAATGTTCTTTTGAACGCTCGGCTTGGGGCATATCATTCAGCGGTCTCTGGTCGATTGGAAAAGTTTGGTTGAAAACTAAACTCCATCATCAGAACAGTCAACGAAATGAGTGGATGGTTTGGGTTTCCTCTGCCTAATTGAACCACATGGCTATCGGTTGCTTCACGTTACCGCAATTGCTCGAGCTGATGGGAAAGGGCGGTATTTGGTTTCTCAGATCAGCGCTGTTGACTACGACCAGAGCTCGAGCTTAACGAGGACGAGTTCGCATCATGCAACAACTTCAGCGAGAGCTTTTTATATTCACCCAAGATAATTAAGGACATAGATGAGGTGGCGAACTGCGCGATTGGCGCTATCCTCGAGCGCCCATACAAGCCGATATGACCGTTGTATGTCACTTCGAACAACAGAATGACCTGAAAAGAGCTAATGGCGAGCAACAAATAGCTATATGTCGCAGACGGAGGTGCGATGGTCTCTCTAACGAATAACGGGAGCGCCGCGAACTGGCATTAAAAGGTAATGGCATCCTACAGACGGGCGGCAGCTGTAGCATACAGACCAATGATACACATTTGCGTTTTCGAAGGCAAGAAGGGTGGATTCAGCCTTCGCGATCATGTTGCACTCTTAGTGTTCAAACATGTAATAGAACACCACATACCACGCGCTACATATGAATTAGTCAGGCATTCCACATTCTGTTGTGGACAGGTCGCGTGTAGTTTAAAGTATGTCACTGACATGAACTTCAAACAGATCAGCTTGACTTCATTCTTGCTGATAGCTTGGGAGAGACTGGTTGGGCGTCACATTAGTGGAAACGCACTTAGACCGCACCCACTTAACAAAAACCAACATGCTTACCAGCATGGAAAGTCCTGTAAGTCTACTCTTCATTCGTTGGTTACAAAGATAGAGGACGCAACTTTGAATGGTGAGTACTCGATGAGGGTGTTCGTGGACATTGAAGGGGTGTTTGATTGTGTGCCTTTTCAAAAACTTTGTGATGCCGCCAGAGCGTATGGTGTTGATGATGCTTTCATTAAGTGGATCTATACTATGATAACGCAGGTGGGTGCTGATCGCTATCTAACAGCCGATGCAACGAAAGGCTGCCCCCAAGGAGGTGTGCTTTCGTCATTTCTGTGGAGTATGCTGATCGACTCACTACTATGCGAACTGCAAAATTTGCCCATACACGCTCAAGCTTATGCTGATATCGTGGGTGTGCTTGCTGTTGATCGGAATTTTGGAACGGTATGTAGAAATATACAACGTGCCGTTGATTTGATAGACAGCTGGTGCCTCAGATATGGTCTGTCTGTTAATCCAAATAAAACCACAATGGTTTTATTCACAAAAAGGAGAAAACTGGATGGACTTTGCCTCCCAGAGATGAGGGGTACTACCCTTCAACTCTCCGAAGAAGTGAAATATCTGGGAGTCACTCTAGATAAAAACTTCTTTGGAACAAACATGTAAAGGTAGAGATGAAACGAGTTCTCACAGCTTATGGGCTGTGCAGACGGACCTTTGCCTTGACATGGGGACTCAGGCCTCATGTGGTAATGTGGATATATGTTGCCATCATTAGGCCGATGTTCGTATATGCATCCGTAGTGTGGTGGGTTAAGGTGAGACAAAAAGGTTTTCACCGTAAACTAGTCGCACTGCAAAGAACTGTGTGTCTGGGTATCACTGGTGCCATGAGCACGACATCCGGCGCAGCTCTGTATGCACTATTCAATTTGCAGACCCTGGATATATTTATTCAAGGCACTGCAATGAGAGCAGCTCATAGACTAATTCGATTAGATCTGTAGGGAAACAACGAATGTGGGGGGCACAGACCATTCGAAGAGTTACTGGGAGGACTGAATCAAGTTCTTACAATGCCTTCCGTTTCTCGTGCCCCCGTACATCAATATGTAACGGTTTTTCAAGCCGAAGTTTATGCGATCCTAAGGACGGCAAACTAGTTGATTGATGGGCGGTTGAAGGGCGGGTGCATCACAATCTGCAGTGATAGCCAAGCTGCAATGAGGGTGTTGAGTAGTACTTTGACACTTCGAAAATCGTTCAGGAATGCAGAAACCGTTTGAACTCTATCTCTAGACTCAATACGGTGGAACTACTCTAGGTATCTGGTCACTGCCGCGTAGAGAGAAATGAAATCTCGGATGTTTTAGCGAAAGAGGGGTCAATCTCCCCTACGCCGGGACCAGCAATTGGTGTATCAGCAGCATTGGTAAGTCTGCCTTCAAAAACTGGGAACAAGCTTCCCAAAATGACAAGTGGCAGAGCCTTAATGCTGCTCGACACACCAACCTTTTCCGCCCAGAACCGAGCATGCATACCGCAAATTTTATCCTGTCGAAAAGCACTTGGAGAAATATTGTGGGCATTCTGACAGGCTTCACTAGCTAGGTATATATTCAGAGTAGAAATTATTCAAGATGATAAGTGTCCCTCTTGTAATGAGGAAGCGGAATTCACGGAGCATCTTCTATGTGAATGCCCCGCCTATGGACGCATCAGGCATCAGATCTTTGGTGGCGGTGTTCTCCAGTTGCGACGGATAGCATCACATCCGCTAACGGAAATCCGATCCGGAACGATACGTTAATGAAACGGGAATATTCCGTTAGATGGAGGTTGGGAGTACAATGGGCAAACACGGCCTGAGTGCTCAGAAGCTGTAGCTTCTCCCCCACCACACACACACACATATCACTGTTTCTGCTCTATCATCTTAACACTTCTGTAACGTTAATGCCAAGAACGGTACTTTGCTTACCGACCGCCGAGCCGCGATGGATAGATGGCGAGAATATTTCGAACAGATTTCAACTTCCACAATCATTACCAACATTCGGAGCAGTTTCGCATATCAGCGCAACTGAAGTCGAGGAAGCAATAAAACCAGTGAAACCGGAGAAAGCTACAGGACCTGACGACATCGCATCTGAGCTCTCGAAGGCGAAGAGCTGGGACCCAACACTGTGGGTCAGTGAACCGGGCAATTCAGGGAGAACACCGTCTGACTGCCAAGCAAGTACCACAGTTCCAATTCGGAAAAAGAAGGATAGTTCAGCAGAACGTTCAAATTGCCGTTCGATTCAGTTACTTTCCCATAGCATGAAGATTTGTGAACCTATTCTTGACAACCATATTCGCGAAATCGTCTAAATAACCGCGAACCAAGCCGGATTTGTGAAAAACTGCGGAACTATTACGTCAGTAGGGTTACTCATGGAGAAATACAGTGAGAAGCATCGCCCTTTTTAGATTGCATTTCTGGATCTAGAGAAAGCCATTGACCACGGACCACACGAACTCATCTGGTATGCTCTCCAACAACACTTAGTACCAGAAGAACTCGTGCGCTGGGCTCAATTGCCCTACTTCGATCTGAAGTGTGTTTGAAGTATGACGGGTGTATGAAAACCGCGTCGTGACTCTATTGGTGTTCATCAAGGGAGCCCCCAATTACCACTCCTCTTTGCTCTTATTATGGACACTGTCACACGGGACATCCAAAGTTCAGCGCCTCATACACTGCTTTATGCAGATTATGTTTTCCTAGCGTCTAATAGCAAAAATGATCTGGAGCAACTTCTTCAAAAATGGAATGGTCGCCTCATGCAACACGGTCTCAGATTGGATCTGAATAAAACTGAGTTTTTGATGACTGATTCCCATGAAACAAGCACAATCCTCATGAAACCATCACAACCACTGCCCAGAACTGAGTAATTTAAATATCTCGGGTTAATTCTATCAGCCAATGAAGAACTGCGTTATGAAATTGTTTCACGCATTAGCACAACCTGGATAAAGTGGCGTCTGACAACTGGTGTTCTTTGTGATCAACGTATCAACGAATGTCTCACATCTAAAATTTACCGCAATGTCGGCCGTCCAGTCGCTCTCTATGGTTCTGGGTGTTGGTTGACTATTAAAGGCAATGAACGGCGTCTTGTGGTAATGGAGACGAAGATGTTGCGTTGAACACGTTTTGATCACATCCGCAATGAGGATATCCGCGATCGATATGGAGTTGCGCCGATCGTGGAAACATTGCGGGAGAGGTGTCTTCGATGGTATAGTCACGCAATTCGCACTAACGAGAATTCACTTGCCAAGATTGGTCTGAACATCGAAGTAGATTGTAAGTGACCAAAGGCCGGCCGAAACAACGCTGGCTTCATACGCTGGATGGGGATTTCAAAGCCTCGCGATTGCATCTAGATCTGGGATTTGATAGAATCAAATGGCGAAGCCGATCACGACGAGCCGACCCCGATTGTGAAATTGACAAAGGCTGAAGAAAAAGAAGAAAAATTCTGAGTTCCATAAGGCAGCATCATAAAATTGCGCTCAACCTCATATATATTTCCTAATCCCAACGTTTACAGATGGTACTACTCTTTTTAGGTACCCAGTCCAATCCACACAAAGAATCAATTAAAAATTTCATGATACCTTAGAAGAATGGAGTAAAAACTCTAAAATAAAAACGCCTGTTCTACCAAGCGATCAGAATCTGGATTTAAGGAGCTTGGACGTTCAGTGCACACATTCAATATTTTTGTTACAGAAAAACAATTCCATAAGCATTTACAGTGGCCTAAATAATAATAAATAATGCGATAATAAGATAGGAATTTCATTTCAAGTAATAAAATATAGAGAACGACTAGCTAGTTCCCCACCTTACAGGAACCTACTTCACTAGATTATAACAAGTTAGGATACTGGAAAGGTTTTGTGTTAATCTTATATGAAGAATACTTTACGCACGGTTTTCCGTTCGTACCTAGCTAAAAATGCAAAATATTCCTTCATCAATTGCTAAACTCCAGGCTAATACACAGATACAAGTATTCGATCCATATAATTTTTAGTTAACCTTAACCTTCAAAGACACGTGTGAAAATTGGACAGCTGTCGGACTAGTAGTTTCTGGGATTGAGCAAAATGCACCTTTTTTTAATTCGAAGAAAATGTAATACGAATTGTGTTAATAAAGCCCTGCTCTACGGCGAAAAAAATACTTTTGATGACAAGACTTGGCTTCATACACATTATTCGAACTTTGCACCAGGAAAATCAAGGAAATGAGCACCGAGGACAATGCATGACCCAAAGGGGCTGTTACCAATTAAAACAAAGAAAAAGTCCACAAAATAATTTTGGATGACCGCAAGGTGATATCAAAGGAATGTGTTGGACATTCGTGCATGAATTCAATCGACAAAAACCAACAACGAGTTGGCGATTCTGAGCAATATTTGAAGCTTTTCCTCCTTAAAAAACCTGAATTTATGCGTCGATATGTGACAATGGAGGAAACATTTTCGCTCCATTATTTCACACCAGAATCAAAACATCTAAGCAGATAGCACCACGTGGTGAATCGACTCCAAAGCATGAAAGGACACAACAGTCGGCTGGCAAAGCTTCATAGCTCATCTCATGATCTCATGATCATTATTTTGAGATTCGCACGGTATAATATTCATCGAATACCTTGAGAAGCGAAAAACTATCAACATAAACTATTATATAGCGTTATTAGAGCGTTTGAAGGATGAAATCGCTGCTGTTTCATCAAGACAATGCACCGTGTCACAAATCAATGAAAACGATGGCAAAATTGGGCTTCGTATTACTTCAGCATCCACCGTATTCTCCGGCGACATTGTATGTAGATGTAGAGGTAATTGCCGAAACTGAGGCCTATTTTGAGGCTAAAAGACAAATCGTACTAGAAAAATGATATGACCGCTATAATCGTTAACTATATTAAAAATAAAATCAAATTTTATAAAAAAAAAAATTTTCCTACGTTAGCCTACGAACACACAATTATGTATATGCATATCAAAGCCATAAAGATTATGCTAATCCTAAATAAACAAACGCTGCCGATCCAAATTACTCTAACGCATCCTCACTTCCCTGTTTGACCTAGTGTCAGAAATAAGATCAGTTTCGAAAAGTACTAATCAAGCCCAACAACTTGGTCATCCTTAGCGAAAAAAAATTTACATCTCCCTTCGCATGGATTGGGAGCCACAAAATAGTGTTACTGCTGTAAGTAAAGGAATCACCACACATTCTCACCAAATTTCGTGAAAATCAGTTCAGCCGTTTCCGAGTAAACTGAGTGTAACGGACAAACAGACAAACAGTCATTGAATCGATTTTAAGAAGGGTTTATCTCACACAAAACCTAAAAAATTAAACTTCCATACAGTGACACCATACTTTTTCACTCTGTAGATAATGTGTACTTTAACATTGGCGAAGAATACATTTTAAGCTTGATTGTAAGACTCTAAAATTTGTTGTTAGTTTCTACTAGAGAAAAATATAGTAAAATAAATACATATGTCGTTGAAAAATAATAATAATCATTGACGCAACAATCCGGTTGGATCAGAGCCTGAAGTGTATCAGAACACAAGACCATAACGATACACCACAGGATTACAGTACCCTATAGGAAGCAATGTGGTCAGCATTGCACTCGCCCGAGATTATTATCCTAATTTCACTCAGGTACTCATTCACACCTGAATCTACTGGTATCCGACGTCAAATCACGATACAAATCCCACTGTCACTGTGTGACGCGAACTTCCGTACGACAGCCTGTCGGTAAAAAAGGTTCTCAAAAATCAGGATTGTGTTGTTGTGCAAATGTTGATTGTGTTGCTAAGTGCAAAACGCAAGACATCATTTCGGATCATTATAAAGGCACGAGCGGGGAGACTTGACATGAGCCCAAAATCAAAACAACAAGCGACAGTTCTATAGAGATACTAGTGATCGGAAACAAAATGAAGTAAGATTATGTGAACAATATGAATTTGCAACAGGGCAAGAGATGCGGAGATGAATAGACCTGATGAAATCTAATTTTGGAAATAAATTAGAACGGGATGTCAGGATGGAAGTGAAATTAAGATGACATTCTTTATAATAGACAGTCAAAGGATGGTATAAGTCTCAAGGCGGAAGCATTGACTGATAGGAGCACAGAACCGGGGAAATACTTGCTGAATTCTGCTGCAGGGAGTCGCAAGAAATTTCGGAAGGATTGGTTTGATCATGATTGTGGGTTAACTACCGAACCCAAGAAATCATCATACCGGGCAATTCACCTACATTAAAGAACTTGGAAGCGGGCAGAGACTCATCGGGGACTCCTTCTAATGAGGAAGAAGGCAAAACCATCATATCTGTGAACTCGATAACGGATCAACCGGAAGCCGAGAAAGTTTTGCAAAAGCTGGCAGCTGGCACCGGGTATGGAAGAAATTATCCGTGCAATTCATTAGCGTAAATTGCTGGCATTTAATGAAATTACAGTGGAACTGCTCAAATGTGCTTCAGATTTGAGATAGCGAATCAACGCCGAATGGTTAGCAACGAGGCATTATTCGTCATATATAATGCTTCCTATTAAGGGAAGAGATACACTTTTGGTAGTTTATATGTATCTCTCCCCTTACAAGAAAATTTTCGAGATTTTTTCGTGGTATTATTTAGGTATATCTAAATAAAATATTCAATTTTTGTTTTACTCTTTAAAAAATCAATTGGCGATATTCGCACTTGTTTCAACGAGGTCGCAATCGAAACGCCAATCGGTGTGTAATCTAGCTTCCTTAAGCAAACCAAATTAGTTTATTACAAACATATGTACTGTGAGCGTCAAAAATAAGTAAACACCCATCTTTTTTGTATTTAAACTTTTATTGCACAATGTTTATTGATAGAAATTAAAATGTTTTATCATAGCTTGAAAGGCTCATATAATAGAAGTTTATGTCAACACAAACACTTAAACAAAACAAAACATTTTCAAAAATAATTCATCTTGTCTTAAAATACTCATGAATTTACGCGTCAAAAGAAAGTATACAGTGGCAACACTTCTCGTTTTGTTTTTAATTATTTCCGGGAATCACACAAATTTCTTTGAAACTGTTTATAAGTGAAGTAAGCAAATATAGTGCACTAATATTTTTCGTAGATTTTCTTTGTTTTTGTTTGAATAAGTGCAAAAGTATAACATTTAAGATAATGGGTAAGCCAACCATAAACGAAACACGAAAAATAATTTTAGATTTACATAAAGAAAAGAAATCTTTGCGTGAAATTGGAAAAAACGTTAGAAGGAATCATTGTACGATAAAAAAAATTATAGATAAATATACGACTCGTCATACTATTGAAAATTTACCGCGGTCTGGGCGACCTAAGAAGCTTACTGACTCCGAAGTGCGGACAATTGTACGAGAAGTAAGGAATAATTCAGTTTCAAGTGCAGTAAACATATCAAAGAAAATAGCTGAGACTTCAGGCAAATCAGTGAGTGCAAGCACAATTCGAAGAGCGCTCCACAAAAATGGTCTACATGGCAGAGTGCCACGTAAGAAACCCTATATTTCTAAAGCGAATCAAAAGAAGCATATAAAATTACCCAGAAAGTACCAAAATGAGGCTCCACACTTTTGGGAAAACATTTTTTACTCCGATGAGAGTAAATTTGAAATATTTGGGGCGAAAAAGCCACCAAAAATATGGCGAGCGAAAAATGAAGCATTTCTCGACAAGTGCGTTACAAGCACCATAAAGCACGGTGGAGGCTCAGTTATGGTCTGGGGATGTATGGCGGCATCCGGAGTTGGAAGTCTAGTTTTCATCGAGTCTAAAATGACTAAAATAGACTATTTAAATATACTGAGGGACAATATCACTCCTAGTGCTGACAAATTGGGGCTGTCGGGAAACTGGATCTTTCAGCACGATAACGATCCGAAACATACGTCCCACATTGTTAAGGAATGGTTGTTATACCGAACGCCAAAAACCCTTGATCACCCACCGCAGTCCCCAGACCTTAATCCTATCGAGCATTTGTGGGAGCACCTTGACAGGAAAATCAGACAAAGAAGCATTTCCAACAAGGACGACCTAAAAAGGGCTTTAATCGAAGAATGGAACAACATTTCTCCAGATATTACAAAAAATCTTCTCAAATCAATGCCTAAAAGACTGAATGCTGTTCTAAAGTCACATGGAAAACAAACTAAATATTAAAAATTATTTCTAATTAATTATTGGATATTATTTCTTAGAGAAGTAAATTCTGTATACTTTCTTTTGACGCGTAAAATCAGCAGTATTTTGAAGCATTAATAATTTTTTGAAACGGTATTTTGTTTTGTTTAACTTTTTTTCAGATTTAAACTTCTATTATATAATACTTTTAACCGGTGATGAAACATGTTAATTTTTATCAGTAACTGCTATGAAATTAAACCTTAAATACGACAAAATAAAGGGTTTACTTATTTTTGACGCTCACAGTATATAGTTTCTGCTTGAACTTATGAAATGTTAAACACTTTGTTTTAATTGATTTTCTTTCTTTCTTGCGTTCGTGCGTTCAGCGGTTTAAGCAGCCACGCCTCATATATTAGTCAGCGCAGACTCGTGGTTCGAATGGCAAAAAGCTGCAGCTGTTAATGCATCGGATTCGTTCACACACAGATATTTGCCTATCTATGAAGATCTGAGCAAAAATGCCCTCCTGGAGGACAAGGAATAACATTTTTTTTAAAAAGAGTAATATATAAACAAAAAATATTTCAAACATAAAACAAGTCGGGAAACCGGAAGCTAGACGCTTCAGGTACGAAAGGTTTTGTGTATTTCTTAGTACGTAGCACGTAATATATTCATATATTATTTGAGAGTATCCACTTTCGGGTGATATTGACATTCATAGTCTTCAATTTTCAAAGAAGCAACAAATTTGAGGTATTAGAACTTTGTTAATAATGATGCGATTTCCACCAAACTTGGTAAGATCATGCTCTACCATCCGGGTTGGTAATCGTGAGGTAGTCTCAAAATTGGTTGTCAAATACCTGGGGGTGATGATCGATGCCAAGGTGAGTTTCAAGGGACACTTGGATTATGCGAGAGAGAAGGCAACAAATGACAGCTCATCCCTTGCAAGGATGATGCCTAACGTGGGAGGACCGAAGTATAGTCGCAGGCTACTCATCGCGGGAGTGGTGAGGTCGATCCTGCTATACGCGGCCACTGGCTGGGCGGGAGCGTTGAACCACGCTGTCAACCGGAGGAAGATAAGTTCGGCATACCGGCCAATTGCGCTAAGGGTGTGCAGCGCATTTAGGACGGCTTCGACGGAGGCAGTGTGTGTCAGTGTGTCATCGCAGGAATGATCCCTATAGATCTTCTAGCGAGCGAGGCACACTGGCTCTACGAAAAACGGAAAGCAAATCCAGCCGAGGTGGATGCGGATTTCCGAAAAGCCATCAGGAGAGAGTTGTGTGACAAGTGGCAACAACAATGGGATAACTCCGACAAGGGCCGGTGGACCCATACATTGATCCCGTGTATCGAGAAATGGGTCAACCGAAAGCACGGAGAATTGAATTACCACCTGATACAGTTCCTTACGGGACACGGTGGCTATAGGAAGTACTTGCATCGCTTCGAGTTAGACGAGTCTCCCAATTGTCCTGAATGCGGTCCTACACCCGAGGACCCGGAGCACGTTATATTTCATTGTCCCAGATTTCTGCAGCAGAAAAGGAGGTTGAACAGCATCTTAGGGGCGGACATCGAGCCCTCCAACCTGGTGGAAGAAATGCTGAAGACGGAGGAAAACTGGATGGCGGTAAATGAGGCAGTAGCCGTGGTGCAGACAAAACTCCTGTAGTTGGATCGAGCTCGGAAGGCAGCGCGACGGAGACGTGACATGGACGAGCTGGTATAGCGAACCAGAGCCTCCCCCGCGAAGTCCCGCGGGGATGGGCGGAAGAGTGGGGATGGTTTTAGTGGGTGCGAATCCCACACACTGCTGCAACCTGGCGCAGCAGCGTCTTTCTAAGATTTCCACCTCCATCCATAACAAAAAAAAAAAAAACAGATCATGCTTTCATGGTACTAGGATGAATTTAATGGGGGTTTCTAACCAATTACAAAAAATTGTAGTAATATACTATTATTAACTTTATTTAAACAGATATCGGTATGGACGGTATTTCGGAGCCCAGGCACCATATAGTGGCAGCCTCCTGATTTTTTTCATATTTGTCGATTTGGTAGTTTCTGAGAATGGCCCCCTTTAAGAAGTGATCACTTTCAACCCCCCGCGCTCCCCACCCTTCCAACGAAGGTCAAAACTAAGATCGGCTTTCAAAAGTACTAATCGAGACCTTTAATTTGATACCCCACATGACTATATTTGATGAAAAAAAATTTTACACCCCCCTTATCCATGTATGAGGAGCCCCCCCTTAAATTCGACGTAAAAGGATGTAATTCACTGTATGCGTGAGCGTTCACAGTTCCCACTTTTTTACCAAATTTAGTGTTAATCGCTATAACCGTCTCCGAGAAAAATGCATGTGACGGACAGACAGACAGTAAACCGATTTTAACATTTCATATTCTGATTCAAACAAAATCCGTATTCGTACACTTAGTTGGATTAAAAAACAAGTCGGGAAACCGGAAGCTGGACGCTTCAGGTACGAAAGGTTTTGTGTATTTCTTAGTACGTAGCACGTAATATATCCATATATTATGTGAGAGTATCCACTTTCGGGTGATATTGACATTCATAGTCTTCAATTTTCAAAGAAGCTACAAATTTGAGGTATCATAACTTTGTTAGTAATAGTGCGATTTCCACCAAACTTGGTAAGATCATGCTCTATATTATAGCCTATATCACTGCGAAATTTCATGGTATTAGGATGAACTTAAGGTGGGTTTCTAACCAATTACAAAAAATTGTAGTTATATACTATTATTAACTTTACTTAAACAGATATCGGCACCATATAGTGGCAGCCTCCTGATTTTTTTCAGATTTTTCGGTTTGGTAGTTTCTGAGAATGGCCCCCTTAGAGAAGTGATCACTTTCAACCCCCCGCGCTCCCCACCCTTCCAACGAATGTCAAAAGTAAGATCGGCTTTGAAATGTACTAATCGAAACCTTTAATTTGATACCCCACATGGCTATATTTGATGAAAAAAAATGTTACACCCTCCTTTTGCATGTATGGGGACCTCCCCTTAAATTCGACGTAAAAGGATGTAATTCACTGTATGTGTGAGCGTTCAGAGTTCCCACCTTTCTACTAAATTTGGTGTCAATCGCTATAACCGTCTCCGAGAAAAATGGGTGTGACGGACAGACAGACAGACAAACCGGCAGCCTGTGAGGAGTTGCCAGATCTCCCATCAGGCGCGACCCCAGGTGGCGGATAGGGGCATACCTATTGATGTGTAAATATGTGTTCATGCACTTTTCTTTTCTGACTGTGTATGGGCTAGTGTTTGCTCATCTCTGGTGCGTGGACCAAAATGGCTATGGGAAGGATACCCAGAACATAAAACCACCATGGAAGACGAGAGAAGGAGTAAACTTACGGTGCAGGGGCTCGGAACCCTAGTACCGGCGGCTTTTGGGAGTGAGCAAGCGGGCTCCCGGTCGTCGATATCCCTCGACCGCAGTGCCTCGGTGGTGGACAACTTGGCCACCTTGGCATATAATGTTACAAGTGATTTGGATCTGGAGAAGGAAGTGTTCAAGCGAAGTACGACCTTACCGAGAACACCAGTAGCAAGAACAACCAAGGATGAACTGAAGATGGATCGTTGGACGACAAAAACTGTAAAAACACCCACAGCATATGTTCAAGATGCGCGACAGCAAGAGGTGCTCCAGGAACAAGATAAGGATCCATTCAAAAGAAGCTCATCAACTTTGAGATCTCCACCAATGCTAAAGGCGATGAAGGAAAAAGTACAGGCAAGATCAATAACTGGCAAAAGTGAAACAGCGTATAAAAGGAGTAACCCTGTCGGGGCTTATAAGGAGCGGAGTCCCGATCCGCAGGAATTACCCTTCACCCAGCTTGGGGCAAAGATAGTTGAGCTGTCCGAGTTTATCAAGGACAAGCACAACGTGCACCAAGCCATAAAGAATATGGTGAGGGCCATTAGAGTCCTCTATAATAGATCACAGATGGAGGAGAAGAATAATAACAACACGCCGAACCCCGCTGTGCCAACAGTATCACAAGCGACCCAAGTGACGCCTAACCGTACTACCATCGAATCCCAGCGAAATAAGCGAGTACGTGAAAAAGAGGGGGATCCTTTAAGTAATCAGCAGGCGCCTAAGAGAAAAAAAGGCGGACAGGACATCCGGAAAACCAACACCAACAGGTCAGAAGGAGGAAACCGTACAGCGAATCTAGGAAACTCGACCAACGTTGCGAAGCCCAAGACGAACGAAAACGATGGATGGACTAAAGTAACCAACAAAAAAGCGAAACGAAAAACAAAAGTGCGAACTCGTCCAGATGCGATTGTTATCTCCAGTAAGGGCAATCTGTCCTACGCGGAGATACTCAAAAAGGTCAAAGCTGATCCCGACCTAAAAGATCTGAGCGGAAATGTGAACAGAATCCGAAGAACCCAGAAAGGGGATCTCATGTTCGAGCTGAAAAGATCCAGCGGTGGCAAAACTGATGACTTTCGCACTCAAGTGAAAAACTCACTTGGGGAGAATGCCGCAGTGCGTGCCCAAAAACATGAGATCTATATACAATGTAAGGATCTCGATGAAGTTACATCGAAAGGAGAAATTTGTACTGCTCTGAAGGAGCAATTCAAGTTGAAAGAACTTACAGAGGAGTCTGTTGTCGGTCTACGGAAAGCCTATGGTGGCACTCAAACGGGTATGGGTCACAGATTCGACTGGTGGAGCGGCGATATGGGCTTGTGGTCGACAAGCCATACAATGTACTGCAAGTCAGGCACCCAGTGGCTTTGTGTGGGCGAAAATAAGTGGTGTATATGTATACAGCTGCTACGCCCCACCAAGTTTGACACTGTCTGAATTCGAGCAAATGCTTGATAATCTTGTTCTCGACGCAAGGGGACGAAGTCCAAAGGTGATTGCTGGTGATTTCAATGCTTGGGCCCTAGAGTGGGGTAGCAGAGAATCAAATGCTAGGGGGCGCAGTTTATTAGAAGCTTTTGCGCAGATGGACATAGTTTTGGCTAACGAAGGTGCTGTAAACACCTTCCAGAAAGGGGGATCAGGCTCGGTTGTAGACCTGACCTTTGTCAGCCCTTCGCTGGCGCGTGGTATGTCCTGGTGCGTCAGCGAACGCTACACCCACAGCGATCACCAGGCAGTTTTCTTTGAGACATGTGTCGAACCTCAGGGCAAAGAGCTATCATGCCCGAAACCGAAAAAGATTTCAGGCTGGTCTGCAAAATCTTTGGATGAGCAGAGCTTCTTAGAGGTGTGGTTGGATCAACCTGATATAGCAGGCGCCTCTACGGAAAGAGCTGTCCATCTGGCTCAATGCATCGCCAAAGCATGTGACGCGTCCATGCCTAGGAGGTGCGCATTCCCCCGTAGAAGACCAAACTACTGGTGGAATGATGAACTGACCGGCCTTCGATCAGCCTGCCACCGAGCGAGAAGAGCGGCTCAGAGGGCGGTAGGTAGAGCCGATCAAGGGCAGAAAGAGTGCGCCTACAAGGCAGCCCGCAAAACCCTCAAGCTCGCCATCCAGCGAAGCAAGAGGAAATGCTTTAGGGAGCTCTGCTCAGAAACGGACGTAAATCCGTGGGGGAGAGCTTATGGAATCGTGATGGGACGATTTAGAGGCCGTTCGTCTCCGCAGATCAAGTGCCCCGCCCTCTTGTTGAAAATCATCCAGGGGTTATTCCCCCAGCAAGAGGAGAACACCGACACATTCCAACCACCTCTGAATGTGACGGCAATCCCGCCAGTCACCAGAGATGAGCTCCTGGAGATCTGCGGCAGAATAGGAGACAATAAAGCACCGGGTCTGGACGGAGTACCGAATAAGGCCCTTAAGCTTGCCGTGAAATCCAGGCCGGACATGTTTGCTGAGTTGTTCGAAGCGTGCATGCCCGAGGGAATATTTCCAGCGGTATGGAAGCAGCAGAAGTTGGTGCTTCTGCCTAAGCCTGGTAAACCACCAGGCGAACCATCCTCATACCGACCCATATGTCTTTTGGACACGGTGGGGAAAATGCTAGAGCGGATAATCTATAATAGATTACTCCCAGTAGTTGAGAGCCAAGGCGGCCTTTCAGATCGGCAGTATGGATTCCGTAAAGCCAGATCAACCATTGATGCCATCAAATTGGTTACTGGCTTGGCCGAAGATGCAATCCACGGAAAGGGTAGTACCAGCAAATATTGCGTGGTAGTAACCCTGGACGTGAAAAATGCATTCAATTCGACCAATTGGAATCTAATCCGGAAATCCCTAGCGAAGGTTGGTATTCCCGCCTACCTCGCCGCAATTGTCGATAGTTATTTAACTGAAAGGAGGCTCTGGGACGACACTGATGACGGACCGCAGGAGTACGTCGTTTCCGCGGGTGTCCCGCAGGGCTCCGTACTGGGCCCACTACTGTGGAACATCATGTACAACGATGTACTTAATCTTCCCCTTCCGGAGGAAGCCACAGTGGTGGGTTACGCTGACGACATAGCACTGGTTGTTGTCGCAAAGCATCTTGAAGATGCTGAGTTATACTCAAGCGAGGCAATCAGTGCTGTCACATGCTGGTTGGAGAGCTCTGGTCTGACGCTTGCGGAGGAAAAAACGGAAGCGGTCCCCATCACAAAGCGCCGGAAGAGAAATTATGCCTGTGTTAGAGTCGGGAATCATATCATCACTTCCAAGCCGGCCATCAAATACTTGGGGGTGGTGATAGACAGGAAGCTCAGCTATAAGCAACACTTACAGTATGTTTGTGATAAATCATCCACTGCCAGTATGGCCCTGGCCGGGATGATGTCGAACGTGTGAGGGCCACGGCATACCTCTAGGTTGCTTATAGCCAGGGTGGTGACCTCAATCATGCTCTATGCGACCCCAGTTTGGAGCGAGGCGTTGCGGATGTCAGTTAACACTAGCAAACTGAATGCAGTCTACAGGAGGACAGCTCTGAGGGTATGCTCTGCCTTCAGGACTGTCTCAGATGATGCAGCATTCGTTATCTCTGGAATGATGCCCATTGACATCTTGGCAGATGAGATGGCGAATATATACCATGCGAAGCCAATCTCTCCCTTATTGCAGACGAAGAAGGCTGAGAGAGAGAGATCCATAAATAGATGGCAAGAGCGGTGGGAACGCTCGGGAAAGGGTCGGTGGACTCACTGGCTCATTCCTGCCATCAAGGAGTGGTTGGAGAGACGACACGGTGAGGTTAATTATAATCTCACCCAGTTTCTCACGGGACATGGAGGATATCTCCAATACCTTCACAGGTTTAAATTGGAGACCTCACCCGACAGTCCAAATTGCGATGGAGTCCCAGAGGACCCAGAGCATGTATTCTTCCACTGTCCGAGATTTGTGGAAGAAAGGATGAATCTAGAAGAGACTCTAGGAGAGGTGCTGGTACCAGAAAATCTGGTGCCGAAAATGTTAGCACATCAAGAGAATTGGGATGCGGTCAACTCCATGATCGCATCAATTCAAGATAAATTGCGAAAGGCAGAGGAAAGGAGAAAAACGCGGTCACGTGCGCCGCGTATAGAAGAAATGGGAATAAGCTAGAGTGAGCTGACTCCGCCCAGTGATGTAATACCTTATGGTGGTTCCGCGGGGCAGGGAGGGAGTCGGGGGTAGCTTTAGTGGGTAAAAATCCCACACGCTGGTGTGTCCAGACCAGTGTCTTTTGAAGATTTCCACCTCCTCAAAAAAAAAAGACAGAAAGACAGACAGACAGTAAACCGATTTTAATAAGGTTTTGTGTTTACACAAAACCTTAAAAAACGGAACATCATTTTATTTTTAGTAATTTATTCGGTGCCCTTTCTGTTTTTAAGGTTTTGTGTAAACACAAAACCTTATTAAAATCGGTTTACTGTCTGTCTGTCCGTCTGTCTGTCTGTCTGTCCGTCACACCCATTTTTCTCGGAGACGGTTATAGCGATTGACACTAAATTTGGTAGAAAGGTGGGAACTGTGAACGCTCACGCATACAGTGAATTACATCCTTTTACGTCGAATTTAAGGGGGGGTCCCCATATATGCAAAAGGAGGGTGTAAAATTTTTTTTCATCAAATGTAGTCATGTGGGGTATCAAATTAAAGGTCTCGATTAGTACTTTTCGAAGCCAGTCTTAGTTTTGACATTCGTTGGAAGGGTGGGGAGTGCGGGGGGTTGAAAGTGATCACTTCTTTAAGGGGGCCATTCTCAGAAACTACCAAAACGAAAAATCTGAAAAAAATCAGGAGGCTGCCACTATATGTTGCCTGGGCTCCGAAATACCTTGCATGCCGATATCTGTTTAAATAAAGTTAATAATAGTATATTACTACAACTTTTTGTAATTGGTTAAAAAACCCCCTCAAGTTCATCCTAGTACCATGAAATGTTGCAGTGATATAGGCTATGATATAGAGCATGATCTTACCAAGTTTGGTGGAAATCGCACTATTACTAACAAAGTTATGATACCTCAAATTTGTTGCTTCTTTGAAAATTGAAGACTATGAATGTCAATATCACCCGAAAGTGGATACTCTCACATAATATATGAATATATTACGTGCTACGTACTAAGAAATACACAAAACCTTTCGTACCTGAAGCGTCCAGCTTCCGGTCTTCCGACTTGTTTTATTTGGCATAGATTCAACTGGTCAACGTGGCCAAAGGGTAGTATATGTCCCAGGGCGAAACGTGGATTGGTACCCACGATGGGGGGGGGGGGATAAAACCTGGGAAATGGCTGCTGAACCAACACCAACAACCTAACTACCAAACCCTATCTCCACCTCCACGTATGACCGCTGGGAGCTCTTTCGTAACGAAAAGCTGCAGACGGAGAAGGATGAAGGCGAGTCTCCCGCGCCTAAAAATGGGACAATTTGTACCAACTGGTCCTCCAGGTTGGGGCTTGGGTAGGGCTGACAACCCTACACGGAAAACCGATGTTACGGAGCCACGAAAGGAGCCTCAGACAGGATGGACTTTACAACGCCGAACGCGGCAACGACAACGGGTTAACGATTTGCACATTTTCTCATGAAACGTGCGCTCCCTGTACAGAGATGAAGCTGATGAACAGCTAGCCGATACCCTGTCCCAATATAGGGCTGATATAACAGCGTTACAAGAGATGCGATTGACAGGGACCGGTTTCCTGGAGAAGAGCCACTACACCATATATTATAGCGGTCATCCAGTAACCCATGTGCTCGGAGTAGGTTTCTTAGTCAGCCAAAAAATGAAACCTGCTGTCATCGACTTTGAAAACATAAGCGAACGGCTATGCACTCTGCGCTTGCGAGGCAAGTTTAGAAATATAAGCCTCATTAACGTTCACGCCCCTACAGAGGAGACTGCAGAGTCGGAGAAGGATACCTTCTACGAGGCAGTAGAACGAATCCTCAAAGCCTGTCCCAGATATGATATTAAAATCATACTTGGAGATTTTAACAGCCAAGTAGGGAAGGAGCCCGTATTCAGGCGATACGTTGGCTCCCATAGCTTACACGAAAAAACAAATGATAACGGACTGCGGATTATTCAATTAGCAGGGTCACACGAAATTGTTATTGGAAGTACCTGGTTTGCGCGGAATGCGGTCCACAAACATACGTGGGCCTCTCCAGACGGGACCACTTTCAACCAAATTGACCACGTGTTGATCGAACGCCGCCACCTGTCAGCCTTGTTGAATGTCAGAACATATAGGGGGGCCAATATAGACTCGGATCACTATCTCGTTGGCATGGTGCTCCGAGCTCGAATAACAATACCACCTAGAATCCCCTCTGACAATCAGGTGAGAGTGAACACTGAAGCCATCCACAACACAACCCTCCGCGACACCTATAAGAGGCAAATGGAAGCCGCAATAACCGCAGTCAACACAGGACCTGAAGATGAAGCATCAACAAATGATCATCACAATCACCTGAAGAACGTTATCATGGATACGGCCACAAATATACTTGGCCCCAGCCGCAAAAGGAGTCGGAACGGCTGGTTTGACGATGAATGTAAGCTAGCAACGAAACGGAAGAATGCCGCATACCGAGTAATGTTGCATTCTCAAAGAACGTGGGCACGCGCAGAGACTTATCACGAACTCCGTCGAGGGGAGAAGCGACTTCACAGACGGAAAAGGAAGCCTGGGAGAACCTACAAGTCTGTGAACTAGAAAAGTACAGGGAGCAACCGCACCAGGCGCGGAAGTTTTACCAACAAGCCTTATACACCTCGATGCTCATCCTGCCGAGACAAAGAGGGAAATCTGATTTCCGACAGAATGGGCATATTAGAGCGATGGGTTGAGTACTTTGATGAGCTACTGAACAACCAGAACATCGGCGAGTTGGAGGTCCCGCCAATTGAAGACGACGGACAAATACTGCCACCACCAAGTTTAGGAGAAACAGTCCGTGCAATTCATCGGCTAAAAAATCATAAGTCGCCAGGAGCCGATGGAATTACAGCCGAATTGGTTAAATATGGAGGCGACCAGTTACACCAAGTGGTTCATCAACTTGTGCTCAAGGTATGGGACAGCGAATCAATGCCTGACGATTGGCAACGAGGCATAATCTGTCTCATACATAAAAAGGGAGATATCACACAGTGCAGCAATTATAGAGGTATCACGTCGCTGAGTACCATCTATAAGATATTCTCCGCTATTTTGCTAGGCCGGATAGCCCCATACGCCCAGAACATCATGGGCCCATACCAAAGAGGCTTCACTCCAGGCAAATCAGCAACATATCAGATTTTCTCTCTGCAGCAAGCGATTGAAAAACTGTTGGAATATGGACAACAGTTGCACCATCTGTTCATCGACTTTAAAGTCGCCTATGATAGCATAGGCAGGGTAAAACTGTACACGGCCATGAGAGAATTCGGTATCCCGACGAAATTAATAAGACTGACTAGGCTGACCCTGACCAATGTGCGAGGCCAGATAAAAGCACCAGGATCACTCTCCAGACCATTCGACATCAACAACGATCTACGACAAGGGGATGCGCTATCATGCGTCTTCTTCAACCTGGCCCTCGAGAAAGTGATCCGTGATGCTGAGGTAAATGCAGGAGGTACTATGCTGACGATATCGACATCATGGGAAGAACCACCCGAGACGTGCAAACTGCCTTCATCCAGATCGAGCAGGCAGCTATCAGGGCGAGATCTTGGGCTACACATCAATGAAGGCAAGACAAAATATATGGTGGCAACGTCAGCACCGAAGACGAATCAACCAAGAACATCAAACCGCACTGGTCAAACACAAACACGAAGAAGAATAAGGATAGGAGAATACAACTTTGAGACCGTTGATAATTTCTCCTATCTAGGATCGAAAATCACAACCGATAACAGCTACGATGATGAAATCCGCGCACGGTTGTTGTCAGCCAACAGAGCCTATTTCAGCTTACAAAGACTGTTCCGCTCGAAACGTCTCACCATAGGGTCAAAGCTCTTACTGTACAAGACTATGATCTTGCCAGTCCTCATGTATTCCTCGGCCGCGTTCGAGAGACTAATCCTCCGAGGAATTTTTGGCCCCCTACATAAGGATGGACGATTCCGTAGCCTAAACAATGACGAAATCTATGAGCGATACCATGACCGTCCGGTTGTGGATAAAATCCGGTTCAATAGGTGACGGTGGGCGGGTCACTTAATCCGTAGGGATGAGGATGATCCCACCCGGAAAGTCTATAAGGGCAGTATCTATGGTAGAAAAAGAAGACGAGGCAGACCCTGCCTAAGATGGAGCGATGGCATAGGTCAGGACGCCAGACAGCTTTTAAGGATATGGAATTGGTGGACCTCGGCGCAAAACCGGGATGTCTGGAGTTCCTTATAAGGCAGGCCTAGACTGGATACCGGTTGTTTCGCCGTTGATGATGATGATAGATTCAACTAATTTTTTTTGTTAAATTTGGTGAAATTTTTTCCCATTCTGTACGGAAAGCTATTTTAAGGTCTTTTGTGTTTCTTGTTATCTTTTAATTTTTTCTTAAAAATAGACCATAAATTTTATGGAGGCGTATTCAATCGTTTTCGACAAATATAAGGCAACCAAAGGCGCGTATTAAATGCAGTATGTTTTAGATCATTATCCTGCTGAAATATGTACTTTCTGTGGATGTTCAAATTTCTGGCATTCTCATCCAAATTAGCTTTTAAAATTTGAATGTATTTTTTGGCATCCATTATATCATCGACAAAGTGTAAATTGCCGACACCAGAAGCAGCAAAACATCCTTAAGCCATTACGGAACTGCCACCATGTTTGAAAGTCGGTACAAGGTTTCTAGAGAAGAGTCTTGTATTCCTTTCACGCCATAGTCGCACACGCCTGTCAGATATTTTTACATTAAATTTACTCTCGTTTGACAAAATTACCGTTGCCCAAAATCCTTGCCAAGATATTTATTTGCGAACTTTACTCTTTTTAAGGTTTTGTTTGTAAAACAAAACCTTATTAAAATCGGTTTACTGTCTGTCTGTCTGTCCGTCACACGCATTTTTCTCGGAGACGGTTGTAGCGATTGGCACCAAATTTGGTAGAAAGGTAGGAACTGTGAACGCTCACGCATATAGTGAGTTACATCCTTTTACTTTGAATTTAAGGGGGGTCTCCATACATGCAAAGGGAGGGTGTACATTTTTTTTTCATCAAATATAGTCATGTGGGGTATCAAATTAAAGGTCTCGATTAGTACTTTTCGAAGCCAGTCTTAGTTTTGACATTTGTTGAAAAGGTGGGGGGTGCGGGGGATTGAAAGTGGTCATTTTTTTAACGAACCCATTCTCAGAAACTACTCAACCGAAAAATCTGAAAAAAATCAGGGGGCTGTCACTATATGGTGCCTAGGCTCCGAAATACCCTCCATACCGATGCCTGTTCAAATAAAGTTAATAATAGTACATTACTATAATTTTTAGTAATTGACAGGAAAACACCCATTAAGTTCACCCTAGAATCACTAAATTTTGCAACAATATAGACTACAGCATAGAGCATGATCCTACCAAATTTGGTGACAATCGCACTATTACTAACAAAGTAATACTGAGTCAAAGCTGTCGCTTCTCTGCAAATTCCAGACTATGAATGTCAATATCACTTGAAAGTGGCTATTTTCACATAATATATGCATATTTTACGTGCTACATGCTTATGGGACAAATGCACACCCAAATCTCTTCATAAAAGAAATAAACAAAACCTTTCATACCTGAAGCGTCTAGCTTCCGGTTTCCCGACTTGTTTTAAGGTTTTGTGTGAAACAAAACCTTATTAGAATCGAGACGGTGTCTGTCTGTCCGGTTGTCTGTCTGTCACACCCGATTTATTCGGAAACGGCTAGACCGATTTTTATGAAAATTGCTGAGATTATGTGTGGTGTTCCCTTTACATGCAGTAAGTGGCGCCATTTTGTGTTAAGTTTAAGGGGGCTCCCAATACATGTGAATGGAGGGTGAAAATTTTTTTTTCACAGAATGTAGCTATCTGGGGTATCAAATGAAAGGTCTCAATTAGTACTTTTCGAAACTGGTTCAATATTTGATATTGGGTGAAACATAGGGGAGTGAGGGCTCAAAATATGACCCCCAAAAAATGTAACAAGTCTCGTTCTCAGAACCTATCCAACCGAAAAATCCTTGCTTAAGATGGAGCGATGGCGTAGGTCAGGACGCCAGACAGCTTTTAGGTATATCGAATTGGTGGACCTCGGCGCAAAACCGGGATGTCTGGAGTTCCTTATTAAGGCAGGCCTAGACCGGATACCGATTGTTGCGCCGTTGATGATGATGATGAATGCATAATTTGTTCAAGTTTGAAGAAAAGCCAACTATTATTAACAAAGTTATAGGGGGTAAAACTTTACCATTTTTTGTGAATTTCGTACACTCTACAACCTGCATGACGTCATCATCACATATTAATTCGTCAATACCACAACGAAATGAGTTCTTATGAATGGGGTCGCAAGGAATCATTTTGTTTTAATTTTTTAGTCATTTGTATATGAATAGCAATTACTCCAACCAGACATGTGTGTATCTAGGTATATAGTATATGCGTGCTAATGAACTTTGCGGGTAGTGCCTAATTCAGATAGATGTAAGCAGTAAATCGGAAATATGGGTACGATCAATTTATGTACGTGCATATATGTGTACAGTGTTCGGAAATAGACAGTTTGTTTGTTTAGGCTGGGCGTAATATCTATGGCTGTAATATGTAGGTATGTCTTGTAGTTTGGAAAAATATGAAGGAATATGTTGGGTTTATAGCTATATAGGGATAGAAAAATGTGCGTTGAAATTTCTTACATAAGATGAACACAAAACCTTTATACCTGAAGCGTGAGCTTCCGGTATTTCGACTTGTTTTCTATTGACGTTACTAATAAATGGTTTGCGAGCAGCAATGCAACTGCGCAAGTAATTCCGAACACTCTGCGGAGTTAATTTGATTCAGAATTGATCGTCAGTAAGTACCACTAATTTCACTCCACTAACAGTGTTATCCTGTACAATTATCCGTCGAATAAAAGATTGCTGTCGTTTTGTTAAAACCACTCGATTTCGGTTTCGTATTGTCTTTTGGATTCTGCCGGTCTCTTTGTAAATCGCAACGACACTTTGGATGGTAGAATGACTTCTACCGAAAATTTTTCCTATTTCCCTTAAGGATTTGCCGTCCTTGTGCAATTGCACCACTAATTTTCGCTCACTATTAAGCAGTTCATCAAATTTCATACTCATTGTAATTTTTTTTAAGAAAAGGGCGTTTTTTTAACTATGCTTTGCTCGAAATTGCTTATCACACTTTACTTGAAGTTAACAGCTGAAATTTTACAGGGTGCCACAACAAGAGTTGTACCAAAAGCATATTTTAATTGATCGGCACGGTGTACGAATACGAATTTTGTTTTGACTTAAGCAAAAGATTCCATTATTGTTAATGCAATAGTAATCGCAGCTAATGTTTCGCATTGTTAGACAATTACAGACACTGTAAGCAATAAAATTTGTGTATTTCATTTGACATATTTAGTACTAATTTCGAATAATACTTGAAAAATTCGTAAAATGTAAATCAGCTTTTTATGTGTCCACTTCTGTGCTCCCTGCAGACACTAAAGTAAGTACCGCTTTACGCTGAAAAGTGCTACTAAATAGGAACGATAGAGCACCATTGCGTGTCGTGGTTTGTAGCATTATCATGCATTGGTCAAACAGCCGATTTTTATTGTGAAAACGTTTGACAGTATTGCGAATTGTTTGGCACCGCTTAAGACCAATTATCAAGTCAATAGATTTCAAAAACTTTAAAGGTAAGCGGCTTAAAAATATTTTTTCTTCAAGTTCTAGTAAAATCGTGTAATTCACAGGACGGACAGAAAAGAATATACTCCAGCAGCCAAAAAAAAGCCATTCTTGTTCACATTCGTGATAAACAGCATAATTACCGAGAAGTAGCCCCATTAGAAAGGGTAAGTTTGAGTACAGTTTCTACATATGCTAGAAATATCCATGCAGAAAAGAGTGATCAACCAAGTCTATGATCGACCTGTAAGGGCAAGCACAAAATCGCGCAGAGAATAGACTAGATTGTGGTTAGAAAATTGTTGGAGAACCGTAAGAAAATTTTAAGAAAGTCCAAGAAAAATTGGAGGCTAGTGGGGTTGTATTCTTCATTCGAACGTTGAAGCGTCGATGTGCTGAAATTGGTCCAAAATAAGATCGTCCCGCAAAAAGGCCAGAATTTATAAGAGACTATGAAAAAGATGCGTTTGAATTTCCCCAAACAGTACAAAACCTTCATTGCAGCTGCCTGGGAAAACGTAGTTTAGTTTTTTTTAATTGGGGGAAATCTTCTGTAGGAAATTGTCGGGGGTCAAGCTACGACTGAGTTTTCCCCATCCAGTAGCTTTCTTTGTATGTTTAGGTTTCGTTTCTATTGGGAGAAGACCCTGTTGTCCACCCCCAACACTTTGATTAGCTTCGCTGAGGAACTGGCTGTTCCTCAGTAGATTATATCTTTAGGCATCATTTATGTTAGCAAATAGTTCGGCTTTAATCTCTTCAGTCGTTATTCTCATGTGAGCGTAGTTGGTGGCTATGTTTAATTGCTTGGTCTTTGATGACTTCACTAACCAACTGTACTGTCAGGTCCCTATGCAGATCCTCATTACGAATGAACCAGGGAGCGTCTACTATGCTTCTAAGGACTTTATTTTGGAACGTTTGTATTACAGGTTTGATTCTTTGGCCGTACGTCCATACGGGCTTCAGAATCTGATTATAAGTTAGCAGCTTGTTGTCGATGGTCAGTTGTAAATTGCTGCCAATAGCCAGTACATTGGTCTGTATTTGGCATTTAGCTTGTCCTTCTTTCTTAGGATGTGTCTTTTCCAGCTGAGTTTAGCATCGAGTGTCATACCTAAATATTTGACCTCACTTGCCCGTGGCACATCTTGTTCATTTATAATGGCTTTAGCTGGATTGTCTTTTTTGTTTGCCAATTTAATATACGTTCACCTGCTTTTCTTTAATTTTATTTTTCATTTCTTGGTCCTTCCTACAATGTTATCAATAGCTATACCTTTATTTTTGCTTTTTAGTTCGTAGTTTTACCCGTGATAAGGATAGCAATGTCGTCGACAAATGTCGCTATTTTGGCTTCTTCACACCAAGGTATATCATTGATATGCAGGAGAAACAGTGTTGGGCTCAAGACACTGCCTTGCGGTATACCACCTGCAGTTCAGAATATGTTCCTTCGTATTTTACTTTGAATAAGCACTCTAATACAATCATTTCAAGACATAGAAAGATTCTTCTGAGAGGCATCTATGGATACAACAGACTTTGATGCCACACCTTATCAAACATCGTGAAAAATGGCTGAGTACCCCTGCTTTTTCCATTGCATTTTCATAGCCAGGCGCTCTTTAAAGAGGAACATTTGTTTTATTTTCTCTCCTCAACTCATTTTTAAGGTTTTGTGTAAACACAAAACCTTATTAAAATCGGTTTACTGTCTGTCTGTCTGTCCGTCACACGCATTTTTCTCAGAGACGGTTATAGCGATTGACACCAAATTTGGTAGAAAGGTGGGAACTGTGAACGCTCACGCATACAATGAATTACATCCTTTTACGTTGAATTTAAGGGGGAGTCCCCATACATGCAAAAGGGGGGTGTAAAATTTTCATCAAATATAGTCATGTGGGGTATCAAATTAAAGGTCTCGATTAGTACTTTTCAAAGCCGATCTTAGTTTTGACATTCGTTGGATGGGTGGGGAGCACGGGGGGCTGAAAGTGATCACTTATTTAAGGGGGCCATTCTCAGAAACTACCAAAGCGAAAAATCTGAAAAAAATCAGGAGGCTGCCACTATATGGTGCCTGGGCTCCGAAATACCTTCCATGCCGATATCTGTTTAAATAAAGTTAATAATAGTATATTACTACAACTTTTTGTAATTGGTTAAAAAAAAACCCCTTAAGTTCATCCTAGTACCATGAAATGTTGCAGTGGGGTAGGCTATGATATAGAGCATGATCTTACCAAGTTTGGTGGAAATCGCACTATTACTAACAAAGTTATGATACCTCAAATTTGTTGCTTCTTTGAATTGTAATTGGCTAGAAACCCCCCTTAAGTTCATTCTAGTACCATGAAATTTTGTAGTGATATAGGCTATAATATAGAGCATGATATTCGTTTTGAGAAGAGCTCTGGCCAAGCTCTGGTCAATAAGGCGGATTGGCGCTCAATATAATTCGTAGGCATGTCGTGTTCTACGAATTATATAAATGAGCATTCAACATCTGCGAGCCGCTACGGTCACGCTGCTCCCAGGGCAGAGGTGAGGCAGCGTCTGACGATTTGCCTCTGCCCTGGTAAGAAACCGTAAAGCCGTCGTCGCTTGACTTTTTTTATAGAGCATGATCTTACCAAGTTTGGTGGAAATCGCACTATTACTAACAAAGTTATAATACCTCAAATTTATTGCTTCTTTGAAAATTGAAGACTATGAATGTCAATATCACCCGAAAGTGGATACTCTCTCACATAATATATGGATGTATTACGTGCTACGTACTAAGAGATACACAAAACCTTTCGTACCTGAAGCGTTTAACTTCCGGTTTCCCGACTTGTTGATCTTTCGCGGCCCTCCACAGAGAGTAGCCTGTGTCTTTTTGTGGTGTAAGATTTGAGACACATCTGCTCAAGGACTATATTTGTTAATTAAGGGGGTCATCCCGTGTGTCGGGCTGGAGAAATTGATTTTTTTTTTGCATGAATTGTATCTATATATAGTGGAGAATATGTGGGCAAAGGGATTTTCCGATGTTCCGAGTCCTTCAGGAATTACAGGGTTAAACAGGTAAGGAGTTTGCAGCCGCGGCTAGAGTACTTGATGAGAAAGAGCATCAAATCTGTTTTTACCTGTTAGGTTTTTACCTGAGCTTTATAAATTCAAACACGGGTATAAATATAAAAAGATGGAAAACCAATCAATTGTCTAAACTTATTTGCTGTTTGGAATAAAAAGGATAATCCAGTCCAGAGTGAGCACTGAAAGGCGTTTAAGTTATACTCAGTTATATTTTGTTGTAAGTATTGTGCTGTTTATGTGTTCAGTGACTTTTTTTTAAATGGATCGTACGAAGGGAGATTGCTTTAACGTTCAATGTCATACTCGCACTAAAATACGAGCATTTCATGGGAATCGATAGTTATCAGAGAAGAAAATGGACTTCGCATCAACATCAGCAAAGAAACTTTTAGCAAGCATGAACATGGATGTTCCAATGGCGACAAGTTTTGTATATTGTATATTGGATTTTGCTGGAGTTTTCTCCGGTATTTCTGCAAATTTCTGCAAATAATAAAATATACGTAGTAGTAAGAAAGAAATGCGTAGGACATGTCGAGAAAAGAATGGGAACGCAGCTTAGAAATGCAAAGAAGAATCACAAAGGCATTGGTGGAAAAGGGGCTGGAAAACTTACTGATAAGGACCTCACTACATTTTCTGGGCTAGAAATTCGTCGACACGCAAATTCGATAGAAGGAATGAAGCAAGAAATTTGGGAAACTTTCTTCTTCTTCTTTCTGTAATGTTCTACAGACGAAAATCCTCAGCATGAAAATTGTCCAGCAGGCGAGGACAGTTGGTGCAAATGGCGCAAAACGGAAGCTAAAGGAGAACTGGATAGTTTTCAAAACGAGAAGGCACCTTTGAGTGAAGAAGTTCAAGTCATCAAACCAATCTACGAAGATTTGTCACGAGATGATCCCTTGAACAGATGTTTAGGAGCAGAGACCCAGAATAACAATGAGTCGTTAAATGCATTCATCTGGATTTTCGCTCCTACACAACTTCATTCTGGGGCAAAGGTCGTAGAAATAGCCACTTTTCTGGCTATAATTATTTTCAATGAAGGATTCAATGGCATTCTAAAAATCCTAGTGACAAGGGGATGTCAAGTTGGTCACATATGTCAGGTTTATGTCGACCGCCGTAATGAAGCGCGAATTTGGCGGTCTGAACGACGATCGACTGACCTCGCTAAAAGAGCCACAATTGACACCAGAGAGCAACAATCGGCCTTACAGGACTTTTTTGAAGAAACGGAGGGTACTCTCTATGAACCAGGTATAGCAGATTAATGGTGAGCTAAAATTTTACTGTTGATAATCACATTTAAATTTTCAAATGCGTTTTTTTCGAAACTGCATCTTGAAAATCGGCTGCCACCATAGCTCAAAATCTATCCAACCAAATTCTTTGAAATTTTCACGGCTTCTGTAGCACATATTTCTACGGTCCGCAAACTAGGATAATTGCAATCGGATGGGTAATTTTTTTTTTATTCATAAAAAAAGCCGTAAAAAAACACCAAAATCCAAAAAATTAAGTTGAAAAGCTTAGTGCTTTTTTTCTTTCCCTTGTGCGGTTTCTTTGCCATAGCTTGCGAGCTCTTCGTTTCTCTACAATTCATTCGCTAACCTCTGCAAGATAGTCAGTGTATTTTTTATTGGGTCGATGATGATTAGGAGTGCTTCTTCAATCCGCCTGTTGTATCTCCATTGCTAGCAGATCGATTTCCTCCCCAAGTTGATAAGGAGTTTTAATTTGGTCATTTATGCGAAGCTTTCTTAGATGAGCCTTATTGACAACATGGATGTATTCGTCCGGGAACCTCGGAACGTTACGAAGAAATCAATAACGTCGAGTATTTTTGTTACAACAAAAAAAAAGTAAATAACAGAGTAGGTCGGTTTGACCAAACAAAAGTAATGAATTAAGTGAAGACAATTTGTTCAGCTAATCATAAATTTAAGATAAATCATGTCTAGATACAAGTCATTATGAGAAAATAAAAACCTAAAACTAACTGAAGCGCTGAACATCTAATATTCAGACTTGTTTGGTGTGATGACCTTTATTTCGGTTTTTAGTTTTTCTTTATAACAATAGAGTGAAGCTTTTTTTCCGTTTTATTTCTAATGAATAGATAATGGTGGTCAAAGGGTAGTATAGGTCCCGGGGCGAAACGTGGATTGGTACCCACGATGGAGCATAAAACCTGGGAAATGCCTGCTGAACCAACACCAACAGCTCTACTACCAAACCCTATCTCCACCTCCACGTGGTGACCGCTGGGAGCTCTTTCTTGACGAAAAGCTGCAGACGGAGAAGGATGAAGGCGAGTCTCCCGCGCCTAAAAACGGGACAAATTGTACCAACTGGTCCTCCAGGTTGGGGGTTGGGTAGGGCTGACAACCCTACACGGAAAGCAACTTGTTACAAAGCCACAACAGGAGCCTCGGATAGGACGGATTTTAAAACGACGGACCCGGCAACGAAAAAGGAACAACGATTTGCGCATTTTCTCATGGAACGTGCGCTCCCTGTACAGAGATGAAGCTGATAAGCAGCTAGCCGATACCCTGTCCCAATATAGGGCTGATATAACAGCGTTGCAAGAGATGCGATGGACAGGGACCGGTTTCCTGGAGAAGAGCCACTACACCATATATTATAGCGGTCATCCAGTAAACCATGTGCTCGGAGTAGGTTTCTTAGTCAGCCAAAAAATGAAACCTGCTGTTATCGGCTTTGAAAACATAAGCGAACGGCTATGCACTCTGCGCTTGCGAGGCAAGTTTAGAAATATAAGCCTCATTAACGTTCACGCCCCTACAGAGGAGACGGCAGAGTCGGAGAAGTATACCTTCTACGAGGCAGTAGAACGAACCCTCGAAGCCTGTCCCAGATATGATATCAAAATCATACTTGGGGATTTTAACAGCCAAATAGGGAAGGAGCCCGTATTCAGGCGATACGTTGGCTCCCATAGCTTACACGAAAAAACAAATGATAACGGACTGCGGATTATTCAATTAGCAGGGTCACACGAAATTGTTGTTGGAAGTACCTGGTTTGCGCGGAATGCGGTCCACAAACATACGTGGGCCTCTCCAGACGGGACCACTTTCAACCAAATTGACCACGTGTTGATCGAACGCCGCCACCTGTCAGCCTTGTTGAATGTCAGAACATATAGGGGGGCCAATATAGACTCGGATCACTATCTCGTTGGCATGGTGCTCCGAGCTCGAATAACAATACCACCTAGAATCCCCTCTGACAATCAGGTGAGAGTAAACACTGAAGCCATCCACAACACAACCCTCCGCGACACCTATAAGAGGGAAATGGATGCCGCAATAACCGCAGTCACCAGAGGACCTGGAGATGAAGCATCAACTAATGACCTTCACAACCACCTGAAGAACGTTATCATGGGTACGGCCACAAATATACTTGGCCCCAGCCGCAAAAGAAGTCGGAACGGCTGGTTTGACGATGAATGTAAGCTAGCAACGGAACCGAAGAATGCCGCATACCGAGTAATGTTGCATTCTCAAAGAACGTGGGCACGCGCAGAGACTTATCACGAACTCCGTCGAGGGGAGAAGCGACTTCACAGACGGAAAAGGAAGCCTGGGAGAACCTACAAGTCTGTGAACTAGAAAAGTACAGGGAGCAACCGCACCAGGCGCGGAAGTTTTACCAACAAGCCTTATACACCTCGATGCTCATCCTGCCGAGACAAAGAGGGAAATCTGATTTCCGACAGAATGGGCATATTAGAGCGATGGGTTGAGTACTTTGATGAGCTACTGAACAACCAGAACATCGGCGAGTTGGAGGTCCCGCCAATTGAAGACGACGGACAAATACTGCCACCACCAAGTTTAGGAGAAACAGTCCGTGCAATTCATCGGCTAAAAAATCATAAGTCGCCAGGAGCCGATGGAAATACAGCCGAATTGGTTAAATATGGAGGCGACCAGTTACACCAAGTGGTTCATCAATTTGTGCTCAAGGTATGGGACAGCGAATCAATGCCTGACGATTGGCAACGAGGCATAATCTGTCTCATACATAAAAAGGGAGATATCACACAGTGCAGCAATTATAGATCAGATCAGATCTATCAGATTTTCTCTCTGCGGCAGGCGATGGAAAAACTGTTGGAATATGGACAACAGTTGCACCATCTGTTCATCGACTTTAAAGCCGCCTATGATAGCATAGCCAGGGAAAAACTGTACACTGCCATGAGAGAATTCGGTATCCCGACGAAATTAATAAGACTGACTAGGCTGACCCTGACCAATGTGCGAGGCCAGATAAAAGCAGCAGGATCACTCTCAAGACCAATCGACATCAACAACGGTCTACGACAAGCGGATGCGCTATCATGCGTCCTCTTTAACCTGGCCCTCGAGAAAGTGATCCGTGATGCTGAGGTGAATGCAAGAGGTACGATCCTCTTCAAGTCCACCCAACTACTGGCCTATGCTGACGATATCGACATCATGGGAAGAACCACCCGAGATGTGCAAACTGCCTTCATCCAGATCGAGCAGGCGGCGCGAGATCTTGGGCTGCACATCAATGAAGGCAAGACAAAATATATGGTGGCAACGTCAGCACCGAAGACGAATCAACCAACAACATCAAACCGCACTGGTCAGACACAAACACGAACAAGAATAAGGATAGGAGAATACAACTTTGAGACCGTTGACAATTTCTCCTATCTAGGGTCGAAAATCACAACCGATAACAACTACGATGATGAAATCCGCGCACGGTTGTTGTCAGCCAACAGAGCCTATTTCAGCTTACAAAGACTGTTCCGCTCGAAACGTCTCACCATAGGGTCAAAGCTCTTACTGTACAAGACTATGATCTTGCCAGTCCTCATGTATTCCTCGGAAACTTGGGTTCTTAGCAAGAAAAATTGCGAACTCTTGGCCGCGTTCGAGAGAAGAATCCTCCGAAGAATTTTTGGCCCCCTACATGAGGATGGACGATTCCGTAGCCTACACAATGACGAAATCTATGAGCGATACCATGACCGTCCGGTTGTGGATAAAATCCGGCTCAATAGGTTACGGTGGGCAGGTCACTTAATCCGTATGGATGAAGATGATCCCATCCGGAAAGTCTATAAGGGCAATATCTATGGTAGAAAAAGAAGACGAGGCAGACCCTGCCTAAGATGGAGCGATGGCGTGGGCCAGGACGCCAGACAGCTTTTAGGGATATCGAATTGGTGGACCTCGGCGCGAAACCGGGATGTCTGGAGTTCCTTATTAGGGCAGGCCTAGACTGGATACCGGTTGTTGCGCCGTTGATGATGATGAATGAAGAAAAACTGAGGACATGAACGAAATATTGTCAGTTTAAGGTTTTATGTAAAACAAAAACGGAACGGCTGAGACAATTGTCGCGAAATTTGGTGAGAATATTTGATCTGTGAATATTATTAGTAAAGTTATAGAGGATCAAAGTTTTTATATATTTTGAATTTTAGTTATGTACGAATGAAAACCCCTGCATAGAGAGCTGAGATGAACACAAAACCTTTATACCCGAAGCGCCCAGCGTCCGGTATCCCGACTTGGTTATTTAATTACGAAAATTCTAACTTATTCACAGAGAAGGTAGACAAATATTTTTTTGACACACTCAGGTTAAAATATCACATCATTCGGGATTGTGATATGACGCTGGTAGTAATTGATTTAAAGTTTTTTTTATATCAGTGGTCGTAAGCGAGAGTAGCATATAATAAATGTTCGCGGCAGATCGTAGAGTATCTATAACTTATAAACTGCCAGATTCTTTCCATAAATTTTAAAATAAATGGACATAACTTATAACCGATTGAAATTCGTGAATTAAGTTTAGTAATCATATTTTTAAGTCCCATTATTTTCTCTTTTTCAATTTCCAATTATTTTCTCTTTTCCAACCTTAATTATACCGAAATTGTGTAGTCAATGAATAACAACACGAGTAATTATAAAAGTATACTTCCACACAAGAGTTTACTTTCATTTAATTTGAATGAATTGAACGGAAAAATTCACAATGTTTTCTTAAAAAAAGTGAACTATTTACATTGTACATGTTAATTATTTAAAACTAAATAAATTTCTTTTGAAATATCATACCTCAACTCCATATCACATGCATCTTGAAACTGTAAAAAGAGAATAGGAAGCAAAGGAATCATGAAAAGCGAAAACAGAGAAACAAGTTTTCATTTGAAGTTAAATTTTAATTAAATTCAGCTTAAATGTATTTCACTCGTCTTAGTAGTGAAAGAAAAAGATAAATTAATTGCAATTTTAGTATGAACAAAGATATGAGTTTAATGATCGTAAAACCTATTATTATTACCATGTCGTAAATTTATTTCTAGTTCAGAAAGCAAGAAGTAAGAAGAGATATAGAAGGGGAGAGGGAGAAAAACCTTTTACATTTATGGGGCTATAAACAGGATAAATTCATTCTGTGTATTAACCAAAGCAGATTTTCTCTTTTAAATTTGGTTTTAAAGTGCAAACATCATAAGCAAAAAGTGGATTGTGTTTAGAAATAATTGTTTATTGCATCAAAGCAATGTCGACTCTAAATGACTTATTTACTTTGAAAAATTCGGTAATGTAATTTGTTATTAGTTGATAGCTACTAATTAGCCTAGTAATAAACGATTCGGGAAACCGGAGTTGGACGATTGAGGTAAGCAAGGTTTTTTGTTTTTGTTCTGTAAGGAACTTTCAACATACTTTGATCCTTCCGTACCTACCGAACAATTCAAAATATTCCTTCATGTATTTTCAAACTCCAAGATATACTATATATATGTGAATTGGGCACTTCAAGCAAGCTTATGCATGCATACATACGTATACATTGTCTCGAACAACTGTGACTGATTTACAAATAACTAAGAAAAACTAAAAAGAGAAAATAAGATTCCCCCATACGGCCTTGCTGTACATATATTCTGTTTCACTAGATTGCGGACACCATTTTAAGGTTTTGTGTAAAACAAAAAATTGAAATCGGTTTTTTGTTTGCCGCACGCATTTTTCTCAGAATCGGTTACACCGATTGACACCAAATTTGGTGAAAAATTGGGATACAGTGAATCACATCGTCCCCATACATCCAAGAGGCAGATGTAAATTTCTTTCACCGAATATAATCATGTGGGGTATTAAATGAAGATATCGAGTAGTAGTTTTCAAAGCTGGTCTCAGTTCTGACATTTAATGCACAAGCGAAAATTGATCACATGTTTCACGGACCCATTCTCAAGACGTTTCCAATCCAAAAATCTCCGAAATACCGTCCATACTGATATCAGTTCAAATAAGTTTATATTACCATAATTTTAAACAATTGATTGCAAAACCCTTTTAAATTCATCCTAGCTTCAAATCATGATCATACCAAGTTTGGTGAAAATCGCACTATTACTAATAAAGTTATAATAAGTTAAAATTGTCGCTTCAATGCAAATTTCAAGACTTCAAATGTCAGTGGCACGCGAAAGTGAATATTCTGACACAATATATGCATTTACATTACATGCTAGGTACAAATGTTTTTACATAAAAAATAAATAAGATCTTTCATGCTTGAAGCGTGAAGCATCTGGTTTCTCGACTTATTTGTGTTATTTTCCTCTGATTTATGGTTTGTTTTAAAGTTCAAGTGCACACAGTACACCTTCAACATGTTGCGAAATTAGCCTCAAAACGGTATTTACTTCAACACATAATGCCGTTTGTTTTTGCCATGTTAACTTCGCTCATCCAAAAAAAAAGTCAGAAGCGAGCTTCGGGTATAAAGGTCTTGTGTTCACCTCATGTGAGAAACTTCTATGTACATTTTTCCGTCCATATATAGCTATTCCTTCATATTTTTGCAAACTACAAGATATGCGTACATATTACAGATATAGATATTATTCTCACCCTAAACCCTACTATACATATGCATGCATATATAAATTGTTCGTATTTATACTTCCGGTTTACTTCATGCAACTTTGTTAATAATAATTGAATTCAAACTTGCCAGATTTGTGCATTATGTGGTCCTTTATACAAATGCAAAATTTTGTAGTTCTAGCATTAACTTAAGGGGGGTTTCCGGCAAAATTTTTAAAATCTGCTAATATACTATTATTAACTTAATTCATGCAGATATCGGAACGGGATGTATTTTGAAGCCTAGATTTCATTTAGATACACCACTGTGATTTTTTCAGATTTTTCCGTTGGATAGGTCCTGAGAACGAGACGAGTACACTTTTTGAGGGTCATATTTTGAGCCCTCAGTTTCGAAAAGTACTAATTGAACCCTTTCATTTGATACGCCCGATGGTCACATTCTGTTGGAAAAAATGTTACACCCTCTATTCACCTGTATGGAGAGCCCCTTAAACTTAACACAAAATGGCGCCCCTTACTGCATGTAAAGGGAACAACAGACAGGGGCGGAGCTGGAAACCAGAACCAGACGAGGCATTCATAGAGATGCTATTGGGAGACCACAATCCCGGTAGTGCGGCTTCAGAAAATGTGGAGCAAATGATGGGATGCATAACGAGAGCATGCGATGATGCTATGCCGAGGCGAGGAGTCCTCGAAAAAGGCGGTCAAACTATTGGTGGAATGAAGAGATCGCAGAGTTGCGGGCTGCATGTTTTCGAGCTAGAAGGATCTGCGAACGATCTGGAGGAAGACTGCACTTCGACGAGAAACGGCAAGTATATGTGAACCTACGAGGTAGGCTTAAGCAGACTACACGAACCATCAAGTGGGAATGCTTCCAGGAACTTTACGCAAAGGCAAACCAAAGCCCCTGGGGGGCAGCGTACGTAGAAGATGAGAGGGCGAACACCACAACTGACCTGCCCACATCTTCTGGTCGATATTGTGATGGCGGTCTTCACAGCGGAAAAAAGAAAACGTAAAAACACAAATACTTGCACAAATTTGCCGGAAAATTGGTCCCGGTCTGGGTGCCGTTGCCAGTGGAGCTCCTAAACTCACTGTTAAGACCAGACCCTGGTTTATCAGCGGATTTGAAACATACATGATAGAGGAAGGTTTCCCCGACCGATGGAAGAGGCAAAAACTAGTTTTGCTCCCGAAGCCAAATAAGCATCCAAGACTTCCATCGGGCGGCATGCCCGGTTTGCCTCACCGACACAGTAGGAAAGATGCCCGAAAGGACCATCTACAATAAACTGTTATCATTGAATATAACGATGGACTATCGGAGCGTCAATTTGGATTTCGACAAGCCCACTCAACGATTGACGCCGTAGACGTTGTTTGGAAGCTGGGTCGAGACGCGATGTCGCCTAATGAATGTTGTGCCGTGGTGACATTGGACGTCAAAAATGCGTTCAATTTCGCTAGTGAATAAAAAGCTCAGCAGTACACCGTCACCGCAGGAGTACCACAGGGCTCAGTCCTCTTCTGTGGAAAGTAATATGAAATGGGGTCCTTGACCTTCCGGTGCCAAAGGTGGCCAGAATAATCGGTTTCGCAAATGATCTACCCGTGGTTGTCGTCGTGAAACAACCTAAAGACGTTGAAGTGTACGCTACGAAACCATTAGCATCATAAAAGCGTGGCTAGAGATGGTTCAGCTTAAACTTGCATTGACCTTGACAAAAGACGGAGGCGGTCTTGATTGCCAACCGTAAGAAGAGGAATATTACCACTTATATAATATAGTATATATCACTTCAAAACCGGTTATCAAATACCTGGAGTTGATGATTGGGGCCAAAATCTATTCCAAAGTACACCTGGAGTATGCCTGTGCGAAAGTGGCAAACATTGGAGGTCGAAGATACAGTCGAAGTCGGAGTGATTCGCTCGACACTATTATACGCGGCACCAATATGGGAGGATGTACTAGCGTGTAATTGGAGGAAAGTAAACATGACTTACCACTTAGTGGCGCTAAAGATGTGCAGTGCCTTCAGAACAATATCAAGCGACGCAGCGTGTGTTATTGCGGGAATGATCCTGACGGACATTCTGGCAAGCGAGGTACGCTGCCTGTACGAGAAAGGGAGAATCCACCTGAAAAGGATACAGAATACCGAAACGCGGCGAGGATAGAGTCGCTGGAAAAGTGGCAGCAACGGTGAGATGACTTGCAGAGGGGTCGCTGGACCCACACTTTGATGCACCAATTCAGGCTGAATGATTCTCCCTTTTGTCTTGAATGTGGTTGCACACCTCACGGGAGTCGGGCTCCTGTAATTGACAGCATTTCGTCGAAATCGCTAATTATGAGGCGGTTCGAGGTCTAGGCGCCACAATGACTAGCAGCATGCTGTAGCTGTTCCGCCACAATCTGTGGCGACCACTTCAATAGTTTCGCGTAAGCAGCGGATGAAGTGGATTGAGGAAATGAACCTTTTCATCATTCGCTCCTACTACGAAATAACGGCGGGTCAGGTACACAATCTTACCGTCCCTTATTGCACCAGAGACTGTACAGCAAGCCGCAGGCTAGTGCCGCTTTATTACTTGCAGCGGAAAATTCTAGGCATCATTAGAAAATGCGTTCGACTCGAGGCATGAATTTTTTGAATGTTACCGAAGAACTGCAGGGGTCCTTATCTGGATCGGGTGTAGAATTTCTGGTATAACAAATTTACCCGTATATACACTCGGTTGGAACATAGCCTAAATCAGATCATTAGTCTGCCGGAGAAATTTCCACCCTTCCTTACTGCGGAAATCAAAACTTGCTTCGATTTGACTGTGAATCTAGCAAAAAACGATCTGGGAATCTGTCGACAGATATGAGGTAGCTCCTTCTGGCTTGAGATCCTTATTTATGTGTGAAGATAACTGTGTGGCTAATACCACAGCACGAAGTTCGAGGCGTGGAATTGTAAGGCTTATTTCGTCTACTGATGTTTTGGAAATCGGAGCTACTCGAGACTTGGAGCACAGCAACCTGGCTTTTACTGTACCGTCGATTTTCAGGGATCTGATGTATGCTGCAGCGTCATATGCCTTTTTAGACGCGTCTGAGAATATGTGAATCTGTACGGACGTTGGCACATCGTGAAGAGATACGTGTCTTGGGATCTTCACCTGGATGAGCTTCCATAAATTCACCGTACAAAACTCAAAGCACTTCAAGGGTAACCCTGGATCTTCCCTCCACCAAATCAAATGAAATGTTCTGTCTGTTTCCTGAACTTGAATTTGACGGTACATTATTTTGATGTATGCTTTGAATACGAACCTAGGCAGCCGAAAGCGCAATAAAATCGCAAACAACTCGTCTTGCACGGTTGGTCCTACATGCAAAATGTCGTTTAACGAGATATTCGCCTAAGTGTCGAACACGACCCTTAATTGCATACTGCTACTCTCTGGTCGAAGCACGCAGTGATGTGGTAGGAAATAATGAGCATGAGGTATCTGATTCGGGTTGATTTCACTTCATATGACCGAGATTGAGATACTCCATCATGAAGTCGACGTACTGCTTCTTCGAGTTTTCATTTTTCGCGAACTTGCGTTCAAGTGTATGGAACTTGCTCAATGCTATATCCCTTGAGGTTCCAAGCTTCCTGACACTGTCGGAAAATGGCAGCCTTACAATGAATCGGCCACTCTCTAAGCGGATGTTCTGATTGAAAATCTTTTCACATCGCTGTTCTGCTAAGGTATGCGTAAGGGTTCCTGATGATAAATCCTCGCCTGTCAAAGCCGCTCAATACTGCGCTCTAGTGGTTCATCCAAAATATGGATGCTGCATGTCGCAGAGGATTCATTCCATCCCATCAGCAATGTGTTCTGCAACAACGGTAAGTTTTTCCCCAGTCTAATCTGCCCAATGCACAAAAGCTAGTGGTAGTATTCTGCTCCTATTAACGTATCGATTCGTCTCGATGCATTGAATCTTGAGTCCGACAATTTGACATTTTTGGGAATATTCCACGAAGACACATCAAAGGTCCGCGACGGTTACGCAGCCACGATCTGGGGAAGAACAATTGCCTCTACTCTTGATGGAATTCGATGTTAATCCTTCTATTCGTTTCCAGCTTAGAACGACCAACTCTTTACAGGCACTTTGGCTTTGAATTACATGCTACTCGCATACTTAATTTCCGCAACAGTCTTTCTGACACAATGTTTAATTAAAGCCGTAATCCAAGATCGGTCGGCAGCTGCCTTTATAACATTTACTACGGCTGCACTGAGGATAACGTAACTGTCTAGTTTATTGGGCCTATTGACGATGCTTCCTCCCGGGGGCTGAAATGAACCAGTGCGTTGTGTTTACTGGAGCACTTCGTGCATCCTTTCGAGGAGCAAGATGACACAAAATGACCACCCTTCAGAACATCGATGAAGAGCTTGTGTTTCCGAAAGTGCTGGAAGCGAACCGTGAGTGAAAAGCGCAAAAAGTCATTGCACGCAAAGAGTTGATGCGCCTTTATTTTTGAAGCCTAGCATCCTCGGGAGAGATAACTGCCGACTATGGATCAATCATTTTCTATTTCGGTTCACCCTGCAGCTTTTGGATGTTTTGTGCAAACTCCGCTGAGTATTTTTGAAAGACCTCCTTCATGTGGTGATAATACTACTTCCTGAAATAAGGATGGGTTAAATTCTCCCCGAACTGCTCCCGTATTTCGATGTCGCCTTTTTCGAATATCTCCCACAGTTCAACTAGTTTTTGATACTTCTCAAGAAAATAATTTAGTGTTTTTATAGAGGTTCCATCCTTCTTGTGGTTGGAAATGAGCGAGTCTCTCTTGCTTCTGTGTACACAAATCCATTTTGCCGTGTTGTGGTTTGTAATAAATCACGTCCGGGTCACCAAAAAATGTTACGACTTGTTTTGTCGTAACGCCTTCAGCTGACGATTCTTGTATCGTCAAATACTCCGAATAACACTCTTGAGAAAATACCCCTTGGTGGAGCACTAATGAGTAATATGGTTAATTTGGTGAAACCCCAACTCAGGTCGGTCAATCGTCCCTAGCAGCACTAGGGAAAAATAAAAAGGCTTGAAGTAATCGATTGGACTGAACAATTTTTTATTTAAACCATTCTCTTAAATATAGTTTTTGCGCCTAGGTAAGATACACGTGAGAATAATATTCGTACAACGCAACTAGACATTGACCTGCATAGATTGCAAATTGCAAGCGCGTAAAATGATGTGCTCGTAGATTTCCATGCAGGTATCGCCAGTCATTGATTTCTGTAACGTTTAGTTAACTATAATATAATGGCGGGGGTACTACTGATGTTGATTGCCATGTATATGAAAACATTTGAGGCATGGAGATCAACACTGACTATTTATGGCGCATTCGGAAATACAATGCATGTTTTCAAATGACATTGTTTGGTGCGGTGAAGTGTGCAAAATATGGTAATTTCACACCCACAATCGAGTTACAAGGTCATGGAAGTCTAGGGAGTTTAACGTTAATGTGGTGTAGGTATAATCCCACGGTCCTCTTCAGACACGGCTTGATTTGAATTTCAATCAGAGTCCCGCCTAGATTGGCATAGCCAACAAAAAACTCTCCTCGTGATATGAGCACAACCATATTGAACCGCAACTAATCGGGCCAGGAGCACATCCCCCCAAGACTATTTCTGTAGCATTTGCGTCAGACAGTGATCCCGATTCTGATTGTACCAGATAACCTTCGGTAAGCTTCGTGGCAAGAGCCACTTCAGATGAGCCCCATTGCAGACTTGGATCTGATCACCTTCGTTGAGTAGGTGGGGACGAAGTGCAAGGGGGAGAACATCATCTGATTTGTTTACTGCTTCCAGTACACGAAAAATATCCGCAGTTTTTGCAAATATACTAGGCAGAACAACGTTTGCCGTGTTCACCTAGTTCAATAATATAATACAAAACTCACTATACACTAGGCAGAAAAAGTGTGCGTACACTCAGTAGTATGATACTTTTCCTTAGTAAAACAAAAAAATTAAGCTAATTTTTGTGGCGAATTTATTATCCAAACATTACAAATAGTTCCGTAGTTTTAGTGTATTTAATTCACTAAGTTATAAGTCTTACAAAAACCAGGTTATAAAGCCAAAAATTAAAAGAATCGCAATAATTCAGTAGAAAAAGTCTGCGTACAGTAAACAAATATTTAAAAAAAAATATATTTGAGTAAATATGACAAGCAAATCAGTAGCTTGTAGGATACCCTTTTCTTTTTATGACCTCTTTTAATCTTTTCGGCATAGAAGATACAAGTTTAGATGTTTCTTCAACACTTATTTTATTCCATTCTTCTTGTAATACATTTTTCAGCATATCCTTTGAAGTTATATCGTATTGGCGAATTCTGCGTTCTAATAAATCCCACAGATGTTCTATGGGATTTAAATCTGGCGATTGTGGGGGTGTATGTAACTGTTTGGGAACATTATATAATAGCCACAGCTTATTAACCTCAGCCGTATGCTTAAGGTCGTTGTCATGCATAAAATAAAATGCGTCACCCAGGCGTAAATTTTCAGCACTTTGTTTTAAATTACGTTTTAAAATATTTAGGTAGTCATATTTGTCCATGGTAGACTCTATAAATTGCAGATTTCCTACGCCACCACTTGCCATACACCCCCAAATCATTATTCCGCCACCACCATGCTTTACCGTTGGCATCAAATTTTCTTTATTCAATGCTGTACATGCTTTTCTCCATACTATTTTTCTTCCTTTTGTTCCAAAAATGCAGTATTTACTTTCATCTGAGAAAAGCACATTTTCCCAGAATTCATTTGATTGGTTTACGTACTTATTCGCAAATTTTATTCGTTTTCGCCTATTAGTTAATGAAATAAATGGTTTCTTACGTGCAACTCGCCCATGGTAACCAGCTCTCTTGAGTGTTTTCCGTGCAGTATCAGCACAAATTTTTTTGTCGAACTTAAGTTCAATATCTTTCGCGATTTGTGGTGCAGTTATTCGTGGATTCTTTTTCACCGAACCTATAATACTTCGCCTTTCCCTAATCGACAACTTCGATGGGCGACCAGATCGTGGCTTCGATGTTATTATTCCCGTCGATTTAAAGTTGTTAACTACCCTTTGAACAGATGAATGTCGCCTTCCTACTATCCTGGCTATTTCGCGGAAACTTTTTCCTTTTTCCCATAATTTTATTATAACTTTTCTTTCATTTACACAAATCTCTTTTCGCTTCAATTCCATAATAACAATTATACACACAAAATAACGAAAAAACGTCCTTATTTTTCACACTTCAAACACAGCCATAAACCAATAACTCACAATCAATTTACTCCAAATGGCAAGGATTTATATTTCGGGGAATCACCTAATTATGTGGCTGTACGCAGACTTTTTCTACTGAACATTTGTGACTTTTCTTATTTCCCTTTTTTTATTTCAGTTTCCTTGAATTCTAATTTCGTAAAAGTGGCCTTATTAAAGCAACAAGACCACAAGCAATATGCAAACAATAAAATGTTTTTAAAAAACTAATTTATTCGTGTGTTTTACTAACGAATAACCAGGAACTGCTTAGTGTACGCACATTTTTTCTAGCGAGTGTATATTATTTTATTCAACTTAAATACCTTCGCGAGCCATAACTTAGCCAACATCTGTCTAATCTATGATCTTATTTTGAGCTACTATATAGGATTTCTCAAGACCATTCGACATCAAAAACGGTCTACGACAAGGGGATGCCCTATCATGCGTCCTCTTTAACCTGGCCCTCGAGACAGTGATTCGTGATGCTGAGGTAAATGCAAGAGGTACGATGCTCTTCAAGTCCACCCAACTACTGGCCTATGCTGATGATATCGACATCATAGGAAGAACCACCCGAGACGTACAAACTGCCTTCATCCAGATCGAGCAGGCGGCTATCAGGGCGAGATCTTGGGCTGCACATCAATGAAGGCAAGACAAAGTACATGGTGGCAACGTCAGCACCGAAAAAGAACCAATGAACAACATCAAACGGCATTGGTCAAACGGGAGAATACAACTTTGAGACCGTTGATAATCGAAAATCGATGATGAAATCCGCGCATGGTTGTTGTCAGCCAACAGAGCCTATTTCAGCTTACAAAAACTGTTCCGCTCGAAACGTAGGGTCAAAGCTCTTACTGTACAAGACAATGATCTTGCCAGTCCTCATGTATTCCTCGGAGACTTGGGTTCTTAGCAAGAAGAATTGCGAACTCTTGGCCGCGTTCGAGAGTAGAATCCTCCGAAGAATTTTTGGCCCCCTACATGAGGATGGACGATTCCGTAGCCTACATAACGACGAAATCTATGAACGATACCATGACCGTCCGGTTGTGGATAAAATCCGGCTCAATAGGTGACGGTGGGCGGGTCACTTAATCCGTATGGATGAGGATGATGCAGCCCGGAAAGTCTATAAGGGCAATATCTATGGTAGAAAAAGAAGACGAGGCAGACCCTGCCTAAAATGGAGCGTTGGCGTAGGTCAGGACGCCAGACAGCTTTTAGGGATATCGAATTGGTGGACCTCGGCACAAAACCGGGATGTCTGGAGTTCCTTATTAAGGCAGACCTAGACCGGATACCGGTTGTTGCGCCGTTGATGATGATGATGATAGTATTTCTTATAAATTTATAATTGAGTACGTGTGGTAGTCAACGTAGATTTTTTCGGGTGGTAGCACAAGGGCTAAGTAGATATCGGTAAGGGGGGTATGTTAAGCCCTGGACACCATATAGAGGCAACTTCGTGGTTTGACTTTTTTTTTAGATTTTTTGGTTAAGTAGGTTTTGAGAATGGATTTGCGAAACCAATGATTATTTTATAGCCTCCGCACCCCCGCCTTTCCAATAAATCTCAAAACTAAGACCGGCTTCAGATAGTGCAAATAGACCTATCTTTGATTTGACACTCGACATGACTACATTTGGCGAAGAAAAAATGTCCACCCAGCTTTTGCATCTATGGAGACACCCCGTAAAGTCAACGTAGAAGGATTTAACACAGTGTATGTATTTTTGGGTCATTCGGCATAACCGTTTCCGAGAAAAGTGCGTGTGACAGACAGGTAGAAAAACACGTGAGAAGTTGCCAGATCTTCCACCAGGCGCGACCACAGATAAGGGCATACCTACAGATGTGTAAATATGTGTTCATGTATTTTTTTTCTGACTGTGCACGGGCGCGTGTTTGCTCATCTCTGGTGCCTGGACCAAAATGGCTATAGGAAGGATACCCAGAAAATAAAACAAACATGGAAAAGAGAGAAGGAATAAGTTTGCAATGCAGAGAATCGGAACCTCAGTACAGTGGCTTTTGGGAGTGAGCAAGCGGGCTCCGGGCTGCCGATATCCCTCGACCGTAATGCCCCGGTGGTAGACAACTTGCGCATTGTGGCATCTAATGCTACAAGTGATTTAGATTTGGAGAAAAAAAAAACCAAAAACATTTAGATTTGGAGAAAGAAAATCAAATACATCAATAACGAAGGCGGAAAATAATGGATTGAAAGGAGATCACTGGTCGACAAAGGCGGTTTCGACACCCACCGCATTTGTCTAAGAGGGGCAATCAAAGGAGGTACTCCAAAACCAAGAAATTGACCCATTCAAGAGAAGTTCTTCCATTTTTCCGATCCGCATCCATGTCAAACACGGCAAAAACTAGAGGTAATCCAGCCAAGGCTCATAGAGAAGAGAGTCCTGACTTGGAGGATCTACCCTTCGCTCAGCTTGTAGCAAAAATAGGTAAACCATCCGACTTTATCAAGAACAAGCACAACGTGCACCAAGCTATCACAAACATGGTGAAAGCCATTATCGTCCTCCATAATAGCTCGCAAGATTAAGAAAAAGCAGGCGCTGAAACTGGTCATCCAAACAGTGTCGCAGGCGACCCCCTAACCGCAATGCCATTGACCTGCCACCAAATAAAGGGAGAGAGATTATGATCCCCTAAGGAATCAGCAGGGACTTAACAGGAAGAAAGGCACACTAGTAGTTCCGAAGAACGAAACTAAAACTGAAAATTATTAATAATTGTATTTGTTGCACCGGATTATATGCTATATTATTTACATTTGACCTTACATATAATGATTTTTGTTTAAGAAATTTATGATACAATGTTATTTAATATTTCTTTTTTAAGTGTCGCATTACGGTGTTAACATTATGGCTCAAACTTGTTTCAGTTGCTTTTTCGACTGCTATAAGTACAGACATGTTTCTAAGGGTTTTGTGTAAAACAAAACCTTACTAAAATCGGTTCAATGTATGTCTGCCTGTCCGTCGGTCACACGAAATTTACTCCGAAACGACTGAAACTACCGTCACGAAATTTGGGGAGAGTATGTGGTCTGTGAACCGCTAAATGTACAGAGAGTGGTATCATTGTATGTTAACTTCGAGGGGGTTCCTCATATATGCGAGAGAGCAGAGAATATGGTCATGTGGGGCATCAAATGAAAGGGTGCTGATATGGTGAAGCACAGCGAAGTGAGAACTCAAATTATGTGCCCCATATATCTCGTTTTCAGAACCTATGCCCATATCTGGTCAAATAAATAGTAGTGTATTACTAAATTTTAGAAATTCCCTTGAAAACCTTCAAGTTTATTCTAGCTACACATAATTTTGCAGTAACTTGGCTGATTATATATTGCATTACACTGGCAGATTTCACGGTAATCGTATTGAAATCAACAAAGTTATAGTACATCACATTAGTACTTTTCATGAGAGAATTACTAATTAATATACTCTCGTTACCAATTGGAGGCACACACCCTACACCTGAAATAATTCCATTGTTTCCTCTTTTTTCCTTTTTTTTTCTCACTTTTCATTAAGGTTTTATGTGAAACAAGACAAAATGGGAAGTTTGAAGAAAATTCAACTATAATAAACATAGTTATAGAGCGTAAATACTTTGTATTTTATATGAACTGATTGCACTCTAAGACGTGTACGACGTCATTTTCATATAAAGTGTGGGCTCGTCTGAACAGCAGGAAGCATGCGAATATCTTATTTTCACGTTTTAGTTATTTGTATACCAGCATTAATCGATTCTGGTAGTGCTCAAATCAAATAGATATACATATGTATAGCACCAGCGCTTGGGCTGTATTTATGATTTTAATATGTACATCTGTATATTTTGCAATTTGGAAATATTGTATATAAGGGACTATTTTGAATTTTCAGCTATCTACGAACAGAAAAGCCCGGATAGAAAGTTTCTCACATAAGATGAAAACAAAAGCTTTATACCCGAAGCGTTAAGCTTCCGGTATTCCGACTTGTTTCTGGTTTCATACGGTGTTTTTATTTATTTCGCAATTTGTGAATTCGATAAACAAATAGCCAATCAACATCATCATCATCATCAACGGCGCAACAACCGGTATCCGGTCTAGGCCTGCCTTAATAATGAACGCCAGACATCCCGGTTTTGCGCCGAGGTCCACCAATTCAATATCCCTAAAAGCTGTCTGGCGTCCTGGCCTACGCCATCGCTCCATTTTAGGCAAGGTCTGCCTCGTCTTCTTTTTCTACCATAGATATTGCCCTGATAGACTTTCCGGGCTGCATCATCCACATCCATACGGATTCAATGACCCGCCCACCGTAACCTATTGAGCCGGATTTTATCCACAACCGGACGGTCATGGTATCGTTCATAGATTTCGTCATTGTGCAGGCTACGGAATCGTCCATCCTCATGTAGGGGGCCAAAAATTCTTCGGAGGACTCTTCTCTCAAACGCGGCCAAGAGTTCGCAATTTTTCTCGTTAAGAACCCAAGTTTCCGAGGAATACATGAGGACTGGCAAGATCATTGTTTTGTACAGTAAGAGCTTTGACCCTACGTTTCGAGCGGAACAGTTTTTGTAAGCTGAAATAGGCTCTGTTGGCTGACAACAACCGTGCGCGGATTTCATCATCGTAGCTGTTATCGTTTGTGATTTTCGACCCTAGATAGGAGAAATTCTCAACGGTCTCAAAGTTGTATTCTCCTATCCTTATTCTTCTTGTTTGACCAGTGCGGTTTGATGTTGTTGGTTGGTTCGTCTTCGGTGCTGATTTTGCCACCATATATTTTGTCTTGCCTTCATTGATGTGCAGCAAAGAAACCCCCCCTGATAGCCGCCTGCTCGATCTGGATGAAGGCAGTTTGTACATCTCGGGTGGTTCTTCTCATGATGTCGATATCGTCAGCATAAGCCAGTAGTTGGGTGGACTTAAAGAGGATCGTATCTCTTGCATTTACCTCAGCATCACGGATCACTTTCTCGAGGGCCAGGTTAAAGAGGACGCATGATAGGGCATCCCCTTGTCGTAGATCGTTGTTGATGTCGAATGGTCTTGAGAGTGATCCTGCTGCTTTTATCTGGCCTCGCACATTGGTCAGGGTCAGCCTAGTCAGTCTTATTAGCTTCGTCGGGATACCGAATTCTCTCAGGGCCGTGTACAGTTTTACCCTGCCTATGCTATCATAGGCGGCTTTAAAGTCGATGAATAGATGAAGCAAATGTTATCCATATTCCAACAGTTTTTCCATCGCTTGCCGCATAGAGAAAATCTGATGGATCTGATCTGATCTATAATTGCTGCACTGTGTGATATCTCCCTTTTTATGTATGAGGTAGATAATGCCTCGTTGTCAATCGTCAGGCATTGATTCGCTGTCCCATACCTTGAGCACAAGTTGATGAACCACTTGGTGTAATTGGTCGCCTCCATATTTAACCAATTCGGCTGTATTTCCATCGGCTCCTGGCGACTTATGATTTTTTAGCCGATGAATTGCACGGACTGTTTCTCTTAAACTTGGTGGTATCAGTATTTGTCCGTCGTCTTCAGTTGGCGGGACCTCTAACTCGCTGATGTTCTGGTTGTTCAGCAGCTCATCAAAGTACTCAACTCATCGCTCCAATATGACTATTCTGTCGGAAATCAGATTTCCCTCTTTGTCTCGGCAGGATGAGCATCGAGGTGTATAAGGCTTCATCCTGCTGACTTGTTGGTAAAACTTCCGCGCCTGGTGCGGTTCCTCCCTGTACTTTTCTAGTTCACAGACTTGTAGGTTCTCCCAGGCTTCCTTTTTCCGTCTGTGAAATCGCTTCTCCACTTCAACATATCAGCCAAAATCTGAATGTTGATGTCGGCAAAAAATATGTATTGAAGGGGCTCATTCCGTGTGTTGGATTCGAGGAATCGATTTTTTTTGCATCAGTTGATATGGTGTAGAATCAATGGGCAAAGTGATTTTTTGATAAGAATTACAGTGTTAAATAGGTAAACTATCAAAGCCAGATTTATGTCGATCCCCGTAATAAAGCGCGTGTTTTTCGGTCCGAATGACGTTCGAATGACTTCGCTAAAATCATAGGAATTGAATGCAAGACTTTAGATGTATTTTTTCAAGAAATCTAAGGTTTATGGACTAGGTGCAGCGGATTAAGATTTCATGGTTGAAAATCGCATTCTACTTTTTAAATGAGTTCTTCTGGAAACTGCATATTGAAAACATGATGCCACTGTGGCGCGGCAGGATTCTCACTGCCGCAGCCACCATCGTTGCCGCCGCAGCCGCAGCCGTCACCATCTCAAACGTAGCTGACACCAGCATTACTGCCGCATCAGAAGTTCAACGAGCGCGACCACCTTTCAACATTGGCAGCAGCAACCTAGAAAACGAACGATTATTTGGCAACCAATTGACTTCATCTCAACAGCCACCGCTATCAAGCAGAAGCCGAAGACTCCGCCACCATCGGTGCTGTAGCCACCATCGTTTCCGCAGCAGTCACCAGAGACGCCGCCGCAGCCACGCTCGCCGTCTCCAGCATCAACGGCGCCGCCGCCTTCACCATCAACACCGCAGCCGTTGAAGCCAGCGCCGCCGCAGCAGCGAATCATTATTGTAATTTGTTGAATTTTGTTGTTTGAATTTTAATTTATTTTAGTTAAATTTATTTAAAAAAAAAAATCAATAAATAGTATGCCCGCTGCAAGAGACGGCGTTCAGGCGTTTTAGGTGCGGATCATCGTTGGTTGTCCGCTCTCTGGGCGAAGTTCTGGGAAGTGGTTTCGGTCTGCGCTTAAAACCGTCCGCTTCGGTGGTGATTCCTTTGTACGTGCGTGAATTTGTGGGTTCGGCCTGTCGTGTAGTTAGAACAGTTTCACTGCGTTTTCGTTTTAACACTCGCGTCGAAAAGAAGTTTCCTTTTTACTAGTCAAGATGTCGATCGACAACAAAGACGCGGCAGGCCCATCGAATCCACAAGTGACCGCCCTCGCCGTGCGTGTTCCTCCGTTTTGGCGGCGGAACCCGGAGCTGTGGTTCATACATTTGGAAGCGCAGTTCCAAATGTCCGGAATCACATCGGACGCGACCCGCTTCAACTATGCGGTGGTCGGCCTGGATGAAGAGTCGATTCTTCTGGTGTCCGATGTAGTGAAGTCGACATCATACACGCAGCTCAAGAGCGAGTTGATCAGGCGCCTGTCGGCAAGTGAGTCGGCAAAATTAGACCACTTGCTGGCGGGTTTAACGTTGGGTGATCGAACTCCCAGCCAATTGCTTCCCGAAATGAGGCAATTGGGTGGGAGCAAGATCGGCGATGACCTGATCACGTCGCTCTGGCTTCGACGGCTCCCGGAGGGCACCCAGGCGATCCTCGCTTGCGTCTCCGGTTCCTTGGAGGAACTGGCAGCGACGGCCGACCAGGTGCAGGAGGTGTACGTACGCCCAACCTTGGCGGCCGTTCAACCACCGTCGGATGAGGTAGGTGACTTGAGGCGCGAGATAGCCGCTTTAACAGCCAGTGTGGCCGAGATGCGGGCGACGTTGGACGCTCAGCGTTCGGGCACCAGATCGCGAGCACGCTCACGGTCTGCCACCCGAAAAGGGCGATCAGGTAGCAGGTCGTCAGGACAGTCCGCGGACCGTGGGATTTGCTGGTACCACCGCAGATTTGGGGATAAAGCGACAAGATGTACGCTACCGTGTAGATTCGCGCCTACCGCAAAAAACTAGGTCCGCGGGGGGTCTTGGCGACGGCCACCCAGAACGCAGCGCCACGTCGCCTAACTTTTTTCGACCCCCTCAGCAGGCGCAGCTACCTCATCGATACTGGTGCGGAGGTTTCGGTTCTTCCCGTACCTCGGCAACATCAACTTTTCCCACAACCGCTCAAACTGGCGGCAGCAAATTCCTCCCGCATAAACACATACGGGTATAGGCATGTGGACGTGAGCTTGCCCATATTAGGCGCAGACTTCCTGTGTCACTATGGATTGCTGGTGGACTTGCAAAACAAGTCTCTTATAGATTCCACGACCAACCTTAATTCGTCGGGACAAATAGTATCTCACCCAGGCAATAATCTTTCCGTTCTTTTAGAAGACATTACCGACTCTCGTGTTCGGGAACTTCTCCAAAAGTTCAGCCAGATTACTACCAAGTGTAGTCTCTCCAAACCAGTGAAGCACAATGTGCAGCACCACATTATCACTACTGGTTCCCCGATCTTCTCGAAGATGCGTCCTCTACCATCCCAGAAACTGGCTATTGCACCGAAAGAGTTTGAACAACTCGTTCAACAGGGTATCTGCAGGCCCTCAAACAGCTGTTGGTCTTCCCCACTGCATATGGTCCCTAAGCCAAACGGCGAATGGTGCCCATGTGGGGATTACAGAAGGCTAAATGCACAAATTGTTCCTGACCGATATCCAATTCCACTCATCCACGACTTTGCGCATCACCTCGCGAATTGCCGCATCTTTTCGACCTTGGACTTAACCAAGGCTTATCACCAAATCCCAGTAGCTCCTGAAGACATTCCAAAGACGGCAATATGCACACCCTTTGGACTCTTCGAGTTCACCCGGATGACTTTCGGATTGTGCAATGCGGCGCATACCTTTCAAAGGTTCATTCACTCGGTCCTGCGAAACCTCGAGTTCTGTTTCGTATATTTGGATGATGTTTTGGTCGCTTCTTCCACTGAGTCTGAGCACTTAGCCCATCTCGAGTGCATTTTTCAACGTCTCCTTGAGGCCGGTTTAGTCCTAAACGTTGAGAACTGCAAATTTCTCCAAAAACAGGTGAGATTCCTCGGCTATTTCATTTCCCCTGAAGGAATACAGCCCGACCCAGACAAGGTGCAAGCGATAACAAGCTTCCCGCGTCCAAAGACAGTGAGGGAGTTGAGGAGGTTCTTGGGCATGCTAAACTTCTACCGTCGTTTCCTGTCCAAGGCCGCCCATCACCAGTCCATTTTGAACGCGTACTTGTCTGGCCCCTAAACTAAGGACACACGAGAGATCGTGTGGTCTGAAGAGGCTATCCGCGCGTTTGACAAATCCCGTCAACAACTGGCCGACGCTACACTCTTGGCACTCCCTCTGCTCAACGGAACTACAGTACCTACGATCGCGAACTGCTCGCCGCGTACTTGAGCATCAAATACTTCCGTTTCTCCCTAGAAGGCAGGCCGTTCACAGTGTTCACGGACCATAAGCCTCTCGCGTATGCTTTGAAACAGAAGCCCGACTAAGCGTCCCCTCGTCAGCTTCGACACCTGAGCTTTATAAGCCAGTTTACGTCAGATATCCAGCACGTGTCGGGCAAGGACAACATAGTTGCTGACGCTTTGTCTCGTGTCTCCGAGGTTAACATCCCCGCCTCACTCGATTTCTCGGCTATTGCCAAGGCGCAGGAGGATGACACAGCACTTCAGAGCCTCAAATCCAACTCCAAATACAAATTTCGGGAGTTGCCCATATTCGGCTCAAACCTCTCTCTCTGCTGCGAAGACTCGGAAAAGGGACCTCGGCCATACATTCCGGCCACCTTTTGCAAGGAAGTGTTCCACGCAGTTCACGACTTAGCGCATCCAGGCATCAGGACAACAAATCGGCTAGTCATCGAGAAATACTTCTGGCCCTCTATGAATAAGGATGTCAATTCCTGGGCCAGAGAGTGCATCGCATGCCAGAAGTGTAAAGTCTCCAGGCATGTAAGGAAAGAAGTGGGCTCATTCCCCCGCACTACCAAGCGGTTCCACACAATACACCTCGACATAGTAGGGCCTTTGCGAGACTCGCACGGTTATAGGTATTGTCTCACAATCATCGACAGGTTTACGCGGTGGCCTGAGGCAATACCTCTGAAAGATATTACGGCGCAATCATGTGCCGAAGCCCTCTGTCGAGAGTGGATACCTCGCTTTGGCGTCCCTGCAGTGGTCATCACTGACCAGGGAATGCAATTTGAGTCCACCCTTTTCTCCGAGTTAGGCAAACTCCTTGGTTTTAAACGCCAGCGGACTACTGCATACCACCAGCAATCCAATGGGATGCTAGAACGTTGGCACCGGACGCTGAAAGCCGCCATTATGGCACGCGACGATCCGTCCTGGTCCCAAGTCTCGCCTCTCGTCCTACTCGGCCTACGTACAACTCGACGAGAGGAATTTGCTGCCAGCCCCGCAGAGCTGGTATACGGAGAGAACCCGAGACTCCCAATCGATCCGGTCTTCGACAAGAGATCGGGTCTCACAGAGTCGGGGTTGGTGCGTCTGCTGAGAGATAATCTCCGACGCATAAAAGCCACACCACCCACCCGACACTCGTCCACACCTGCCTGTTCGCCCAAGGAACTGGACACGTGCACGCACGTTCTGGTCAGGACGGATGCCGTCCGGAAGCCGCTGCAGCCTCCATATGAAGGCCCGTACCGCGTTCTCGAGCGGGGAGAACATTTCTTCCAGCTTGAGATCGGTGGACACAGGAAGGCGGTCTCTCTATCCAGGCTGAAACCCGTGTCCGCCCCGAAGCAGCGGCGTGTCCGTTTTGTGGATTGACGGTGAACGAAGTTCCGGGATCAGTCGCCGAAACCCCTAGGTTTCATCTGGGGGCGGAGTGATGTGGCGCGGCAGGATTCGCAGCATTCGAAATTTATTTCGAATGTTGCGAATGCGAACAAATAGATGGCGCGGAACTATCCACTTTGTAGAGCTCGCCACGGGAGTGGAAGACTAGCGAGAAAAGTGTGCCAGTGTGCAGAAAAGAAACACATGAAGCGAGATAATTCTCTTCTGCCTCTAACGAGTAAATAGTCACTTCACTCTTTCTTCATTCTTGAAATAAATTAATTAATAAAGTCTAATTGTTAAATCTATCGAGTATTGATTGTAAAAACCTAGTCTATGTTCCGGTGTACCTAAAAATTGTGGTTTGCAAAGAATTGGACTATTAAAGTTAAACCACCATAGCCCAAAATCCATTCAACGCAATTCTTTGAAATTTTCACGACTTATTCAGAATATATTTCTACGGCTCGGAAACTAGGATAATTGCGATTCATTCAGTAGTTTTTTTTTCCATTCATTAAAAAAGCCTCGAAAAGACATCAAAATTTACAAAACAAAAAGTTTAACAAGGCACCAAAAATTTAAGTTTTAATAATAATAATAATCGTTGGCGCAACAATCCATATTGGATCAGGGCCATGAAGTGTGTTAGAGCACTTCATTCAAGACCGTAACGGTACTCTAGGAGACAATGTGGTCAGCATTGCGCTCGCCCGAGATTATTACCCTGATTTGACTCAGGTACTCATTCACAGCTGAGCCGACTGGTATCCGACGTTAAATCACGATGCAAATTCCACTGCCACCAGTGAGATTTGAACCACGACCTTCCGTATGACAGCCTAGTGCTCTAACCACTGAGCTATCCGGACACAGTTTTAATATTTTTTAATAATCCTAGAGTACCGTCTGTGGTTAAGTTCGCACGTTACAATGCCGTTTACATTTTTTCCTTTAAGATGATCACAGCGCCCTCTAGCGTGGCAGCACAAAAACACTTTTTTTGGAGATAAGTATAAGTTGCTCTTTATTTCAATAATGAACTATGCTATCGGACTGGAAATTACTACGCATGCTCAAGATATCAATAAATATATGGCGAATAATTCGTATTTGTATCTTTATCCAGTTCTTCACAAAAAAAAAAAATCCAAAAAAAGCGGAGAAACGACCTTCACACGGGATGACCTCCTTAAGCAGCATAAGAAATTGTTTGAGGCAACTTTTTCGTTTGTACTTGGTCCAAGTCAGTACCAATATCCGAAATGGTTGGTTTATCTGGCCTCTTGCCGGCTTCTGGCTATTTCAAGCTTTTTTTTGTAAAAGCCTAGTAATAACTCGTGGACGTACTTTGCTTGCCTCTTGCAGAGAAGTACCTCCATACACACATTGGGTGACGATGGTGAACTCCCCAATGTAAAGGCATTCTTATTGTAATTTTTAATTTTTTTAATTTTAATTTTTTAATTTTATGTATTTCTGTCTTATAGGGGATAAATATTACCTAGTATCAAAAGAGGTACTTTTTACTTTCTGAAAAACGAAGACTCACTTTCCATAATGTCATTACAAACAAAGGTAATCGTTTACCTTCAATAGGGATAGGAGTGAATAGTCACTCCCGGTCTATAGGAGTCATAATCCTTCTTCTTGTTTTTTCCCACAGGGATCCCTAAAAGCCTTCCTAGCGTCGAATGGTGCACAGTTATCGCCTTCCCAGTTGCCATGAGACGAGCCGGAGGAGGTCTCCGGGAGCAGTACTAGTAAAAGTAATTTAGGGTATAATCAAACATCACGAGTAACAATTTCATCTGTCCGTGTACCACTGGATATAGCGGCACGGAAGAAGTTGGAACATGTCGTAGACACTGGTGTTTTATTAAGGGGGTTAAACAAATTCGAAAACGCCACTCAGAAGGAGCACTCATTAGGGATAGAATATCTGGCTAACCTTCAGATGGTATTTGAATTAGGAAAGAGGATAGAGGAACCATTCGTACTCAGGGCAGAGCGCTCAGAGGGGTGCACTTTTTGTCGAGATGGGAATGAAACATTGCTGGCTAGTGGAAATGGTCAGGTTGTCACGAGAGGCAGGGAGGGAAATCAGAGTTTCAGTGACAAAAGCAGTTAGGCGAATGGGAAAAGCCTATTAAAAAGTTTAGTGGAAAAATCTACTAATACAAACAATAACGATGGCAGCATGCATTCAAAAAAGATCTACTAATAGAAGTAAAACAAACAATAAGGGTACCACCATGCACTCAGGCGTCGGTAGGGATTACAGTGCAATTGAAAAAAGACACTCCGTAGAACGTGCTACAAGACGACCATGATTTGCCCATGTGTGGTCATCTCGGGATAATGAAAACATACAAACAAACAAGAAGGAAATTACTGGTGGCCAAGCATGATCAAGAGTATCAAAATGCACATAAAAAAATGTCGCAAGCGCCAAATAATGAAGTCAAGTTAATCCAGTAAAATGCCTATGGTGATAGCAGAAATAGCGGAGAGAGTATATCTAGACATACTAGGGCCTTTAGAGATCACCACCGCAGGGAACCAGTACATTCTTACCTTCGGGGACAATTTAGCTAAATTAATGGACTGTTATGCAATTCCCAATGCGGAAGGGGAGACAGTAGCAAAGGTTCTTTTCGATCAAATCATGATCAGATATAGGAGACCAATCAAGGACCAATTTTCTCAGCGATTTGTTGAAGAGCGTATGTAGATTACTGAGAATAAAAAAAAATTACAGATCATTGCTTACCATCTGCAGCCTAATGGAGCGTTAGAAAGAACGCATTAGTAGAATACATGCGAATTGTTGTAAATAACAACTCCCGTGAATGCGCCAAGTACGCACGACAGGAGTGGTACTAGCAACAGTACTGTGCTGTGATTACCCTTGGCGTACAAAATGCGTTCAACTCTGATTGCTGTACCCAATCATTTAACTGCGCTAGTCGACAGCTAGTTAACAGATAGAAGGCTCTGGTATAACACAGACAATGGAACCAAAGAATAAATTGTCTCCGCGGGTGTTCCACAGGACTCTGTGCTACGACCGCTATTGTAGAACATCATGTATAATGATGTCCTCAATGCCCCAGTTGCTAGCGAGACCACATTGATTGTTGTTGCAAAAGATCTGGCGGATGAGGAATTATATTTATCCGAAGCAATCACTGCTATAAAGAAGTGGCTGAAAGATGCAGGTTTTCGACTCGCGGAGGATAAAACAGAAGCAGTGCTTATCAGGAAGCGGCGTAAGGAAACCGCTGCCCGTATCAGAATGGGGAAGCATATCATCATTTCAAAGTCAGCAATTAAATACCTTGGATAATAGATAGAGGCTGAATTTCAAGTGGCACTTTTAAAATGTTTGCACCAAGGCGTCTAATGTTAGCATGGCCTGGCAAGGATGATGCCAAATGTTGGGAGGCCCGCGATGCACTCGTAGCTTATAGCTAGAGTGGTGAGCTCTATACTGCTTTACGCAGCGCCAATTTGGTCAACTGCATTGCACATCGCAGGCTCAAAAGATGAGCGCGATGTAAAGAAAGACCGCCCTAAGAGTGTGCTGTGGTTATAGAACCATCTCGGACGAAACGGCCTATGCAGTAGCCGGAATGATGCCGACCGACATTTTGGCCGATGAGATGGCACGTATTTATATGGACCCGATTCTTCCTCTGATCGGCAAATGAAAAATGTCGTAAGGGAGCAATCTTTAAGCAGGTGGCAGCAACGATGAGAACTGTCGAAAAAGGGTCGATATACCCACAGATTCATCCCCACCATCAAGGTGTGGGCGCAAAGAACGCATGGTGAGATAAACTATGACCTCACACAGTTTCTCACGGGACATGGCGGTTGCCGTAAATACCTCTCTAGGTTTGATCTGGACGGGTCACCCAACTGTCCCAGCTGCGAAGGTATTCCGAGGGACCCCAAGCGTGTTTTCTTCCATTGTCCTAGAATCGTCGAGGAAAGGCAGACTAGAGGAGACATCGGGAGGAACACTAACACCGGAAAATATAATTGGAAAAATGCTTACATGCCATGAAAGCTGGAATGCAGTGAACGACATAGTAGGACGGATTCAGTGGAGATTAAGAGGGGCAGAGGAGGCGAAAAAGGCGCGGAGGAGAGGCTAGAGTCATGTCCACCCCGCCACAAAATAGTTTGGGGTGGTTCCGTGGGGAAGAGGACGAGTTAGGGGGTGGTTTTAGTGGGTAAAAATCCCACACGCTAGAACATGTGTACCAGTGTTTTTGGAAGATTTCCACCACCGGAAAAAAGGTACGCACGGCAGGACTAAACTTAACCGATGTAATGCGTTTATGGATTCACACCCAATGTGCCTTCAAACTTGAAACATCAACCGGAATCCATATATAACCACGAGAATGATTACCATCAATTACGGTACAAGCTACAAAAAAGCTATAAGATAGCAAGGGACATTCAAATCACCAGTAAACAGCAATCAAAAATACGTTAGGATAAAAGCATTAGTCTAAACATTTTCAATTTTCAAAATTCTATGAAGATGTAAAAGGGCCGGTACGTCTCAGACATCCCATATTTCCACACCATTGGCTGAGACGAACAGCCAATGGGGTAGGTTACTTAAATTACCCATAGAACGCATTAGAAGCACCGAGACTCTTGTAATGTCAAGCGGTCTCGCAAATGCGTAATTCACCAAGCCACTAGCCCATTGGGGGAAATTTATGGGCAAGTGGAGCGAGCCAGACAAATGGGCAGCACACAATTGAACTACCATACAGCGTTATCCGTCGCATCAATGGCATGGACAACATGCATCATGATGATAGTGCTATTGTACATTTTGTATAAGCCCAAATGTAGGGAACCAGCGCGAAAGGGAGCGCCAAGCTCCACCAATATACAATCAGTAACAAACGAGAGAGCGCATCATCCTGTTGAGGTACCCCCATGCATGGACAATACAACCAGTGGGGGCACCAGAAAGGTTGACCCGACGGATTAGAAAAAGACAAAAATAATGTGCTTTCTCCAAGTATCTGAAAGAGTCGAGCTTTTTTTGTTTTGTAAAAGCTTAGTAATAAGTCGTGGGCGTACTTTACTTGCCCCTTGCAGGGAAGTACCACATTGGGTGACGGTGGTGAAGTCCCAAATGTAAAGGCTTTCTAACTGTAATTTTTATGTAATTCCATTTCTGTCTTATAGGAAATAAATCATACCTATTATCAAAAGAGGTACTTTTTGCTTTCTGAAAAACGAAGACCCATTTTCTGTAATGTCATTACAAACATAATCAGTTACCTTTAAGTAGGGATTGAAGTGAACAGAGTTACCCCTTGGCTATAGGAATCATAATCCCTTTTCTTGTTTTTCCGACAGGGATCCTTAAAAGCCTTTCCGGCGTCCGGGTGCCGTTTTCTAGCACGCTTCTCAGTTAGGGGAGGTATGTGCAACGGTTCCGCGACGACCTAGAGGAGTAAGGTCACGAGGCGGCTGGTTCAAGAGGAAGCCAGTAGCGAGGAGATCCGCGGTAAGCGGAAATCGACTTGCGTCAACTTAAGGAACGGCAGAGGTTCGAGGAATTGCAATACCGGCAACGAAAAAAGAAAGAAACAGCGAGATGGGAGCGAAGCGTTTGAAGTTGGGCAAACAGTGGCGGGATAAAGATGTCAACTTCTGGAGATCTGTAAGTTGGTATTAAATGCATCATTTGCCACGAAAAATAATGAAATGTCAGCACTGATATTTAGAATATTTACTTTTTCTGTTGATAGCTCTGCTTTAGCGATGAAAGTACATTTGAAATTTTCGAGAATAGAAGTAAATTTGTGGGCCGTCATCTTGGAGAAAAATTTAATCCTGACTGCTTTGTTCAAACTGTCAAGCACCCAAAGGTTATGATCTGGTCAGTCATCAGCGGCAAAGGTACTGGACGTTTGTACGTGGTAAAAGGCATAATGAGGCAAGATCAGTATAAAGACAACTGGGTTGGTTTTCTAGCTTAGAGGATGGTTTCCGAATAGGGAGCCATTCATTTTCATGGGCTCCTTTTCACACGGCGTGATCTGTGAAAAGTTACTTGCGAGAGCCGAATATCCCTCTATTAGTTTGGCCGGATTGAAAATCTAATTGAAAATCTATGGCAGCTGATGAAGAGGGAAGTGTCTAAAGAGGTGATCACAACTAAAACTCAGCTGCTAGAAAAAATAAACCATGTATGGAACCATCATCCTCAATTACAGGATACAGTACATTCTTGCATTGGCAGAATTGAAATCATCATAGCGACAAAAGGCGGCTCAACAAAATATAATACTTTATGGCATACATTTCAACATTCTTTAGCAGTTAATAAATACATATTTGTTCTAAGAAGATGATTTATTTTATTTATTTTTGTTAATAATTAGGCAAATAATTATATGATACAAACAAATTATATATCATATATATATATGATACAAACAAATTACAGAAATGTGTCCATTAATAAAATTAATTAATAAAAATAAAAATTGAAAAATACCCGATAATTAACATTTTGTATAGAATGTACAGTACGTCTAATAATATGGCCAGGGGCTGTACATACAAAGGAAAGATCTAGACGAACTGAAACTTTGCACTGTCTTGCAACGGAAGGAATTGGGTGAAGAATCCATTGTGAGTCTGGGAAAAGTTTACGGTAGTACTCAAACGGCCACAATGCGACTACCAGTGGAGACAGCGCAGAAGTTATTGGCGGCGGGCAAAGCTTCAATCAGGTGGGTTGTTTGTCGTCTGAGAGAACAAATTTCTTTAGAAGTGCTTTAAGTGATGCAGAAAGTATGGGGAGAAAAGCCATATCGCCACGGAATGCAATAGGAATCCCAAATGCCTATTGTGAGAAGCAAAGGAGGGACGGGATAACCGGCATATTGCGGGTAGTGATAAATGCCTGGAATTCATCAAGGCGTTAACTGCAATGGGTTTATTCAAATAAATCTGAATCATTGCAAGACCGCTTAGGATTTACTTGAGCAGACCACCCACGAGTATGAGATGGAGGCCGCCGTCGCAAGTAAACCGTACAGGAACCGTCATGGAGGCGTATGGGTCACAAACTCAACTGGTAGAGCGACGATATGGGTTTGTCGTAGGCAAGCTATACGATGCACTATGAACCAGTTGATCTGCGGCTTTGTGTGGGCAAAAATAAGCGGTGTGTACAGCTGCTACACCCTACCCAGTCTCACATTGTCTAAGTTTGAAGACATGTTGGAGCACCTTGTTCACGTCGCAAGAGAAGAAAGTCTGAAGGTGGTTGCCGGTGATTTTAATGCGTTGACCCTCAAATGGGATCTGCTGACCTTTCATAACCTACCTTCATAACTTGACCTGCCATAACCCACAGTGATCAACACTGTTGAAAATCATCAAGAGGTTATTCCCACAGCAAGAGAGGGCTCTGAAAGATGTTTCAAAGATCTCTGGGTGACAGAAATTCCAGCAGTAACCACAGACGAGCTGGTAGAGATTTACATCAGAATAGATAACAATAAAGTTCTGGGCCTAAACGGAGTACCGCATAGAGCCCTTAAACTCGCCGTCAAATCCAAACGTGACATTTTCGCAAAGTTGTTCGAAGCGTGCACGTCTGAGCATGGCAGCGTTGAAGATTGATATTGTTGCCTAAGGCTGACAAACCTCCGAGTGAGTCTTCAAGACAGTGGGGGGAAAATATTGGAGGTGATTTATAATAAATTGCCCCAGGTTGTTGAAAGCCAAAGAGACTTTTCAGATCGAGAATATAGCTTCCGAAAAGTCAGGTCAACATTGATACCATCAAATTGGCCACTGGCTTGGTCGAAGATGCAATTCACGGAGAGGGTGATACCAGTAAATATTGCGACCAGTTGGAGCCATATATAGAAGTCCCTGTCGAGGATTGGTGTTCCGACCTATCTCACTGCGAGAAAGGACCTTCTGGTTGACATAGATGATGGACCTCAGGAGTACAGGAGACGCGTGCCTAAAAGAAGGAATATTCGCTGTCAAGTGGAAAAAGCAAAAGTTGGTGTTGCTTCCGAAACCTGGCAAGCCACCTGGAAACCCAGCATCGTATTGTCCTATCTGCCTGCTGGATACAATGGGGAAGATAATGAAGAAAGTCATCTGCAACAGACTCCCCCATCGTCGAAGCCAGCAATGGTTTGTCTGAACGTCAGTTTGGTTTCCGACGTGCCCACTCTACGGTGGACGCAATTAGCATGATAGTAAACCTGGCAAAAAGTGCACTGACTTGTGGCGGCTGCTGTTGGCACTGAATGTCAAAAACTGGAACAAAATTAAAGGGGCGTTGTTACAGCAAAACACCCAGAAGACGTGGAGGTCTACACGACAGAAACAGTAAGAGCGGCAAAGTCCTTGCTAGAAACAGCTGAGCTGACCTTGGCGGACGCCAAAACTGAAGAGGTCTTAATAACGAACCACAGGAGAAATAACAGTGTGAAAGTGGAAGTCAGTGAATATACGGTCAAAGCCGGCTATCAAATACGTGGGAGTGATAAAGTGAGCTTTAAGAAACACCTAGAACATGCATGCCAAAAGGCAGCCAATGCCACCACGGCACTTGCAAAAATGTTGCCGAATATTGGTGGCCTGAAACACTGTCGAAGTTTGCTGCTAGCCGGAGTGGTCCGTTCCATCCTGCTCTACTCTTCACCTGTGTGGGCAAAGGAGTAGCAATGCGGTAAGGTCAGAGTTGCATATCTGGCAACGCAGACCCATTTCCAACGTTAGAGTGTGGCTTGAGCGGAAACATGGGGAGACCAACTACCACATTACCCAGTTCCTCACGGGACACGGTGGTTGCTACAGGCAGTAGTTGCACCGCTTTGAGCTGGATGATTCTCGGAAATTTCCTAGATGCGGGAGCATACCAGAGGATCCAGAGCATGTGATGTTTCAGTGCCCAAGATTTTTAATAGAGAGGGGCCTCAATCAATTGTTGGCCAGAGGTGTGAGCTCGGAGAACTTAGTTGGGGAGATGCTGAGGTCCGAGGAGAATTGGCTTACGGTTTGCTCCGCAATCGTGAAAATACAGGAGTTGCTGGAGGAGCAAAGAGGAAGGAAAGCCGAAAGAAGGACGAGTGCCTAAGGGCAAACCTACCCCGCCAAGTAATACCTAAATGTTGGTCCCGCAGGGCTGGGGTTGGAAAGAACGGGGGTGGCTTTTAGTGGGTGCGAATCTCACACGTGGGCGCTGTAGTTCCGGCGTTTGTGCGGCGGAGCTGGGGCAGACGTGTCTTTCTAAGATTTTCCACTTACATATCCATTCCAGGTCTCTAGAACGTCAAAGCTGGCCTGGATGTAGCGTGGGATTCGCGCCTAAAATAACACCCCCACCTCTCTCCTGCCTTTGCCCCACAAGACCACCATTTAAGCATTACTTTGTGGGACGGGCTTGCCTTCATGTTTCCAATTCTGCAGTCTTCCACTACTTTGCTTCCTTCAACAGCTCCATTCTGCCTCTACAGGGTACAGGGTACAGCCTCACCATTTTTTCGCGCTCTTCTTGCGCGTGCTTCTCTCAGGAGCTGAGTTTGTATTCGGACAATTGTGTGGATGACCGAAGTCCAGTTTGCCTCCGATCTGGGCATTTCCTCACGCCGACACCCAGGGTCACCCTCAGGCTTCTTCTCTCCTCCCAGAATCTCGGGCAATCAAACAGTACATGCTCCGATTCCTCCGAGATCCCACGACATCTGTAGCAGTTCGGAGAACCATCCACCCCGATGCGATGCAGATACGTTCGGTAGCAACCACCGTGTCCAATGAGAATTTGCGTGAGGTGATAGTTCAGCTCCCCGTGCTGTCGGTCAAGTTATTCTCTATATCAGGAATAAACTTGCATGTCCATCGACCTTTCGACGACTCGCCCCACCGTCGCTGCCAGAGTCTATGCCACTCCTTTCTTGCTGTTCGCCGGTGATCTGCTTCTGTTCCTGTTGGACCTGGCTGCCTCCGTCCATAGAGGCATCGCTAATAGATCAATAGGGACCATCCCTGCGATTTCGAACACCGCATCATCCGAACTAGGTCGAAATGCGCTGCATATAATAATAATAATAATCGTTGGCGTAACAATCCATATTGGATCAGGGCCTTGAAGTGTGTTAGAGCACTTCATTCAAGACCGTAACGGTACACTAGGAGGCAATGTGGTCAGCATTGCGCTCGCCCGAGATTATTACCCTGATTTGACTCAGGTACTCATTCACAGCTGAGTTGACTGGTATCCGACGTCAAATCACGATACAAATTCCACTGCCACCAGTGAGATTTGAACCGCGACCTTCCGTATGACAGCCTAGTGCTCTAACCACTGAGCTATCCGGACGCTACATATCCTCAGCGCAATCAGACGGTAGGCAAAATTCATTTTCCTCTAGTTCTGTACAATATAGACCGGACGACACCAGCCATCAGCAGCCCGCTACACTGTTTTGGCCCACCTACGTCCGGCATCATCCTGGCAGGGGCCGTGGTGGCCTTTGCCTTTTTTCACAAGCGTACGATATATGCTCTTTGAAATCCAGCCTGGTATCGATAGTCAAGGTATTTGATGGTCGGCTTTGAGGCGAGTATATGGCTTCCAACGCACAGACTGATCGTATTTCTTCTCCGGCGATTTGTAATGAGGATTGCCTCCTTCTTTTCCTCCGCCAGGCTCAGTCCGCTGTGTTATCCCCGCTGTGATGATGTATTCATTGGTAATTCTCGATTAGCTTAGCCAAGTAACCAGGTGCATTAATTCTGGTCAATGAATCCTGAATGCGGCCCCAGTTAGCGGAGTTGAATGAAATTTTTACATCCATTGTCACCACGGCACAGCACTTGCCAGAAAGCATTGCTTCTCGAGCCAAGTCCACCACTCCTCCCACCGCGCCAACAGTAGAGCGAGCGTTCCGGAACACATATTGTTCATCCGCAACACCATTTCCGTCTTCCACGATAGTAGATGATGCGTTCGAACATCGTCCCCATAGTGTCCAACAAACAGATAGGCCGATAGGATTCTTGGTCCCCCAGTGGCTTGCCGGGTTTGTGAAACAACACCTGTTTTTGTCTTCTCCATTTTGGAGGAAATACGCCTTCCGCCATGCACGCATCGAAAATATTTATGAATCAATCAGGTCTGGTCCCCACCGTAAGCTTCAGTGCTTTATTAGGAATGCTATCCAAACCCGGACCTTTGCTATCACTGATTCTTCCGCAGACCTTTCGAATTTCCTCCTCGGTAACCACCCTGTAGGCCATGCCCAGGGGTTTATGTTTGCATCCACACACAGTCGCATGCCGATCTTAGTTCCGGGATTTCGCTATTCCACCAATAGTTTGGCTGTTTGCTTGCAAAGTTGCATAACTTCCTGAACTTCCTTCCACGTCCATATCGCTGCTTTACCGATCTGTTCCGTGACCCAGGCACCACCACCGTAGTTCCGATAGGGTTCACAAATAATGGCAACGTCAATTCTTTTTTCTCGGATAGTCTGTGAGAGGAGGTCTTGCGCCGTCTCACGGTTGTTGAGATTGATTTGAACCAATCTCACTTGAGCCTTGTATTTAGCGCTCTCCTGTACACTGGACTTCTGCAACTGCCAGTAACATGTCGGTTATCGATGTCCTACTTTCCTTCGCACAGCATGCATTTCGGGTCAACTGTGCACTCCTTGGCGATATGTCCTTCTCCTCCGCTTTGATCTATCATGGACGCTGGTGCATGCTGCGGCTGTGTGCCCAAGGTCGAGGCACCCGAAGCATCTCTTCATTTCCACTCGCTCTCTGAGCCGACATTTGACCCAGCCTATCTTCCCTCTGCCCGCCGCTAGCATTTTAAACTCTGTCTCTGCTGGCGGGCTGATATTTGCAGTCTGCGTCCCCCCATAAGCCTTCCGCATCGATTTGACTTTAGTGCGAAATTCTAATCACCACATGGCACACTATTTTCTCTTGTTCACTTGGATTCGCTGTTGTTCTTTGGCTATAATTTTACAATTTCAATTTAATTTAATTTTGAGCTTATTGTGTTAAGGAAATACTATTTAATTTTATAATTCAATTTATATCCCAATTCGAATGTTCGGAAAAAATGTGCGACCGGCGGGGCAAACGGTTGTCAACACAGTAATTTTTCAAAAAGCTGTTGCTTCGCAAAACGGATTTATCCACCGCTGGTTTTCCCCTCTCGTGGCGAGTTCGAATATGCCACGGAGAGCACCGGTGGTGTCATCTGTCCGTCACATTAACAACATACATTTCGAATGTTGTTAACCGTGCTCCGCCACATCACTCCGCCCCCAGATGAAAGCTAGGGGTTTCAGCGTTCTCCATTATTCGGCGAAGCGAACGCGGCGTTGCTTTGGTGCGCAAACGGGCTTCAGCCTGGATAAGGAAACAGCCTTTTTGTGTCCCCCGATCTCGTGCTGGAAGAAATGTTCTCCACGCTCGAGAACCCGGTACGGGCCTTCGAATGGGGGCTGCAGCTGCTCCCGGACAGCATCCGTCCTGACCTGGACGTGCGTGCACGTGTCCAGATCCTTGGGAGCGCAGGCAGGTGCGGATGTGTGTCGGGTGGGAGGTGTGATTTTCATGGGGTGAAGGTTGTCTTTCAGCAGACGCAGAAATCCAGAATCTGTGAGACCCGATCTCTTGTCGAAGACCGGGTCACTTGGGAGCCTTGGGTTCTCCCCGTATACCAGGTTCGCGGGGCTGGCAACAAATTCCTCTCGGCGGGTTGTTCGTAGGACGAAATAATGGCGGCTTTCAGCGTCCGGTGCCAACGTTCTAGCATCCCATTGGACTGCAGGTGGTATGCAGTAGTCCGCTGGCGTTTTAATCCCAGGCGTTTGCCTAACTCCGAAAAAAGGATGGACTCAAATTGCATTCCCTGGTCAGTGACAATCACTGCAGGGATACCAAAGTAAGGGATCCACTCTCGACAGAGGGCTTCGGCACAAGATTGCGCCGTAATGGCCTTCAGAGGTATTGCTTCAGGCCATCGCGTAAACCTGTCGATGATTGTGAGACAATACTTGAAACCGTGCGAGTCTCACAAAGAGCCTACGATGTCGAGGTGTGTGGTGTGTAATGTGGAATCGCTTGGTAGTGCGTGGGAATGAGCCGACTTCTTTTCTTACATACCTGGTGATCTTACACTTCTGGCATGCGATGCACTCTCTAGCCCAGGAGTTGACGTCCTTATTCATGGAGGGCCAGTATTTTTTGGTGACTAGCCGATTTGTCGTCCTGACGTCTGCATGTGCTAAATCGTGAACTGCGTGGAACACTTCCTTGCAAAAGGTGGCCGGAATGTATGTCCGAGGTCCCTTTTCCGAGAATCCGCAGCAGAGAGAGAGGTTCGAGCCGAAGATGGGCAACTCCCGAAATTTGTATTTCGGGTTGGATTTGAGGCTCTGAAGAACTGTGTCATCCTCCTGCGCCTTGGCGATAGCCGAGAAGTCGAGTGAGGCGGGGATGTTTACCTCGGAGACACGTGACAAAGCGTCAGCAACTATGTTGTCCTTGTCGGACGTGAACTGGCTCAACGGCTGCCAGACTTGATTCACCTTTTGGTGAAGAGCAGTACTTACTGCGATGTCAGAGGCATCAACAAAAACCGCTAAGGGTGAATCTTGTCGAGGAAATGCCAAGAGTGTAGCATCAGCCAGTTGTTGTCCGGATTTATCAAACGCGCGGACAGCCTCTTCAGACCACACAATCTCTCGTGTGTCTTTTGTTTTGGGGCCAGACAAGTACGCGTTCAAAATGGACTGGTGTTCAGCGGCCTTGGGCAGGAGACGACGATAGAATTTTCGCATGCCCAAGAGCCTCCGCAACTCCTTCACAGTTTTCGGGCGCGGGAAGCTTGTGATCGTTTGCACCTTGTCTGGGTCGGGCTGTATTCCATCAGCGGAAATGGAGTGGCCGAGGAATCTCACCTGTGTCTGGAGGGACTTGCATAGGTTTAGGACTAAACCGGCCTCAAGGAGATGTTTAAAAATGCCCTCAAGATGGGCTAACATCATCCAAATACACGAAACAGGAGTCGAGGTTTCGCAGGACCGAGTGGATGAACCTTTGAAAGGTTTACGCTGCATTGCACAACCCGAAAGTCATCTGCGTGAACTCGAAAAGTCCACAGGGGGTGCATATTGCAGTCTTTGGAATGTCTTCTGGAGCTACAGGGATTTGGTGATACGCCTTGGCTAAATCCAAGGTCGACAGTTTGCGAGATGATGCGGAAAGTCGTGGATGAGTGGAATAGGATATCGGTCTGGAACAGTGTGTGCGTTTAGCCTGAGATTCGGCCTGACGAATTAAGATTAGTTGTGGGGTCAATAAAGGACCTGTTCTGCAAGTCCACTAGCAACCCATAGTGACACAAGAAGTCTGCGCCTAAAATGGGGAAGCTGACATCCGCCAGGATGAATCGGCATGGGAACGTCCTACGTAAGCCAAGACTCACGTCCACTTGCCTGCACTCGTAGGTGTTAATGCGCGAAGAATTTGTCGCCGCAAATTTCAAAGATTGTGGGAATAGCCGATGGTGCCGGGGTACGGGAAAAACTGAAACGTCCGCACCACTATCAACAAGATAACTGCGCCTGTTGAGAGGGTCATAACTTGTTAGGCGACGTGGCGCTGCGTTCTGGTTCTGCTACCCGATCGCCTTTTTCGGGCAGCAGACCGTGAGCGTCCAGCGTCGCCTATTTCATCTGAAGGCTGCTGCACCTTATCAGCCGCACGAGCCAGCGCCTCAAAAGAACCGGAGACGTACGCGAGGACCGCCTGGGTGCTGTCCGGAAGTCGTCGCAGCCAGAGCGACTTCATCAAGTCTTCGATCGTGCTCCCATCCAAATGCTTCATTTCGCGAAGCAATTGGCTGGGAGTTCGATCGCCCAACGTCAATCCTGCCAGCAAGTGATCCAGCTTAGCTGACTCACTTACCGACAGACGCTTTATGAGCTCTGTTCTTAACAAATTGTAGGAGGCTAACTTGACAATATCGGCCACCAGGAGGATGGTCTCCTCATCCAGACCCACAATGGCGTAGTTAAATTTTGTCGCGTCCGCTGTGATTCCGGACATCTGGAATTCCGCCTCCAGATGGACAAACCACAGCTCCGGGTACCTTCGCCAAAAAGGAGGGACGCGCACAGCGAGGGCGGTCACTTGCAGGTCCGATGAGCCTGCTGCGTTCTATAATTTTTAAACGTTCTATAATTATTATAAAAAAAAAAAATTAGAAGCTTTTTCCCTGCACTGACAGCGTTTTTGAGGTTGGGGCTCCTGAGCGTGCGGATGACCCTTGTCGGCGGCTCCGACTCCCTACGGTAATGTCGTCGAAGTCAGCTTCCGCTTCTTAGAGAGTCTGGTGCTACCTGCTGGGGATCGAACTGCTACTGTGTCATCGGCTTTCTTTCGGAGACTGCGCTGAGCTGAGGACTCGAAATAAATTTCGAATGTTGTTAATCCTGCTGCGCAATATGACTGCCGACTCCTGTAGTCCCGGAAGCTCAAACACCTTTTCCAGTGCTGCGCGGACATCTTTCTTCGTGGTAACTTCACCGATATCCTTGCACTCAATAGTTACCTCCTACCGTCTGGCCGTTACTTTAGCTTGCTGACCGACCAAGGAATTTTTCCACCTGATCGAGGAATTTTTCCGTTGTTTTGTCCTTACCATTCTTTAACTCCAACATGAAGTCTCCCTTCTGTGACTGCCTAATTCGGTTGACGCTGTTCCTTAGATCCCTAAGGTGTGGGTCCGACTTAATTTGCTTAAGGATGTCGGCATAAGTTGCTTCCGGCCTTTTTGGAAATGACGGTCACGGAAGAAGAATAAAGTTACGGTGCAGGGATTCGGAAACCCTGTACCGGCAGTTTTTGGGAGTAGGAAAGCGGGCTCCTGGTCGTCGATATCCAACGACCGCAGTGCCCCAGTGGGAAGTGTGCAGCGGGAGTCTTCGATGAAGAAGAACCCTTGGCGCCGAATCACCCGAAAGATGTTTTAGGTAACGATCAATCTGGAGCTGCCTTGACTGCCCTGGGTAAAAAGATCATATAGAGCGGTGTGAATACGTAAAGGAGCAAAGGAACATTCACCAGAGTATAAAGGTCACGATAAGAAGCATCCGTTTGGCGTACGGCAAGGCCCATGACGACCGAGGGGAAAGCCGTCGATTAAAAAAGTGAACCAGGCGACTCAAGTAACGTCTGCTCAAAGTGCAAAAAGGGGAGAAAGCGGGGAAGCGGGTGCGCGAAAAACTGAACGACTCAGCAGGCCAGCAAACCCCGGAAAGGAAAAAGGATTCAACTTCCAGAAAGGCGGACCACATGAGAACTACGACTGAAGCTGCCAGTGAAACTGTTGCAGTAGGGACCGGACCTTTAAAAGTGGCGAATGTTGGGGCCTCGTATACTTTCCGGGGAAGGGGCCTGAGGTCTATAGTGACTTAATATACGTGAGTGCTACTTTAGTCAGTAGAGTCGTTTGGCAAGTCAGTGGGGACTATACTAACAGCGACCACCAGACAATCTGCATAGAAATTAAGGGCGGATCGAGCTCGAAAAAGAGTTCTCGCAGAATACCGGATGGTATCCTCGGCTGGATAGTTAAAGCTTTCGAAGGGGACATGTTTTCCGCGGTGCTCAAACCCGACATGTCTCTGAATGGTACAGCTAGAGAAAAACCCTTCCAAATCACCCGATGGGCGACGGAAGCATGCGATGCTATTATGCCCAGGAGGCGACCCAAATACTGGTGGAACAACGAAATGCAAGCTTGCGAGCCGCATGTATCCGGGCAAGGAGGCTTTGCCAGAGCCTCATGGAAAAGCCCAACGGCGATGGTCGAGAGCAGGCACACAGGCAACTGCGCGAACTCCGAAGTCATTCGGAGGGGCAAAAAGAGCTGCTTCAAACAGCTGTGTGACAATGCCGACAGAGTGGCAATTAAAAGGCTGCGGAGATCACCCCAGGTGACCTGACGTGCCTCCTGAAACAGATTGTTACCACTCTGTTCCCTTACCATGAAAATAGGGGAAGGCAAATGGTTGTCTAGCTAAAGGGCATAATACCTCCAGTAACTGTGAAGGAGTTGCGGGAAATATGTGGTACGATTGGTGACAACAAGGCCCTAGGTTTGAATGGTATCCCCAACCGAGCTTTTCCCTCAGGGGTCGTTAGCGATTTTTAAACGGGTCGCTTACGATACGGGATGTGACGTCCCCGAGGTGCCCGAGTAAGTAGTTCTGCCCCCTAGCTGGCAGCATACCTGCGTCCTAGGTAGTAGCCTCGAGAAAGCTTCTCGATGAAGAGCAAACCGCGAATGACCGGTACACGTCGGGACACACTGGGAGTCTCCGGAGCCGTCGACAACTCTCTGTCGGCGTCGACGGGGTGATGTGAGCGTAGCTCTGCCAAGGTGGTAGTTGCGACGTGTATCAGGAGCCAGCCCCTTCGGGAGCCTGGTCGGGAAATGTGCATTGAACCGGTGTTAGTAGACCGCGTTGCCCCGAGCGAGCGCTGATCCGTCCGTGGATTCCGGGATCAGCTAATCGTAGGTCAGGCCTCAGGGAACTGGGGTATGGGCTGTGTCCCCGAGGGTATACCTGCTCTTGACTATTGCGGCCCGCTCCCTTGCACACGATGCGCTGGTTCCTTTTTCATGGAGAATATTCTGAAAATTATAAAAAAAAAACGACGAAACAACAGACAAGGAGGAAGAGCTGGGTGCGTTTGGGCGGAGCACAAAAATGCGTCGTTCACCGCAGCGATCAGTGAAAGAGGCAACGAGGGCTGATATACCCGATGAGACACCGGGGCGCCCAAATAAAGAGGAAGCCTCATCAAGTGGCGCGACTGACCGTGCGGAGATGGCAACTCCATTACCTTGCAGTGCCCCTGTTTTCGAAGTAAGCTCAGTGAGAAACGCTAGTCCTGAGCAGATGCGAAATCGAGTGGAAGTGCATTCGACCGTCCTCGCTAGAGCCGAAGAGGAAAGGCTCATCAGAAAGTGCGCAGAGAAACGTCAGCAAAGGCGTCAAAAACGAGCTGATGGAACTGGAGGAACTACTGGACCGCATTTCCTTGTATAGACGCACGTGGATAGCAGCGGAAGACGATTGTAGAGCAGAAACAGTCGCACTCCCCGCTGAGAATGCTGCTTGCGTCAAACGGACCGCAGATAGCCCTCTGCAAAGTGAACAGGGTAAAAAGCGGAAAGAGGACGACGTGCCTGAAGGAGACTTTATCGAAGTAGTTTCCAAGGCCCAAAAAAAGAAGGCGAAAAAGGATAAAAAGAAACAACGGACTCCGTCGCCAGAGACACGTCTGTCCAAAAACAAGGAGGCTGCCAACCCAAAGCCAGTAGCGGAAAAAACGAGGAAACGAAGAAGGACTAGACCGTCGGCTCTGCTCATTAAGCCGACGGAAGGCAAGACATTTGCGGAAGTCCTTAGTGAAATCCGCTACAGGATGAAACCCGAGGAGAACGGAGCAGAGGTGTCTTCGATACGGAAAACGAGGAGTGGTGGAGTTCTCGTCGAACTGGGCCCAAAGACGACCAGCAAGAGCACGTTCTGCGAAGCGGTCATGGGGCTATTGGGGGAGAAGGCTCTTGTTTCCAGCCTAGAACCCATGTGCTCTCTAGAAATACGGGATCTTGACTGCCTCACAGAAAAGCGTGAATGTCCAGAGGTAACCAATGCCAGTGCTACAGGTGTCTGGACTATGGACACACGTCAGCAGCTTGCAAGGGCCCGGACAGGAGGACAGCATGCCGGAGATGCGGCCAAGCGGGTCATCAAGCGAAGACTTACAAGGAAAGCGAGAGTTGTGTTCTCTGCAGGGATCGTGGCGCGTCTGGCGAAAGCGTCGCACACACTGCGGGCTCGGGACGGTGTCCGATCTTCAGGGCGGAATTGGAGAGGGCTAGGGTGCGAACGCCATGATCCGCATTTTGCAAATTAACATGCACCGGAGTGCAACCGCTCACCAGTTGCTAGCACAGTTCGCTGCGGAAGTAAATGCTGATCTAGTGCTGATTAGCGAGCAATACCGAAACAAGGACCCGTCCTCATGGTATCTCGACTTATCGGGCACCGCTGTCATCTGGGTTCGGGACGAAGTACGACTTCGTGTTCTTGCCGAAGGCCGGGGGGACGGATTTGTCTGGATCCGGTGTTTAGGGATAACGTTTTTTGGCGTTTACCTGACACCGAATGAGTCGATTCCGGACTTTCGGTGCCGGCTTGATGCTCTGGAGGGACACGGAGGGACGAATCCTGGTTGGCGGTGATTTTAATGCCAGGGCTCTTGAATGGGGCATGCATCAATCAGAGTCCAGAGGGAAACGGGTTCTGGAAATGGCGGCGAGAACCGGGCTCGTAATTTTAAACACCGGATCCACGCCAACGTTTCAGCGCCCAGGTTGGGAAGGAAGCATTCCCGACATCACTTTTGCGTCGGAATCTCTGGCATCATCGGTGGACGGGTGGCGAGTCCTAGAAGACTTCTCGGCAAGTGATCATCAGTACATTGCGTTCGAAGTGTTTGACGCTACTTGCCGGCGAGCACCAACACGACGTTCCCTCTGCGTGTGGAATGTCGCGAAGGTGAACATCGGAAGGTTCGTCGAAGCTCTTGGAGCAGGTAGGGCCGCGCTGGGGGGCACTCCAGGGGGTGGTGGTGTCACAGCTGACACCGTCGTAAATTCAGTGATGAATCTGATAACGACGGCGTGTGAGGCTTCCATGCCCCGGAGAGGCCCCAGGCGCGACAAGCCTTCTATGTACTGGTGGACGGCGGAAATTGCCGACCTACGGAAGGAGTGTCATAAGCTCCGCCATTTGGCACAACGTTTGTACGCCAATGAGGAAGCATGTGCCATAAAGGCACAATATAGATCAGCAAAAAGGAGACTCCGCAGCGCTATAAATAAAAGCAAAGCTCGCGGCTGGCAAAATCTTGTTAATGAGGTGAATGATGACCCGTGGGGACTTGGCTATAAGCTTGTCACTCGGAAAATCGGGGCTCTGCGGAAACCCTGCATATTGAGCACCGACCAGATGGACCGCATTGTGCGGGCATTGTTCCCCAGACACCCTATACGGGTTGATGTAAACAGCGCGGAAAGCGTCGTGGATTGCCCCCTTTTCACAATGGGAGAACTCGAAGAAGCGGTTCTCACTATGGCCCCAGGACCTGATGGCATCCCGGCGGAAGTTTACAAACTGGTGTTCCGCCAACGACCAGAATTGCTCCTCGAAGCGTTCAACGCGTGCTTGAAGGAGGGCATTTTTCCTTCTCGCTGGAAAGTGGCCAGACTCACGTTGATCAGTAAGGGTAAAGGAGACCCGGATCTCCCGTCTGCATACCCACCGCTGTGTATGCTTGACATGGCCGGAAAAGTGCTCGAGAAGCTCATCAGGGGTAGACTCGCTGAAAGCGATCCGTGCTGCCGGGGACTTATCCGCAAGGCAGTTCGGGTTTAGAACAGGGAAATCTACAGTGGATGCTGTTATGGAGGTCGTAGATGCGTTTAATCGAGCCAGGGCACACAGTCGCCGATCTCGACGGATAGTGCTCCTCATAACGCTTGATGTCAGAAATGCCTTCAATTCCGTAAGATGGACAGATATGCTAGGCACACTAGCATACTCCTTTCACGTACCAAGCTATCTCTTGCGGATATTGAGGGATTATCTGAAAGACCGCTCCCTGTTCTATGAGACGCTAGAGGGCCAGAGGAGGACGGAAATCACGTCGGGAGTAGCGCAGGGATCCATCTTAGGGCCGGACCTCTGGAACGCTTCCTACGATAGTCTGCTGAGACTGGTTGTTATAGCAAAACATCCAGAAGACGTGGAGGTCCACGCGACGGAAACAGTAAGAGCGGTAAAGTCCTGACTAAAATGAGCCGGGCTAGCCATGGCGGACGCGAAAAATAATGACGGGCCGTCATCCGTCTCGTACCAAAGAAGTTTCTCCAAAAGGTAACTCTCGATTACCCGAGCCAACGACACCCAGTTTAGCCAGGGTGCCTCTAATTAATATATACATATTTAGTTAAAAAGCCGGATAGCTGAGTGGTTAGAGCACAAAGCTGTCGTACGGAAGGTCGCGGTTCAAATCTCGCTGGCGGCAGTGGGATTTGTATCGTGATTTGACGTCGAATGCCAGTCGACTCAGCTGTAAATGAGTACCTGAGTCAAATCAGGGTAATAATCTCGGGCGAGCGTAATGCTGACCACATTGCCTCCTACAGTGTTCTGTAGTGTACCGTTACGGTCTTGAATGAAGTGCTCTAACACACTTCAAGACCCTGATCCAATATGGATTGTTGTGCCAACGATTATTATTATTATAGTTAAAAAGGCCCACAAACCCTCTTCCGCCCAACTGGACCGAGGGGCGACCAACCTAAGGATGCACTGAAAGCAATTTCCAAAGACCCGCATCACAGCGATGTTGCGTTTCAACGCAAAGTGTGTGCGACCATGCGAAAATAGATTGTTACGCCCCAATTGTAGGAAATACTTGAAGCAGTGACGCGGGGCTCTAAACTACAGATACATAAATTTTAAATGGAAGACAGCACGAATGAAGACTGAAGCCGACTAGGTCAGACTGTTATCGTACAGCACTGTTCGGAATATAGCACAGTTTGCAAGGATAGCGGCTTTTGGTATCTCCATGCGCTTTATGTAAATTTTTCGGGACTAATCCCGTCGCTGAAATCACTACTGGGTGTGCTTGGTGGTGTTCAACATTCTGCAAGCAAATGTTATGTGCTGAATGATCTCCTCTTCAAGGTTGCATATCATACAATTGGAGTTAGGGATTGAGGAGTCAATTTTTTGTGATTTTTTGTTTAGAGCGAAGCATCCTGGATTCGAGTTAGGAATGCTTCGGTTTCATAGAATAGTACACATTAGTCAACCATTTTTTGGAGGCTTCTATATCAATGACTGGCAACAACAAATTCTTTATATGACCCCCGTGAATTGATTTCTCTTTCCACATGTTCATCTTTTGTTGGACTGTGTTACAAAGGATACAATTTATTATCTGTCATGATGGTAACCTGATGTAATTGACGAGAGAATTGTTTCTCAAAGAAAAACCTACGAAGATAATGCACTTGATTGTGGTGCAATGTTTATAAATCAAGTAATTCCTTCCTCCCTGGTGACGTGGGATAGTTATCCTCAATTTTCCGGCAGCTATGTGTGCATGTTATTGTTTGCAGAAACTACTCCCCTTACGCGTCTATTTCCAGATTCTAAATCCGTATTACTTCACTGCATCATACCAAAAATATACAGAAGGACGGAAATGACGAAGGTGTTGATTCCCACGATCTTATTTTTCCTAAGCAGCTCAGTTTTCCGGATAAGATTTCATTATTGCCACAGAAGTTGTTGCCGCTTGCAATATGCCGAGGTATTGGTAGACGTTGTCCGAATTCATTCCCTCAATTTGGATGTTATTTTGGGGAAAGGGTAGTATAGGTTCCGGGGCGAAACGTGGATTGGTACCCACGATGGAGCATAAAACCTGGGAAATGCCTGCTGAACCAACACCAACAGCTCTACTACCAAACCCTATCTCCACCTCCACGTGGTGACCGCTGGGAGCTCTTTCTTGACGAAAAGTTGCAGACGGAGAAGGATGAAGGCGAGTCTCCCGCGCCTAAAAACGGGACAAATTGTACCAACTGGTCCTCCAGGTTGGGGGTTGGATAGGGCTGACAACCCTACACGGAAAACAACTTGTTACGAAGCCACAACAGGAGCCTCGGATAGGACGGATTTTAAAACGACGGACCCGACGTGCGCTCCCTGTACAGAGATGAAGCTGATAAGCAGCTAGCCGATACCCTGTCCCAATATAGGGCTGATATAACAGCGTTGCAAGAGATGCGATGGACAGGGACCGGTTTCCTGGAGAAGAGCCACTACACCATATATTATAGCGGTCATCCAGTAAACCATGTGCTCGGAGTAGGCTTCTTAGTCAGCCAAAAAATGAAACCTGCTGTTATCGGCTTTGAAAACATAAGCGAACGGCTATGCACTCTGCGCTTGCGAAGCCAGTTTAGAAATATAAGCCCCATTAACGTTCACGCCCCTACAGAGGAGACGGCAGAGTCGGAGAAGTATACCTTCTACGAGGCAGTAGAACGAACCCTCGAAGCCTGTCCCAGATATGATATCAAAATCATACTTGGGGATTTTAACAGCCAAGTAGGGAAGGAGCCCGTATTCAGGCGATACGTTGGCTCCCATAGCTTACACGAAAAAACAAATGATAACGGACTGCGGATTATTCAATTAGCAGGGTCACACGAAATTGTTGTTGGAAGTACCTGGTTTGCGCGGAAAGCGGTCCACAAACATACGTGGGCCTCTCCAGACGGGACCACTTTCAACCAAATTGACCGCGTGTTGATCGAACGCCGCCACCTGTCAGCCTTGTTGAATGTCAGAACATATAGGGGGGCCAATATAGACTCGGATCACTATCTCGTTGGCATGGTGCTGCGAGCTCGAATAACAATACCACCTAGAATCTCCTCTGACAATCAGGTGAGAGTGAACACTGAAGCCATCCACAACACAACCCTCCGCGACACCTATAAGAGGGAAATGGATGCCGCAATAACCGCAGTCAACAGAGGACCTGGAGATGAAGCATCAACAAATGATCTTCACAACCACCTGAAGAACGTTATCATGGATACGGCCACAAATATACTTGGCCCCAGCCGCAAAAGGAGTCGGAACGGCTGGTTTGACAATGAATGTAAGCTAGCAACGGAACGGAAGAATGCCGCATACCGAGTAATGTTGCATTCTCAAAGAACGCGGGCACGCGCAGAGCCTTATCACGAACTCCGTCGAGTGGAGAAACGACTTCACAGACGGAAAAAGGAAGCCTGGGAAAACCAACAAGTCTGTGAACTAGAAAAGTACAGGGAGCAACCGCACCAGGCGCGGAAGTTTTACCAACAAGTCAGCAGGATGAAGCCTTATACACCTCGATGCTCATCCTGCCGAGACAAAGAGGGAAATCTGATTTCCGACAGAATGGGCATGTTGAGTACTTTGATGAGCTACTGAACAACCAAAACATCGGCGAGTTGGAGGTCCCGCCAACTGAAGACGACGGACAAATACTGCCACCACCAAGTTTAGTAGAAACAGTCCGTGCAATTCATCGGCTAAAAAATCATAAGTCGCCCGGAGCCGATGGAACGCCCAGAACATCATTGGCCCATACGAAAGAGGCTTCACTCCAGGCAAATCAGCAACAGATCAGATTTTCTCTCTGCGGCAGGCGATGGAAAAACTGTTGGAATATGGACAACAGTTGCACCATCTGTTCATCGACTTTAAAGCCGCCTATGATAGCATAGACAGGGTAAAACTGTACACTGCCATGAGAGAATTCGGTATCCCGACGAAATTAATAAGACTGACTAGGCTGACCCTGACCAATGTGCGAGGCTAGATAAAAGCAGCAGGATCACTCTCAAGACCATTCGACATCAACAACGGTCTACGACAAGGGGATGCGCTATCATGCGTCCTCTTTAACCTGGCCCTCGAGAAAGTGATCCGTGATGCTGAGGTGAATGCAAGAGGTACGATCCTCTTCAAGTCCACCCAACTACTGGCCTATGCTGACGATATCGACATCATGGGAAGAACCGCCCGAGACGTACAAACTGCCTTCATCCAGATCGAGCAGGGGGCGCGAGATTTTGGGCTGCACATCAATGAAGGCAAGACAAAATATATGGTGGCAACGTCAGCACCGAAGACGAATCAACCAACAACATCAAACCGCACTGGTCAAACACAAACACGAAGAAGAATAAGGATAGGAGAATACAACTTTGAGACCGTTGACAATTTCTCCTATCTAGGGTCGAAAATCACAACCGATAACAACTACGATGATGAAATCCGCGCACGGTTGTTGTCAGCCAACAGAGCCTATTTCAGCTTACAAAGGCTGTTCCGCTCGAAACGTCTCACCATAGGGTCAAAGCTCTTACTGTACAAGACTATGATCTTGCCAGTCCTCATGTATTCCTCGGAAACTTGGGTTCTTAGCAAGAAAACTTGCGAACTCTTGGCCGCGTTCGAGAGAATTTTTGGCCCCCAACATGAGGATGGACGATTCCGTAGCCTACACAATGACGAAATCTATGAGCGATACCATGACCGTCCGGTTGTGGATAAAATCCGGCTCAATAGGTTACGGTGGGCGGGTCACTTAATCCGTATGGATGAAGATGATCCCACCCGGAAAATCTATAAGGGCAATATCTATGGTAGAAAAAGAAGACGAGGCAGACCCTGCCTAAGATGGAGCGATGGCGTGAGCCAGGACGCCAGACAGCTGTTAGGGATATCGAATTGGTGGACCTCGGCGCAAAACCGGGATGTCTGGAGTTCCTTATTAAGGCAGGCCTAGACCGGATACCGGTTGTTGCGCCGTTGATGATGATGATCATTTTCATTTCATTTCATTTTTCGTGTGTTTTCCCGGAACAATTGTTATCATGCGATATTTCTCGAATCCCAGCTGCATGGCGATATTCCTGCTGAACTGGATGGTGATGTCCAAGGAGCGCACTTGATTCTCGTCTTAGGCATACAATTTAATATAGTGAATATACATTAAATGACTTAATGTACATTTCGACAATATGCCATTCTTGATATGGAGCCCATTTTTGCTTTCATGCAGAAGATGGGATAACGGATTGAAAGTCAAACAAAACCACAGTGGGCTTAGAGAATCGTCTTGGATGATGCCACCCCTGTTTGGTATCCCTCCTGATGTTTGTGAGGATACCGATAGCTTCGTGCGCCAATTCTTCATCACTATTCTGAAGAGAAGAACGACATTCGGGTTGATTTTGTACAAGCGTAGCACTTGTAGCCACCACAAATGTGATATGGAGTCAAAGGCTGATTTATAATCAATGTCGGCTGTCGAGATATTTCGTTTTTTTATGGACAGCCTGGTTTATAGCGACCGTATCGATTATAAGCTGTTCTTTACAGCCTCGGGAGTCGTTTGCGCATCCTTTTTGCCCCTCAGCTATCAATTTATGAACATCTGGATGTTTTGCGATGTTCGCGTAGAGAACTGAAATGAAGACCTTGTAGATGGTAGGAACACAAGTAATAGTTCGACATTTTAAAAAGTAAGAGGCACCCTGTTCCTTGGGGATGAGAAAAGTTATGGCCTTGATGAAAAATTCTGGAACTAATTTAGGATCGGCAATCATCTGATTAAAATGATTTGCCAATACCCTGTGCGTGCTCTTGAACGACTTGAGCCAGAAGTTGTTGCGCTTTAGAGGAAAAAAAGGCATACATTAGTGTTAGTTTCGAAAGACGGAACTAAAAGTACCGAAGAGAGAAAGCAGCTCTCCCAAGTGCGAACTCCGACAAAATCCAAGGGAACGGATGGACCAAGATAGTTAATAAAAAGGCGAAGAAGGAAGCGAATGTTCGAATTCGCCCAGAGGCAATTGTGATCTCCAGCAAGGACAATTCGTTCTACGCGGAGATATTAAAAAGTTAAGAACTCACTTGAGGGGAATGTCACGGTACAATCCAAAAGGATGAGGTCTGCAGTGCAAGGATCTCAATGAGGTGACATCCAAAGGAGAAATTTGTACTGCCATGAAGGAAGAGTTCAAGTTGGAAGAACTTGCTGAGGAGTCCATTGTAAGTTTGTGAAAAGCCTATGGCAATACTCAAACGGCCACATTACTAGTGGACACAACGGATAAATTATTGGCTTCCGGGAAAGTTCGAATCGGAGAGAGCATATTTCTTTAAAGAGGTGCTTCAAGTACCTTACGTTTGGTCAATTCAAGAAGACATGCACCAGCAGCATTGATCGATGCAGAAGGTGTGGGGAGAAAGGCCATATTGCCAAGAGTGCAATAGGGGCCCCAAATGCTTATTTTGTGAAGAAACGGAAGGACCGACATATTGCCGGAAGTGCTAAATGATCGGGATTTAGGAAGGCTTTGACATAAATGGGAAAATGAGGTTTATTCAAATAAACGTGGAACATTGGAAGGTTGGTCATCGGGCAGATCACCCACGAATTCGAGGTGGAAATTGCCATCACTAGCGAGCTCTATAGAAACCGTCACGGCTGCGTATGGAATACGACTGGTGGAGCGGCGATATGGGCATGCGATCGGCAAGCTAAACAATGTACTGGAAGTCGGACAGCCAGTGGCTTTGTGTAGCCGAAAATATACGGGGTATATGTGTACAGCTGTTACGCCCCACCAAGTTTGACACTGTCCGAATTCGAGAAAATGCTTGAGAATCTTGTTCTCGATGCAAAAGGTCGAGGCCAAGCGTGATTACCGGTGACTTCAATGTTTGGGTCTTTGAGGGGGGTAGCTCAGCAACGCTTTTCCGCAGTTAGACATAATTCTGACCACGCAAACACTTTTCAGAAAGAGCTCTAACTTTTGTCACCCTGCCCTGGCGCGTGATATGTCCTGGTGCGACAGCGAGGGCTACATCCACAGTGGTTACCAGTCAATCATCTTTGAGCTATGGGTGGAGTCACAGGACAGAGAACCATCATGCCCGAAACCGAGAGGGATGTCAGGTTGGCCTACAAAAGCTTTGGATAAGTAAACCTTCATAGAGGTATGACTAGGCCAACCTAGTATAGCAGGCGCCTCGACGGAAAGAGCTATACAGCTCTATGTGGCCCAACACATCGCCAAAGCATGTGACGTGTCCAGGAGGATCTCATTGGCCAATAAACGACCCTGGACTACTGGTGGAATACTGAACTCGCCAACCTTCGATCAGCCTGCCACCGAGCCAGAAGAGCGACTAAAAGGGCAGTAGGGAGAATCGACCAGAAACAAAAAATTGTGCCTATAAGTTAGCGTATAAAACCCGCAAGCTCGCCATCCAACGCAGTATGAGGGAATGTTTAAGGAGCTCTGTTCGGAAGCGGACTTAAACCAGTGGGGGAGCGTCTATAGAATCGTGATGGGACTAGCCAGCGGCTGTTCATCTTCGCAGATCACGTGCCTTACCCTCTTGTTGAAAATATTCCAGGGGTTATTCCCCCAGGGAGAGAAGAGCACTGACAGCTCCTAGTGACCTCTGAATGTGACGCCAATACCGCCAGTGACAGGGGTCACACAGGGATCCATCCTAGGGCCGGACCTCTGGAACGTTTCCTACGATAGTCTGCTGCGACTCGATATGCCCGAAGAGTCGCGCCTGGTCGGTTATGCAGACGACGTTGCGGCACTTGTTGCCGGACGCACTGTTGAACAGGCGCAAAGCAGACTTGGCATATTGATGCGACGGGTAAGCGGATGGATGACTGCTCACGGTTTCAACTTTCCGCTAGAAAAAACCGAAGCAGTCATCCTGACCAGAAGGAGAATCTCGACCCTGCGTCCCATATCGATCGGCGAGTTGACTATAGAGCCAAAACCAGCGTTTAAATACCTTGATTTAATACTCGACTTGAAGATGAGCTTCTTCGAGCAAATCAAAGCAGCAGCGGACAGGGCTGCAGCTGGAGTCGCAGCCTTGAGTCGGCTAATGGCGAATGTCGGGGGCCCTATATCAACTAGGAGACGTCTCCTTATGGGAGCAACGCAGTCGGTTCTTCTCTATGGTGCGTAGGTATGGGCTGATGCCCTTGACAAGGAGGTGCATCGTAAACGCCTCGCTCAAGTGCAGAGGCGGGGAGCTTTGCGAATGGCGTCTGCTTATCGCACAGTCTCCGAACCGGCTGTGATGGTGATCGCGGGAGTGATCCCCGTTGCCCTCCTTGCCAAGGAGCGCAAAGCTATCTACCGCCGTAAAGGCAAAAACGTCAACGCACCCTTACCGAGTGGCAACTTTCTTGGGAAAATGAGCCAAGGGGCAGGTCGACTGCGCGGCTCATCGACAAATTAGACCCATGGTTGAACAGAACGCACGGTGAGATTGATTACTTCCTTACCCAACTTCTTAGTGGGCATGGAGGTTTCCAGTCTTACCTGCACAGGATTGATGTATGATTGTGTGTTCTGTAATGGAGTGGCGAACGACGCTGAACACACCTTTTTCTCTTGCAAGAGGTGGGACGGCCATCACCAGCACCTTTATGTAAACACAGGGGAGCTCTCTCCAGACAACATTGTCAGAGAGATGTGGTTGCCCGTGAAGAATGTCAACGCACCCTTACCGAGTGGCAACTTTCTTGGGAAAATGAGCCAAGGGGCAGGTCGACTGCGCCGCTCATCGACAAATTAGACCCATGGTTGAACAAAACGCACGGTGAGATTGATTACTTCCTTACCTGACTTCTAAGTGGGCATGGAGGTTTTCAGTCTGGCCTGCACAGGATTGGGAAGGTGCGATCTCCTGATTGTGTGTTCTGCAATGGAGTGGCGGATGACGCTGAACACACCATTTTCTCTTGCGAGAGGTGGGACGGCCTCCGCCAGCAGCTCTATGCAGACGCAGGGGAGCTCTCTCCAGACAACATTGTCAGAGAAATGCTGAAGAGCGCTGGCAGCTGGAATCGTATTGTGCATTATGTTCGGGCTCTTCTTATTGCGAAGAAGATTGAACTCGACCGGCGGAGGGATCGGACGGTAAGGGGTTCCCTGAACTAACAACAACTCTCTTCCTTCCCTCCCCTCTCGTTAGTGGAAGGAATTCCCTGACTTAAAGGCTCCCAAAGCCGGGAGAGCGGGAGGGCTAACCCGAAGTAATGTGTCAAACGGTTCCAGGCTAATTCTCTGATGACAGGGAGGTGTTTAGTTGGTACTCCGCCAGCGTGTTGTTGCGGGAGTCCAACAGTCTATGCGTAAACGCATTCACCTACCAGTAGGTAGGTGAAAGAAAAAAAAATACCGCCAGTCACCAGAGAGGAAATAACAGATCCGGATGTGGATGATGTACAGAATAGTGGTCTTAAGCTTGCCGTGAAGTCCAGACCGCACATGTTCGCTTAGTTGTTCGAAGCGTGCATGTCCGAGGGGATATTTCCTACAGCATGGAAATGAAAGAAGTACTACTGCCTAAGGCTGGTAATCCTCCAAGTGAGCCAACTTCCTACAAACCTATATGTCTTTTGGACACTGTGGGGAAAATGCTGGAGTGAGTAATCTACAATTGATTACTCCCGGTTGTTGAGAGCCAAAGAGGCCTCTGCAATCGACAATATGGGTTCTGTAAATCCAAATCAACCATTGATGCCATTATAGTGGTTACTGTCTCGGTCGAAGATGCAATTCACGGCAAATACTAGCAAATATTGCGTGGTGACCTTGAACGTGAGAAATGCATTTAATTTGACCAATTGGAGCCTAATACGGCCAATACTAGTATTGCCGCCTATCTTGCAGCTACTGTCATCATGTACACCGATGTTTTAAATCTTCCGTTTCCGTAGGAAGCCACGGTGATGGGTTACGCCGACGATATAGTGCTGGTTATAGGATCTCGAAGGTGGTTGAAGGTTGGCTAGAGAGTTCTTGTCTGACGCTTGCAGAGGAAAAAAACGGGAGTGGTCCTCATTACCAAATGCTGTAAAAGAAATTAAGCCCGAATTCAAATTAGGAATCATATCATCACTTCTAAGCCTGCCATCAAATACTTGAGAGTGATGATAGACAAGAAGCTCAGTTATAAACAGCACGTGCAGTATGCTTTTCACAAAGCATTCACTGCAAGGATGATGCCAAACGTAGCTCGGTTAGTGAGTTCGATTCTGCTGTTTGCAGCTCTAATTGGGGAAAAGTATTGCTAGTCATATTTAACGCTAAGAATCTGAGTGCAGTGTACAGAAGAATAACCCTAAGGGTGTGCTATGCCGTCAGGGCTGTCTCAAGTGATGCTACGTTCGTCATGTCGGGAATGATGCTCATTGACATCCTTGGCAGATGAGATGGCGAACATATACAATGCGAAGTCTATCTCTCCTTTGTCGCAGACGGAAAAGGCCGAAAGTTGTAAATAAATGGCAAAAGAGTTGGGAAGCTCGGAAAAGGTCCAGTGGACACACAGCTCATTCCTGTCATCAAGTAGTGATTAGAGAGATGGCACGGTGAAACTAATTATAATCTTACCCAATTTCTCACGGGACATGAAGGATATAGCCAGTACTTGTACAGGGTTGGACTGGATACCTCACCCGATTGACCAAACTCCGATAGAGTCCCAGAAGACCCAGAGCACATATTCTTCCACTGTTCAAGATTTGTAGAAGAAAGGAAGCACGTAGAAAAGATTTTAGAAGAGGTGCGAATGGTAGCACGTCAAGAGAACTGGGATGCGGTCAACTCCATGATCGCATCTAATCATTCCCTTTTCTAGTCTAGTTGTTTTGTCCTGAATAGCGCATATAAGTAATAAATTTCTCGGCTAAGTACCATGGCCGCTGTTGTGCTCAGTGGCTAATTTTATAAATTGTTAATATATAAATTTTAAATAAAATGAGAAGGTGGATCAAGTGAGCCAACACAAAGTACGGCGACCAGATAGACGCGTTTCGAAGCTAGGGATGATGATTTGAAACCTGATGGAGTTGGTAGGTCCCCGACACAATGTGCACGGTGAAATAAAAAGTTAAGTGCGTGCTACACTGCTCCAAGAAAACAAACGCAGCCCAGAAGACGGATTTACACGGGCCAAGTTAGGCGGCATTCAGGTATTCAGTTGCTGCGCTGCGCCAAGCCTTACGCTAGATGATTTCGTACTGATGGTTGAAAGACGAGCTTCCGAGGCAAGCCGTCACAACCCAATAAAAATAGCCGGCAATTTTAATGATTGGGACGAAGATTAAGATAGTAGCGAAACAAATGGAAGAGGCCGCATATTACTGGAAGTATTTTCACGTCTGAATGCCGTTCTGGCAAATACTGCCGGCATCAATACGTTTCGGAGACAGGATATGAGATCAGTGACCTTACGTTTGTTAGCAACATAGTATCTAAGATGGAGCGTATAACAGGAGCAAAACCTATCAAGAAAACTGCAGCAGCGGATTGGACATCCAAGAAACTTGACAAGAAAATGTTGGAGGACACACTTCTGCAGGAAGCGATGCCGATAGGAAACGCAGAAGAAAAGGTGACGTTGGTTCTTGGAAGGACACAAAAGGCATGTAACGCTTCCACGCCACGCCGCATTGTAGTCAAGAAACGAATGCCCAACTTCTGGTGGTATGCCGAAATCGATGAATTTCACAAATAATAATAATAAATAATAACCGTTGGCGCAACAATTCATATTGGATCAGGGCCTTGAACTGTTAGAGCAATTCATTCAATACCGTAACTGTACAGTACAGTACACTCTAAGAGACAATGTGGTCAGCATTGCGCTCGACCAAGATTATTACCCTCATGTGACTCAGATACTCATTCACAGCTGAGTCTACTGGTATCCGACATCCAGTCACGATAACAAATCCCTCTGCCACGAGTGAGATTTGAACTGCGACCTTCCGCTACGACAACCCAGCGCTCTAACCATGAGCCATCCGGACACTTCGCAAAGCTTGCCTTAAAGCCAGGAGACACAGTAAGCGGCCTGTGTCGATATAAGAAGGCGAGGCAAGAACTGCAGTTCCATCTCTAGGAGAAAAACTGAACACTTCAAGAGGTTATACAAGGAAGCGAACACCGACCTATTGAGAGGTGCATGCAAGGCAGTCATGATATCAACCCTCGCCACCGATAACCAACCCTGATTTGCTGCGGAATATCATTAGTACCCTCTTCCCAAAAGTTTCCAATGAATCGAACCTGCCCTGTCCAGATAGATTTCGATGAAATTCCCCAGGTACCCACCGAAGAAGTCCTGGAAGCTGCAAAGACAATTGTGGCAAATAAAACCCTAGGCCTAGATGGCATTCCAAATAAAGTACTAATAGTAACTGTTAAAACAGTTCCAAGGTGATTCGCTGAAACATTTACAACGTGACTCAAAAATGGGTTTTTCCCGGAGAAGTGGAGGAAACAAAAGCTTGTCCTAATCCCGAAGCCCAATAAACCTTTGGGTGCTCCTTCATTTTATAGGCCTATATGCCTATTAAACGGCGTTGGCAAATTTTTCGAAGGCTTGTAGATTAGGCTTGTACTGATCACAGAAAGGGAGTGTGACCTTTCAGAGGCGATCAGTATGGTGAGGAAAATTACTCCCGACGTGAAGAATGTCTTTAATACTGCAAAATGGAGCAAAATAATTGCAGGTTTAGCCAAATTGGGTGCTCCCAAATACCTGAAGCGCATAATCATAGAATTACTTTGGGAGAGGCTATTATGTTACGATTCGGACGATAGACCTAAGACATACCTATAGAACAACCTGCGGGGTTCCACGAGGATCAGACCTCTGTCCTCTCCTGTGAAGAATAATGTACATTGGAATTTTAAAGATGCAACTGCCCAAAGGAGTGGCAATCATTAGGCTTCGCAGACGACTATCGTGACACAAGATATTGAGATCGAGGTCCTCACAAACGAGGCAATTTTTGAAATAAGGTCTTGGCTAAAAGACGCTAGTCTGACGCTCGCAAAGCACAAAACCGAAGTATTTTTGATCAATAAGTAAAGAAAGCAAACGTCGCTGAAAACCAGAATTGGCGAACACATCATGTATTTGCAACCAACGCTTAGGTACCTAGGAGTCATGGTTGACCAAAGACTAAAATTCAAGCCTTACCTTGAGAATTTAGTAACAAAGGTTCCTTGGGTTGCTATATTGTTGGCAACAATGTTATCAAATGTAGCTGGCCCTAGGCAAAGCCGCCAGCTCCTTATCTCGCGTTATGCAGCTCCAGTCTTGGCATCCGCATTAAATCTAGAAGCAAATAGAAGAAAAATCGCAGCCTCATATCGATTGAGTGCATTGTGAACGTCGTGCGCTCACGGTACAATATCAGGCGAAGCAGCACGGCTAATAGCAGGCACGGTTCCCATCGACATCTTGGCAAACGAGGGTCGACGCCTCTATCACCATGTGCATATGAAAAGAGCGAGTCTTGTACTTATCGTCGGCATTTAGCTCGAAATGAAGCGATTTTGGGGCTGGCAAAAAGATGGGATGATTCAACTAAAGGACGCTGGACTCATAGCATTATTCAAGATGTCTCACAATGGAGCAAAAGAAGGCACGGTGAAGTTACTTACAACCTGATTCAACTCCTAACTTAACTGTACGAAGTTCGCCGCGCACAGAGCGGAGGCGAGATTATCGTGGATGAAATGTTAGCCTCTGAAAAAACTTGGAAGGGCAGTGGAAAAATTAATGAAAGCGATGGACAATCTGCTGAGGAAGGAGTTAATATCCGTATGGAAACATCCTTCACTGATCAGTGACGTGGATTCAACCAAACGTTGAACATATTCAGTGGAATTGTTTCTCCATTAATGGAGAAGACGTTCCATCAAATACATTTTTCTCGCAATGAGTTCTCCGGGAAGCCAATCGATGAAATAATCCCGCAGGAGAGGTTTTAAGTAGTTTCGGATAATTCAACACGACCACATCAATGTTTTTCACGCTTTACGTTTCGGGTTAATATATCGGCATATTTTGTTAAAATATTGATTTACATATTCGCATCTATTATATATTTCCCTTCACATATACCACATTGCCCACGCCGTCCGGTCCCTAACAACCCCACACCACTTTTTTCATTGATTCTTTTTACATTACATCCAACAGACTATACATTATGTGCTTGTAAAAAACAAAATACGCACTCCTTTTGCCCCCTTTCTTAACGTTTATGTGTTTCGTACGACGGAGGATTTCTTCAGTAATTGATAATAATAATAATCGTTGGCACAACAATCCATATTGGATCAGGGCCTTGAAGTGTGTTAGAGCACTACAGTAGACTGTAGGAGGCAATATGGTCAGCATTGCGCTCGCCCGAGATTATTATCCTGATTTGACTCAGGTACTCATTCACAGCTGATTCGACTGGTATCCGACGTCAAATCATGATACAAATCCCACTGCCACCAGTGTGATTTAAACCACGACCTTCCGTACGACAGCCTTGTGCTTTAACCACCCAGCTATCCAGACACAAGTAATTGATGCTGATATACAGGGTGCGGCAGCATAACTTCCTTTTTTCAAAACTCAATAAAAACTATTGTATGCATCGGAAAATATTTATTTATTTTTTATAATGTAGGTACATGTCTAAAGTTTTTATTTACATTGTTTTGAAGATCAAATCTGTTAGGTGACGTCACCCATTCTCCATACATTGCGTAAACCGGTTTCTGGCGTTTGTCATGACTCTTGTTAGCATAGCAGGTGTTATGTTGGCAATTTCTTCTTGGATGTTGGTCTTCAAATCTTGTAGGGTTCTTGGACGGTTCACATAAACACGGGATTTCAAAAAACCCCATAGAAAAAAATCACAAGGGGACAGATCGGGAGAGCGTGCCGGCCATTCCAAATCGCCTCTAGTTGAGATAAGGCGCTCTGGAAAGTGTTCCCTCAAAACAGCCATCGATGCTCTTGAAGTGTGTGCTGTTGCACCGTCTTGTTGGAACCAAGTGTCCCCCAAATCCAAATTTTCTAGCCGTGGGGAAAAAAAATTCTGTAGCATGTTTACATACCGGTCCGAATTCACTGTCACTGTAACCTCATTTTCCTCAAAAAACCAGGGACCAATAATTCCAGCTGAGGAAATTGCACACCACACTGTGACTTTGGGTGAATGCAAAGGCTTTTGATGCAATTCTCGAGGGTTGGTGTCAGCCCAGTAGCGCATGTTTTGTTTGTTAACCGACTCACACAAATGAAAATGGGCTTCAACAACAGCACCCTCGGGAACAACATCAAGAAGGAGCTCACACGCGTTCATCCGAGAATTGAAGTCACGTTCTGAAAGTTCCTGCACTATCGCCATCTTATAGGGATGAAAATGAAGATCATCACGAAGAATTCTTCTCACAGAACGATCGGATAGTTCAAGGGCAGATGCGTGTTTGCGCGCAGAACGCCGTGGCGATCGCAACATTCACGCTCTCACTGCTTCAATGTTCTCAGGTGATCTAACGGGCCGAGGAACTCCAGTTGTTCCTTTTGTCGCACTTGCAGTTTGTCTGAATGTAGTGACCCATGCAACAATTGATTTGCGGTCTGGGACAGGAGCCAACGGGGCTAAATTAAAGCGATTCCGAAATGCACGCTGTGTTGCAATAACCGAACATCCGCTTGAAAAGTAAACCTCAAGGGCAAAGGCACGCTCCTCACTATTCCAACGCATGATGGCGAATGAATCGTGTCGGGACAAAACTTTAAAGTATCCTCTCTTGAACGAGACCGCTATGACATCAAATAACTGAGTGGCGCGCATTTTAAAAAACGAAGCTATGCTGCCGCACCCTGTACAAATGGTCAAAGGGTAGTATAGGTCCCAGGGCGAAACGTGGATTGGTACCCACGATGGAGCATAAAACCTGGGAAATGCCTGCTGAACCAAGACCAACAGCTCTACTACCAAACCCTATCTCCACCTCCACGTGGTGACCGCTCTTTCTTAACGAAAAGCTGCAGACGGAGAAGAATAAAGGCGAGTCTCACGCGCCTAAAAATGGGACAAATTGTACCAACTGGTCCTCCAAGTTGGAGGTTGGGTAGGGCTGACAACTCTACACGGAAAAAAACCTTGTTACGAAGCCACAACAAGCGCCTCGGACTGGACGGATTACACAACGACGAACCCGCCAACGACAACGGAATAACGATTTGCGCATTTTCTCATGGAACGTGCGCTCCCTTTACAGAGATGAAGCTGATGAGCAGTTAGCCGATACGCGATACGCTGGCTCCCATAGCTTACACCAAAATACAAATGATAACGGACTGCGGATTAGTACCTGGTTTGCACGGAAAGCGGTCCACAAACATACGTGGGCCTCTCCAGACAGGACCACTTTCAACCACGTGTTGATCGAACGCAGCCACCTCTCAGCCTTGATGAATGTTAGAACATATAGGGGGGCCAATGTAGACTCGGATCACTATCTCGTTGGCATTGTGCTCCGAGCTCGAATAACAACACCACCCCGAATTGATCAGGTGAGAGTTAACACTGAAGCCATCCACAACACAACCCTCCGCGACACCTATAAGAGGGATATGGATGCCGCAATAACCGCAGTCAACAGAGGACCTGGAGATGAAGCATCCACAAATGATCTTCACAACCACCTGAAGAACGTTATCATGGATACGGCCACAAATATACTTGGCCCCAGCCGCAAAAGGAGTTGGAACGGCTGGTTTGACGATGAATGTAAGCTAGCAACGGAACGGAAGAATGCCGCATACCGAGTAATGTTGCATTCTCAAAGAACGCGGGCACGCGCAGAGCCTTATCACGAACTCCGTCGAGTGGAGAAACGACTTCACAGACGGAAAAAGGAAGCCTGGGAAAACCAACAAGTCTGTGAACTAGAAAAGTACGGGGAGCAACCGCACCAGGCGCAGAAGTTTTACCAACAAGTCATCAGGATGAAGCCTTATACACCTCGATGCTCATCCTGCCGAGACAAAGAGGGAAATCTGATTTCCGACAGAATGGGCATATTGTAGCCATGCGTTGAGTACTTTGATGAGCTACTGAACAACCAGAACATCGGCGAGTTGAAGGTCCCGCCAACTGAAGACGACGGACAAATACTGCCACCACCAAGTTTAGGAGAAACAGTCCGTGCAATTCATCGGCTAAAAAATCATAAGTCGCCTGGGGCCGATGGAATTGCAGCCGAATTGGTTAAATATGGAGGCGACCAACTGGTTGCCAGCAAGTGGTTCATCAGCTTGTGCTCAAGGTATGGGACAGCGAATCAATGCCTGACGATTGGCAACGAGCCATTATCTGTCTCATACATAAAAAGGGAGATATCACACAGTGCAGCAATTAGAGAGGTATCACGTTGCTGAGTACCATCTATAAGATATTCTCGACCATCTTGCTAGGCCGGATAGTCCCCATACGCCCAGAACATTATTGGCCCATACCAGGTAAATCAGCAACAGATCAGATTTTCTCTCTGCGGCAAGCGATGGGAAAACTGTGGGAATATGGACAACAGTTGCACCATCTACTCATTGACTTTAAAGCCGCCTATGATTGCATAGCCAGGGTAAAAATGTACATGGACGTGATAGAATTCGGTATACCGACGAAATTAATAAGACTGACTAGGCTGACCCTGACCAATGGGCGAGGCCAGATAAAAGCAGCAGGATCTCTCTCAAGACCATACGACATCAACAACGGTCTACGACAAGGGGAAGCCCTATCATGCGTCCTCTTTAACCTGGCCCTTGAGAAAGTGATCCGTGATGCTGAGGTAAATGCAAGAGGTACGATCCTCTTTAAGTGCACCCAACTACTGGCCTATGCTGATGACATCAACATCATGGGAAGAACCACCCGAGACGTACAAACTGCCTTTATCCAGATCGAGCCGGCGGCTATCAGGGCGAGATCTTGGGCTGTACATCAATGAAGGGAAGACAAAGTATATGGTGGTAACGTCAGCACCGAAAACCAACCAATCAACAGCATCAAGCCGCACTGGTCAAACTGGAAGAATAAGGATAGGAGAATGAAACTTTGAGACCGTTGATAATTTCTCCTATCTAGGGTTGAAAATCACAACCGATAACAGCTACGATGAGGAAATCCGCGCACGGTTGTTGTCAGCCTACAGGGTCTATTTCAGCTTACAAAAAACTGTTCCGCTCGAAACGTCTCACCATAGAGACAAAGCTCTTACTGTACAAGAGAATGATCCTGCCGGTCCTCATGTATTCCTCGGAAACTTGGGTTCTTAGCAAGAAGAATTTGCAACTTTTGGCCGCGTTCGAGAGAAGAATCCTCCGAATAATTTTTGGCCCCCTACATGAGGATAGACGATTCTGAAGCCTATATAACGACGAAATCTATGAGCGATACCATGACCGTCCGGGATAAAATCCGGCTCAATAGGTTGCGGTGGGCGGGTCACTTAATCCGTATGGATGAGGATGATCCAGCCTGGAGAGTCTATAAGGGCAATATCTATGGTAGAAAAAGAAGACGAAGCAGACCCTGCCTAAGTTGGATCGATGACGTAGGCCAGGACGCCACACAGCTTTTAGGGATATCGAATTGGTGGACCTCGGCGCAAAACCAGGATGTCGGCAGTTCCTTATTAAGGCAGGCCTAGACCGGATACCGGTTGTTGCGCCGTTGATGATGATGGTACAAATAACTAAAAAAAACTCAAAAAACTAAGAAAGGAAAACTAAGATGGGGAAATCACAATCGTAGCTTGGCAAGAAGTCGTTTAAGCGGGTGAAAATCCCACTCTCAGAGAGGGCGAACCCTGGGGTTAGCCTTTTGGAAATTTACACCTTTTTAAAATAAATCGAGTGTGACAGATAGACATACGGACAGACAGACATCAACTCGATTCTAATAAGGGTTTTTTCACACAAACCCTGTGACTTTTTCCAGATGTTTCGAGAGAGAATGTGACCTGTTTCAGTTTTTGAAGCCTTCAACCCGCTATGTTCCACTCAAATATCAAAAATAAAACCAGTTTGGAAAAGTGCAAATGGAACTCTTTCATTTGACCCCATACAGCCATTAGTTTTTGAAAAAATTCTCAGCTATATATATAAGGATTTACAGACCACACGTTCACAGATTCAGCCCTTTCCGAGTAAATCGGGTGGCCTGTCTATCATGGACATTGAATGGTTTTAATAAGGTTTTGGAACCTTGTGATTTCCGAAGCTTGAACGAGCAACCGCAACTTGAGCACAGACGTGCAATATCGCTGGAACTTGGTTGCACGTGTGTAGCTAGTCTTAGTTCCGCTGTTTGCGGGCTGAGAAGGTATGCGAGTTAGTTTCGATTTCCATACAAAGCAGATAACATACCTCCTCGTCCTCGTTGTCGGTGACGTTCGAAGAGCCAGAATGCTTGGACGGAGACACCGAAGCACGACTTGCGTGTGATGTGGACTGGCCAAGCGCCCCAGCCGCAGCCGCCAGAAGTGTGGACGGCGAAGACGGGCGCGATAAGGGCTTAGTCAGGTTCAGGTGATGCTTCTTCGATGCCATCGTTTCGTTCACTGATAAAAATTGTACAAACACTGCGCGTCGGACACAACCGTGTCACGTTAAAGAGTCAATTGGCGGAAACGTTCGCGGGATCCTGACGGGCCGGAGACTACTCTGCGAATATTGTTATTGAATCACATACGGCCGTTAGCCTACGAGGAGTGAGGATGAAATCAAAGCTTATAGTAATAGACACAGAAGCACGAGAAACCCTCTAAGATAACGCGACTGGCAGATGCACTACATACGGCGAATTATTATTGCTTAAATTATCGACCTGCACAAGAAAAGCATGGAACCGCCAAAGGAAGTGTACGTGTATGATGTGGCTTTATAATCGTTGAAGCACACAGTGCAGTCCGGTCGACTGTGGAGAATACTGACGGATAGCAATTTCCCCGGACTCATTCCTCTATTGAAGTTGTTTATTTCTCTAAAATCAGAAATCAGGTTTATTTGATATTTTTTCCTCAGTTATTTCACGCACCAACTGTCACTGCTGTCAATAATTGCCGCCCGCGCTACTCGATTACCAACGTTTCATCGCGTTCAGATCCAGCCCAATCGCACACAAAATTTCCACATCAATACCTTCGAATATCTCTAACTAAACGCCAAAAGCACTACAGGCGGACATTATCCCCTTCCATGGTGTGGCTCCGACCGACATCATTCCCACCGTCACACACAATATCCGGCTTCACTGTCCCCCGCGGAAAACGGAAACCGAACACTTTATGATTCATAATTTTACCCTCGCATTAAATTGCTAATGCTATTAAAAAATAATTATATTATCTAGACATTCCGTAAAAGCATATCTATATCAATTATGGGATTTACGGTGCGGTAACTACCGCTTGTAACCATGGTGTGGATCCAGCGACCCCACGGTCTAAATAAACAAAGCGAAGGTCGTAGCCACAGTATATCCAATAGGCAGTACCCACACTCAGTCAACCTGCAGGCGAATGGTTCGGTAGAGCTTATCCATACATATCATAGGCCCTTAACATCAGGCAGTCTCTATATGTGGGTTAATGCCTATGATATGTAGAGATAAGCTCCCCTAAAACATTCGCAAATCCGGTCCGTTGAGTGTAGGTACTACTTATTAGATGTACTGTGGTGGTAACGAGGTGATGTATGAAAATAGTACAACCGCCCCGAATGAATACACCCCTCCGGGGAAGAGCTCTCTTTCTGGAAGAGAATGGCAAAGTTAGCAATATTCGGAATTAAGAGCGAAGATTCGATACAGTCATGTGTGCGCGGTGAGAGAACTGTCAGATAAAGTTTATTACACGGCCTTGTATGCAATATGTAGCTCGAAGTGCGTCAAGCAGAAAAATTCGGAAAATTGAACTTTAGCTTCCTACTCCCATATGATATTGCATTCCTCCTGCTGTATCATATTACAGCAAGGGCATGGATACAGACAGATGCGTAGCTATAACTTACAGCCAAATTGCAATACAGGCCTGCATGCATGTGCACGAGAAAAGCTCCGACTCGTACGCAGCTTCAATATACAATAAGGATTTCAGGTGGTGCCAATTAATATTCTTCGGAAGGAGTATCGAAAACCCGTGTCCAATACAATCCAATATGAGAATACTCAGAACGTGGTTAAGCGATATGGATATATTTTACAAGATGTTTCATATGCCAAACTGATTGTCTGAGTAGGACGCACCTATTTATACATTTTCTTATGTTTACAATAGTGTTTATCCTTGTTTTGCATTATAAGGGTCATTGGCAACATAATATTTCAAAGGTAATGACCGTTTACCAATGGGTAACAACTCTTATCTTGTTACTCCAAAATACCCATCTTATCTTAAAGTCAGTGTTAGCCATGCCGAAAACAAACATTAATTGCATGAGCATGTCTTATCATGTAATTTAGATAGGAAGAGGCGTTACGTCCCCTCTTTCTTAAAACAAAGTGTCCTCACTTTATAATGGCAATCTTTTATATAAATGTTCGCATCCTCTAGTTTTGAGAGCCTCAAAATACATTTTATTTGCTTCTCTTTGTTCTTAGTTTCTTCGATACTCATTATACCTCTCCCAAATTTTCATTAGTAGAAATATAATTTAAATTGAAACAACTATTACAGATGTAAAGATTATGAGATTTTGTTCAATTGGAGTAACTAATCTTCGTTATCGATGACTGTTTCATTACCGAGTGTTATTGAATACACAGCATTTAAAGTTGCATTGTTTACAGTGTGATTCCCACTTGGATAATTATTCCTGCTTCGATTCTATCGAAAGGTTTATTATTCTGTTGCATTATATTATTATGGTAACAAGCTATATGGCAAATACTGTCATTTTTACCTGAACGGTAATAAAACGTACGTACCTAAAAGATTCACAGGCCGCAAAAAGATGGATTTACACTGAACGGGATTCGAACGTTAGGCACGTTGAATATTCCGCTGGCGAAACGTGGATTGGTACCCACGATGGAGCATAAAATCTGGGAAACGCCTGCTGAAACAACACCAACAGCTCGTCAGTTACATATGCATAATGACTATCCTCTGATAAGACCGACTGTAAGATAAACAGATGAACATTAACATGAACATTCACATCTGTTTATCATAAGATAGGATAAGAAATGCATAGTGATAAGAAGTAGTCATCGACTCCTACCACTCATGAGTCATGTGTATGTAAGTAGTGATAAGTTTGAAATGTATGTAAATGTAAGGATCAAAGTACGAGCCTGATCTTCTATAAAATGTCATGCAAGATGGTCAGCTCGCCAGTTGTATTTGACGTATCGGAAGATACGTGTCGAAAATAATAAAAAACGAAAATATAGAAATAAAATTGGCGCAGTCGGTAGGATTCTTACCCAAAAGTGAATTTATTAAAATAATTTTCACAAGTTTTAATAACAAAGTTTTAATAAAGTGAGTGTACATCAAATAAAAAAAAAAAACTTTTTATTAAATAAAAGGGTAGTGGTTCGTCCTTAAATAACTGAGTAAAGTGAACGTATATCACTTTAACTGCAACTCAGTAGCTTATACGTAATAAGTGGACATTTTAAAGTTATATTAAAATTCGACACAAATACATACTCAGGACACAGATTTTCCTTAAAGTTATTTCGTGAAACTTGAAAATTTTGTGAAACAGTAGACTACTGTTTGTCAAATAGTCACCGCGTTCTGCTTGAAGTAGAAATTCGAAACAGTAAACCACTGTTTATTAAATGGTTATAGTGAAAAACAAGAAATAAATGTGGACATCTGCGATCATCCAGAGAAGCAGATTAAATTTCAACACCGAGGAATACGCCAACAGCACAAAAAAGCAGGAATCAAACGAAGAAAGCGAACACAGAAACGAAATGGCTACAAATTCAAACACCACCGTGGATCTATCATCAATAAGATCAGCAATTCGAGGATTAATTGACCAACTCCCGACGGTTACTACAAGTAAGGAATATTATGAGTTTAGAGACAAGGGCAACCAAATAAGCTATTTGGCACAATTTCTTCCAACTGCGGAACAAGCTCCAGTTTTAATAACAATGTTACATAAAATTAATATTTTGCGAATTCGCTACGATTCATCGTTAAAATGGGACGTAATTAAACAGAAAGCGGAAGAAGAACTAGACAATGGCAAATCGTATGATACCATGTTAGATGATATTAAATTAATAAATGTTAGAAAGACATCTGAATACTTCAATATCCTTAGAGATAAATTAAATGAAATCAAACTTATGATAGACATCAGAGAAACAACTAGGCAAGACGAAACAAAAAAACACTATGAAGCGAAAGTAATTAAAATAGCAATTCAAAAACAGGATAGCAGTATTATTGGAGTATTAAAATCAATAAAACCTAAAACCTTAGAGGATTTGATACATGAAATGAAAGAGGAGAATTATTGGGATAATGATGAAGACACGAGACAGAAATATACCGCTGAACGTAGAAACAATTTTTATAATAGACCCAAGAATGAAAATTTTAGGCAAAACAATTTTAGGAATCAATACCGAAGTTCAAATTATACTCAACAAAACCAGAGTCATGAAAATAGACAAAATCATACACAACAAAACCATACCTGGGGTAATAATTCAGGAATATCTAGACAAAATTTTTCACAACAAAATCGGACTTGGGGACAAAATTCAAGACAGAACAGGCAAAATTCTACACAAACCAGACAGAATTGGGGACAAAACAGACAAAACTCTGCACCAACTGTACAAAATTGGGGGCAAAATAGAAATTGGGGAAATCATAATACATTTCAAAGCCCTTACAATCAGAGCAATAACAGCATTCAAACCAGAAGGGAACACACTCCCATGGATACTAACATGATCAGTGAGCAAAATTTTCGGCTAACAGCCTCAAGATTAGATTACCTTACATAGAGCTGTATCACCCATTGAGGAACATAAAAGCCATGATAGACACAGGTTCTACAATATCATTCACTAATACTAAAATAACAGACCCAAGAGGATACATTAAAGTTGACAAAAGGATAGTTAATACAATGAACGGTGGGACCGTTTTAGACACAATTATAACTAGGGACGCATTCGAAGAATTCAATTCAAAGGAAAAATTTTCATTTTTCGTACATAATTTTTCGGATACATTTGATATATTATTGGGTTCAGACATATTAGAGAAACTTAAAACAAATATTAATTATGAAACACAAGAAATCACCTTCAATGGTAGACTCCATAAATTAATAATACCTGGTAGGGAATTATCCGAACCGTCACAATTAGAAATAGAGGAAATATGTAATTTAGTTGAGGAAAAAGTTGACAGATTTAGATTAGACCACTTGAATAAGGAAGAAAAAGACAGCTTAGGGAAAATATTAGGTAAATATAACGACCTAATGTTTAATGAGGAAACTGACAATTTGAGCTTCACTCATCATATTAAACACGATATTCGTACTAAAACAAATGAACCAATATATACACGGCTATATCGCACTACAGGAAAACATAAAGAAGTAATAGACAAAACAATTGAAGAATATCTAGAATTAGGCATAATTAGGCATTCCGAATCACCATACAATGCACCAGTTTGGGCTGTACCCAAGAAAATGGATGCAAGTGGTAAGGAAAAATGGCGAGTAGTAATAGACTACCGCAAGATTAATAATGAAACAATAGAGGATAAATATCCTATACCTAATATCGAGGATATATTGGATAAATTAGGAAGATGTCAATATTTCACGACATTGGATTTGGCGAAAGGGTTTCACCAAATCGAAATAGAAGAAAAGGATATAGAGAAAACTGCTTTCTCTACTTCTAGCGGTCACTATGAATTCTTAAGGATGCCATTTGGGTTGAAAAATGCACCTGCAACTTTTCAACGATTAATGAATAACGTATTAAAAGAATATATAGGTAAATTATGTTTCGTTTATCTCGACGACATAATTATATTCAGCACATCATTGGAAGAACACTTAGTTGCACTTAACAAAATATTCGAAACTCTGAGAAAAGCCAATTTGAAATTATCACTTGACAAATGTGAATTTATGAAGAGAGAAACGGAGTACCTAGGGCATATTATTACAACAGACGGCATTAAACCAAATCCGAAAAAGAATGGAAGCAATTCAAAAGTACCCTCTACCAAAAACTGAAAGGGAAATAAAATCGTTTTTAGGCTTAGTAGGCTATTATAAGAAGTTCATCCAGGATTTTGCAAAAATCGCAAAACCAATGACCAAATACTTGAAAAAGGGAAATAAAATAAATATTACAGATATCGAGTTTATCAGTGCATATAACAAATTTAAAACTTTATTGGTAAATGATCCGATTCTAAAGTATCCAGACTTTTCAAAAGAATTCACATTAACTACTGATGCTAGTAATTACGCCATAGGAGCAGTTTTATCTCAACAAGGTCATCCAATTTGCTTTGCCAGCCGAACTCTAAATCAGCATGAAACCAACTATAGTGTAATTGAGAAAGAATTCTTGGCGATTGTATGGGCAACAAAATATTTCCGGCCATATTTATATGGAAGAAGATTCACAATAAAAAGTGATCATCGTCCGCTTCAATGGATCAATAGTCTAGACGAATCAAATAGTAAATTTGTCCGATGGAAAGTTAGACTATCCGAATTTGACTATAAAGTAGAATATCTTGAAGGGAAGGAAAATCATGTCGCAGATGCTTTATCTAGAATTAAAGAAACTAATATGCATGTAGAACAACAGGAACAACAAGATGAAAATGAAAGTTTAGCCACTCAACATAGTGCCGAGGAAGACAATAGAAACTACATAGAAATCTCAGAAAAACCTATTAATATATATGGGACACAATGGATTATAAAAAGGGGAAGAATAGGAACTCACATATTTGAAAAACTATTTAATACCAAAAAACGATATACGTGGGTAGTGAAAGATAAATTAACTGAAGAAAAAAGTAAAGAGATACTCAAGAAGATTCATAGTGAAAGTATCATAGGAGTGAAAATTGATAATATAGACGACTGGAATATGTTTCAGAATACGTATTTAGCATTTATTAATCAAGATTTAAAAGCAAAATTATTAAAATGCAATACTTTATTAGAAGATGTAAGATCAGGAGCCGAGATGCAGGAAAAAATTTTAAAAGAGCACTTGAAGAATAATCACCGCGGAATCAGTTGTGTTTACCAAACGATGAAAAGAAAGTTTTACATACCGAATTTAGAACATCTGATCACTGAAACTATAAACCAATGCGAAACTTGTAAACTGGCTAAGTATGAACGAAATCCAGTTAAACTGCCATTTAAAGAAACAGAAACATGTAATGGACCGAGAGAAATTTTTAGTATGGACATTTGGATGCCTACTACGGGTATTAACTATGTATCATGTATTGACAGATTCAGCAAATACGCTACTCTTATTAAAATTAAAGACAGATCATGGTTATCAGCGAAGGAAGCGATGTTCCAAGTAATAAATATAATGGGGAAACCAAAAAAGCTCATTGTTGACCAAGACGCATGTCTTCCGGCCGAATGCTTTAAGAATTTTTTAACTAAAGAAAAAGTAAAAGTGCATATCGTTAGTTCAAAAACAGGTTTAGCAGACATAGAACGATTTCATGGGACAATGAACGAACATATTCGAATTTTGAGAATAAAAGAAGACAAAGAGAATATCGATGAAGTTGTTGAAGCACTCAAACATTATAATCATACCCTTCATAGTACTACAGGACAAAGACCAATTGACTTACACCTACAAGACGAAAAAGAAACAAAGAATAAAGTGAACAAAAGTAAATGGGTAGAGTACAGAAATAACAAGGAAAATAGAAAAGACTTCGAAATTGACGAAAGGTATGTTAAAGATAAAAATAAAAAGCTTGGTAGAAAATATCGTAGAGTTGGTAACACTTCGAGGGAAAATGATAGGAGAATTTTAGTTCAAAATAAAAAAGAAAAACGAATATACAATAAAGGAAAATTTAGGAGAAAGACTAAAGTATAAATATTTCACTATTGCAGTATTCATAATAATTGCCTTATTAAGCCAAGTAGATGGACAAGTTATCAAAATCGTAGATATGGATAAGGGACCAGGATACATAGTGACCCAAGGGGAAAACCAAGAATTAATAAAGGCGTATGAACAGAAAATATACATGTTCAATATTACTGATTATCTGGTAAATATTAATACTTTGAAAGAACTATACAATAACAATAGTCACTATCAAAATCAATTTGCTTACAAAAAATTACTCAAGCTAGAAAATATGATCACGCATTTAAATAATAGAAGTAAAAGAGGGCTAATCAATGTTGTAGGAAAAGGACTTAAATACTTATATGGTACCTTAGACGACGATGATAGAATTAAAATAATGTCAGAAATAGATAACTTACATGAAAACCAGAAAAATATAATTAAAGAAAGTAATAAATTTAGCAGAATATCCGACATATTAAATAATGAGATTAGAAACATAACAAACGCACTAAATACTCAAAACAGGAATTTGAAAGATATAGTCCAAACAACCAATTCCAAATTAGATTCTTTTAACGAAATGATTATGCGAAATGATTTCCTGCAGCACCTTATCGAAATTGAAAATCATGTAACCGAATTAAAACAAGCCATTAACTTTTCAAAACAAGGAATACCAGACAGTAGACTAATTTCCGAATCCGAAATAAACTTAAAACAATTCACGAATATTAAAGTAGGTACATTTTTAAAAGAAAATATTATTCATTATATCATTCAAATCCCCATATATTCAGAAAAAAAATATTTTATTGTAAACATTATACCTATATGTAAAAAGGAAAACATTAAACTTAATATAACTCCAAGCCAATATTTAGTTAGAAATAAAGAAATTTTCCATGTAACAAACAAAGAGACAGATTTAGTAGATGTCAAAGATGGCTGTATTTTAATTGCAATATGCATAATAACCTTCTGCTACATGTATGTAAAATGTCAAAAGAATAAAACGAAAATTATAGTTAAGACCGAGCCTAGCGTTGAATATCAGCCCACAGCTTTTAAAAGAACTCCTACCCCAGATTCATTTAAACGAGTTGTTTTTCCACCTATGGATAATCCTATTAAAAATTCGACTTTCTAAATTTTTCGGGGACGAAAAAACTTAAGGAGGGGGGAGTTACATATGCATAATGACTATCCTCTGATAAGACCGACTGTAAGATAAACAGATGAACATTAACATGAACATTCACATCTGTTTATCATAAGATAGGATAAGAAATGCATAGTGATAAGAAGTAGTCATCGACTCCTACCACTCATGAGTCATGTGTATGTAAGTAGTGATAAGTTTGAAATGTATGTAAATGTAAGGATCAAAGTACGAGCCTGATCTCCTATAAAATGTCATGCAAGATGGTCAGCTCGCCAGTTGTATTTGACGTATCGGAAGATACGTGTCGAAAATAATAAAAAACGAAAATATAGAAATAAAATTCTTCTACCAAACCCTATCTCCACCTCCACGTGGTGATCGCTGGAAGTTCTTTCTTTATGGAAAACTGCAGACGGAGAAGGATGAAGCCGAGTCTCCGCGCCTAAAAACGGGACAAAATATACCAACTGGTCCTCCAGGTTCGGGGTTGGGTAGGACTGACAACCCTATACGGAAAACCGATGTTACGAAGCCACGAAAGGAGCCTCGGACAGGATGGATCATATAACGACGAACCCGGCAACGACAACGGATTAACGATTTGAACATTTTCTCATGGAACGTGCGCTCCTTGTACAGACCAAATGCTGCTGAGCAGCTAGTGGATACCCGGTCCCAATAGAAGGCTGATGTAACAGTGCATCTCTTGTAGCGATGGACAGGGAGCGGTTTCCTGGAAAAGAACCACTACACCATATATTATAGTGCTATATAAACCATGTGCTCGGAGTAGGTTTCTTAGTCAGCCAAAAAATGAAACCTGCTGTTATCGGCTTTGGCAACATAAGCGAAAGGCTATGCACTCTGCGTTTGCGGGGCAAGTTTAGAAATGTAAGCCTCATAAACGTTCACGCCCCTACAAAGGAGACTGCAGAGTTGGAGAAGGATATCTTCTATGAAGCAGTTGAGGGGACCCTCGAAGCCTGTCCTAGATATGATATCAAAATCATACTTGGAGATTTCAAAATTCAAGTAGCGACGGAGCCCGTATTCAGGCGATACGTTGGCTCCCATAGCTTACACAGGGATACCAATGATAAGGGCCTGCGGATTATTCAGTTAGCAGCATCACACAAAATGGTTGTTGGGTGTACCTGGTTTGCACGGAAAGTGGTCTACAAACACACGTGGGCCTCTTCAGACGTCCTGATTGAACGCCGCCACCTCTCAGCCTTCATGCATGTCAGAACATATAAGGGGTCCAATACAGGCTCGGACCACTATTTCGTTGGCATGGTGCTCCGAGCTTGAGTTACGACACCACCTACAATCCCCTCTGACAATCAGGTGAGAGTGAATACTGAAGTCATTTCTTATCGCGAACTCCGTCGGGCGGAGAAGCGAATTTACAGACGGGAAAAGGAAGCCCAGGAGAACTAACAAGTCTATGAACTAGAAAAGTACGGGGAGCAACCGCACCAGGCGCGGAAGTTTTACCAACAAGTCAGCAGGATGAAGCCTTATACACCACGATGCTCATCCTGCCGAGACAAAAAGGGAAATCTGATTTCCGACAGAATGAGCGTATTAGAGCGATGGGTTGAGTACTTTGATGAACTACTGAACAAACAGAATATCGACGAGTTGGAGATCCCGCCAACTAAAGACGGCGGACAAATACTGCCACCACCAAGTATAAGAGAAAGAGTCCGTACAATTCATCGGCTTAAAAATCATAAGTTGCCAGGAGCCGATGGAATTACAGCGAATCAATGCCTCACGTCTGGCAAAGCGGCATTATGTGTCTCATACATAAAAAGGAGATATCACACAGTGCAGCAATTATAGAGGTACCACGTTGCTGAGTACCATCTATAAAATATTCTCCGCTATATTGCTAGGCCGGATAGCCTCATACCAAAGAGGCTTCACTCCAGGCAAATCCGCAACAGATCAGATTTTCTCTCTACGGCAAGCGATGGAAAACCTGTTGCAATATGGACAACAGTTGCACCATCTATTCATCGACTTTAAAGCCGCCCATGATAGCATAACCAGGGTAAAACTCTACACGGCCATGAGAGAATTGGCCATCCCGACGAAACTTATAAGAATGACTAGGCTGACCCTGACCAATGTGCGAGGCCAGGTAAAAGCAACATGCTCACTCTCAAGACCATTCGACATCAACAAGGGTCTACGACAAGGGGATGTCCTATCATGAGTTCTCTTTAACTTGGCCCTCGAAAAATTGATGCGTAATGCTGAGGTAAATGCAAGGGGTACGATCTTCTTTAAGTCCACCCAACTACTGGCCTATGCTGACGATATCGACATCATGGGAAGAACCACCCGAGATGTACAAACTGCCTTCATCCAGATCGAGCAGGCGGCTATCAGGGCGAGATTTTGGCCTGCACATCAATGAAGGCAAGACAAAGTATATGATAACAACGTCAGCACCGAAAATCAACCAACCCGCAGCATCGAACCGCACTGGTCAAGCTGGGAGAATAAGGATAGGAGACTAGAACTTTGAGACCGTTGATAATTTCTCCTATCTAGGGTTGAAAATCACAATCGATAACAGCTACAATGAGGAAATCCGCCCACGGTTGTTGTCAGCCAACAGAGCCTATTTCAGCTTACAAAAACTGTTCCGCTCGAAACGTCTCACCATAGGGTCAAAACTCTTACTTACAAAACTCTTAGAAGACAGTGATCGTGCCAGTTTTTATGTATTCCTTGGAGACTTGGGTTCTTAGCAAGAAGAATTGCAAACTCTTGCCCGCGTTCGAAAGAAGAATCCTCCGAAGAATTTTTGGCCCCCTACATGAGGATGGATGTTATAGTGGGCGGGTTGCTTAATCCGTATGGATGAGAATGATCCAGCCCGGAAAGTGTATACGGGCAATATCTATGGTAGGAAAAGAAGACGAGGCAGACCCTGCCTGAGATAGAGCGATGACGTACTTCAGGACGCCACACAGCTTTTAGGGATATCGAATTGGTGGACCTCGGCGCAACACCGGGATGTCTGGTGTTCCTTATTAAGGCAGGCCTAGACCGGATTCCGCTTGTTGCGCCGTTGATGATGTTGGAGAAACCTGCTCCGAACGCATAGTTTACTGGATGGTCGCTGTGTAGCGACTCTTCTCCAGGAAACCGGTCCCTGTTCAGCGCATTTCCTGCAACACTGTTACATCAGCCCTATATTGGGACAGGGTATCAGCAAGCTGAGAAAATGCCCAAATCGTTATTCCGTTTCCGTTGCGAGGTTCGTCGTTGTAAAATCCATTCTGTCCGAGGGTCCTTTCGTGGCTTCGTAACAAGTTGCTTTCCGTGTAGTGTTGTCAGCCCTACCCAACCCCCAACCTGGAGGGCCAGTTGGTGCAATCTGTTCCGTTTTTAGGCACCGGAGACTCGCTTTCGTCCTTCTCCGTCTGCATCCTTTAATTAAGAAAGAGCTCCCAGCGGTCACCACCTGGAGGTGGAGGCAGGGTTTGGTAGTAGAGCTGTTGGTGTTGTTTCAGCAGGCGTTTCCCAGGTTATATGCTCCTTCGTGGGTACCAGTCGTCTAGAGAGCTCAAATTTGTCGCCAAGAAGTTCATTGAAGTTTATTCAAACCGTTTTTCTAGGGTTCAGTCCTTGTATTACAAGCTGTTCGCATGCAATAGTCAGACTAAATTCTAAGTAAAGGTGATTTGAGAGTAAGACTCCATCAAGTACTCGCCAGTTTCTAATCAACTCTAACAAGTTTGAAGTGCAGATTGCTAGGTCAGTTAATTCACCTCATCTTGGCCTCACAAATGTAGGAGCGCACACTACGTTCGCGGTCATCAGATCAGCTGAGCGTTCGTATCACAACCTATTAAAAGCTCAAGGCTACTTGATTCTGCATACACTACCAGATCCTTTAATTCTTGCCTTGGCGGAGGACACAAAGAGTCATAGGATAAGTAAACAGATTCTACATATCCTCATTCCCAAAAAACTTCGCCTTCTTTGGCAGTACCTTCCGTTGTCGTCGCCTAAGAGCCCACGCAGGTTTACGGTGTCCGGGGTACATGGATCTGTTTCCACATACCGGCGTTAGACCAGTTGCGTCCATATTACTAGCTTCCCTTTCTTCTATTTATCCGGGTACAGGCGGCCCTGTAGTCCCCTCTCCTTTACGGTTAAAGTTTCGGAAGAAGAAGAAGAACTGGATATCTATTTTGGCTTAGTGTGGCAAAAGGTTTATTAAAGTCGGGCTAGCAGAGTTCGATTTTTTCCTGTAACTTTTCCTTTAATACCACTATTGATTTTATAGCTTCTTCATTCAATTCAATTTTTACGTATTTGCTTTTATTCCTTTTCTTAATAAATCGCAAATTTCTCCTTTACAGATTCGTTGTCACTCATAGGATATGAATATTGCTTTGTCCAAATTGTAGAGATATCTGTGGCGCAGCAGGGTTAACAACATTTGAAATTTATTTCGAATGGTAGTTGCGGCTGATAAGGTGCATGAGGTGCAAGCGCGTCCAGCTATAGCGGCTGTTCAGCAACCTTCTGACGGAGTTGGCGAACTGAAGCGGGAGATGGCCACTCTTGTGGCCAGTATGGCTGAGATGAGGGCGACGCTGGACGTTCAACGTTCAGGCAGCAGGTTGCGAGCTCGTTCACGGTCTACTCCTTGAAAAGGGCGGCCGGATAGCAGGTCGTCAGAACAACCCACGGACCCAAGCATTTGTTGGTACCATCGCACGTTCGGCGAAAAAGCTACCAGAAGTACGCTCCCGTGTAAATTCGCGCCTATCTCAAAAACCTAGATCCGCGGGGGGTCCTAGCGACGGCCACTCAGAACGCAGCGCCACGTCGCCTAACAATTTGTAGCCCTCCCAGCAGGCGGAGTTATCTTGTAGATACTGGTGCGCAGGTTTCGTTTCTTTTCGTACCCCAGCATCATCGGCTATTTCCTTAACCTTTGAAACTTGCGCGCATTAACATCTACGGATACGAGCACTAAAAAAAAATACTTGCGGGATTGAGTTTGGTGATCCCCATGTACAGTTAGTCATAAACCAGACCACTCCAGATAAGAAAAATGAAACGACAACGACAAATAGAGATAAATTTGAGACGCGAGAATCAATTTTCTGATTAGGCTTAAAATGCGTATGAGCAGAAAGATGCATTTTAATGAGTCGACGCGATAATGTATTTCAGATAATTCTAATAAGCGTTTCATTTTTCTTATCTAGTCAATAGTTCAAAGGTTGATCTTAAGATAATGTTGTCCACATATAAGGACACCAAAAAGACATGGAACGAGCAGTTGAGTTGTTAGAGTTGAGTGTTAGAGTTGAGTTTGTCGAAACAAATAAAATTATATTAATAAGTAAATCGCGCGTTTTCATTTTCAAGGAAACATATATCTAGTTGGAGACAACTAATATTCACACGCTGATGAAGGGATTCAATTGCACCAGCGGTTAAAAGACTTGACCGCGTGGTCTATTGAGTCACAGCTCAGCAAAGATGGAATGTTGCGACAAAAGTGCGTTCGAAAATGAAAACGTCACAAACTTCGGCCGCGCTTGGTGCTTTCGCCTAATGGAACACTTCGCAGGCTTTGCGTGGATGGCAAGCGCTTAGTTCCATTCGTCTCCTATTGGTAACTTTTGGAGCGGGTCGTTTGGTGCTCGCCCGGCTCGTGATCGAAATATTCCGGTGATTGTTGTCAGTTTTCGATCCACTTCGGATTTTTACTTTAAAACTTTCACTCGAAATGTCAAATCAGGAGAGGAAAAAAGAAAACATTTCATTAAATCGCATCGCATGCTATACATACGATTATATCAAGCATTTCCTGAATAATTACCTCCTCAAAGTTACGTTTTGTCAATTATACGCTCATGCGCTGTTTTCGATGGTGGTTACTGCAAATTAGTCTTCCTTGTTGTTTGGGATAATGAGGCATCCTAAGCTCGCATCCACTTGATGCTAGACTGGACCAAATGGGGACCAACTTATCCTCACGTTTTTGGTCTACGGACCCTTCGTTTGGGGCATAGCATCAAAAATAGAGACTAACGGTCTCGTCCAGGGCAGAGGCAATTCTACAGATGCTGCCCCACTTCTGCCCTGGGAGCAGCCTGACCGAATGTAGCAAGAGGTGGAAAATGGTCCTTCATATAATCGCAAAAACACGACAAGGGTGCTAATTATACCCAAGTCAAACAGCCAATAGTTTGAGCCTAAGCTAGACTAAAGCTAGATTATTGTTTGGGATAATGAGGGGTCTTAGTTCCACATTCCCTTGATTACAATAACGAACATCTCGTACCTACCCTTTCAACAAGCAAGGTAATAATGTTTCTGAGGGTTAATATGCTTATTGCATACAAATGTTGTAACTGGGATGCCCGCACGTAGCTCCCCACCTCTTCTGGTAGGTGGTTGTGATCGTCCATGTTAATAAACGAAAGAAAGTCCTTTTGACAGTAGAATGAAAATTCAGGGATGTGGTTCTGAGAAAGACGAAATCATAGAGGCAATTCTAATCTCATTTCAAAATTTCCTATCACAGTTAATTGAGCTCGCTAAAAACATTTGAATGTGCCATGACAGTTCAGCCCGCAAAGACATTGCGACTTAAAAAGTTCAAAATCAAATGGAACGCCATTCACTCCGGTAGTGGCTTGTCCGAGCGCATAATCCAAAGTGGCTTTAATCGTCCGAACTGTCAGCACAGAGGATGACATTCTGGTTATAACCAACGAAAGAGTGCCTCGTTTCTGATTTTTAAATAATTTCTGTGCTAAGTAGGGAATGCTGGCTAATGTCGGAAGGTTATTACGGAGCTTATCCATTGCGTCCGTGCAAGGTACGATTTGTGCGCTTATCAACGTTCAAAAATTGTTAGAAGTGCTTTAATTTAACTTCAGGTGTAACGCTTAGGAGGGGCTTATGCAGTGTAAAGGATTTTGAACCAAGCAATGATGTCCTCACAAAAGTGCAACATCAAATCAATAACCAGAACACAGGCCGAAACTTCGCAGTTGTTCATCTTTGCGGGAAACAATTTAAAGTATCAACAGGTGACATAGTTATCGTGGAAGGATATTGGCCACCTACAGTCGGCGATCAGGTTCGGTTAGAAAAAGTGATGTTGGCGGGCTGTAAGGATTTCACTCTATTCGGTCGTCCCATCTTGGAACCAGGCACGGTTGATGTGCAAGCTACCGTCGTTGATAAAACCCTGTCGCATACAAAAACCCATTTCCGAAAGAAACGAAGGAAACAGTATATGCGAATCAATTTCCAGAGAGTTTACCAGACAATGTTGCGAATTAATTCGATTCAGATGCGAGGGCTAGACCAAGGAAGTAATATTCAAAAAAGCTTGTTTTAAAGTAGGAACTGTTCTAGATTAGCGTTTGGAAAAATACAAAGTTGTAAATGCTACTTGTTTCAATGAGCTCGGCGGGTTAGTACGGTTAGGATTGCCATGTTTTGGGCAATTACTGACCGCGAAAACCGAAGGACAACTGTGGGTGAAGACGCTTCTCTCAAAATGGAGACTTTGATTGAATGAAGCCTACATTCCCGTTTCAAAACGTTGTAAAATAACAAATAAGATTGATACCAAATTATACGAATGGTCACTGTGTATTGCGCAAGATAATTCCTTTATTTGAAGAGATGAGATTTCAATTTTTCAAACGGCCAACCCATAAGAGTGGGGTTTTTCCCTACTAAAACCACCTCCCGCTATTGTGTGACCACATTTTCTCTATCCAACAGCTTGCTTTGCATAACTTAGGTTCATATTTGTGGATGCAATGTCCTGTGGGCACTTGGCTTTCTTGTGAAACTGAATATTCCTCGTTAGCATTAGTCCTCAGCCAATTTATTCTTGATGAGAATAAGTTCTTCGGCTTAACTTTTACCAAATGCCTTGACGGACTAAAAATCGCGCTTAATTCCTAGTTTTCTTGAAAAATATATTTTCCGTTGCACAGATATAGTTTCATTCGATTTGAGTTTCTGTGCGCTTATCCATTCTATAATATGTTCAATAACTGTTCGTAGCTTTTTCACTGCTCAGCATTTTTCGTAGCAAAGAAGGCAGTGTCATCCGTAAATATCGCCAGTTTAGCTTCGTAACTGAAAGGACAAATATAAAAAAACAGTATTATACCAAAAAACACTGCCCTGGCTGAATTTTTTTAATGTATTGTAGTATATATTAACTCCAGAGCACACCCTGCGTTATTTATAACAATATGATTATACATTTTAAGGTCTTGCGTGAAACAAAACCTTATTAGAATCGATTCGATGTCGGTCTGTCTGTCACACCCGATTTATTCGGAAACCGCTGGATCGTTAGTCACGAAATTCGGTGACAACGTGTGGTCTGTAATCCCCTTTACATATAGCAAGTGGCGTCATTTGGCGAGAGGGGGGTGCAATTTTTTTTTCACAGAATATGGTCGCGGTATCAAATGAAAGGGCTCAATTAGTACTTTTCAAAACTGGTCTCATATTTGATGTCTGGTGAAATGACGGGAAGTGGCACCTCAAAAATAACCTTCAAAAAGTGTGTAGGTCTCAAGATATATCCCGTTCCGAAATTTGTACAAATAAAGTTAATAATAGTATATTAGCATATTTTGGAAATTTTACCGAAAACCATGCTAAAAAAAATTGGCAACAGCATAAGAGATAACATAATTAATAACTTTAACACAAAACCTTTATACCCGAGGCAGCAGCTTCCGGTATTTCGGCATGTTTTGTAAATTCTTTTAATATTCATGCTATAGAGAGCCGTATAGGGCATCCGTGGTTCCAATATTCAGACCCTTAGTAGGTCTATTGTAATATAGATATATCTATTCCCTTTAGCCAAACACAAACATCCATGACTAATCATGGGCAAGGCGTTGAGATCGTTAGATTATCGTGTCAACCATCTGAGCCATCGCATCGCCCCAGGAGTCTTAATAGAAAGCACTTTTTTTTATTCGTTTTGAGAATGAAGAGGGGTCCTAAGTCCGCATCAACTTAATGCAGGACCGGACCAATTGAGGAGCAACTTACTCCTTCTTTTCTGGTCCACGGACCCCTCGCTGGGCGTGGGGTCCTGCATTAAGTTGATGCGGACTTAGGACCCCTCTTCATTCTCAAAACGAATATTTCAGCCATGGCCAGCTTTGGTCAGCAAGGCGGATTTGCGCGCAATATAATTCGTAGGCATGTCGTGTTTTACGAATTATATAAAGGAGCATTCAACATCTGCGAGCCGCTACGGTCACGCTGCTCCCAGGGCAGAGGTGAGGCAGCGTCTGACGATTTGCCTCTGTCCTGGTAAGAAACCGTAAAGCCGCCGTCACTTCACTTTTTTTTATGTTGATTTGTTCAGCATGTTTACATGGCGTACGATGTCCTTTATGGTTCTGATTGTTGGTCGATCACTAAACACAATCAACGGTACCTCACTGTTGCGGCGAATCAGTGGTGGTACACGCATTGCTTATGTTCGAAATGAGGACATCCACGATCAATATTTGATTGCAGCCATTGTAAAAAAATTGTTAGAGATGCCTCTGCAGTCATGTAATTCACGCTAACGGACGCTCTGAGTTTTAAAATTATTTTATTTTTGACCGTATGATACATTTACAAATTCCTAAGTAGGTGGAGCAAGTAAAAAACTTATCTTACAAGCTAGGAACATTTATTAAAACTAAATCGCCATGTAGGACACTCAGAGTAAATATCATTTCATATTTTTTTCCTTAAATTGATGCTTAACATATTTATTACATTAGATATTTTTTATTAATAATTTGTATCGAGTAATGGTCGAAAACTTAGTGCTTTCAGAATTAGCTTCTTGGTTATAAAAGATACTTCTAAGCAAATACATACATTCTAATATTTGAATATGTTTATATACCTTAATCTAAAAATACGTATCTTAATTTACTTTAATCTAAATTGATATCATTTTTCTTTATTTCTATATTTTTTTTTGTTTATATTTTTAATCTATCTGCTCATGTATGTATGCATGTGCATGTATATGAACATACACTTACATTATAGTAACAGCTCAATGTTCCATATATTTGAATTATTCATTCTTGAGTAGTTCTAAAGTTGCCATCTTTACATATATTTACATATTTGCCGATTTCTTTTTTCGTAAAGTCTAGCTGGCTCTTTGAATGATGGTAATTTTCCATTAATTTGGTATTATGGAAGCAAATTAACCATTAACAGTTCTGCTGAAAAGTTCGCAGGCTGGCATAGAATTTTTTTTATGGTGCTCTTCTTCCTTTTTTTTCCTTGAGCCTTTGTCCCGTTCACAAGCGGGGTCGGCTCGTCGTAATCATAACGCAGTTCTCCATTGGCTGATAGCGTTGACCCGAGATATTTAAATCGTTCAGTTCTGGCAGATCACTGGTGCTGACAATGTTCGTGCGTGTTTCATGGAGATCGGTCGTGAAAAGTTCAGTTTTGTTTAGATTCAATCTGAGACCGTGTTGCATGAGGCGATTTCATGCTAGCAAAACATCCTTTACATAAACGTTGGATATCCCGTGTGACGGACTCCATAACAAGAACAAAGAGGAGTGGTGAGAGGGCGCTTTCTTGATGAACAACAACAGAGACACGAAGCGGTTTTGATACACCCGCCGTACTTAGAACTTTACTTTTCGGATCGTGGTAGAGCAATTGAACCCAGTGCACAACAAGTGCAAACAGAGTAAATTGTGTGTTGTGTGTTTCTCCATGAATAACCGCGCAGTGTGTATTGCGTCAGTAGTTCCGCAGTTTTTAATAAATCTGGCTTGATTGACGCGATTTCGCGAATACGGTTGTCAAGAATGCGTTCAGAAATGGTATGGGAAAATAACCGGATCGGACGGTAATATGAACATTCTGCTGGACTACCTTTCTTTTTCCATATTGCAGTGGTACTTTCTTGTCGGTCAGATGATGTTCTTCCTTTCTTAATAATCCGATTAACGAATCCACTGAGCCACAGTGTGGAGTCTCAACTCTTCGCTTTCCAGAGCTCAGACGCGATGTCGTCAGGTCTTGTAGCTTTCCCCTATTTCATTCGCTTTATTGCCTCCTCGACTTCAATTGTGCTGCCAGCGATAAATGACTCTGCGGGGAGGTCGTCAGGGCCAGTGGCTTAACTCCGTTTGAACGGCACCTTCCGTCTCGCTGAACAACGCATACTACGCTGAACTTCCCGAGATTTACTTCGGAGACTACGTATCGGAATTCAAGCGCATAGTACTCGCAGCGATCCATAGAGGCTCTCACGGTTCCGCAGTCAGTCAGATCTTATGACATCTTTTCAACATTCTCAGGCGGATCGCAGTTCTCCAACCCTGAGAAGTGGCCGACGCAACATTCAAATGAACGTTAGCGACCATCACATGGTGACCTCTTTCGAGGTCGATGTCAGTGTTTCTCTTGTTAAACACATCCAAGAGACAACTTTACATTCTCTTGATTGCAAAGTGGTCCATCTGATTGCTCAGTTGAAATACCACTGACTTTATAGCAGTTTCTGCACTCGAGCAATGCGCTACCAATGACAGGGCAGTGTGAGCTGCCGAACCGTGCTTCATCATCACATGTCCACATGATCGAGCGAGGTGCTATCAGAGCCTAACTTGGCATTCAGGTCAGCCATCACGACCACGGTGTCCTCTTTAGAAAGTTTCCCATTAACTGTGTTTAATTGCTTGTAGAAAGTATCCTTCTCTACTAAATCCGAAGTCTCCATTGGTTCATAGCACTGTACAATTGTGATGTTCCTTAACATGGACCGGAATCTTGCAATCAGAAGTGTGTGAGAAACCGGCTCTCAGTTATAGAGAGCTTCGCGATAGCCGTCACAAGTAATCCGACACCGGAATCGCGTCTATTAACACTTAGCTTTTCAGAGTAAAAATCACATTTCCATTAGTGTGGTAAGAGGGCGAGGAGTACTCTCCAGAGTCCCACCATTTTACTTCGCCTAAGCCCAGAATGTGCAGTTTATATCGTTGGAATTCCCGCTCAAGTTGGAGAAAGCGAATATTCTGAAGAGCCTCACTACCATTGTAGAGGAGCGTGCGCACATTCCAGAAATCAATCACAGTTCGTTTTCGATAACCAAAGCTCGTTGTCGTCAGTTCAGTCCCTATCCGAAGCGTTGTTGACGTTTCTGTAGCAATGAAGTTTCAACATTGGTAGGTTGTTAGTCCACACATGTCGTTCCTTACGACAAGCAGGGAAGGCTTTGGGCCCCAACTCACAGGACACCTCCTACGATTTTAGCTTTTCTGGAATTAACGTTTCAATGTGCGTGGTTCGGTAAGTTTTGAGCTCATCGACTTGTTGTTTCCCAGGGTAACTTCATATCTTCTACCAAACTCCGGCGACCGGAGAGACATAAATCATTGTAAGAACTGAATTCAGTTCTCCCAGTAACTTTTTCAATGCTCTGTGCCCGAAGCCTGTTGTTCCCCCCAGAGATATAAATAAGTAATGCATTTGGAGTTGCGAGTTTAAGAGTTCTTTGCAGTGCGGCTAGTTTACAGTGAAAAATTTCTATCTTACCTTATCAGGAAAAATTTCTATCTTACCTTATCAGAGAAGGCGTTTTGCTCTTACTATTTGATTAATGTCCTCTGTGATTTCCTGGTGGGTGAAAACCTCTTTTCAGTGCGAGACGGGAAAGTTTTTTCTCGAAATTCAAAAAAAAACGTAGTTTTAAGGAATGTAGGTTCTCAATTTTTCATTTTTGCCGAAATCGCTCGCATTCTTTACAGTGTCAAGAATGACACAAAAACATGAGGAAGTGTTTTTTTTTGTGTCAGTGATACCATTTAAATTGAGGTTTTTGATCGCTTCGAAAAAGCGTAGATCATCTAGGCTTTTCCTGGTTTTGTCGCAGCGGAAAACTTTGGTAACTAGCGCTGGGAAGAATTTCTTGATGGATGCGTTCGTTATGACTATTAGCTCGTCTCTTCCATTTTAGGGGAAGTCTTTCAGCAGGGGCTGAAACTATAAACTTGGAAAAATTGGAGGCATATATAAGACGCGGGGATACTGACCCAGCTCTTTGTTTCCGTCTCTTCTTTTTGGGACATATTTAGAGCATGGACATGGATACATGTGAACCAAAACAGCGGCCTCCACTTATAATCAGCGCGTTGGGAACGGAAATGATTGGCTTACTCTTTTGTTTTTTTAACAACAAAATCTGCCCATATAGGACCAGTGGTACTGACTGGCATGTAGCAACAAGGCTGAAGTCGATAATTTCCATGTAGAACCACGTGCTTATTGACGCTGTCAAATGTCCGACAAAACTTGCCAAGCAAAGCAAAGCTCAACCCGAACCTCACTCTCACTTATTGCAATAGGACATAAAAAATGTCATTCACCCACCAACACATGATAATAATAATCGCTGGCGCAACAATCCAATAAGGTCAGGGCCTCGAAGATTGCTAGAGCACCTTATTCAAAACTGTAACGGTACACTATAGGATTATAGTACCCTATAAGAAGCAATGTGGTCAGCATTGCGCTCGCTCGAGATCATTACCCTGATTTGACCCAGGTACTCGTTCACAATTGAGTCGGCTGGTATCCGACGTCAAATCACGATACACATCCGACTGTCACCAATGAGATTTGAACCGCGACCTTCCGTACGATGGCCTTGTGCTCTAACCACTCAGCTATCCGAACATTAGCAAATACCGACCTAAATATTGGCGCCGCTTCGATCACCCACTTGTTGCAAAAAACTGTAATATCGAATCTAAAGCTGTCCTTGAGGAGCAGGTAGATGAGGTCTCGAGTGACACGCGTTAGGTGCACATATGCTCGAATCCAAGACTTACCACTGGAGAATGCATAAAGTTGCACCCTATCAACTTGTTCCGAGCAGGGCCCAAACGGCAATTCCTCAACAAGTACATGATAACATCTCTTACATCGCAGTTTACGACCAGGTTCATTAGAAGGATGCACACTTAAAAAAGAGCGACAAATACATCGGGAACCATGCTTTGTAATGGAAACGACTATTCTATGATGGGCAGCGAATATGTCGTCGTAGAGGCGCTTGGCGCAGATTAGCCGAAGATCCTTGGAAAGAAACTTAGATAGGATAAGTTATGGCACATTCTGACATCTAAACAGCCCGAAACGTGAAAAGAATACGTAGCAGAGTCTTAGAAGGGAGATAGTGGTGAATGAATCACATATAAGGAAAGAACGGCAATCCAAATAGGCCTGAAGGGCCTCCTCAGAAACCTGTTTCTGTTTTGCGGGTTATCGATGATTCTAGCAGTGTACAAGTTATATGCAGACTTCAAGAAGTGGCAAAGTGAATACATTGTGAATACTGAACAACAGCTATGAACACATTCTGTTAAGGGAAAGTCGCACCGCGTCCTTGAAGAACTATTGTGCCCTATGAACACATTACACTTCACTAAGCAAGTGCCATCGACCAGATTTTCCAGATGCATTTTACTTCTCCTACTGTCCGGATAGCTGAGTGGTTAGAACGCCAGGCTGTAGTACGGAAGGTCGCGGTTCAAATCTCACTGGTGGCAGTGGAATTTGTATCGTGATTTGACGTCGGATACCAGTCGACTCAGCTGTGAATGAGTACCTGAGTCAAATCAGGGTAATAATCTCGGGCGAGCGCAATGCTGACCACATTGCCTCCTAGTGTACCGTTACGGTCTTGAATGAAGTGCTCCAACACGCTTGAAGGCCCTGATCCAACATGGATTGTTGCGCCAACGATTATTATTTTACTTCTGTTTGGTGTTCCCATAGGCAACAATGCTGGCCGGTGCGGCAGCCCTAGCTTTACTTCTTACGCTTCAGATTGAACAAATTGTTCGAACCATATGAAGCCGCGGAAAGCAAAATAACTTTGTATATCGAAGCTAAAGTCAATTCGCTCCAAAAACACTAAACGTTTCAAATGGATTTTGCAACTTTCATTTATTACTCTTCTCCTGCCTCACAGATTATGACAACACTAGTGATAGGACCCGAAATCAATGCGCGACATCTGAAATAATTGAATAAAAAATAATATAATAATGCGCTTCGTTCTGTTGATGTTGAAATGACACCTGCCTCCTTGTTTTTCCCACAACTCTTGTCTTGTCTAGGATCACTTATCTATTTATTCTTCTTATTGGCCGCGCTGTGGCCCTTTCTCCTCGCCATCTAATTTCCTAATTCGATTTTGACTAACGCAATTGGTGAAAGCAGTGACTTTTTCAGCACACTTTAAACTCTCGCTAGGATGGGCGCGATAGCACTCAATCAGTTGGGATTTAAGGTCCTGACACGGTGGAAGCTGGTGTGTTGGCGGAGCATTTTGGAATCGAGCACGCACATCTTCAATTGCAGCAGAGTATTCCTTCTCCATAATTGCGTTAGTTTTGTTTAGTGTCTGTTCATGTTGTGCCATCCGCCGGCGCCAGTATAAATCATTTTGCGCCAGTTCAGCATCCTTCTGTCGACGGACTTCAATGGCTGTGATTGTTGGTTCGCCACCGTGCTCTTGGACAAAGGCTGCCTGCGAATATCTCCCGGGACTCGGGTACGAGCTGGGAATCCCAACACCAGGTGATGGTGGTGGCACCGGTTTCGGTTGTTTTGCGTTGCCGGCACCGTCAGTGGACGGGCTTGGTTTTTCCTTAGTGGCAGTTTCGCCTAGAAACAAGAACAATTTAAAAGCTTGTATTGTTGCATAACGAACCGAAACCACATATTTAGGGTTAGGTGCGGGTTGATGCTCAAGCAATACAAAAGCCGCCGTACAAACATTTCGTACTGAAGAATCGGGAGACTTCTTACCTTTCGCTAAGTTGTTACGAAGGCGATGGACTACGGCATCTGAGATGTCAATTACACCCGCGGGCGTCGGATTTTCCATGGTTACAGTTCGCGTTTGACCCGACTGACTAGCCCCCATGATTTCTCACACGGATTAATTGCTATGTCGTAAACGGCCACTAGCAATCGTACCGCGAACTCTTGGACTATTGTCAATGTGAAGTTACAAGCATATTTGCTTATTGGAATAGCGTAAAGTGCTTTGCTTATTGGAATAGCGTAAAGTTTTGTACTAGAATCTCTGCATTTGGAGGTAAAATTTGATTTAAAAATAAAACTTACAGAAGATGAATTCGTCTTCATTACCAATTCCATCAACCTGGAGCTGAAAGTTACACTGGCTAAGCAAGATGTAATATCACATAACTTTCGAGAAAAGTCATGTTACAGTAAAATATTACCAGCACCGCCTTTTACTACCCTAACGGTTCATGACAACATCAAATATATATAAACACTTAACCACAGTTAGATACTAGACAGCTACCACACTCCTCCTTTCCCCTCAAGGGGGGAAGTCAGTGCGAGTACACACGATTTCAAATTGTTTTGCCCTTGAGCATGAGCGAGCTGTATCGAAAACCCGATCAGCTGTGTTTGACATTCCGCCCGGACTTGCCAATGGATTGGTGAGATTGGCAAGTGTTTGCTTATGCATAAGTGAATACGTGAAACAACTTTTTGATCTATGGGTGAGCACCCCGTGTACCAGAATAGCAAAAGCTCACCGATCTCTCTCTTACCAATACGATTTGTCAAAGATTATGCCTTTTCCTTGTTTAGCCTCTCTGATGTGTACAGATAAGCTTTTGCGGCAGAGTGGGGACATTTTAGTGTGGGTACTGCCTATAGTAGATCTACTGTGGCTGATACTACCAAATGTTACTTATTACGGTACAATTCCTATTACTTATTGCGGCACAATTGTTGTTTGTTTCCGCGCCTCCGCAATTTGATGAAGTTCTCAAATTGACGCATATGCGGAATTTGTGTGAATTTGTGTCCGTGGGCCCCTTGATGACAGATTCTGGTGTTGTATATTGTATGTATATTTCTTTCGTTTTTCTGTGGGTCGCGATTTAATGATGGATTCTGACACAATGGATTAAAATAACGCTAATATAATCAGTAAAAGTTTTCGATATCTGCTTTCGTTTTCGAAATATTGAAGAATGAATTTTCCAAATTGTGTCATAGCCATGGTCCCGATGGCTGCGGGATGATAGATTTTCATCAAATAAAATAAAGTGGGAAATAAACCAAAATGGAACGAAAATAAATAAAATGTTTTTGTTCCCGGTTAGCAATTTGTCGTTTCGTATTAATTAAATGGATAAACTCCATGAATTATTTTTTCGAAAATATAATTTAAGAAATGCGGCAGGAGTTACTTTGCACTGCCCTCGAAGATAGGTTTGGATTTGTGTAATGTCACTCTTCTTCCCTATCAGTATTCTCTTATACATTTCTTGCTGATCGGTATTCCCCAAGAAGACTAAGACAAGCAAATCCAGTGGCAAAATAGCACGGAATCTTATTGTATACGTTTCGGGTAGGGACGAGGTAGATAAGTGGCCCCTGACTTATGCGGTTAATTTATTGGTGTGCTGATGCTGCCTAGATTGGTTTCCTGCGTATCTTCCCCATCGTATCTCAGCAAGAAACGAATGCATCCGAAAGATTGATCTTGGGTGCATCTATTTCTAGAAATGTCCTTTGACATGTGCGAATCAAGTTCGACTACGCTCGGTGTAGCCGAGGGAATCCATAAGCAACTGCGCAATGTCTAATGTTATAACTGCCACGTGCTCGTCGCAGGGCACTAACGTATGAGCAGACTTTTTGTTACGCAACTACTATCTCGTTCAAAGATGTTAACGATTTTCCGCCACCGTAAAATTTCAAAGAATGCGCTGGCAGTTCCAGTTCATATATTCTCCTTGATATTCCCCTATACATACGCGACGAGAATGTAGTTAATTCTAAAGCCTAAGATAATAACAATAATCGTTGGCGCAACAATCCATATTGGATCAGGGCCTTGAAGTGTGTTAGAGCACTTCATTCAAGACCGTAACGGTACACTACAGTTCACTGTACGAGGCAATGTCGTCAGCATTGCGCTCGCCCGGGATTATTACCCTGATTTGACTCAGGTACTCATCCACAGCTGAGTCGACTGGTATCCGACTTCAAATCACGATACAAATCCCGCTGCCACCAGCGAGATTTGAACCGCGACCTTCCGTACGACAACCTTCCCTAACATCCGACACAATAATGGATGCGTTCGCGCGTGGTAGGATAGCTGTCAAATCAAGTTCATTAGACGGATTTGTATGGAGCAATATACAATAAGTCCAATGCGCCATGCGTCTCGCAGAAAAGTTCGGAAAATTGAACTTTTGGGATGCGTGACGGCAGGCAGTTTTCTGACACTTCACGTCATTTCCAATTTCATTGCCCGTTTCATTTTCGACAGTTACTTTTGAAAGTTTTGAGTGAATTCCTTTTTAAGAGTGCAAAAGCTAATTATTGGAAATTGAATTTAGGCCGGAGCTATGCGTACTCTTAGTGGCATTTATTGTATAATTTTCACAGCATAAAATATGCACACAGGACGATTGTCCGGGGAGAAAATCATGGCGTTGCATATACTCTTTTCAAGTTTATGCAATGCATCTTTGTATCTTTTATGCTATGGAAATCACAAAATTATATGCCACGGAATAGAACCGACGCTAATTATTAGTACTTGCAACTCAATTCTTCAGTTTTCACAACGCAATGTTCATTCAAATTCAAACGTAACTGTTGATAATGAAAAGCACCGCCAAATTGTAAATGACCGAACTTAGCCGACCTGAAATCTTCATTATACATTCACTGCGTTTCGTATGAAGATTGCGAGCTTCGCGGACGCGCACGACAAGTTTACCTGTAAAACGGAATTTTGAGGAGGTAATTATTTTGGAGATACTTTATGTAATTGTATGTATTGTATCAAAATGCGATTCCTCATTTGGTCTGCCATTATCTTGCAATCCCTTCAAGTCACAACGCAGAAGCTATCAAAAGCTGACAAAACGCACCGTGGTTAAAGCCAAATCTGAAACGGTACGGTTGACGGCGCTCGCGAGCGTTGTGAACTTCAAATCACATTCACCTATTCATGCTGCGTATGGTTCGGAGATAGGCTGGTGCGTAGTATCCACGTATTTTATTGATTTTCTGCTTAAATCTCGGAAAGGCATCTGCGCCATCTATGAAAATCTAACTATGCCAGGGTTCGAACTGGAAATGCATAATATGACATTGTGTCCATTATTATTTTTGAATTGTATGGCCTATTCATTTTCGTCGGAATTTCCGTCCCGCCAGTCTCTCCAGTGTCGGATACTGCGCAGGTCACGAGCACCGAGAGGCATGAAGTGTTTTTCCACTGGATACCCGGATTTTTTTCATTCTCGGGGGTTCGTGAAATGAGAAACCACCTCATGAGCGGTCACCATGTGCAGGGATAAACCGACATGAATGATCCGAAGATAAACAGGCGGCGCTGCAACAACCCGCCTCCGAGATCAGCTATCCTACTCAAACTCCGCCCCCAGTACCCCACCTTCTTTTTCTTCAGCATTTTGTCCCGTTCGCAAGCGGGGTCGGCTCATCGTGATTGGTTTCGAAATTTGGCTCTATCGAATGCCTGATCTGGGTGCAATCTTGGGGCTTTCAAATCCCCATCCACCGTATCAAGCCACCGTGGTTTGGGCCTGCCTTTTGGTCGTCTACAATCGACTTCGATGTTCAGACCAATCTTAGCGAGTGAATTCTCGTTAGCACGAATTGCGTGACCACACCATCAAAAACGCCTCTTTCGCAATTTTTCCACGATCGGTACAACCCTATAACGATCGCTGACGCTTAAGTTAAGTCCTTGAGGGTTTCACGTGAGCACCTGCCTGGAAGACTTAATTCCACGGTCTTCTTAGGACACGGATTGATTTTGTGACCACAATCAAAGCCTCATTGAGACAAGCAACAACGGTACCAGTCTATACCAAGTGCATGGCTTGAGGGTTTCACGTGAGCACCTGCCTGGAAGACTTAATCCCACGGTCTTCTTAGGACACGGATTGATTTTGTGACCACAATCAAAGCCTCATTGAGACAAGCAACAACGGTACCAGTCTATACCAAGTGCATGGCTTAGCATTCATACTGGTGGATGCAAGACCTACTTAAATCTCTACCGAACAAGGGAGTACAGCACCCGTGTTGAAACGCAACACCACGCCGATGCCCGAAGGTCTCTTCTCGCTTGATCATTACCACAACCCTCATGAAACTCCCACTAGGGAGACAACCGCAAATAACCGAGCTGTACTCACATACAACGGGAGTTCACCCGAAGTATGAGAGTCCAGGGGCTATACCGGTTCCCATGGTACCAGTATACTCCTGGTAAGGTTTCGTGACCAAATTGACACTTCAGCTGAGTCCCCGTGCAGACTCGGGTCTGATCGCCCTGATTAGGCCTCCGGAGCATTCGCCTACTGCATCACGGCCGGTGCCGCCACTATGGAGGCTCTCCTCGGTCACTTGGTTTTGGTTTGGCCGACAGGGTTGCCGCCCCGTCTTCCTCACCGCCACCTCTGAGGACCAGTTGCGCTGACATGTGGAACTGGTCCAAATGTCGGCAATGTTTGTGGAAGTGGACGATAAGCAAATTCTTCAGTTCAAATCTGCTCGAAGTATTCTCGCCACCTATCCGTTCCGGCTCGACGGTTGGTAAGCAAAGTACCGTTCTTGCCATTAACGCAACAGAAGTGTTCGATATCCTGCGTGCATTCATTACGGCTTTTAGCAAGTCAATACAAATCTCTCTTGCCATCCCGAGTGTCTAGTTTATCGTAAAGATTTTTGAAATGGTTCCCTCGGGTGACAGCGAACGCTTTCTTTGCATCCCGGTTGACATTCTTATAAATTTGTGGCGGCAGGATTCGTAGCATTCGAAATTTATTTCGAATGTTGCGAATGCGAACAAATAGATGGCGAGGAACTCTCCACTTTTTATAACTCGTCACGGGAGTGGAGGACTAGCGGTGAGACAATGCCGTTGCTTGGGACAGGAAAAGACCGCATGGAAATAAGCGGGTCTCTTCTGTCTCCAACCTCGCCTGTGGACAGCCGTGTTTTTGTTGGTGATAACGGTGAATTAAATCAATTTAACCGTTTGGGATCATTGTCTGGAATTCGATCTTCGGAGTGAGGTGTTTTGTGGCTGCTAGTTGGACCGTGATCGCATCCTCAGGATTGATTCGGATTTCACGTTAATTGCAGTACAGGAGACTGTCGGTGAGGGTTCTCGCTTCGGCGCAGTTCGGGAATTGGAAAATGAACAAAACTAATATAACCTTTCCGTTCTTTTGGAAGACATCACCGACCCTCGTGTTCGGATACTTCTCCAAAAGTTCAGCCAGATTACTACCGAGTGTAGTCTCTCAAAACCAGTGAAGCACAATGTGCAGCACCACATTAACACTACTGGTTCCCCGATCTTCTCGAAGGTGCGCCCTCTTCCACCCCAGAAACTGGCTATTGCGCGGAAAGAATTTGAACAACTTGTTCAACAGGGTATCTGCATATGGTCCCTAAGCCAAATGTCGAATGGCGCCCCTGTGGGGATTACAGAAGGCTAAATGCACAGACTGTTCCTGACCGATATCCAATTCCCCTCATCCATAACTTTGCGCATCAACTCGCGAATTGCCGCATCTTTTCGACCTTGGACTAAGCCAAGGCTTATCACCAAATCCCAGTAGCTCCTGAAGACATTCCAAAGACGGCAATATGCACACCCTTTGGACTCTTCGAGTTCACCCGAATGACTTTCGGATTGTGCAATTCATTCACTCAGTCCTGCGAAACCTCGATTTCTGTTCCGTATATTTGGATGATATTTTGGTCGCTTCTTCCACTGTGTCTGAGCACTTAGCCCATCTCGAGTGCATTTTTCAACGTCTCCTTGAGACCGGTTTAGTCCTAAACGTTGAGAAATGCAAATTCCTTCAAAAACAGGTGAGATTTCTCGGCCACTCCATTTCCCCTGAAGGAATACAGCCCGATCCAGACAAGGTGCAAGCAATTACAAGCTTCCCGCGTCCGAAGATAGTGAGGGAGTTGACGAGGTTCTTGGGCATGCTAAACTTCTATCGTCGTTTCCTGCCCAAGGCCGCCCATCACCAGTCCGTTTTGAACGCGTACTTGTCTGGCCCCAAAACTAAGGACACACGAGAGATCGTGTCGTCTGAAGAGGCTATCCGCGCGGTTGACAAATCCCGTCAACAGCTGGCCGACGCTATACTCTTGGCATTTCCTCTGCAAGATGCACCCCTAGCCGTTTTTGTTGATGCCTCTGACATCGCAGTAGGTGCTGCCCTTCACCAAAAGGTGGATTAAGTCTGGCAGCCGTTGAGCTTCTTCTCGAAATAGTTGAATCCCGCTCAACGGAACTGCAGTACCTACGATCGCGAACTGCTCGCCGCGTACTTGAGCATCAAATACTTCCGTTTCTCCCTAGAAGGCAGGCCGTTCACAGTGTTCACGGACCATAAGCCTCTCACGTATGCTTTGAAACAAAAGCCCGACAAAGCGTCCCCTCATCAGCTTCGACACCTGAGCTTTATAAGTCAGTTTACGTCAGACATCCAGCACGTGTCCGGTAAGGACAACATAGTTGCTGACGCTTTGTCTCGTGTCTCCGAGGTTAACATCCCCGCCTCACTCGATTTCTCGGCTATTGCCAAGGCGCAGGAGGATGACGCAGCACTTCAGAGCCTCAAATCCAACCCCAAATACAAATTTCGGGAGTTGCCCATATTCGGCTCAAACCTCTCTCTCTGCTGCGAAGACTCGGAAAAGGGACCTCGGCCATACATTCCGGCGACATTTCGCAAGGAAGTGTTCCACGCAGTTCACGACTTGGCGCATCCAGGCATCAGGACAACAAATCGGCTAGTCGCCGAGAAATACTTCTGGCCCTCCATGAACAAGGATAACAATTCCTGGGCCAGAGAGTGCATCGCATACCAGAAGTGTAAAGTCTCCAGGCATGTAAGGAAAGAAGTGGGCTCATTCCCCCGCACTACCAAGCGTTTCCACACGATACACTTCGCCATAGTAGGGCCTTTGCGAGACTCGCACGGTTACAAGTATTGCCTCACAATCATCGACAGGTTCACGCGGTTGCCTGAGGCAATACCTCTGAAAGACATTACGGCGCAATCTTGTGCCGAAGCCCTCTGCCGAGAGTGGATACGTCGCTTTGGCATCCCTGCAGTGGTCATCACTGACCAGGGAATGCAATTTGAATCCACCCTTTTCTCGGAGTTAGGCAAACTCCTTGGTTTTAAACGCCAGCGGACTACTGCATACCACTCGCAATCCCATGGGATTCTAGAACGTTGGCACCGGACGCTGAAAGCCGCCATTATGGCACGCGACGATCCGTCCTGGACTCAAGTCTTGCCTTTCGTCCTACTCGGCCTACGTACAACCCGACGAGAGGAATTTGCTGCCTGCCCCGCGGAGCTGGTATACGGGGAAAACCCAAGACTCCCAAGCGATCCGGTTTTCGACAAGAGATGGGGTCTCACAGAATCGGGGTTGGTGCGTCTGCTGAGGGACAATCTCCGACGCATCAAAGCCACACCACCCACCCGACACTCGTCCACACATGCCTGTTCGCCCAAGGAACTGGACACGTGCACGCACGTTCTGGTCAGGACGGAGGCCGTCCGGACGCCGCTGCAGCCTCCATTTGAGGGCCCGTACCGCGTTCTCGAGCGGGGAGAACATTAGGTTTCATCTGGGGGCGGAGTGATGTGGCGCGGCAGGATTCGTGGCATTCGAAATTTATTTCGAATGTTGCGAATGCGAACAAATAGATGGCGAGGAACTCTCCACTTTTTATAACTCGCCACGGGAGGGGAGGACTAGCGGTGAGGCAGTGCCGTTGGTTGGGACAGGAAAAGACCGCATGGAAATAAGCTGGTCTCTTCTGTCTCCAAACTCGCCTGTGGACAGCCGTGTTTTTGTTGGTGATAACGGTGAACTAAATCAATTTAACCTTTTGTGATCATTGTCTGGAATTCGATCTTCGGAATGAGGTGTTTTGTGGCTGCTGGTTGGACCGTGATCGCATCCTGAGGATTGATTCGGATTTCACGCTAAGCAATACAGGAGGCTGTCGGTGAGGGTTCTCGCTTCGGTGCAGTTCGGGAATTGGAAAATGAACAAAACTAAAAATTTACCAAATAGCAGGAGTTTTATCGTCGAGAAATTTGTGGTAGAGGCGTTTCTTTTTACGGACCTTCATTTTAAAATCATCATTCCAAATCCAAGTGGTGACTCCGAGTGTTGAGAGGCCGCTTTGTGGATCGTGTCTTTCATTTGGTTCCACGATTCTTCCACATTCGTAATGGTCGACAATCGTATGAGTGAGATCGTTTCTTCTTTCTTCTCACCAAATCGCCACCATTTAATGCGCGGCGGGCCAGTGCGTTCCTCACGCTGTTTTATCGGTGGCTTAATTCGCAGGGCGCCAATCAACGGTCGATGTTGAAGTGCGATGGTCTCATAGGGAACGACTTTGCAATCAGTGACGGTGGTAAAATGTTGGCGTCTTATGAGAATATTATTGATTTGCGTTTTGCTGTTCCCACTATAAAATGTTGGAAGATGAGACAATCGTTTGATAAACCGTTTATTCATAAGTACAAGGTCATGGGTGTCCGCAAAATCGATTATACGCTCGCCACCCTCATTGCACGCTCCGAACCCCTTTCCCCCATGGCACCTGTTACCATCTGCCTTTTCATCCACATCAACATTAAGGTCGCCGGCAATAATAATATAGTCGTCAGCAGGTCATCATAAGTCTTTTCATCGAGAAGTTGCCAGAAGGCATCTTTCTCGGCATCAGGTCGACCTGTCTGTGGTGCGTACGCGGTGATGAAGTGAATAGTGTGATGAGCTGATATAATGGTGAGCTTCATCAGTCGATCATCAAATCGTTCGGCTTCTTTAATGGCATCACGGAAACCCTCTGAGATGACAATGCCAACACCATATTGAGTGTGTCGGTTATCAAACTAGAGAAGTTTATTGCCATTTTTACCGCGTTCCATGTCGCAGCTTTTGGCACCAGACCATCGGGTTTCTTGCAGAGCGCAGATATCAATGCGCCTCTTGCGAAGGGCTCTTGCGAGTCTCTCCGTCTTTCCAGTTAGGGTACCAACATTTAGCGTGCAGACACGTATTTGTTTTGTTCGATCTCGTCCTTAAAATTGAGGCTCCTTGGTCAGATTGCTACCATGGTGTCCAGCACTGTATAGTCCACATCGAATTGTTTGAGCATCGCCCTCCTTCCCAGGTAGTTTTAGCATAGGAAAAAACTACTTCTTTAACATTTAAAACAATTCACAAGTCGGTGACGATACACATATACTATATGCACATATATCGTTTTAGCAATATGTATGACCTATTCTTACTCAACATTAAATTTAATAATTGAAACCTGCTTTTAGTAGTATTAGAAAGATATATTTAATAATATCAAATTGGACATGACATAATAACACAACAACAAAATGGTATAATTTGTTTCTTCCTTTTAGTTTTATTTTTAAATATATAAGTAAATAGTTGTCTCTAGCTTCGATTGTATATGAGTGTTGTATTTAAATATTTATTTATTTACTATGTATATGTTTATATAAGGGTATTCGATATGCTATAAATTCTTCCTATGACTGAATAACAAGTAAAACCGATAACAATGTGGACGATTGGTGTATCTTTTTCTAGTAAACACTGGAAGGCACTGTCAGAATTGCGTTTGAAGCAGAATCCGCTTTTAGGATTTTTGTATAAATTCGTTTTTACGATCGGAAGTTTGCCTATACAGCATCTTCTTGCACCGATGGGGTTGAAGTATTCTGTGTTTCCAAATCAGTTTTCCTCCGAGCTTTCGCCAGGATTGCTTGCAACTCCGATGTTCGAGCGGTTTTATACTAAATAAATTTTACAAAAAAATATAAAAGAAAAAGCAGAATTAAAGATTTAGTTGCTGACAATTTGAAAGTAAAAAACACGGCCAACTCAAACTTACCCCTGAAACATTGCGCTGGATGATTAGCTGCGATGCAAGCCTCTTTCCCTCGTCATGACCACAATAGTCTTCCAAAGTTGTTCGTTTCAGTGCAAACAACTCGTTTCCATTCAAACCTTTCATTTTTTTTATTACCTTCTCGGAAAATCCTTTGGCTCGTAACCATTGCTCTACCTCCTTTGCTGTGGAAGTCTGTTGTATGTAAATTTCCGGTGTTTTCAAAATATCCAGTGTGCGGCGTTTCTCACGGAAATGAGCAAGGACTGTTCGAAGTTCCTCTTGCATTTCGTTTTGGGGATCGTTTGAAGTTGACTGTTGTGATTTCAAAGTAGCTATTGATAGCAAGTGTTTGGAATGAGAATAAAAATTCAAAATTAGGGAAGCCCAAACAGGTTAGAAAGTAAATTTAAAGAGAAACTAGTGCAAAAACTAAATGCCAACTTTGGGTTCAGTGAAATTGTGTACTTGACCGATTAAGGCTTTTTGGCTACACGTGTATAATTGGAACAATGTACCGTAAGACTAGCAAAATAGAATTAGAGTATACTATTATGCTAGCTCCACAGGCTTAGCACACTTGTTTCACACAAAACCTTCAAAAGATATGGCCGATTATTTGTTGGTATTTACAGTATTCACCAAGAATGACTACTTAGGATTAAAAATAAAAAAACATTAACGTTTTTTACGGAACCTAGCCGCTTCTGGTATAAAGGTTTTGTGTCATCTTCACATATTTCAAATGCACGTTTTTCAATTCGGACTAAGAATTTAAAATCTTCCTTCGTACATGTACATGGTATGTAGAATATGAACATATTAAAGGCATAAATATTGTATACTGACGCGTACATACATATATGTATATACCTTTGCGGGTTTACCTTCTTTATTCCTAAAAGGGACACAGTGTCGAATCCCGCAGATGCAAGATCTATCGCTCACTCACCAACCCTCTAAAAATTCATAGCGTCCGAAACCAAGAACCAAATTCTTATCGAGTTGGTAGTTGTGGGATAGCCAACTAGGAGCCGAAAAATTTTCTTTAATTGCTACATGGATTACGCCACGCCTTTGTCACCACAAGCCAAATACCGAACATTGGTGACATCAACATCCGAGTTATAACCGTGACAGACTTTTACTAGTGCTTAGGAATTCTGCAAGTAACCTATGCCTTCAGCACCTCGAGGATTTCTTCGATTGGCATATCATTGGACAGATGGTAGTTTCCAATGTTCGCAACGCATCTGTGCACTCTTGACGATGGATTTCCAAGGATTACTTGCGTGACACGACCAATTTTCTTTCTCAACTTTTCGACTCTTTTGTTGAGTCGAAACATCCAGAACGGTAAAGTCCTTCTGCGCATACCTATGTTATTCGCTCGTTGTTGATTATGCAGACGAATAACGGTCGCAGCTGCAACGTAGACCAGGCTATGAACCTATGTTGCAGTAATCTTACTAGCCAAACGACCAACCACAATTCTGTCAACGGCAGCAATAATGTTCACAGTTGCAAAGTAAACTTTACTTTTGTGATCCCTGGTCTAGCGTCTGGAAGAATATCAGCATATTCTGTAAATGCGACCTGGAATGCGGTCAAACCCTCATTATAAATTGGGTCGACATCCCCAGTCACTAAGCTACTCCTGATTAGTGGGTTCATGGAATGCCTTACAGGTGGAGTATTCGTGTTGCTCCTTTGTTCGGTTCGGTAAGTTGATGACTCCAGACCGAATTCAAGTAAAATTTCGTAGAAAATTTATTGCCTGGTTGGTAGGACAACTCCATTATTTTTCACTATAACCCGGTATTAATTGACGACGTTCTGCTCCGGAACATGACGCAATGTACATTTCGACAATATGCCATGTTTGACTTGGAACCTGTATTTGTTTTCATGCAGAAGATGGGATAGTGGATTCAAAGCGAAATAAAACCGCAGTGGGCTTAGAGACTCACCTTGGAAAATGCCACGCCTGATTGTTATCTCTCCTGATGTTTGTGAGGATACCGATAACTTGGTGCTCTAATTCTTCATTACTGTTCTCAAGCGAAGAACCATACTCGGGTTGATTTTGTACAAGTGTAACACTTGTAGTAACCACGAATGTGATATGGAGTCAGAGGCTGATTTATAATCGATGTTGGCTGTCGAGATATTTCGTTTTTTATGGACCGCCTGTTTTACAACTACCATATCGATTTTTACAGCCTCGGGAGCCTTTTGTGCAAGTTATGTATAAATAGACATCCGGTCCCATTAATTCCCATGATACCAAAATTCTGGTAGATCAGGTGAAACTGCACATGCCGGAAATGCAATCGCAAGCATAATATGCAGGTGTAATGTGCAGACGCTGCCATCAGCATTTTACAATAATAAATACGGCTGGTCATACATAGCAAGAGAAGTCCGATTAATTAGCCTAAGAACGTCACTATGTCCGACGGTGGATTGATATTTTAAAGTAAATAAAGTTTTGTTATTGAATTAGAAATTGGTGTACGTTATTTGAGTGAAATTTCTTTTTTTCTCTTTTTTTATCCGCTCGGCTACCTAACTACAAAACTGGCGTTGTCGGTAAACGCCACAATCGAGTAAATAAATCGCGAAGGAAAACTTATTCGAACATTGTGAATGAAAAAGGTGTCGTTTAAAAGCCGCGAAGGTACAAACGAATCACGAAACTAATAAAAACCAGAAATCGCGACGTGAAATTAATTAATAAACAAGTCGGAATACCGGAAGCTCGCGCTTTGGGTATAAAGGTTTTGTGTTTATCTTATGTAAGAAACTTCAACACACATTTTTCTATCCGTACATAACTACAAATCCAACATAATCCTTCATATTTTTCCAAACTACGAGACATACATACATATTACAACAATAGATATTACGCTCACCCTAAACAAACAAACTGCCTATTTCCGAATACTGTACACATATATGCACGTATATAAATTGTTCGTATCCATATTTCCGATTTACTTCTTATATCTATCTGAATTAGGCACTACCTTGCGGGTAGTTCATTAGCACGCGTATATTATATACCTACATACACATGTCTGGTTGACAAATAACTAAAAAACTAAAACAAAATAATTCTCTGCGACCCAATTCATAAGAACTCATTTCGTTGTGGTATTGACGAATTGATATGTGATGATGACATCATGCAGGTTGTAGAATGCACGAAATTCACAAAAAATGGTAACATTTTACCCCCTATAACTTTGTTAATAATAGTTGAATTTTCTTCAAACTTGACCAAATTGTGCATTATGTTCTTCATTATACGCATGCCACTGGGATGAACATAAGGGGGGTTTCCGGGTAAATTTCTAAAATGTGGAAATATACTATTATTAACTTTATATGTGCACATATCGGAACCGGACATATTTTGAGGCCTAGATTTCGTAGTGATGCACCACTGTGATTTTTTTCAGATTTTTCGGTTGGATAGGTTCCGAGAACGAGACCTGTTACACTTTATGGGGGTCATATTTTGAGCCCTCACTCCCCTATGTTTCACCGAATATCAGATATTGAACCAGTTTCAGAAAGAATTAATTGAGACCTTTGATTTGACACCCCACATGGTTACATTCTGTGAAAAAAAAATTTGCCTCCTCCATTCACATGTATGCGGAGCCCCCCTTAAACTTAACACAAAATGGCGCCACTTACTGCATGTAAAGGCAACACCAGATTACATACTCTCACCAATTTTCATGACAATCGGTCTAGCCGTTTCCGAATAAATCGGGTGTGACAAACAGACAGACGGACAGACCTGTGAGGAACGGCCAGATCTCCCATCAGGCGCGATCCCAGCTGGCGGATTGGGGCATACCTATTGATGTGTAAATATGTGTTCATGCACTTTTCTTTTCTGACTGTGCATGGGCTAGTGTTTGCTCATCTCTGGTGCGGGGACCAAAAAGGCTATAGGAAGGACACCCAGAAAATAAAACCAACAGGACGAATTGAGAAGGAGTAAAGTTACGGTGCAGGGGCCCGGAAGCCCAGTACCGGCGGCTTTTGGGAGTGAGCAAGCGGGCTCCCGGCCGTCGATATCCTTCGACCGCAGTGCCTCGGTGGTGGACAACTTGGCCACCGTTGCATCTAATACTACAAGTGTTTTAGATTTGGAGAAGGAGGTGTTCAAACGAAGCACAACTCTTCCAAGAACGCCAATTGTAAAGGCAAAGAATGATGGGCTAAAAGTTGATAGCTGGCCAAAAAAGATCAATAGATCCATTCAGGAGAAACTCATCAATTTTACGATCTCCTCCAATATCAAAGCCGGCAAAAGAGAAAGCTCATGGGAGCTCAACAACTGGAAAAGGTGAAGGAGTCAGTAAAAGGAGTAATCTGGCCAGGACTCACGGACAACAGAGCCCTGACCCAGAACAACAACTTTTACGCAGCTTGGGACTAAAATAGTTGAGCTGTCCGAATTGATCAAGGACAAGCACAACGTGCACCAAGCCATTAAGAACATGGTGGGAGCCATCAGGGTGCTTTACAATAGGTCACAGGAAGAAATAAGAAAGCCTAAGGAAAAGCCGGACATCCCAGCCTCAACAGTGTCACACGCGACCCAAGTGACACCCAAGCACAAAGTCGCCGACCTTCGCTCAAGTAAAAGAGTGTGAGACAAGGAGGGGAAAGCTTTGGGGAATCAACAGGCCCCAAAAAGGAAAAAAAGGGTCTTGACCAGTCCAACAAACGGAACTAAAAGTTCAGAAGGGCCCAAAGTACCAAAAGTAGTAAAGTCGGCTAGTGAACCGAAACTGAAAGAAAATAAGAACGATGGTTGGACTAAGGTCGTGGATAAAGAAAGAAATAAGAAACCAAAGGTGCGAATTCGCCCGGAGGCAATTGTAATCTCCAGCAAAGGACATCTTACATATGCGGAGATACTGAAGAAGGTGAAATCTGACCCCGACCTAAAAGACCTAGGCGGAAGTGTCAGTAAAATCCGGAGGACCCAGAAGGGGGATCTCATGTTTGAGTTGAAAAAATCCAGCGTGGGAAAAACCGACGGCTTTCGTAACCAAGTTATAAACTCACTTGGGGAGAATGTCGCGGTTCGTTCCCAAAAACATGAGGTCTATATACAGTGTAAGAATCACGATGAGGTAACCACCAGAGAAGAGATTTGCACTGCCTTGAAGAAACAATTCAAATTGGAGGAATTCAGGGAAGAATCCATCGTAAGCCTAAGAAAAGCTTATGGAGGTACTCAAACGGCCAAAATGCGACTGCCAGTGGAGTCAGCGCAGAAGTTGTTGGCCGTGGGGAAGATTCGAATTGGATGGACTGTTTGCCGACTAAGGGAATAGATCTCTAATGTTGCCTAATGTTTGGGCACTTCGCGAAGGCATGCACTAGCGGCATCGATGTCGAAGATGTGGGGAAAAAGGACATATTGCCAAAGAGTGCAATAGAGACCCCAAATGCATTTTGTGCGAAGAAAAGGAGGGAAGGGATAACCGGCATATTGCCGGAAGTGGTAAACGCCCAGAATTTAGGAAGGCGTTAAATGCAGTGAAAAAATGAGGTTAATACAAATAAACCTTAATCATTGCACGGTTGCACAAGATTTGCTTGCGCAGATCACTTACGAATCCGCGATGGAGACTACTATTATTAGTGAACCGTACAGAAATCTTTACGATGGTGTATGGGTCACAGATTCGACTAAAGGAGCGGCGATATGGGCGTGTGGTCGTCAAGCCATACAATATTGCATGGGTCAGGCGGCTACAGGCTTTGTGTGGGCAAAACTAAGCGGTATCTCTAGCTGTTACCCCCACCGAGCCTCACACTGCCTGAGTTTGAAGACCTGCTAAACGATCTTGTTCACGACGCAAGGGAACGAAGTCCAAAGGTAATAGCCGGTGACTTTAATGCGTGGGCTATCGAGTGGGGCAGCAAAAAGACTAACGCAAGGGGACGGTGCTTATTAGAAGCATTCACCCAGCTGGATGTAGTTCTGGCCAACGAAGGCGATATAAACATCATCATCATCATCAACGGCGCGACAACCGGTATCCGGTCTAGGCCTGCCTTAATAAGGAACTCCAGACATCCCGGTTTTGCGCCGAGGTCCACCAATTCGATATCCCTAACAGCTGTCTAGCGTCCTGACCTACGCCATCGCTCCATCTTAGGCAGGGTCTGAATCGTCTTCTTTTTCTACCATAGATATTGCCCTTATAGACTTTCCGGGTAGAATCATCCTCATCCATACGGATTAAGTGACCCGCCCACCGTAACCTATTGAGTCGGATTTTATCCACAACCGGACGGTCATGATATCGCTCATAGATTTCGTCATTGTGTAGGCTACGGAATCGTCCATCCTCACGTAAGGGTCCAAAAATTCTTCGGAGGATTCTACTCTCGAACGCGCCCAATAGTTCGCAATTTTTCTTGCTAAGAACCCAAGTTTTCGAGGAATACATGAGGACTGGCAAGATCATAGTTTTGTACAGTAAGAGCTTTGACCCTATGGTGAGACGTTTCGAGCGGAACAGTCTTTGTAAGCTGAAATAGGCTCTGTTCGCTGACAACAACCGTGCGCGGATTTCATCATCGTAGCTGTTATCGGTTGTGATTTTCGACCCTAGATAGGAGAAATTGTCAGCGGTCTCAAAGTTGTTTTCTCCTATCCTTATTCTTCTTCGTGTTTGACCAGTGCGGTTTGATGTTGTTGGTTCATTCGTCTTCGGTGCTGACGTTGCCACCATATATTTTGTCTTGCCTTCATTGATGTGCAGCCGAAGATTTCGCGCCGCCTGCTCGATCTGGATGAAGGCAGTTTGTACGTCTCGGGTGGTTCTTCCCATGATGTCGATATCGTCTGCATAGGCCAGTAGTTGGGTGGACTTGAAGAGGATCGTACCTCTTGCATTTACCTCAGCATCACCATATTTAACCAATTCGGCTGTAATTCCATCGGCTCCTGGCGACTTATGATTTTTTAGCCGATGACTTGCACGGACTGTTTCTCCTAAACTTGGTGGTGGCAGTATTTGTCCGTCGTCTTCAGTTGGCGGGACCTCCAACTCGCCGATGTTCTGGTTGTTCAGTAGCTCATCAAAGTACTCAACCCATCGCTCTAATATGCCCATTCTGTCGGAAATCAGATTTCCCTCTTTGTCTCGACAGGATGAGCATCGAGGTGTATAAGGCTTCATCCTGCTGATTTGTTGGTAAAACTTCCGCCCCTGGTGCGGTTGCTCCCTGTGCTTTTCGAGTTCACAGACTTGTTGGTTCTCCCAGGATTCCTTTTTCCGTCTATGAACTCGCTTCTCCACTCGACCGAGTTCATGATAAGTCTCTGCGCGTGCCTGCATTCTTTGAGAATGCAACATTACTCGGTATGCGGCATTTTTCCGTTCCGTTGCTAGTTTACATTCATCGCCAAACTGGCCGTTCCGACTCCTTTTGCGGCTGGGGCCAAGTATGTTTGTGGCCCTATCCATGATAACGTTTTTCAGGTGATTGTGAAGATCATTTGTTGATGCTTCATCTCCAGGTCCTCTGTAGACTGCAGTTATTGCGGCATCCATTTCCCTCTTATAGGTGTCGCGGAGGGCTGTGTTGTGGATGGCTTCGGTATTCACCTGATTGTCAGAGAGGATTATAGGTCTATATTGGCCCCCCTATATGTTCTGACATTCATCAAGGCTGAGAGGTGGCGGCGTTCGATCAACTCGTGGTCAATTTGGTTGAAAGTGGTCCCGTCTGCGGACGCCCACATATGTTTGTGGGCCGCTTTCCGCGCACACCAGGTACTTCTAACAACCATTTCGTGTGACCCTGCTAATTGAATAATCCGCAGTCCGTTATCATTTGTTTTTTCGTGTAAGCTATGGGAGCCAGCGTATCGCCTGAATACGGGCTCCTTCCCTACCTGGCTGTTAAAATCCCCAAGTATGATTTTAATATTATATCTGGGACAGGCTTCGAGGGTTCGTTCTACTGCCTCGTAGAAGATATCCTTCTCCGACTCTGCAGTCTCCTCTGTAGGGGCGTGAACGTTAATGAGGCTTATATTTCTAAACTTGCCTCGCAAGCGCAGAGTGCATAGCCGTTCGCTTATGTTTTCAAAGTCGATAACAGCAGGTTTCATTTTTTGGCTGACTAAGAAACCTACTCCGAGCACATGGTTTACTGGATGACCGCTATAATATATGGGTAGCGGCTCTTCTCCAGGAAGCCGGTCCCTGTCCATCGCATCTCTTGTAACGCTGTTATATCAGCCCTATATTGGGACAGCTTCATCTCTGTACAGGGAGCGCACGTTCCATGAGAAAATGCGCAAATCGTTAATCCGTTGTCGTTGCCGGGTCCGTCGTTTTAAAGTCCATTCTGTCCGAGGCTCCTTTCGTGGCTCCGTAACATCGGTTTTCCGTGTAGGGTTGTCAGCCCTACCCAACCCCCAACCTGGAGGACCAGTTGGTACAGTTTGTCCCGTTTTTAGGCACGGGAGGCTCGCTTTCATCCTTCTCCGTCTGCAGCTTTTCGTTACGAAAGAGCTTCCAGCAGTCACCACGTGAAGGTGGAGATAGGGTTTGGTAGTAGAGCTGTTGGTGTTGGTTCAGCAGGCATTTCCCAGGTTTTATGCTCCATCGTGGATACCAATGCACGTTTCGCCCTGGAACCTATACTACCCTTTGGCGATATAAACACTTGTCGGAAAAGGGGAACTGGTTCAATTGTAGATCTAACTTTTGTCAGCCCTGCGTTAGCACGTGACTTGTCCTGGCAAGTTAGCGAGGACTTAACGTACAGCGACCACCATACTATCACTTTTGAACTAAGGATGGAACCACAAGGCAGGAAACCCGCACGCAGGAATCCGAAATCCAGAAGAACACCAGGATGGTCTGCCAAAGCGATAGATGAGTAGACATTCATGGAGATGTGGTTAGACTTGCCTAGCAAAGCAGGCGCCTTCATGGATAGAGCTCTCCATGTAACACAGAGTATCTTTAAAGGATGCGACGCGTCGATGCCTCGGAGATGCTCATTCCCCACTAGAAGACCCAATTATTGGTGGAATAGCGACCTCGAAGACTCGCAAGAACCTCAAACTCGCCATCCAGTGGAGTAAGAGGGAATGTTTTAAGGAGCTCCGTTCGGAAGCGGACATAAATCCGTGGGATAGCGCCTATAAAATCGTGACAGGACGATTCAGAGGCCGATCGTCTCCGTAGATCACGTGCCCTATACTCTTGTTGAAAATAATCCAGGGGTTATCTCCCCAGCAAGAGGGGGGTACTGACACCTTCCAGCGCCCCCAGTCACTAGGGACGAGCTAATGGAGATCTGCACTCGAATAGGCGACAGTAAAGCCCGGGTCTTGACGGCATACCCAATAAGGCCCTCAAACTTGCCGTCAAATGTAGACCGGATATGTTCGCGGAGCTGTTCGAAACGTGCATGTCGGAGGGTATCTTTCCTGCACCATGGAAGGAGCAGAAGCTGGTGCTGTTGCCTAAGGCTGGCAAACCGCCAGGGGAACCGTCCTCCCATAGACCCATATGTCTTCTAGACATCATCATCATCAACGGCGCAACAACCGGTATCCGGTCTAGGCCTGCCTTAATAAGGAACTCCAGACATCCTGGTTTTGCGCCGAGGTCCACCAATTCGATATCCCTAAAAGCAGTCTGGCGTCCTGACCCACGCCATCGCTCCATCTTAGGCAGGGTCTGCCTCGTCTTCTTTTCCTACCATAGATATTGCCCTTATACACTTTCCGGGTGGGATCATCTTCATCCATACGGATTAAGTGACCCGCCCACCGTAACCTATTGAGCCGGATTTTATCCACAACCGGACGGTCATGGTATCGCTCATAGATTTCGTCATTGTGTAGGCTACGGAATCGTCCATCCTCATGTAGGGGGCCAAAAATTCTTCGGAGGATTCTTCTCTCGAACGCGGCCAAGAGTTCGCAATTTTTCTTGCTAAGAACCCAAGTTTCCGAGGAATACATGAGGACTGGCAAGATCATAGTCTTGTACAGTAAGAGCTTTGACCCTATGGTGAGACGTTTCGAGCGGAACAGTCTTTGTAAGCTGAAGTAGGCTCTGTTGGCTGACAACAACCGTGCGCGGATTTCATCATCGTAGTTGTTATCGGTTGTGATTTTCGACCCTAGATAGGAGAAATTGTCAACGGTCTCAAAGTTGTATTCCCCTATCCTTATTCTTGTTCGTGCTTGTGTTTGACCAGTGCGATTTGATGTTGTTGGTTGATTCGTCTTCGGTGCTGACGTTGCCACCATGTATTTTGTCTTGCCTTCATTGATGTGCAGCCCAAGATCTCGCGCCGCCTGCTCGATCTGGATGAAGGCAGTTTGAACGTCTCGGGTGGTTCTTCCCATGATGTCGATATCGTCAGCATAGGCCAGTAGTTGGGTGGACTTGAAGAGGATCGTACCTCTTGCATTCACCTCAGCATCACGGATCACCTTCTCGAGGGCCAGGTTAAAGAGGACGCATGATAGCGCATCCCCTTGTCGTAGACCGTTGTTGATGTCAAATGGTCTTGAGAGTGATCCTGCTGCTTTTATCTGGCCTCGCACATTGGTCAGGGTCAGCCTAGTCAGTCTTATTAATTTCGTCGGGATACCGAATTCCCTCATGGCCGTGTACAGTTTTACCCTGGCTATGCTATCATAGGCGGCTTTAAAGTCGATGAACAGATGGTGCAACTGTTGTCCATATTCCAACAGTTTTTCCATCGCCTGCCGCAGAGAGAAAATCTGATCTGTTGCTGATTTGCCTGGAGTGAAGCCTCTTTGGTATGGGCCAATGATGTTCTGGGCGTATGGGGCTATCCGGCCTAGCAAGATAGTGGAGAATATCTTATATATGGTACTCAGCAACGTGATACCTCTATAATTGCTGCACTGTGTTATATCTCCCTTTTTATGTATGAGACAGATTATGCCTCGCTGCCAATCGTCAGGCATTGATTCGCTGTCCCATACCTTGAGCACAAGTTGATGAACCACTTGGTGTAACTGGTCGCCTCCATATTTAACCAATTCGGCTGTAATTCCATCGGCCCCTGGCGACTTATGATTTTTTAGCCGATGAATTGCACGGACTGTTTCTCCTAAACTTGGTGGTGGCAGTATTTGTCCGTCGTCTTCAGTTGGCGGGACCTCCAACTCGCCGATGTTCTGGTTGTTCAGTAGCTCATCAAAGTACTCAACCCATCGCTCTAATATGCCCATTCTGTCGGAAATCAGATTTCCCTCTTTGTCTCGGCAGGATGAGCATCGAGGTGTATAAGGCTTCATCCTGCTGACTTGTTGGTAAAACTTCCGCGCCTGGTGCGGTTGTTCCCTGTACTTTTCTAGTTCACAGACTTGTTGGTTCTCCCAGGCTTCCTTTTTCCGTCTGTGAAGTCGCTTCTCCGCTCGACGGAGTTCGTGATAAGTCTCCGCGCGTGCCCGCGTTCTTTGAGAATGCAACATTACTCGGTATGCGGCATTCTTCCGTTCCGTTGCTAGCTTACATTCATCGTCAAACCAGCCGTTCCGACTCCTTTTGCGGCTGGGGCCAAGTATATTTGTGGCCGTATCCATGATAACGTTCTTCAGGTGGTTGTGAAGATCATTAGTTGATGCTTCATCTCCAGGTCCTCTATTGACTGCGGTTATTGCGGCATCCATTTCCCTCTTATAGGTGTCGCGGAGGGTTGTGTTGTGGATGGCTTCAGTGTTCACTCTCACCTGATTGTCAGAGGGGCTTCTAGGTGGTATTGTTATTCGAGCTCGGAGCACCATGCCAACGAGATAGTGATCCGAGTCTATATTGGCCCCCCTATATGTTCTGACATTCATCAAGGCTGAGAGGTGGCGGCGTTCGATCAACACGTGGTCAATTTGGTTGAAAGTGGTCCCGTCTGGAGAGGCCCACGTATGTTTGTGGACCGCTTTCCGCGCAAACCAGGTACTTCCAACAACCATTTCGTGTGACCCTGCTAATTGAATAGTCCGCAGTCCGTTATCATTTGTTTTTTCGTGTAAGCTATGGTAGCCAACGTATCGCCTGAATACGGGCTCCTTCCCTACTTGGCTGTTAAAATCCCCAAGTATGATTTTGATATCATATCTGGGACAGGCTTCGAGGGTTCTTTCTACTGCCTCGTAGAAGGTATCCTTCTCCGACTCTGCAGTCTCCTCTGTAGGGGCGTGAACGTTTATGAGGCTTATATTTCTAAACTTGCCTCGCAAGCGCAGAGTGCATAGCCGTTCGCTTATACTTTCAAAGCCGATAACAGCAGGTTTCATTTTTTGGCTGACTAAGAAACCTACTCCGAGCACATGGTTTACTGGATGGCCGCTATAATATATGGTGTAGTGGCTCTTCTCCAGGAAACCGGTCCCTGTCCATCGCATCTCTTGCAACGCTGTTACATTAGCCCTATATTGGGACAGGGTATCGGCTAGCTGCTTATCAGCTTCATCTCTGTACAGGGAGCGCACGTTCCATGAGAAAATGCGCAAATCGTTGTTCCTTTGTCGTTGCCGGGTCCGTCGTTTTAATATCCATCCTATCCGAGGCTCCTGTTGTGGCTTCGTAACGGTTGTTTTCCGTGTAGGGTTGTCAGCCCTACCCAACCCCCAACCTGGAGGACCAGTTGGTACAATTTGTCCCGTTTTTAGGCGCGGGAGACTCGCCTTCATCCTTCTCCGTCTGCAGCTTTTCGTCAAGAAAGAGCTCCCAGCGGTCACCACGTGGAGGTGGAGATAGGGTTTGGTAGTAGAGCTGTTGGTGTTGGTTCAGCAGGCATTTCCCAGGTTTTATGCTCCATCGTGGGTACCAATCCACGTTTCGCCCCGGGACCTATACTACCCTTTGACCAGTGTCTTCTAGACACTATGGGAAAAATGTTGGCGCGGGTCATTTATAATAGATTATTTGCAGTCGTCGAGAGTCAAGGGGGCCTTTCAGATAGGCAGTATGGGTTCCGTTAAACCAGATCAACCATTGATGCCATCAAAATGGCTACTGGCTTGGCCGAAAATGCAATTCACGGAAGGGGTTGTACCAGCAAATATTGCGTGGTGGTGACCCTGGATATGAGGAATTCATTTAACACGGCCAATTGGAACCTTATACGAAAGTCTCTGGCGACGATTGGTGTTCCCACATACCCCGCCGCTATTATCGACAGCTACTTGAAAGAGCGAACACTCTGGTATGATATGGATGATGGACCTAAAGAGTACGTTGTCTCCGCGGGTGTCCCACAGGGCTCTGTACTAGGACCACTACTGTGGAACATCATGTATAATGATGTACTCAACCTTCCGGTTCCGGAGGAGGCCACGGTGGTGGGTTACGCCGATGATATAGCACTGGTTGTGGTCGCAAAGCATTTCGAGTATGCTGAGTTGTACTCAAGCGAAGCAATCAGTGCTGTTAAGGCTTGGTTAGAGAGTGCTGGACTGGCACTCGCGGAGGAAAAGACGGAAGCGGTCCTCATCATCACGAATATTGCCCTGGCAAGGATGATGCCGAACGTAGGAGGCCCGCGGTATAATTGCAGGCTGCTCATAGCATGCAGTCCCAGGTTGGGGAAAAGCACTGCAGGTTTTAGGCAATACACATAAACGGAGTACGGTTTACAGAAGAACATCCCTAAGGGTGTGTTCTACCTTCAGGACCGTCTCAGACGATGCAGCATTCGTCATCTCGGCAATGATGCCGATGGACATTCTGGCAACCGGAATTATGAACATTTATAACACCAGGTCCATCTCTCCCTTATCTCAGGTGAAAAAAGCCGAAAGGAAGAGATCCATAAGCAGATGGCAACAGCGATGGGACCAGTCAAAAAAGGGTCGTTGGACTTACAGGTTGATCCCTTCCATCGGTGAGTGGCTGGAGAGAAAGCATGGGGAGATCAATTATAATCTCACCCAGTTTCTCACCGGCCATGGAGGGTACCGTCAATACGTGTACAGGTTTAAATTGGACACCTCGTCTAATTGTTCAAACTGCGGGGTTCCAGAAGAACCAGCGCACGTTTTCAGGTTCGTGGAAGAAAGGAAGAGCCTAGTGGAAACTCTAGGTGAAGTGCTATCACCGGAAAATTTTGTCCGGAGAATGGTAGCCTGTCAGGAAGACTGGGATGCGATCAATTCCATGATCGCTGTAATCCAGGGGGTAGAACCGGGGTTGTTTTAATGGGTAAAAATCCCACACTCTGGGATGCCCAGGCCGGAGTCTTTTGAAGATTTCCACCTTCTCAAAAAAAAAAAGACAGACAGACATTGAAACGATTTTAATAAGGTTTTGTTTTGCAAACAAAACCCTTTAAAAACATACTATATGTGTGTAATACTGTTAAAATCCAACATCTTCTCACATTTAATACATTGTACTCCTGCCCTCATTTTTAATTGCAGCTCTCATGCGATTAGGTGTATTGCGAATACAATTTCTAATAATTGTTTCTAAATCAATGTCATTATACCGTATTTTAAGACCATCTTTGAAATTTGTAAACCTAACAATTCTTTATCGGGTTTAAGTCCGGAGAATTGCCGGGCCAAAGCAGTAGATCCGCATCCAGTGACTTTAGATAATTCATGCTACCTAGGATAATTGATGCACAGGAACTGCAGAATATTAACTCCGCCATGCTATTAACATAGTATGCTGGTCCCAGGCCCAGGTAAAGGAGGAGGGTTTGAGGCAACGTGCTCTGTACTATCCTCAGTAAAACAAAAATAAAATGCTGAGATCAGGGAAAGAGATAAATAGAGTATAGTTGGAGTTATCCTACTATGCTAAATCCTACCTGATCTCTCTCTCCGCGACAGGTCGACCAAGAAAATGCATAGAATGTCGTTACAAACATGATGATCGGATTAAGTCACAGGCCTCGGAGAAATGCTAGGGCGTCCACCTCAGTCGACGCAGCAGGACGGGCCCCGGTCCTGTCGAGAAATGGGCAAGGTTTCTTGATGCATGGACGGCGTCAGGACGTAAGCAAGTTAGTCCGCACACAACGAACAAAACAAATACGTGTCTGCACGCTAAATGTTGGTACCCTAACTGGAAAGACCGAGGAACTCGCAAGAGCCCTTCGGAAAAGATGCATTGACATCTGCGGTCTGCAAGAAACCCGATGGTTTGGTTCCAAAAGCTGCGACATTGAACGCGGTAAAAATGGCTACAAACTTCTCTATTTTGGTAACCCACACACTCAATATGGTGTTGGCATTGCCATCTCAGAGGGTTTCCGTGATGCCATTAAAGAAGTCGAATGATTTGATGATCGGCTGATGAAGCTCACCATTATATCAGCTGATCGCACTACTCACTTCTTCACCGCGTATGCACCACAGACAGGCCGACCTGATGCCGAGAAAGATGCCTTCTGGCAACTTCTCGATGAAAACACTTGTCACGTGCCTGCTGACGATTACATAATCATTGCCGGCGACCTTAATGGTCATGTGGGTGAAAAGGCAGACGATAACAAGTGCCATGGGGGAAAGGGGTTCGGAGCGCGCAATGAAGGTGGCGAGCGTATAATCGATTTTGCGGACACCCATGACCTTGTACTTATGAATACATGGTTCATCAAACGATTGTCTCATCTTCCCACATTTTATAGTGGGAACAATAAAACGCAAATCGATTATATTCTCATAAGACGCCAACATTTTACCACTGTCACTGATTGCAAAGTCGTTCCCTATGAGACCATCGCACCTCAACATCGGCCGTTGATTGCCGTCCTGCGAATTAAGCCACCGATAAAACAGCGTGAGGAACGCACTGGCCCGCCGCGAATTAAATGGTGGCGATTTGGTGAGAAGAAGGATAAAACGCCTGCTAATTGGCAAATTTATAAGAATGCCAACCGGGAAACAAAGAAAGCGGTCGCTGTCACCCGAACGAACCATTTCAAAAATCTTTACGATAAACTGGACACTCGGGATGGCGAGAGAGATCTGTATCGACTTGCTAAAAGCCGTGATGAACGCACACAGGATATCGAACACTTCTGTTGTGTTAATAACAAGAACGGTACTTTGCTTACCAACCGTCGAGCCGCAACGGATAGATGGCGAGAATACTTCGAGCAGATTTCAACTGAAGAATTTGCTCATCCTCCACAATCATTGCCGACATTTGAAACAGTTCCACCAGTCAGCGCAACTGAAGTCGAGGAGGCAATAAAACAAATGAAATCGGGGAAAGCAACAGGACCTGACGACATCGCATCTGAGCTCTGGAAAGCGAAGAGCTGGGACCCAACACTGTGGCTCAGTGAATTCTTTAACCGGGTTATTCAGGAAGGAAGAACACCATCTGACTGGCAAGAAAGTACCACTGTTCCAATATGGAAAAAGAAAGACAGCCCAGCAGAATGTTCAAATTACCGTCCGATCCGGTTACTTTCCTATACCATGAAGATTTTTGAACGCATTCTTGACAACCGTATTCACGAAATCGTTGAAATAACCGTGAATCAAGCCGGATTTGTCAAGAACTGCGGAACTACTGACGCAATACACGCTGCGCGGTTACTCATGGAGAAACACCGTGAGAAGCATCGCCCTCTTTCCATTGCCTTTCTGGATCTAGAGAAAGCGTTTGACCGTGTACCACACGAACTCATCTGGTATGCTTTACGACAACACTTCGTGCCAGAAGAACTCGTGTGCTGGGTTCAATTGCTCTACCACGAGCCGAAAAGTAAAGTTCGAAGTATGGCGGGTGTATCAAAACCGCTTCGTGTCCTTGTTGGTGTTCATCAAGGAAGCGCCCTCTCACCACTCCTCTTTGTCCTTGTTATGGACACCGTCACACGGGATATCCAACGTCCAGCGCCCTACACACTGCTTTATGCAGATGATGTTTTCCTAGCATCTGATAGCAAAAATGATCTCGAGCATAAAACAACCCCATAAAACAGGCACAATCACTGTCAGCGGCAGTGATCTGCCCAGAACTGAGCGATTTAAATACCTCGGGTCAACGCTATCAGCCAATGGAGAGCTGCGTTATGAAATTGCCACACGCATTAACGCAACCTGGATGAAGTGGCGTTCCACATCTGGTATCCTTTGTGATCGACGTATCAACGAACGTCTCAAATCTAAAATTTACCGCAATGTCGTCCGTCCAGTCGCTCTCTATGGTTCTGAGTGTTGGCCGACCATAAAAGACAATGAACGGCATCTTGCGGTAATGGAGACGAAGATGCTACGTTGGACTAGTGGCGTCACACGTTTAGATCACATCCGAAATGAGGATATCCGCGATCGTTATGGGGTTGCACCGATCATGGAAAAGTTGCGAGAGAGGCGTCTTCGATGGTATGGTCACGCAATTCGTGCAAACGAGAATTCACTTGCAAAGATTGGCTGAAGGCTGAAGAAAAAGAAGAGGAACTGCAGAATATTGATATATGACACAAAAACCCATTGTATTACGTTGACGTACTACCAAGGTCGCGATGTATCTTCAATAAATTGTAGGCCCCTCTTCAGGAATGTCTGTAGTTGCATCATCATTACTGCTGGTGGATATTTAATCTTTTTAACCATACAGCCATCAGACAAGTGTTCATAATTTGCCACCGCGGTCAATGCCTCTAGGTGACATTCATGAGTAAAAATCACTTAAAGAAATGAAAAATAGAAAAACTTCTTTTACCCAATTTGTCTTTCTCAAATAAGCGGCCCATAAAAATCATTATTGCCGCATCGATTCTGTTAACTTTGGCTTTTTAGCTGGTCTCCTGCATTTCAACCCCTTGCGTAACGTGATGGTATATCTCAACGCAAGTTTATCTTGAGTCATCCAAAGTACTCTGGCAGGTTGCATTTCGAGCCTCCTGAAACTTTGCCAAAATTAATCGGTCTTCCTTTTCACTAGCCTTCCGCTTTCTCTTGCAGTTTTTTCGACTACTCTGAAAAATTTCTGCTTTTTCGTGTGCAGTACTGAATCTTCTCGCTCCTTTTAGCCACTGATAACTCGAAATGCGGTCATTTCAGGTAATCACTACACGCTACGCTTCCCTCATTCAAAAAGGGCACAACTCACATCTACCTCCTTTTTCACCCATTTCCTGTTAATTTGCCATTATTAAAAAACTGAAGTGCATATCCAAACTAAAATCCATGTTTTCACTCATTGTACCGTTAACCACACTACAAATCTGGCAAATAACTATTCTAAGCTTAAATTCCTGATTTTTCTCAGAGAACGAAAAGCACAACAAATTGAAAAATCGACCAGCTTAAAATACAACTTTCGACAGAATGAATCGACTGGCAATTAAATAACGGTGCTAATTCTATTTTAACATCTCACTATAGGTAGTGGGAAAACAAATGAAGGTGACAATATATTCTGATTTTTCCTCACAATTAAAAACCCAGGGATATAGTAAATTTTCTCAAAAAAATTCATCGTTTATAATTCAAAGGGGAGATACTGTACATAGACTTACAACGAATCGACAATACCTGCAACATAGCGTAGCCTTTCTGTTTTGTGAAAATTTAATTTTTGTCCAATTTAGCCCTTCTACATTAAGTTGGGTTTTTTTGGGTGAATCAACGCCAAAGAGCTCCCAGCAGAAGGAATGTGGAATGTATTTTTCGATTAATTCAGGCGATCGTACCGCGACTCATAAAAATAGTTACTGTTATGAAGGAAAAGGCATAATCTTCGTCAAATCGTATTGGTAAGAGAGAGATCGGAGAGCTTTTGCTATTCTGGTACTACTGCCGTGCTCTTCCATAAGCAAAAACTTGCCGATCTCACCAATCCACTGGCAAGTCCGGGCGGTATGTCAAACACAGCTGATCGAATTTTCGTTACATCTCGCTCATGCTCAAGAGCAAAACAATTTAAAATCGTACGTACTAGCACTGATTTCCCCCCTTGAGGGGCAAGGGGGAGTGTGGTAGCTGTCTAGTATCTAACTGTGAGCACGGTAACGAAACCGCTAATCGTGGGGCGGTTCGTAATCTAGGAGCCACGATAACCAGTAGCATTACTCCGCCTGATGCAGCTGTTTCGCCATAAATCGTCTGGAACGTCAGCGGGACACACTAAGCCAAGGCATTACTAGGTTAATTCAAATCAGCACTTACAATGCCAGCAGACGGATGAGAAATAAAGTGCAGCGTGTATACCAGAGCTATACCATCATTTCAATGCCGAGCATTCATCGCAAATTCATAGATTGTATGGAGCCAATGCGATGAATTGCATTCCAGTGCAAGTGTTTTTTATATTTGCCTCCAGGGCAGCGGAATTGGTTGCTGATGGATCGTGTGGTGTATTAGTCCGATAAAAATGAACAATAAATGCTTGAGTTTTCAATTTGATTTGCATTTGTGTGTAGTGCATCGATAGTAAAGCTTTTTGCACATGATGAATTTGCAATTGGTTGTGATTTAAAATAAAAAGTTTCGAATTGTTTTATTGAATCAAGGTAAAGATTCATTTTTGTGCGATTGGTGATCCGCTGAGGTAATCTTTTGGATCGCGGTCATTTGCCATCAAGAGAAAAATTGTTGATAAGATATTGAAAAAAAGACTTACGTTCGCCTTATTAAAATCGGTTCAATGTCTGTCTGTCTGTCTGTCACACGCACTTTTTCGGAAACGGCTATACCGATCCAGACGAAATTTGGTGAGAAGGTGGGAACTGTGAACGCCCAGATATGCAGTGAGTGATATCCTTCTACGTTGAGATTTGGAAGAGGTCCCCATACATGCAGAAGGGGCATACAACATTTACAGTTTATCCCAGAGTTATAAAAGTTGGTGGTAGTATAGAATATAATATGAAACATTATTCCCGAGTTTGATCACAATCATACTATTACTAACAAAGGTACAGTAGTTCAAAGTTGAGTTTACCGTGTAAATTTACTGCAACTAAATATCAATATCCCATTAAAGTGAGTAGTCTGACATGCTAAATGCATATACATAACGGGCTACGTACAAATAGTTCTGCACTCAAATATACTCACAGAAGAAGCAAACAAAACCTTTCATACCTGAAGCGCTGAGCTTCCGATTTCCCAACTTGTTTGTAAGTTGTAACATATAATGTTGCGAATTGGCTCAACGACTGCGATGTTAAGAATAAATTCCTTTGTTGGTCGCGTGTGCTATTTTCTACCGATGCGATAAAATCCTCGAATGTCGAATATTTTTCCAGTCAAGGCTTTCCCAGCCACTGTTATGGATGTCGGGCTATCTTTTAACCATTTCCTTTCAGAAATTGTTGATACGCTTAATGAAGAAACTAGCTTCCTAATTCTTCACGGTATGAAAACTACAAGTCGAAATTTCCCGACGATTTGCTTTGCAATCTCTCGGAAACAGACCTCACTGTGCTTTTTTTTCGATGAGGACTAAAAAAGCAAAATAGTTCCAGCAATATCCAGCATATTTTTTATGCGAAAATTTTTACAACAACATTATCGACAGCTTTCAAAGATAGAAGAATTGAACTAAAATAAAAATCAAATTTTTTTTGAATACTTTGTCTTTCTCTAAAGACATGTTAATTATTCAAAATTTGTGTATATCTTAAATAACGAATTTTTTGTTAGTTATTAAAGAATTATTAATTGAAGTACTACCCTTTTATGTAACTATTTTGATGACTTGTATAGTATATATTTTCTCATGCATGTTATTGCATGCTATGTTGTTAGCATTTAAATCATTTTAATAAATACCAGTTACCATACAAAAACTATTTTGTTTATTTATTTATTAACGAATTTATTTAGATATATACATATAAATATTTATTTATATATATTTTTTATGGTTTCGGTATGCAAAATGGGGGCCAAAACGTTTTGAAATCAGTGTTCATACTTCAACGTCCTCAGTCATGCCCTGGGTGCACAAAGCAGCTAACGAGAGAGATTCTGACTCCTCAAAATGATTTTGAAAGCTCAGCTCTTCAAATTAAAGAAAAGTTACATCCCTTCATTCTCAACCCATGCCACGCCACTATTCCAGGCGTGATCAGAATGAAACGTACGCGAGGAGCCAGCTTAGTTTTTTCAGATCAATAAACGAATTCCAACAGCGCGTCCAGACAGTATAGTTTTCGGTGACGAAAACGAAAGGATATTGGGGTAGACTTTGGGGGTTACCTCCCTCTACAAATTCATAGCGTCCATAATTAGTGGAAGGGTCAATGCACACCTAGAGGCCAATAACATTCTGTCCGAGGAGCAGAAGGGCTACCAAGTCGGGTCAAGGGATTGCAAAGAGCAACTCATTATCGACTCGGTAGTTGTAGGACAAGCAACTAGAGGCCAAAGAAACCTCCTTAGTTACTATATCGATTATGCCACAGCTTTCCAGAGGGTTCGGTTCGTTGAGTCCCCTTTGGTTTTACATGGCACTGAACCCTCCTTCATGGCTACCGAATGATGCTTGAGGGTACGGTTTTGCAATAAAATATGGCCTACGTACTAAGTGCGAGCTGATCCTTGATGTTGTATCTTGTATATTGGTTCTAATGAAGTGTCTAATCCAAATCATCCGCAAAGGTCATCATGAGGCAGATGTCTGACATAGTATTGGTGACCTCCACATCCAAACTATAACCGAGAGAGACCTTGTAGAAGTCTCTCCTACCTAGGAATTCTGCAAGGAACCCATGTTCAAATTGATGATCTGAAGGATGCCCCGCATTCCGAATTGCTGCGATGTGTAAACTTGATGCTGAAACCGCATCTTTCGGGGAAGAATAAAGTAAGTGCATTGAATGTATTGGTTATTCATTCACCGGCATATGGATTCGTAATATAGCCGTGGACGAAAACTGATCTAGAAAACGTCCAGCGGCGGATGCGAACTACTGGGTGTCTATTCCAAATGCATCACCCAAACTCTGTTGTGGTGCAGATCAACCTGCCTCGTAACATCGGAGACAGGGACGTGGTTGCCGTGGTGGTACAAGATCATCGGCAAGTCGACTCAGTGTTTTACAGCAAAGAACAGGTGAGTCCCTTGCATGCGGCTGTTTGTAAGGCAGACTCTGGCCTGTCTTTACTTAACTTGAAGAATCAATCTTTCAACCCTCTGAGTGGGGCCCCACTGAATGGAATTCAAAAGCAATGCACGGTGAACACATGAATTTCTTTGGCAGCTATTTGTGTGTGTGGGGAGCTCCTTGCTGTGACAGACCTCAGGATCTCCTCGACAATGTTGTCTGGAGAGAGATGCCCTGTGTGTAAATAGAGCTGCTGACAAATCCCATCCAATCTTCCAGAAGGAAAAAAAGTGTGATAGATGTCGTCCACAACTCCATTGCAAAACACATAATCCGGATATCGTGCCTTTCCAATCTTGTGCAGGTAAGACTGAAAACCTCCATGCCCACTTAAAAATTGGGTAAGGGAATAGTCAGTCTCACCATGCTTCCGAATCAGCCGCGCACCTAAGTTGCCGATGAGCCGCACAGTCCATCTGCCTCTATTTTCATTTTGCCAAGAGAGCTGTGTCCGGATAGCTGAGTGGTTAGAGCACAAGGCTGTCGTACGGAAGGTCGCGGTTCAAATCTCACTGGTGGCAGTGGAATTTGTATCGTGATTTGACGTCGGATACCAGTCGACTCAGCTGTGAATGAGTACCTGAGTCAAATCAGGGTAATAATCTCGGGCGAGCACAATGCTGACCACATTGCCTCCTAGTGTACCGTTACGGTTTTGAATGAAGTGCTCTTACACAATTCAAGGCCCTGATCCAACATGGATTGTTGCGCCAACGATTATTATTATTATTATTAAGAGAGCTGAAATTAGTCTAGAGTGCGTCGCCGTTCTTCACGAGCAACAACCTCTCTTGGCTCTTCTCCCTTGCGCTTGTATATGACTTGACGCTCCTTAGCAAGAAAAGCAACGGGGATCACTTCACTGTTCGCTGCTGCTTTAATTTACTCAAAAAGCTTATCTTTGAGTTAACGGTCAGCCCGAGGTACTTTACGGCTGGTTTTGACTCGATTGTCGACTCGCCGAACGATATGGGACGCAGGGTCGGAATTCTTTTTTTAGTCAGGATGACTACTTCGGTTCTTTCCAGTGCAAAGTTGAAATCATGCGCTCCGTGTACAGAGATGAAGCTGCTGAGCAGCTAGCTGATACCCACTATAGGGCTGATGTAACAGCGTTACAGGAGATGCGTTGGACAGGGACCGGTTTCCTGGAGAAGAGCCCCTACACCATATATTATAGTGGCCATCCAGTAAACCATGAACTCGGAGTAGGTTTCTTAGTCAGCCAAAAAATGAAACCTGCTGTTATCGGCTTTGAAAGCATAAGGGAACGGCTATGCACTCTGCGCTTGCGAGGCAAGTTTAGAACCACCAGTTTCCCCGATGACCTCAAGTCGAACACGCTCCCTCATCATGGCCGGGATTGTATCGCTGGGAGTTATAAATCGATATTGGTCTGCGACTCACTGCAAAGCCACCTGCGCGAATTGTGGGAAACGCTCGGCGAATTTCTGGTGCAAAAAGGGTCGGTAAGCTGTTGTACCGTCCCGCCGTTATTTCGTAGTGGGAGCGGATGATGAAGTTGTTCATTTCCTCAGTCCAATTCATCCGCTGCCTACGCGAACCTGCTGTAATGGTCGCCACAGATTGTAATGCTGCAGCAGGCGGAAGTAATGCTCCTGGTCACTCCACGATTAGCGGTTTCGACGCCGTGCTCTCAATTTCCGGAACCCGACCCAGACACCAAGTCAGATGACTCTCGCTGGTTATTCGTATCAGATCTCAAATTTCTCCTTCTTCTAATTTTTGGGTTTGCTTTTTATGCCTAACTGCCAGGTGTGGTAATACCTTCCTCAATGAGTAATCTGCAAAACTGCAAAGTTCCTGCACCTTCCTAACCTACCCCCGAGACGCTCTATTGGTGTACAGCCACTAAAAATTAAAGCGTTTAAAGAAAAGTCAATTACGAGGTGATATTGAGATTCGCCTGAACTTCGTACCAGAGTGGCGTAATTCACCACGAAGCGAAACTCCCCCACCGGAGTGGCTCGCCTATTTGTTGTTGGCGTATTGACGGCCGTTGGACTGGCGAAGCCGCCTAGGAGAGTTAGTATGCGGTGACAGGCAAACAGAATCACCAATTTTAGGATTTCGAATTTATTTTCATCTTTGATGATTGTTATTAAATGTAGAAGATTTGCAATTTTTAATTATTGTTATTAAATGTAAAACATTTTCAGTTTTAATGATTGTTGTTAACTGTAAAAGAGGTAATACAAATAATGATTTGTTATTAAAATAAATATAGTTAGAATTGCATTCACAAAGACCACGAATTACGACACAAAAAAACCTAATTGCCTGCGAACAGTGCTAAGACGAACCGAAGGTGACATAATTACAATGCAAAAGGATTTGCATTTTATCCACAAACAGACGGTTCTGGTATCGTTCATAGATTTCGTCGATACGTAGGCTACAGAAACGTCCATCCTCATGTAGGGGGCCAAAAATTCTTCGGAGGATTCTTCTCTAGAACGCGACCAACAGTTCGAAATTTTCTTGTTTAGAACCCAGATCTCTGAGGAATACATAAGGACTGGTAAGGTCATAGTCTTGTAAAGTAACAGCTTTGACCCTATGGTGAGACGTTGTGAGCGAAATGGTTTTTGTTAGCTGAAATAAGCTCTGTTGGCTGCCAACAATTGTGCGCGGATGTCATCGTCATAGATGTTATCAGTTGTGATTTTCGATATTAGACATATCTCATAAGAAATTTTCAAGGGTCTCAAAGTTGTAGTTTCCTATCTTTATAGTTTTCGTTTGATCAGAGTCATTCGATGTTGTTCGTTCTTTGTTCTTTGGCGCTGACGTTGCCACCATGCACTTCGCCTTTCCTTCATTAATGTGCAGCCCAAGGTTTCGCACCACAAGCTCGATCTGGATGAAAGTAGGCTGTACATCTCGGGTTATTATTCCCATAATGTCAATATCGTCAGCGTAGGCCAGTAATTGGGTGCACTTGAAGAGGATGGTACCTCTTATATTGACATCTGCATCGCGAATCACTTCTCCAGGGCCAAATTAAAGAGAGGACCCATGATAGGGCATACCCTTGTCTCAGACCATGTTGATGTTGAATGGTCTCGAGAGTGATCCTGCTGCTTTTATCAAGCCTTGCACCTTGGTCAAGGTCAGGTCAGTCTTATCATTTGCGTTAGGATACCGAATTCTGTTATAGCCGTGTACAGTTTTACCCTGGCTTTACTGTCATAGGCGGCTTTAAAGTCGATAAAGATGATGAAACTGATGGCCATATTCCAGCAGTTTTTCCATCACTTGTCACAGAGAGAAAATCTGATCTGTTGCTGATTTGCCTGGAGTGAATCCTCTTTGATATGGGCTAATGATGTTCTGCGCGTATATCGCGAATATCTTATAGATCGTACTCAGGGACATGATATCTCTATAATTCTGCACTACATGATATCCCCCTTTTCATGTATGAGACAGGTAATGCTTCGTTGACAGTTGCCAAAAATTGAACTGGAGCACCTATGATTGTGAGTTATTAGCCGCCCACATGGTAATAAAGTACTTGCAATACTCCCTAGAAATCAGGCCGCTCAGTGTTCACGGGTGACAAGCCTCTTACCTTCACTTTTAAGCAGCAGCCCGACAAAGCGTTCCGTCGCCAACTCCAACATTTGAGCTTCATAAGCCAGTTTACTTCGGACAGGCCGCTATAATGGCACACGATGACTCTTCGTAGTCGCAAGTCCTACCTTTCGTTTTACTTGACCTCCGTACAGCCCATCGTGAAGAGTTTGCCGGCAGCTCCGCCAAGCTAGTATATGGGGGGATTTGAGACTTCGCAGAGATCCTGCGTTCGACACCAAGTCTGCCTTTCCACTACTGGGTTTTTGTGTTTGCTCCGGGACACGGTGGCAAGATTAAAATCACCTCCGCCATCTCATCATTCTTCGACGAGGGTTAACATTCCCAAGGAACTGGTCTCGGCCCACGTGGATGCTTTCTGGAAGTCATTGTAAGCACCATATTAGGGCCCATATGAAGTGTTGAAAAAAAGGGAGCACTTCTTAAGGGTTGACCTCGGCGGTAGGCCCAAAAGCATTTCCGTGTCCAGGTTAAAGCCTTCTGTCCACGGGGCTGAGTTCTGTCTGAAGTCTCTGGGCCAGGAGTCGGGTTTTGTCGCTGAAACCCAGTATCAAGTGGGGTTGGGGTAGTGTGGAGTCGGTTAGCGGAGATTCGTCTGAACTCCACACCAGAGTGGCGTGATTCACCACGAAACGCCTGTTGGTAGTGGATTGACGGCCACGGGGCCGGCGAGGCAACCTAGGAGAGTTACTCTGCGACGACATGCAAAAAGAGAAGCATGAATTTTATTTACTTTTAATGATTGTTATTAAATGAAAAAGATTTTCAAATTTTAATGATTGTTATTAAATGTAAAAGATTTTCAACTTTAATGGTTGTTAAATGTAAAAGAGGTAATATAAATAATGATTTGTTATTAAAATAAATATAGTTAAACTAATACTAATACTAAAGCTCTTTGCCAACCAAGACGCAAATCAACGAAAAATCACGATTGTTGTCAGCCAGCAGAGCCTATTTCAGCTTACAAAAACTTTTCCGCTTGAAACGTCTCACCATAGGGTCAAAGCTCTTGCTGTACAAGACTATGATCTTGCCAGTCCTCATGTATTCCTCGGAAACTTGGGTTCTTAGCAAGAAAAATTACGAACTCTTGGCCGCGTTCGAGAGAAGAATCCTCCGAAGAATTTTTGGCCCCCTACGTGAGGATGGACGATTCCGTAGCCTACACAATGACGAAATCTATGAGCGATATCATGACCGTCCGGTTGTGGATAAAATCCGGCTCAATAGGTTACGGTGGGCGGGTCACCTAATCCCTATGGATGAGGGTGATCCCACCCGGAAAGTCTATAAGGGCAATATCTATGGCAGAAAAAGAAGACGAGGCAGACCCTGCCTAAGATGCCTGCTAAGAAGGGCGATGGCATAGGCCAGGATGCCAGACAGCTTTTAGGGATATCGAATTGGTGGACCTCGGCACAAAATCGGGATGTCTGGAGTTCCTTATTAAGGCAGGCCTAGATCGGATACCGGTTGTCGCGTCGTTGATAATGATGATGATTTTATTACATTAATTATAATCGTTAACGCAACAATCCAATTGGACCAAAGCCTTGAAGTGTGTTAGAGCACTTTATTCAAGACCATAACGGTACACTATAGGACACTGTAGGAGACAATGTGGTCAGCATTGCGCTCGCCCGAGATTACTACCCTGGCTCAGGTACTCATTCACAGCTGAGTTGACTGGTATCCGACTACCAGTTACGATAACAAATCTCTCTGCCACTAGTGAGATTTAAACTGCGATCTTCGGCCACGATAGCCCAGTGCTCTAACCACTTGAGCCATCTGGACACGTTTATTACATTACAAACATTTGGTATCAAAAACCTAACAAGTTCACGACAATATACACTCAAAGGGAGCCCACAGCGTAACGAACTTCACAACGCGTTTACACTCTTCAAGATCTCGCAATGAAATGAAGTTGCAAGACCGGTTCATCCGTGTGTGACAAACGAACCGCTTGGGACATCAGTGTATACACTAGTACCTCTATTTCTAGAGCAATATGGCTCAAATTATTGCTCTCTGAAATTAGTAATGTTCACACCACAGTATTTCTAATAAGCAGTACCCACGCTAAAATGCCCCGACTTGCAAATGGATTGGGGAAGCCTATCCCTACACTTGATACGCCCCAAAGAAGGACAAAGCATAATCTTCGCCAAATCGTAATAGTAAGAGAGAGATTAAAAGAGCATGTCAGCCATATTTGATTGAACGAAGAAGTACATATGTGTCATGGCCGCTGCCAAATTTGTATATTTTTGTATTTTGAATCGAGAAAAAAATAAATTTCTGAATGAAAAAAAAGCATTTGAATGGCATCTATTTCGCGTAGTCTCAAGCAAACTCTATTCGGAAGTTGCCGATGCTATAGTTTCATTCATGAAATGCTTGCACCGCGAAAATTTCATTCCAAAAGTTGAAAATTTAAAGTGTACGTTTCATTGTTTACTTCAGTGCAAATAAAAAGTAAACAGAGGTGATACAACGAAACGTGAGTTTTGAGAAGCAATGGAAGGGGAAATTTTATTTGAAAAGGTTTAGTTTATCTCGAAGTATTTTTACTTTTATTGGAAAAGTAACAGAAATGGGATCAGTATTTGTATAAAAAGAGTTTCTTACGGCAAAGTTTAAATGTAATGGCTAAATTTGTAACAAAAATGCATCATTTATACGTGTTCGCCATTCAAAGTTTCCTCTTTACTTGGAAGTGATGAAACTTTTCGTAAGAACAATAAGAGCGTATTACATCAAAGTTGTTATTATTATTTTTTATACAATCATTTTAATCTCATAGACCAAAACAAACTAAAACAAGAAATGAGTACCAAGTTTAAAAATTTGTAATTGTTAATCTATTCTGCTAGTATCAGTAATCATGGTCAGTGAAATAAGTGTTTATTGCCGGAAATGAGGTATAAAGCTAATCGACGACTGAATGACGTCAGTTATGCTTTTACTAGATTTATAACCGATATCCAGAATATAATTGGATGACAATTTAAGATAGATTAACAATTTCACTATGCACTGTATTTCGTTCAAAATGCCAAACGGTCCTAATTACTTCCAAATTGACATCGGATTGGTCCCAAACATTTTGACGATAGCTTCTCATCTGGTAATATCAATTGGATGAGCTTTTGCTATTCTGGCACTAATACCTTGTTCACCCACATGGCCAAAAGTAGTTTCACGTATTCACTTATCTATATACAAAAACGTGCCAATCTTACCTATCGATTGACAAGCCCGGGTGGCATCTCAAACACAGCTGATCCGATTTTCGTTATATCTCGCTTATGCTCGACCGCGGCGAATTGCGTCACCCAAAGTCCGCGCCCATAAAGATTCATTTCGGATTAATTGTAGTGGATCTTATTAGAATTACTGAGCGAATGATACATTTAAAATTCCTCTATAGAAAGCTTGGTGGAAGCAAGAATATGAAACATTCTCGGCGCTAGATCCATGTTTGCTCTCCTACCAAGTGAGGATGAAAGAAGTAAAAGCATCCAAGATTAATCTTTTGGATTCCGTGGCCCTTTATCGCTGCAGTTGCTCCTCCTGTGTATAGTCTTCTTGTTACACACGTTTTTGAAAAATTCATTAAGAATTAACAAAAAGTGTCGTGGATAATCACATGCTTTGAACATAATACACACTGGCGCGGGGTTGGTTGAGAATGAAGGGTAGTAAAACCAATATATACAAATAATTATTTACATATATACTTATAAATAAATAAATAACAAGGTGCATAATAGACAGGCTTTAACAATCAACTGGGTATAGGAGACACGAGCGACATTTAGATACGTTATACAGGGTGCGGCAGCATAACTTCCTTTTTTAAAATGCGCGCCACTCAGTTAGTTGATGTCATAGCGGAGCGCTAGTGGTCTCGTTCAATAGGGGATACTGTAAAGTTTTGTCCCGACACGGTTCAGTCGCCATCATGCGTTGGAATAGTGAGGAGCGTGCCTTTGCCATTGAGGTTTACTTTTCAAGCGGATTTTCGGTTATTGCAACACAGCGTGCATTTCGAAATCGCTTTAATTTAGCCCCGTTGGCTCCCGTCCCAGACCGCAAATCAATTGTTACATGGGTCACTACATTCAGACAAACTGCAAGTGTGACAAAAAGAAGAACTGGAGTCCCTCGGCCCGTTAGATCACCTGAGAACATTGAAGCAGTGAGAGCGTCAATGTTGCGATCGCCACGGCGTTCTGCGCGCAAACACGCATCTGCCCTTGGACTATCCGATCGTTCTGTGAGGAGAATTCTTCGTGATGATCTTCATTTTCATCACTATAAGATGGCGATAGTGCAGGAACTTTCAGAACGTGACTTTAATTCTCGGATGAACGCGTGTGAGCTTCTTCTTGATGTCGTTCCCGAGGGTGCTATTGTTTTTTTAACGATGAACCCCGTTTTCATTTGTGTGGGTCTGTTAACAAACAAAACATGCGCTACTGGGCTGATACCAACCCTCGAGAATTGCATCAAAAGCCTTCGCATTTACCCAAAGTCAGAGTGTGGTGTGCAATTTTATCAGTTGGAATTATTGGTCCCTGGTTTTTTGAGGAAAATGAGGTTACAGTGACAGTGAATTCGGACCGGTATGTAAACATGCTACAGAATTTTTTTTCCCACAGCTAAAAAATTTGGTTTTGGGGGACACTTGGTTCCAACAAGATGGTGCAATAGCACACACTTCAAGAGCATCGATGGCTGTTTTGAGGGAACACTTTCCAGAGCGCCTTATCTCAATTAGAGGCGATTTGGAATGGCCGGCACGCTCTCCCGATCTGTCCCCTTGTGATTTTTTTCTATGGGGTTTTTTGAAATCCCGTGTTTATGTGAACCGTCCAAGAACCCTACAAGATTTGAAGACCAACATCCAAGAAGAAATTGCCAACATAACACCTGCTATGCTAACAAGAGTCATGACAAACACCAGAAATCGGTTTACGCAATGTATGGAGAATGGGGGACGTCACCTAACAGATTTGATCCTCAAAACAATATAAATAAAAAAACTTTAGACATGTACCTACATTATAAAAAATAAATAAATATTTTCCGATGCATACAATAGTTTTTATTGAGTTTTGAAAAAAGGAAGTTATGCTGCCGCACCCTGTATTAGCGGCTTTTGAATTGAATTTGAAATATTTGCTTGTTTTATTTTCCAAAAATTGGTATTGTTTTCTTGTTGTTTTGTCAGATTGCTCTGGAAAATGAGGCGGGAAGTCTGTTCAACGTGATTAGTGTATTTGGCACTTATCGATGAAATTTTCAAAGTCTTATATAAGCTTCTTCAGCCATTGGCATGTTAAAATATAGTTGGCAAACTGGCCAACCTAAAACTAGGCGGTACAAAACGGTCAAGGAGAAATATAGGAGTATTTTTTGTGGAAGACCACATTAATCATTTGCGTAATTTATTTAGATGTATATTCTGTGGAACTTGGAACTAGCTATAAGAGTGTTAAGAGTTCCTTGCAGCCGTAACGAGCAATTTTTGCATTCTATTACAAAATAAAAGTTTTCTATTTAAGATAGTTTTCCTATGTGACAGTTTCCAGAGATCGACTTTTCGTTTTATATATATTTTGAATATGTTTGGAGTATACCCGTGTCTACAAAACGAAAACATTAAACGCATTTTTCTCGAAACCAAATTTTTTCAACATTTATTATAAATGTGACTGAAATGATTACATTTAAAAAAAAATCTGAAGGTTCAAATATCGCGGGTCACATAGGAAAATCCCCTTCAAAAATATATTAAAATTTCTACTTACAATTAAGGGTGTTAGTGCGAGATGATGATTGTGAACTTCCTTCTGTAACCGGTACCGGGGGTGGAGGAGGTGGCGGTGGTGGAACGTTTGGTACGCTATTAAAAATAAAATTATTGACACGTTGCGGCTGTTGCGTTGGGGTTGCGCTTTTCCGGGATTTCTCATAAGAATTTTGGTCATTTTGATCAGCCTGGGGAGAGTATGTACCGTTGTAAATTTCCTCGTTCCCGTTGGTTTGATGATCACGTAGGTATGAGTGTGGCTTTTCTAAATTGTAAATAAGGATAAAGAAATTTCTTTTGTCATAAGTTGATTCTATTTTAATATTGAGAAATGCGTTTCATATGCTCCCTAGAATACAATAAAGTGTACAATACCATTTTCCAATTGCAGGAAAGAAAACACAGTCAAAACGAATTAGCTATAAAACAATCAAATGCAATAAAAAGTCAACATAAACCACTGAAAGTAAAATACTGAATAAGGTAGAAAACCAGAAGCTGGAGGCTTCAGGTATGAAAGGCTTTGTGTACGGAAGTTTCAATGTTTCGCAGCTAAAATTTAAAAATATTCCTTCATGTATTTCCAAACAACAAGCTATACCAATGTGTATACATATTGAAGATATAATTGCAGGAAAGTGGCGATGATTGGTATTTCCGTGTATTCGTACACATTTGCCGGTCTCCCGAGTCAATTTTCCTTATTTTGTACTGTCGATAATTGGTAATCCCGACAATTCGTACCAAACAGCCAGTCCCTTAACAATACGAATTATCGGAATTCTACTGTATTCGATCATCTTAAACAAATAAACATTGCCAATTATCCCTTGCTGGTGGTACAAACATATACAATTTATCTACGTTACAAGTTTGACAGTAGGAATATTTCAGCTTTACTCCATACACAAAACCAAATTTATCCGAATTGACGTCCATATATACAGGTATGTGTAGACTCGGGAAACTGAAATTGATATACATACAAGCAACTGAAAAAAGCTAAAAAAAATTAAAACAACATATTTTCATACGACCTGCGTATGCATACTATACGTGGATTCTCCGTACTTTAGCCCTTTATTGTAATATTGTATATTGTAACAGTATCTGCCCATCGAATTATGAACGATAAACTTTTTCTGGAAAAATGTTTCCCATGGATACGAAAGGTCGTGTAGGCTATCAAACGAAAGGGCTCAATTAGTACTTTCAAAAATGATTTTCTTTCTTATATTGAGTGAAACACAGCGTTGTGAGGACTTAAAATATTTACTCCAAAAAATGAAACAGGTTTCGTTCTCAGAACGCATCCAACTATTACTAACAAAGTTAAAGGTCGATTGTTTTTTTTGTATTCCACGTGAATTCATTGTTCTCCAAGACGTGCGTGACGTCATCGCCATATAAAGTGAACTCACACAAACGGACGCATTCTAGTTTTCCCTAGCTTGATTCTTTTTAGTTATTTGCAAATTAGTATCATATACTCGAGACAGACGAATGCTTATCTATTTGTTAATAAAGTTTCCGGGGAGTACAACTACTTCTTGGTAAGGGATAATTATTGGTTAATACGGTCCGCCGTCTACTGATTATTAGGCCGCATTAATTTAAGAAGCAGCTCGCTCCACCATTCAGTGGATCACGGGCTCCGTTCCGCTTATTCCTAAACAAAAGAAGTTGTATTAGCTGAAACCACTTTAGTTGCAAACTTGGCGGTTTCAAACGATATAATTCATATCCTTGTCGGATTTTGAATTAAATAAAAAGAGAGAAATATGCCAGCTGTAACCGATTTCGAACACTGCTCCACAGGGTGGAGACGCGAGGCAGAGTCTGATGAGATCGCCTCCTCGCCATAAACAACATTTACGGATAATATTCTATCAAGCACTTTAGTACCAGCGTCATTCAACCATTCAGACCAGCCTAACATCTTTCTCGGTCTCCATAACTCAAAGAAGACAGTTTAACTAGTCGCCAAAATATACATATTTGCACAATAGAAATAATTAGTAAAGGAAACGTAGTTTTTTTGTTTATAGTTCATTTATTGTTCCAAAAATTTACTTCATCGTTTTTGACGCAGGTTTTTGTTAACAAATGTTTCCCTGACGATGTACTATTCTATGATTCCAAAGCATTCCTAACGTCAATTCAGGATGCTTCCCTCAAAAATAAAATCTATAAATGGTGCCTTCTTCATACCTTCTTAATCACCAAGTCCAGTTGTAGGCTATGCAACTATACAGTACACAAACCTCCATGCAGCATGTTGGGCAGAACCAAGTACATCAATTAACATAGCTCCGTCTGCAAGATTCTCTATCAAAACTTTGCATTGAAATATAACTTACTGGCAAACTACCATCCGTGTTATAAGTTTATACTGGAGGATTTTTCTTAAGAGAACAAATTTCTCTAAAGAGGTGCTTTAAATGCCTCATGTTTGGGCACTTCGCGAAGGTATGCACCAGTAGCATTGATCGATCCGATCGATGCAGAAGGTGTGGGAAGAAGGACCATATTGCCAGGGAGTGCAATAGGGACCCCAAATGCCTATTGTGCGAGGTGAAAGAGGGACAAGATAACCGGCATATTGCCGGAAGTAGAAAATGTCCTGAATTTAGGAAGGCGCTCACTGCAATAAGAAAATGAGGTTTATTCAGATAAACCTCAATCATTGCAGGGTCGCTCAGGATTTACATGAGCAGACCACGTTTGAATCAGAGATGGAAATCGCCATCATAAGTGAGCCGTACAGAAGCCGTCACGGTGGCGTATGGGTCACAGATTCGACTGGTGGAGCGCCGATATGGGCTTACGGTCGACAGGCCATACAATGTACTGCAAGTCAGGCAGCCAGTGGCTTTGTGTGGGCGAAAATAAGTGGTGTATATGTATACAGCTGCTACGCCCCACCAAGTTTTACACTGTCTGAATTCGAGCAAATGCTTGATAATATTGTTCTCGACGCGAGGGAACGAAGTCTAAAGGTGATTGCTGGTGATTTCAATGCTTGGGCCCTAGAATGAGATAGCGGGGAATCAAATGCTAGGGGGCGCAGTTTATTAGAAGCTTTTGCGCAGATGAACATAGTTTTGGCTAACGAAGGTGCTGTAAACACCTTTCAGAAAGTGGGATCAGGCTTGGTTGTAAACCTGAAATTTGTCAACCCTGCGCTGGCGCGGGATATGTCGTGGTGCGTCAGCATTCACCAGGCAATTTTCTTTGAGACATATATCGAGCGACAGGGCCAAGAGCTATCATGCCCGAAACCGAAAAAGATTTCAGGCTGGTCTGCAAAATCTTTGGATGAGCACACTTTCGTAGAGGTTTGGTTAGATCAACCTGATAAAGCAGGCGCTTCTACGGAAAGATCCGTCCATCTGACTCAATGCATCGCCAAAGCATGTGAAGCGTCCATGACTAGGAGGTGCTCATTCCCCAGCAGAAGACCAAACTACTGGTGGAATGATGAACTGACCGGCCTTCGATCAGCCTGCCACCGAGCCAGAAGATCAAGGGCAGAAAGAGTGCGCCTATAAGGCAGCCCGCAAAACCCTCAAGCTCGCCATCCAGCAAAGTAAAAGGACATGCTCTAAAGAACCCTGCTGAGAAGCGGACGTAAACCCGTAGGGGAGTGCTTATAGAATCGTGATGGGACGATTTAGAGGCCATTCATCTCCGCAGATCACGTGTCCCACTCTCTTGCTGAAAATCATCCACCACCTGCTGCTGGAGATCTGCGGTAGAATAGGAGACAATAAAGTGCGAGCCTGGGTGGAGGCCCTTAAGCTTGCCGTGAAATTCAGGCTGGACCTGTTTGCTGAGTTATTCGAAGCGTGCATGCCCGAAGGGATATTTCCAGCGGCATGGACACCGATGACCGACCCCAGGAGTACGTTGTTTTCACAGGTGTCCCGCAGGGCTCCGTATTGTTTCCATTGTTTCCACTACTGTGGAGCATCATGTACAACAATGTCCTTAATCCTCCCCTTCCGGAGGAAGCCATAGTGGTAGGTTTCGCTGACGACATAACGCTGGTTGTTGTCGCAAAGCAACTCGAAGATGCTGAGTTATACTCAAGCGAGGCAATCAGAGCTGTGTAAAAGTTGGCTAGAAAGCTCGGGTTTGATACTTGCGGAGGAAAAAACAGAAGCGGTCCTCATCACTTAGCGCCGGAAGAGAAATTACGCCTGTATTAGAATCGGGAATAATATCATCACTTCAAGCCGGTCAACAAATACTTAGAGGTGATGACAGAAAGGAAGCTCAGCTATAAGCAACACGTACAGTATGTTTGCGGTAAATCATCCACTGCTAGTATGGCCCTGGCGACGATGATGCGGAACATGGGAGGGCCACGGTATACCTCGAGGCTGCTTATAGTCAGAGTGGTGACCTCAATCATGCTCTATACGACCCCACTTTGGAGGGAGGCGTTGCAGATGCCAGTTAACACTAACAAACAGTCTACCGGAGGACAGACCTGAGGGTATGCTCTGCCTTCAGGACTGTCTCAGATGATGCAGCATTCGTCATCTCTGGAATGATACAAATTGACATCTTGGCAGATGAGATGGCGAATATATACAATGCAATGGGAGAGATCCATAAATAGATGGCAAGAACAATGAGAACGCTCAGGAAAGGGTCAGTGGACTCACAATCTGAGTCCTGCCATGGAGGAGTGGTTGGAGAGATGACACGGTGAGATTAATTATAATCTCACCCAGTTTCTCACGGGACATGGAGGTTTAAATTGGACACCTCACCCGACTGTCCAAATTGCGATGGAGTCCCAGAGAACCCAGAGCATGTCTTCTTCCATTGAGGTGCTGGTACCAAAAAATCTGGTGCCAAAAATAGTAGCACATCAAGAAAATTGGGATGCGATCAACTCCATAATCGCATCTAACCAATCCAAACTGCGAAATGCAGAGGAGAGGAGAAAAACGTGGTCACCTGCCCCGCGTATAGAAGAAAGGTGACTAAGCTAGAATGAATTGACTCCGCCCCGTGATCGTGGTTCCGCGGGGCAGGGAGGGAGTCGGGAGTGGTTTTAGTGGGTAAAAGTCCCACACACTGGTGTGTCCAGAACAGTGCCTTATAGATTTCCACCTCCTGAAAAAAAAGACAGACAGACACCGACTCGATTCTAGTAAGGTTTTGTTTCACACAAAACCTTAAAAATGGGGTGACACCTGCATTGTTCAATCTGGCACTGGAACAAATTATGCGAAAATTACCTATGCCTATGAATCGTCGCATATGTCGATATAAACATCATGGCGCGATTTTGCACAAGCAGCAAACCAAGTTTTTTTACGAACTTATGAAAACAAGACGAAAATTATGACGTAAACTAGAAAAATGGCGCCCACCAGACAAAACGTAACGATTGATGAAAATAAATTAGAAAATGAAGATAACTTTCATATACTTGAGTACAGCTGAAGAAAAATGAGTTGTATTAAATACTTGACGATCTGTTACGATATGAAAAGTCTCCGCCGAAACATTCAAACACGTTTGGTATGTAGCACTAAGAAAGTACTGCCCCGAGGCGAGCCAGTGTAGGGAGCGAATAAGTCTCCCGTACTGTGTCGTTCCGAGTACTCGCACGCCTACTTACGCCAACCAGTTCTCACCATGTGCTTCCAGGGATCGTTATTTCTTATATACACATTATGAAAGTCATGCATATTGTCTGTCTGTCGATTTATCGCCTCAGAAACAGTCACTCCTATTGATACCAAATTTGGTGGAAAGGTAGAAACTGTGAATCCTCTTGCATATAGCGAATACCATCATTTAAGGGGTGTCCCTATATATGCAAAAGGGAGGTGTACAATTTTTTTTCACCGAATATAGCCCTTTGTTTTCACCGAATATAGCCCTGCAAACATTAGTTGCAAAGAGGAGTCCGGGGGCCGAAACGGACCAATTATCTCGGCAAAGGTAGCGAGGGTCCTCAGAATGGTCGCTTTCTTCAACTTGAGCGAGAATTCCAGCAAGCAAATTCCCAGGTGCTGGGACTCCTCTCCCTTTTTAGGCAATTTTTGTACTCTGGAAAGGCAAGTGGTAGCAGATGCGAATTCGATGTCTGGTTGCTGCTGACTTCTACCGCAAGGCACGCTCTCTTTACTTCAGAGCTGATTTCTGACAGACCTCTATCTATAAGATTCCGATCCAGATGAAGGACCATCACAATTGTACAATATTACGCACCGACGGAGACTTCTTATATAGAGGAGAAGGATGCTTTCTACGAGCAATTAAACGCAGTTCAGGGGAGGTTTCCTAAAGGTGACATAGTGATCGTGATATGTGATTTGAATGCCAAGGTGGGATCTAACAACACCTTGCTGGGACATGTCATGGGGAAACACAGTCTTGGCGACCGCAATTGTAATGATGGGAGGTTCGTGGATTTTTGCAACTTCCACCGCCTCGTCATTGGTAGTACATTTTTCGAGCACAGTGCCTGCCATAAGATCAGTTGGGTTTCAACTGACCGACGCCATACGAGCATTCAGATCGACCAGTTCGTGATCATCTGCACGTGCGTAACAAGAGAGGCGCTGACATCGGCGTCGAAAGAGATCACCATCTGATGGTCGCTTACGTTTATTTGCCAGGTTTGGAGAGCTGCGACCCCCTAAGTTCAACATCGACCGCTTATATGACCCAACTGTCGCTCGAGAGTTGCAGAAGATTGGGCCGCTATCAACAGTGCTCTTTTCTCGGGTGCTACACAGGTTGTCGGCCACGTCCCAAAGGGGCGTTATAAGATCTAGCTTACTGCAGAATAGTGGAAGCGGATCGATGAAAGGAAGGGTTTGAATACTCTACTGACTGCTGCCAGTGATGACGGTCGTGACGCGCTCCAACTACGATACCGAGCGAAATCCTGAAAAGTTCAGCGTAGTGTAGTAAAGCCGCTGGGCTTGACGGTCTCCCGTAGAGTTATTCATCACTTCACCTGCAGTTACTGCCGATTTGCTGTTTGCACTCGAACAGAAATCTTGGGAATCTGAGCCTTTCCAAGAGAGCGGAAAATGAGGATTATCTACAAGATCGTGAAGAAGGGGACCCATTTCGAATGTGACGATGGGAGCGGTATTTGCGTGCTCCCCGCCGTTGCAAAGATAATAGCTAAAATTAATCTGGAATGCATGAAAAAACATTTCGAAAAGATGATAGACAGAGAGCAGGTTGGTTCCCGCTCGGGATCCTCCTGCATTGACCACATCAACACCCAACGGATCATTTTGGAACAGTGCGCAGTGTTTAGATATCTTCAATGCACCTGCTCTTTATCGATTTCGGGAAGCTTTCGATAGCGTTAACAGGGAGTGTACCTGGACCGCTCTATGCAAAACGTACATTCCAAAGAAACTAATAGCTATTATCAGAGCGACATATAATGGCGAAAATGTCACGGGGCACCGGGGCAAAATCTCGGAGGATTTTCAGGTCTAAAGCGGAGTCCGCCAGTTGCATTCTGTCGCCGATATTTTTTTTTGTTATCGGTGACGTTCTTCATGCTGCTTTGTCTGGAGGACGTGCAGGAGTTCAATGGATGATGACATCTTTCCTCAAACACCTCGGTTATGCTGATGACATACGCTTGCTCTCTCATAGGGTCCTGGACCTTGGTCAAATGGCTCTAGATTTAAATAAACACCAATAAAACCAAGGTTCTCAGTCTAACGAGTCAACACACTCTCCCTATCTGCATTCATGAGCAGAGCATCGAAAGTGTTGATCAATTTGTATATCTAGGAAGCGCGGTTTCTGCTGACGGTGACACCGAACTGGATTTTGCCCGACGCATTAACAGCACTTCGCTGCCCTGTCTAAAATCTGCAAATATGCAAATAAAAATGCAATTATCTCAACACCAAGATCAACTTGAGACTGGTCTGGGCTAGTGTTTTGTTTTTGTATTGCAATGTGGGAGTTGCACATGAAAGTGAACTCCACTGTTACTCAAAAACTTCAAGTTTTCGCCAATACCTGTATGCGTCGTGTCATCGGAGTGCGCTGGCTTGACACTACCTCAAATGAAGAACTTTTGGTTGTACTATATATAGCGTGGTTGGTTGTACTATATACAGCGTGCCCAAAAAGCCAACGATAAAAATAATAATAATAACAATCGTTGGTGCAACAATTCATATTGGATCAGGGCCTTTAAGTGTGTTAGGGTACTCCTTTCAAGACCGTAACGGTACACTACAGGACACTGTAGGAGGCAATATAGTCAGCATTGCGCTCGCCAGAGAGTATTACCCTGATTTTACTCAGATACTTATTCACAGCTGAGTCGACTGGTATCCGACATCATATTAAAATACAAATCCCACTGCCACCAGTGAGATTTGAACCGCGATCTTCTGTACGACAGCCTTGCGCTTTAATCACTGAGCTATCCAGACACAAAAGTCAATGACAATACTTAAAAAGCTGGTAGAGTAACTTACACGTATCCAGAAAAACATAAAATGCCATTAGTAAAACGTTGATGGGTTTCGAGATAATGGCTATTCAATAGAATTCGTTAAAATCGTCATCTTCATTCAGATTTTCGAGTGTCCCTGCTAAAAAAATTCGTACTAGATTTTTATTTTAACTTTTCTCTACAGATTGGCCGCTTCATTAATCAAATACAAATACAACAAATTTTTTTTAAACTCAAATATGATATTTTTTATTTTTCATCCCTAAAGTTTGAATCCTCATACACCTAAAAAAATATTGAGCTAACTTCGCCAGTGACCTGGAAACTACATTAAATGATAATGTAGTTTTGAAAACTAGACAGCATCTGCCAGGTATTCATCAACGAAAAGACGGTACTGAAAAGACGGTTTTACTGAACAAAGAATTCATTGTTCAGTAAAATGTTGGTACTGTTGTTAATCCACTTTTGGGATTATTTCACAAAATAAGCAATTTGAATTGTGTTTAAAGTACCGTTTTTATTCACCGTAACCAAAATTAAATAACATGTCCGAATTGCCTACCACCAACGCAAACGATTGCATGTACGTCTTGCATTTTTTGAAACATTCAGTTCTTGGTCCGCGTCAGTTAATTGCAGACTTAAGTAATTTTTTTATTTATTCTGCTTGGCATAAGCCTAACCTTTTATTCAACCTCAGTAAAAAAAATCTGGCGAGTTCAATTCTGGCGACCTGGGAGGGCATAAAATCGGATCAACTCGGCAAATCCATCTCTAAAGGTACATAATGTCGGATTTCACGAACATAATGGATTGAGCAGCTATCATTTGAGACGAAATAGATCGGAGTGTGGCCGAAGCCTGTTGTCGATCTGTTAGATAATTTTACAAAAAATGTAGTTAAGCTGTCAGTTCAGATTTCCTGGTAATTTGAACGTCCGTTGAAGATGCCGGTCCACAACTTTGAATCGGTATGGTTCTCGAATGGAGTGAAAATTTTCCCATGCATAACTATGCAAATTGTTTAATGATATAGACAGCAGATTATTCTACAATTGCTTACTATAAAGTAAAATTGATAGACCTCAAAACTATAAATTTTAGTTTTCAATTTAGATATATATTTCGGGAGCAACTTGCCCCTTCAAATTTTAATGGCTTTGTACTGATGAAGGGGGCAAGTTGCTCCCGAAATATATATCTACATTGAAAACTAAAATTTGTAGTTTGGAGGAAGCTACTTGTCTATCAATTTTAGGCTATACTACAAATAGCAGACAATATCTAACCTCTTACTATAAACTGTTCGCGGTACGCTCACAATAATTTGATTTATTACTTTAAAGATGGTAGTCCCGTCTTTTTTCCAGTATGTGGGTTCAAATTTTAGGGATGGAAAATAAAAAAAAGTTATATTTCAGTTTAATTTTAAATTAAATATTAAAATGCATATTTGAATTGTTAGTCAAATGTTGCTTTTTGATTAATAAACAGTATAGAATTCTATTAAATTGCCATTACCTCGAAAACCATCTAGTTTTCACTAAGGCTATTTTATGTTTTTTTTATGTTTGTGAGTTGTTCTACCAGCCCTTTAAGTATTATCGTTGACTTTTTGGACACCCTGTATAATAGAAGCAATGGATAAAAGATAATAGAAAATTAATTGGTGTGGGAAAAGTGGCAACGTGCGGAGTAACACTCAGATGAGACTAGGTTCTAGAGAAACCAGCAAATCTTAAATGTACTGCTGTACTTTAAGTCTCATGGTGCATGGTGGCAGTGCATAAAATTTAGGCGCAATCGGCACGCACTATCAACTCGCGATGGTCTATTCTCACATCATTCTATCCATACAATATATAGTTCCGTAAACATCATAACACAACTGCCTACCCTCATGTACTTATATTTACGTATCTAGCCAAATATTCAATTACGTCCCAAGTCAAAAGCAGACAGCGCGATACAGATGACAAACATGTGAACACATTTCCCGTTTATTACCTCCGAGCTCACGCGACCTTGTATAGTATCAAATTGTAAACGTGCACTTCACATGTCTTGCATTCAAAATGGCACATGTGCACCCCACCGTTAAGAGAATGGGTGGTGACGAAGTGATGGTGTCTTTCGATGTGAAGGCATTTTTTACCAACACGCGAGTGAAAGGCTCAACTTTCGAACTCGAGAGATGACTGAGCCAGTTTGGATCTGGGCCGGAATGGAGAAGATAAGTTTATATCTATGCAAACCTTGCCAGGCTCTGCATGAACGAAAACTATTTCACGTTTCGGGGTAGATTCTACAAAACTGCTTCGGGACTAGCGATGGGGAACCCCTCTCGCCGTTACTTACTGAAAGGTTCATGTCATCAATCGAAGAAGAAATTGAATTCAGGGGAATAATGCCTAAAGGATGGGTTAGGTAAGTAGACGACGTATTTGCGATTGTAAGAAGAGACGATATCGACATGGTCATCTCCTCTATAAAATAGAGGTAGAAAAGAATGGGGCTCTACCCTTCCTAGATCTAAATATTGTCAACTCTACCGGGAAGCTTAAGTTCGAGATATCCCGTAAACCAACAGCAACGCAGAGAACGATACCAACATACATTTTCCCAAAAAATGGCTGCCTATAATTGCAAGATTCACCGTCTGAACACGTACCCTCTTTCGGAATACGGTTTCAATAAATAACGACAGCATATTATTGACACCGCTATTAAGAATGGGTATAATTCTCAGAAAATTGAGAAACTGATCGGAGCAACACAATAGCATAAGGAGGCAACCACCAGACGGATGGGTATCCCGTATTCCTATTTAACACCATCAGGAATTGGATAAAAAGGTTTCAACTAGAAGTCGTAGGTTGGAGTCGATCCTCCTCCTTGCGGAATTTGCTGGCAAGCGTTAAGGATGCTTTGGTAGCGGAAGAAAAAAGCAGAATCTACCGAATAACGTTCAGCGACTGTAATAAGCTATACCTATAGTAGGACAGACTAAACTGGATTTAATGAACACATCAAGCAAGCGGTAGGTAGTGTTCGGAAACAAAACTCGTGTATAAGATCATCAGGGGCAGCACACATAGTCAAACAAGCCCATGCCATTCAACAGGAAAATCTTGAGCTCTTGCGTCATACAAACCAAACGGCAACCTTGGACCCTTGGGAAAGTCTAGAAATTTTGAGAGAAGAGGTGACGCGGTTTTTAAACGCAAATTCAGGTAACTGCTCTTCAAAATTAATAAGATTCGCCGCGGTAATTAACAGGTAATTAGGTTAATAATTTAAAAAAAAATTTAAGTAATTAGTGATTAAGTATAAAAGAACCGTATAATCACAATTGCTTTTAGTAGCTTTGAACTGATGAAGGGGGCAAATTACTCCCGAAATATATATCTACATTGAAAACTTAAATTGGAGTTTGGAGAAAGCTATTATACTTGTCTATTCAATTTTAGAATAGTAAGCTAAATTGATGTCTGTTAAAATATTGTAGCATAAGCATATTCTGTGTATATATAAGACATAACCTAAACTAATAACTTATCATTCATGCGTTGCGTTTGACATTAACGACGATAGCATCGGTAGTATTTGCTTCACAGAAATCGACAGTAAGCGCCTGATAAAAATCGACAGAAATACCATTTTAAAATAGGCAAGCGTATTACGCGACCGAGCAAATTGAGCGAAATTCGCTCCAACTAATTATAACTTAAATATAGTTGATGTTTTTTATTTTTACTCTAGCGTTTTCTTTTTACATCATCCTGATTATCCACGACATGGCGATCCGCACCATTCACTACAAAATTTTGGTGCAGCCGATAGTGCTTTGCGCATTACCAATCCGGTAGGATTAAGGAAGCACGTAATAGCTTGAAAACCCTACACACGAACCATTGCTACCTTCCTCACAAGGCAATTGGACAGCTGACATAAATAGTTTAGTTAATAGTCTAACACTTCGTGCAGAAAAAGGGGTATTTGGCTAAACATTTGTTTTGAAAACCGGACTTGTCAGAAAAGTAATTGATAAAAACATGAAGAGGGGGATATGTAAAGTCATAACCTTAAAAGCTTGAACTCTTAAATCACTTAGCACAATATTAAAGACAAAAACGGACCCGAATGTCAACCACACCCACCAGCATGAAGGAGAAACAGCCGCCGGGACGACTATGCAGAGATACCATTTTAGGAAGAACATTAAATAAGTAAATAAGCTTCAATTGATCTACGAGAATGAACTAACATATTCCGATTGGGAAACGTTAAATAGACATTTCGAACAAAGGCAGCAAAAAGTGAGTGAAATAAAAGGAGTCACCGATAAATTTAAGGCAGATTTATTGATATTTAAACACCCCTGTCTCTCTCTCCAGACAAAAAATAGTCCAACACGAGACATAAGTTTAGCGGAGAATAGTTTTAGTATAACTGTATGCAAGGTTTCCAAAACATAACCATGCCTACTCGCTAGTCCAGAGCAACAGTCTTTACGTGCTACGTTCTAATGGGGCAAATACACACTCAAACGTCCTTATATAAGAAATACACAAAACGTTTCATACCTGAAGCGTCCAGCTTCCAGGAGTCAGTGTGAATCCCTAACATTGATGCGGGGTTTTTCTAAGATTTGCTCCTTCATCCATAAGAGAAAAGAAGAAACCTTTTGCACCAGTTGGAAAGTGATCAGAAAACCAGATATGATGATTAACTACTATTAATAGTTAACTACTCAACAAAAGTGTCGTGTGCTGAGCCGTGCAACTTTCTCATAGGACGCGGGTACGCATAGAAAATTACCGTTAATTTTAACGTTTTTGACAAATAGCGGAATCTAATCTCCGATCGAACAGGCATAGCGATGAATAGAATACTTCGAACTTTGCTTAACGCCCAATCTTTTCAGTTCCAGATTCTGATAGCTGGATTCGATGGAATATTTACACCACCACCATTCACCGAAGAAACAATCCGTGGATTATACCACCACCACAATTCACCGAAGAAACAATCCGTGAATTATACGATTACATAAAAACAAATCAGATCATGCGTCAGTTGCTGGAAAAAGTTACTACTAAATTTTCATCGAGTTAAAGTTGAAATGGCACCAATTACAACTGAATTTATCGAGTTAAAGTCAAAATGAGACCTAACTACTATTAAATTTTCATCGAATTAAAGTCGATATTATACCAATGATGGAGCACAAAATGCGCCAAACAACTGCTGAAGCAACGGCAAAAGATCCGTGCTACCAGCAAATAGTATTTCCATTTCCATGTAGTGACCGCTGGGAATTCTTTCTTTAAAAAAACGTTGGGTTGGATAGGACTGACAATCCTATACGAAAAACGATTATTAAGAGGAAACACAGGGAACTTCAAACTGGATTGATTTTACAACGACGGACCCGAACAAATAATGTGTGCATTTTCTCATACAAGGTGAACTCAATGCACAGAATAGGAGCTAATAATTAGTTAGCCGATACCCTAGTGTTCCAATATAAGGCTGATACCACAGTGTAACAAGGCAGAGACCCCATCCCTGGAGAAGAGCCTGCTCTTAGCCTTGATGAATGCACGAACATAGAGAAGCCGATGCAGACTTGCATCGCTATCTTGTTAGCATGGTGCTCCAGGCTCAAAAAACAACATCACCTCGAATTTCCTCTGACCCGGTGACTCTGGTGAGAGTGAACACTGAAGCCATCCATACCAAAGTCCACCACACCATCCATACAGGGAAATTGGATGCCACAATAATCGCAGCTAACAGAGGTTCAAGAGATGAAACAACGCCAAATGGCCTTCATAGTCACCTGAAAGACGCTACCTTGTACCAATGATACACAAACATATTTCACCCCAGCTCCGGAAAAAGCTTGGCTCAATAATGATTGTTACCTAACAATGGTAGGACGGGAAACCGGAAGCTAGACCCTTCAGGTATGAAAGGTTTTGTTTGCTTGTTATGTAAATATATTTAAGTGCAGAACTATTTCATTTGTACGTAGCCCATAATGTATATATACAGATATTTAGCATATCAAACTACTGACTTTAATATGATATTGGTATTCAGTATTTGGGTTGCATTAAATTCACATGGAAACGGTAATTTCGAGCTTTTGTAACTTTGTAAGTAATAGTACGATTTTGATCAATTTGAAGATATGCTTCATACTGTACTCTAGATTACTGCAAATTTTTGTAACTCTAAGACAAAACTCAAGCGGGGTTTCTACTCAATTTCCCCAAAATTATAGAAATATACTTGTATTAACTTAATTTGAGCAAATATCGATATGGGAAGTATTTTGAGGCCTGGACACCGTATTGAGGCAGGTACACAATTTTTTTTTTCAAATTTTTCGGTTGGGTGGTTTGCGAGAATGGGCCCGTTAAAAAAGGCAACATTTTCGACCCCCGCACTACCCGCTTTTCCAACAAATGTGAAAACTAAGGTCGGCTTCGAAAAGTACCAATCGACATCTTATATTCGGTGAAAAAAAAAATAAAACCCCCCTTTGCATATATCCCTTCTTAAACTCAACATAGAAAGATGAAATTTATTGCATGTGTAGGCGTTCATAGATCCTACTTTTCTACCATATTTCGTGTCAATCGGTATAGCCGTTTCTGAGAAAAGTGCGTGCGACAGACAGACGGACAGACATTGAGCCGATTTTAATAAGGTTTTGTTTTACAAACATTAACAGGTACGTACCATGAACTCGATCGAGCGGAGAAGGAACTTCACAGATAGAAGAAGGGAGCGTGAGAAAACCAACAGGCCTATAAACTCGAACAGAACAGAGAGTAAGACGCGAGAGTTTCAACAACAATTCAGCAGGATGCAGAAATATATACTCCCACGGTAGTCATGTCAAAACAAAGAAGGAAATCTCATTTCCGATCCTCTCAACTGAAGACATAGGGAATGTTGTGAATGAAAGGCACTACCATCTTCAGGTCCCCCGGCTACTGGTCTGTGCTGCCGATATTGACATAAGCGAAACCAGCAATATACAAACTGCCTTCATGCACATCGAGCAGCAGACGAGAGATCTTGGGTTGCACACTAAGTAATGCAAGACGAAATGCAAGGTGGTAACATTAGCATCAAAAACGAAGGAAATGTTGTCAAGGTTGCATCTAGGCTGAGTAGGTAATGCAACATATGGGACTGTACATTAACTCATGCTAGACAAAATTTACGATGGGAAACATATGCAGTTATAGAAAGGAAGATGCAACTTCGAAATAAATTTTTCCATCTGGGATAAAAAGTATAGCTGATAACAATGTTAATGAAGAAATCTGCACACGAATGTTAGTAGCCAATAGAGCCCCTTTTTAGTCCCTCAAAATCCTTCCGCACAAACTATTTTTTCAAAAGGTTAAAGCTCTAACTACAAAACCGTGATCTTGCTAGTCCTCATGTATTTTGCTTGGGTTATAAGCAAACATTGTGAACTCTTAGCCACTTAGTTTGATGCGGGACTCAATTGATCCCAATGAAGGCTCTGAATAGGAAGTCCATATGGGTAAGTTTAGATAGGTAATTTCTGCTTTCCGCAACCTATACCAGGAAGGCTGCGATAAGCCAGTTGTCACAGCCACTATTTCCGGATAGCCAACGACGAATGACGAAGAGCACGTAAAGGGAGCGTCAAAAAGCAATCAAAACAAATCAATTCCCCGCAGAGGATAACTACGAGTACAGTTTAATTAAGCAGAAATAATAATTGAGAATTCCACCTTCCAACCACAACAAAACTTTCAGTTAGTACAAAACACTCCTTTCATTCGTGCCCTTAGCCGAAGTGATAACAACAACACCACACTCTGGATGCACCCAAGGAAAGTTGAGGAATTCTACAAATATGGCATGTAACAGAACCCGAGAAGTATGTGTTGTTTCACCGAAACCATTGTTGTTTATTGCACGAATGAACTGCTTCAATTTAAACAAATAGGTAACGAAATGTGAGGTATACATTGTTCTTGTCTTTTTATTTAACTTACAGTGTACTCTTCGTTACTTGTTATAATAGATACATATGTAGAATATAGATTTATATATAAAATAAAAATAATAGATAACAAGTATCAAGAATATTTACGAGCTCTGCCGATATAGGATGCGTAGCATAGCATATATATATATATATATATACTGGTATTAAATTGAATATTTGTTTTAAAATCATTTTTTGTCTCTTTCATTATATTATTCTGTTAAAATAAAAATAACATGCCCTTAGGGAGTTTGCGCTACTTCAGATGTCAGCTACAACTAGCTCAAATACCGGAATGTTAAAGATTAGATAATATTGTGGGACCGAAATCGTGCTCCTTTTTATTGCTAATTAATTAAATATCAACTGGAAAACAAAAGGAGAAAGCAATCCTTGGCGAATAAATCGAAATATGAACTACAGAAATATTGAAATTGAGTAGTCTAAAACAAATTGGAAATTTCCAAAATATTCATAGACCAAAAAAAAAATATGCAAAAGGAAATAGTCCCAACAGAACAATTTAAGAAATAAAAAAATTAATCTCACAAATGTGACAAACAGTAGAAAGTAAACGTGGAAAATCACAACAAAATTGAAATTAGATTAAATATTTTCGTTTGAATGTGTTCGTGTACATTATAAGTGTTTGTAGCTTATACTAACATACATATATATAGTTTTAACTTTCCCTTCTAATTCTAGATACAACACAAACATACTGAAGCTATCGAATTATAGTTTTTAGCTGTGGAATAACATTATAAACGAGAAAATAATAAACAACATAAACATTTCACAAAAATATGGAAAAATGAATATATAATTGCAAATTTATAGTTTCTAAGCATGGAATGATAATATTTAGCCTTAAATATGAAAAGATGTATTCCCAGTACTTTACTTTTGATTTTGTTTCTAACTCCTATCCATGACAAGGCACAATACAGAAAAGTTTTGCTAAACCACATGCTTATTGCTGAACTATGTGAAGGAAGAACAAATTCACAGAAAACTCAAATAGAAAATTGAAACACGAACAAACAACTGGACAAAGTACACATAAAATATTAAAAAGAGTGTTTATGCTCTGTGCCTTTCTTGTTATAAATATACTACTGTAAATGTTTAATGATTTCAAAAAACACAAAAAATCTTTTTAAAGTGATTTTTTAAAAATATCGGAACTCTCCTTTCTTACCGATGTGCTTGTTTCGTACCCAATCAGCGGAGTTCGGTGTAGTCGATGGACCAACCATCATATCATTTCCAGATTGCACATATCGTTCAGAGACGGGATCCTGAAAAAGGAAAAGAAACATGTAATAAATTTACATCATAGTATCTTAAGCAGGGATAATACGGAAAAGGCCAAAGCACTATATTTAAATTCCAAAAATTCAAGAAGGTTGGTGAAATATTATTTCGTGTCTTGCTGTGCAAATAATTCAGCATAAAAAACACGCATGCAGGAGTTAGTTTTATACTTTCAATTTTTGGAGATTTTCCGTCTTCGCTGCCGCCTTCAATTATTTCGTTCTATAGCACTCAACATTTGTATCACACAGAAGGTGTTCTCTAAATTCATCCCCGAAATGATCAAATCAATAGCTTTTTTATCGATAAAAGCAGTTCTGGAAGGCTTAAATTATTCAGATTGATGAACCCTCTACTTTTGAAACAGTTTACTATTGTGGTGGGAGCAGCTGCAGCTTCTAGGATAGAAGTTGTTTTTGCAAAATGTTACCGCGAAAATTCGCTTTATAACGCTAAGAGCTGTTTTGACTCTATTATTCATTGATTGAGCAACTGAATCACGCTGGTAATATTTGGAGGCTATTCTAAAATTGACAAATTTTCTGTTTAAGTTGTTGTAGCTGCGTTGACCACAATAAGCAATTGAATTATAATATGGAACACAGACTGTCTACTTTTAAAGAAGTGAAATTTTTTTGCACTTCCGATCATGAACCATCGAAATCGCACAGTAACAGCACAGGTAGTCTCTGCATACACATCTTTATACTAGGGACACTGTCGTACTTTATAATATAGGGTTGACGTTGTAGTTTAATCGTAGCTTAAGAAGAGCCAAACACTATTACACTATTATTAATTTTATTTGTGCAGATATTGGAACCGGATGCATTTTGCGGCCTGGATTTCCATGCACCACTATGATATTCCTCAGATTTTTCGGTTGGATAGGTTCTGAGAACGAGACCTGTTCCACTTCCTGAGGCACACATTTTGAACCCTCTCCTCCTCCTCTATGTTTCACCCAATATCAGAAAAATTTCATTTTCGAGAAGTACTAATCGAACCCTTTCATTTGAAATCCCACATGATCATAATTGGTGAAAAAAAATTTACACCCCCCTTTCACATGTATGGGGAACCTCCTGGCCGAACGCAAGATGCACAAGAAAATTCACTCCAGTCTTTTACCTGGGTGGCGATAGAATCTACGCAAGTTTTTTGAAAATTCGTCAAAATATCGGTTTTTTCACTGAGCGATATTTGAACCTTGGGCCGGATAAATATTCAACGAAACATCTTGTATACATTATAGCCTACATTGCTGCTCGTGGTGCTAGAATGAACTTAAGGCAGGTTCTGCAGCCAATTACTGAAAATTATAGTAATGTACTATTATTAGGGTACCTACCCTACCATACTGTTATTACCTTTATTTGAAGGAATATCGATATGGAAGGTATTTCGGAGCCTCTTGACTTCTTTTTCAGATTTTTCGATTGGACAGTTTCTGAGAATGGCCCCGTTAAATAAATGATCACTTTCGATTCCCCGAACTCCCCGTCTTTCCAACACAACATATCTAAACTAACACCAGCTACGGAAGGTACTAACCGAGACCTTTCATTTGATACCCCACATGACTTTATTTGGTGAAAAAAAATGTACGCCCCCCTTAAATTCGACGTAACAGGATGTAACTTACTATATGCGTGAGCGTTCACAGTTCCCAACTTTCCACCAAATTTAGTGTCAATCGCTGTTACAGTGTCCGAGAAAAATGCGTGTGACGGACGACAGACAGGCAGACAGTAAATCGGTTTTGATAAGGTTTTGTTTTACACAAAACCTTGCAAATGAACTGAAAAAATGTATGAAATTGTAAATATTTAAATAATAGCAAATAAATATTAAATCGAATCTTAAAAGCTACAATCGCTGACCAATTAACGAACGGGCTTGTATCATCGGAAAACTGAGACCGTCTCCGTAGCAGTGGCTCTCAAATATTCGCGAATCAACATACCGCCAGTGCTCTTAACGAGACCAGCAATAAGACGACTATTCGAATAGAAAACTACGAAGGACGAGACCGAACCGTAAGCAACAGTCTTATTGTTCGTTTCAGTTTGAATTGTCATTTGTTGGACTCGGACGCGGTTTTGCCCTTAAGCGGTTTTGGTGTTCGAAATTTTGAGAATACGAAAGCAGCGTACAAAATCCCAGCGAAGTATACGAATTCATCTGTGCTACGAGCCGACGGAAACAACGCAGCATCGTAAACCTTCGGCACCCTACGACGGGCACAGGCGGGAAATTTATTTAATTTATTCTTTTGTTCTTATTTTTTTAACTTTTCCTTCTTTTTTACATTTATATTTTTTTTTTGTTTAACTGAATTTGAATTACTAGTGCACTGCAAGTGTCGGTGGGGAGTCCAATTTTTGTGACAATCGGTCTAGCGGTTTCCGAATAAATCGGGTGTGAAAGACAGACGGACAGACAGACACCGTCTCGATTCTAATAAGGTTTTGTTTCACACAAAACCTTTAAAACTAGGCTCGCTGGGTGCCTCGGCGACGGCTACACGAAGCGCAGTACCAAGTCGACTTATAATCTTCGACCGCCTGAATAGACGTTGCTTTCTAGTCGACACGGGTGATGAGCTATCGGTTCTCCCGGTACTACGACTGGCTGCCGCCAGTAATAATTTCGAGGAGCGCAGTGCTGACCATATTGCCTCCTACAGGGCGCTGTAATCCCGCAGTGTACCGTTACGGTCTTGAATGAAGTGCTCTAACACACTTCAAGGCCCCGACTCAAGTGGATTGTTGTGCCAACGATTATTATTATTACTTGAAAACTGCCGTATTTTCATGACATTGGATTTGGCGAAGACGTATCATCAAATCCTTGTCGCTCTCGAAGACATACCGAAAACGCCTATCTGGACACCTTTCGAACTGTCGAGTTCACCAAGATGACTTTCGGCTTTTACAACGTTGCGCAGACTTTCCAGAGGTTCATCTACTCTGTCCTACGAAACCTAGACTCCTGCTTCGCTAGCATGGACGATGTTTTGGTCGCATATTCTTCCGAAACTGAGCTCTTGGAAGATGCATCAACGTCTCCTTTAGGCTGGACTTGTTCTAAATGTTGAAAAACGCAGATTCGTACAGAAGCAGGTGAAATTTCTCGATCCTATGATTACCCCTAACGATATCCAGCTCAACCCAGACAAGGTTGAAGCGATAAAGAACTTTCCCTTGCCAACCACGGTGAAGGACTTGCAAAGGTTCTAGGGCATGTTAGACTTCTACCGTCGTTTCTTGCCCAAGGCCGCCCATCATCAAGTGATCATCAATGCTTACTTGTCTGGGCCCAAAAATAAAGACTCCCGCGAGCTTGCGTGATCTACCGAAGTCGTCCAGGCGTTTGAGACGGTCGAACAATGGTTTGTTGATGCAACGCTGCTGGCATTTCCTCAGTCAGTCCCTAGCCGTGTTCGCCAATGCCTCAGACACCGCGGTAGGCGCCGCTCCTCACCAACGGGTGTATCAAACCTGGCAACCGTTGAGCTTCCTTTCGAAGCAACTCCACCCAGCTCAACGTAACTACAGCGCCTACGATCGTGAGCTACTCGCCGCGCACCTCTCCATAAAATACTTCCGCTTCTCCCTTCAGGACAGGCCGTTCTTTGTATTCACGGACCACTAGCTCCTTACTTGCGCGCTTAAACAAAGTTCAATGCTGACCACATTGCCTTCTATAGGGTACTGTAATCTTGCAGTGTACCGTTACGGTCTTGAATGAAGTGCTCTAACGCACTTCAAGGCTCTGATCCAATTGAATTGTTGCGCCAACGATTATTATTATTAGAAGATTTTATGGTTAGTAGTTACATTCTAATTTTAAATGTGGATTTCTCGAAACTGCATGATCAAAATCAGGTGCCACCATAGCCCAAATTTCCAATGAAATTCGTTGAATTCTTAGTTCCTTTGTACTTCAATAGTGAACTATGATATCGGGCTGAAAAAAATGCTACGCATGCTCAAGATATTAATAAGCATATTGTGAAAAATGCGCCTTTGTATCAAGTTCTTTACGAAAAATTCCCAAACAAAGGAGAACATCAGCACTAAAAAACAGAAGCAACAGCATCAAACCGCATTGGTCAAATGAGAACAATAAAAGTGGGCGACTACAACTTTGATACCGTTGATAATTTCTCTATTTCAGTTTAGAAAAACTGTTTCGCTCGAAACGTCTCACCATAGGGTCAAAGCTCTTACTGTACAAGACAATGATCTTGCCAGTCCTCATGTATTCTTTGGAGACTTGTGTTTTTAGCAAGAAAAATTGCCTTAGAATTCCTATAGGCGTTTTGTTGTGTATCACCCAGACCCGATGGTTTCTCAGTGAATGGTAATGATACAACGAAGCGCTCACTGCTGTCTCGTTTAATTGCCTGCGCAAAGTGAATTTCACATTGTTTTTCTGTCATTGATAGAATAAACGATTCTATCCTGAATTGAAGTTACGTTACGTTACGATGCCAAACAGTGGAGTGCAGGATAGATTGACGCGGAATATAGTTCCCTGGGAGCCAACCTGTCTCTCTCTGAGGGTGATATGTCTCTCTTCGAGGGTGATACCTGATCGCCTCAGTGAATAAGTCTGACTTTACCGTATTACGCGACCCAGTACCGCACACAAACTGGTCAACCAGGCAGAGGAACATCTCCGAAATACTGAGAGCCAAGTGATGACACTCAAAAAGGAAGAAGTCGGGGCGTCAAGTAATGGAGCCAATGCCAATGTCAATGCGACGACTTCAACTCATCATCAACGGCGCAACAACCGGTATCCGGTCTAGGCCTGCCTTAATAAGGAACTCCAGACATCCCGGTTTTGCGCCGAGGTCCACCAATTCGATATCCCTAAAAGCTGTCTGGCGTCCTGACCTAGGCCATCGCTCCATCTTAGGCAGGGTCTGCCCCGTCTTCTTTTTCTACCATAGATATTGCCCTTATAGACTTTCCGGGTGGCATCATCCTCATCCATACGGATTAAGTGACCCGCCCACCGTAACCTATTGAGCCGGATTTTATCCACAACCGGACGGTCATGGTATCGCTCATAGATTTCGTCATTGTGTAGGCTACAGAATCGTCCATCCTCATATAGGGGGCCAAAAATTCTTCGGAGGATTCTTCTCTCGAACGCGGCCAAGAGTTCGCAATTTTTCTTGCTAAGAACCCAAGTTTTCGAGGAATACATGAGGACTGGCACGATCATAGTCTTGTACAGTAATAGCTTTGACCCTATCGTGAGACGTTTCCAGCGGAACAGTTTTTGCAAGCTGAAATAGGCTCTGTTGGCTGACAACAACTGTGCGCGGATTTCATCATCGTAGTGGTTATCGGTTGTGATTTTCGACCCTAGATAGGAGAAATTGTCAACGGTCTTAAAGTTGTATTTTCCTATCCTTATTCTTTTTCGTGTTTGTGTTTGACCAATGCGGTTTGATGTTGTTGGTTGATTCGTTTTCGGTGCTGACGTTGCCACCATATATTTTCTCTTGCCTTCATTGATGTGCAGCCCAAGATCTCGCGCCGCCTGCTCGATCTGGATGAAGGCAGTTTGTACGTCTCGGGTGGTTCTTCCCATGATGTCGATATCGTCAGCATAGGCCAGTAGTTGGGTGGACTTGAAGAGGATCGTACCTCTTGCATCTACCTTAGCATCACGGATCAGTTTCTCGAGGGCCAGGTTAAAGAGGACGCATGATAGCGCATCCCCTTGTCGTAGACCGTTGTTCATATCGAATGGTCTTGAGAGTGATCCTGCTGCTGTTATCTGGCCTCGCACATTGGTCAGGGTCAGCCTAGTCAATCTTATTAATTTCGTCGGGATACCGAATTCTCTCATGGCCGTGTACAGTTTTACCCTGGCTATGCTATCATAGGCGGCTTTAAAATCGATGAACAGATGGTGCAACTGTTGTCCATATTCCAACACTTTTTCCATCGCTTGCCGCACAGAGAAAATCTGATCTGTTGCTGATTTGCCTGGAGTGAAGCCTCTTTGGTATGGGCCAATGATGTTCTGGGCGTATGGGGCTATCCGGCCTAGCAAGATAGTGGAGAATATCTTATAGATGGTACTCAGCAACGTGATACCTCTATAATTGCTGCACTGTGTGATATCTCCCTTTTTATGTAATGACACAGATAATGCCTCGTTGCCAATCGTCAGGCATTGATTCGCTGTCCCATACCTTGAGCACAAGTTGATGAACCACTTGGTGTAACTGGTCGCCTCCATATTTAACCAATTCGGCTGTAATTCCATCGGCTCCTGGCGACTTATGATTTTTTAGCCGATGAATTGCACGGACTGTTTCTCCTAAACTTGGTGGTGGCAGTATTTGTCCGTCGTCTTCAGTTGGCGGGACCTCCAACTCGCCGATGTTCTGGTTGTTCAGTAGCTCATCAAAGTACTCAACCCATCGCTCTAATATGCCCATTCTGTCGGAAATCAGATTTCCCTCTTTGTCTCGGCAGGATGAGCATCGAGGTGTATAAGGCTTCATCCTGCTGACTTGTTGGTAAAACTTCCGCCCCTCGAGCGGTTGCTTCCTGTACTTTTCTAGTTCACAGACTTATTGCTTCTCCCAGGCTTCCTTTTTCCGTCTGTGAAGTCGCTTCTCCCCTCGACGGAGTTCGTGATAAGTCTCTGCGCGTGCCCGCGTTCTTTGAGAATGCAACATTACTCGGTATGCGGCATTCTTCCGTTCCGTTGCTAGCTTACGTTCATCGTCAAACCAGCCGTTCCGACTCCTGTTGCGACTGGGGCCAAGTATGTTTGTGGCCGTATCCATGATAACGTTCTTCAGATGATTGTGAAGATCATTTGTTGATGCTTCATGTCCAGGTCCTCTGTTGACTGCGGTTATTGCGGCGTCCATTTCCCTCTTATAGGTGTCGCGGAGGGTTGTGTTGTGGATGGCTTCAGTGTTCACTCTCACCTGATTGTCAGAGGGGATTCTAGGTGGTATTGTTATTCGAGCTCGGAGCACCATGCCAACGAGATAGTGATCCGAGTCTATATTGACCCTCCCTATATGTTCTGACATTCATCAAGGCTGAGAGGTGGCGGCGTTCGATCAACACGTGGTCAATTTGGTTGAAAGTGGTCCCGTTTGGAGAGGCCCACGTATGTTTGTGGACCGCTTTCCGCGCAAACCAGGTACTTCCAACAACCATTTCGTGTGACCCTGCTAATTGAATAGTCCGCAGTCCGTTATCATTTGTTTTTTCGTGTAAGCTCTGGGAGCCAACGTATCGCCTGAATACTGGCTCTTTCCCTACTTGGCTGTTAAAATCCCCAAGTATGATTTTGATATCATATCTGGGACAGGGTTCGAGGGTTCGTTCTACTGCGATGATTTTGATATCATATCTGGGACAGGTTTCGAGGGTTCGTTCTACTGCGACGACTTCAACTAACTGCTTAAAAAGCGTGGACAAACAAAAGCAGATCAGTATATCAGACGTCAGGAAGGAGATAGGCCTCAGTGCCACAGGTGCTAATTTGCCCCTGAGTTATCTGAAGGAAGGCTTGAAACCAGAAGAGGCCCTGAATAAGACTCAGGATAGACCTAAGCCATCGGAGCCAAGAAGGCGGGAAAAAGCGATTTGTCCACATGCGAGGAATGCTCCCAAAAATCCCGACCCTGAACACAAGACGAGGTAAACCCCGAGTAGGTCAGAGTAAGAAGCCCGCAATTATGTCAACCGTAAGGAGCAGGAAACTATTGAAGACCTTGGTGTCAGGCAGATGTATAAGGGATGGAGTGCGATGTTTTTAACCAGGCCATATAGCCAGTGAGGAATGGCTTAGGACTATAATCCCAAAATTTACACGCTAAAAAGGAGTAGAATTGTCGACATGTGCTGTCGACGGTATACCAAGGTAACACAAGGTCTTTCTTCCTAAAGCCACAGAACGATGATCTCCATACGTGATTATGGATAGTCTTCAGAAGCAAGGTGGGGGGCCAAAGGTAAACTGCTCAAGATCGAAGTAGATCGCCGATCCCTGCATCGAAATGAGATAATAATTGTAGATATAGATACCTGTGCAAGTGCACAGGGAAAAGCCGAGAAAAGACACTTCGGAGAAGACATCGGGTGGAAAAACTACCGAGGTCCCCGCAGGAATCTCGGAGACCATAGAGGCTGAAAGGGCTGGATCAAGCAGTGAAATATACCCACACTGAAGGGGAGAAGCTAGACGATTTAGACCTCAATCTTCCAGGGCACAGGGTGGACAGCGACTTGCAAGAAAGTGCAACGTCGGAGGAGGAGAATAATACTCCAATAGTGGAGAAAAGCTCCAAAAACTAACGGAGCCAACGGCCAGCACAAAGATAACCCAGACAAGCCTCCACCATGCAAAAGTTGCATCTGCAGTAATTGCAAGGGCAAGTTCTAAGGATAACATTCGAATAGTGCTGGCTCAGGAGCCCTGGGTGTACTGGCGGAGATTCGCGGTCTGCAAGGAGGAAGCATGCAGGTAATTTGGGACTCCTCTGCATCATTCAGAGTTCCTGACCCGAGACCTCGTGGCTGTACAAGTCTCATTGAAAGCCAGGAGGAGCACTTAAGAGGCAGTCGTGGCATCGAGCTCCTTTTCGGTAGACGACATCTGGACCCCACTGGAGCTAGTCGCTAGACTGGTGAAGTTCTACGAGAGAAGCGCGCCAAAAGACAAGAGGTACTAGACATAACTCCAGGGAATAGTCTTGTAGAAATCACTAACTGTGGAGATCACTCCACTAACTTCTGGATATTCCTATTTTTAACTTAACCCGCTTGGGCACGCCTCAAATGTCGAGGGTAAAGTGATGCGGACCTCCCTCAAGAACTTTATGAGGTCCGTCGTATAGTGTTTCCACCGGCCTCCGGGAGGTGTCAATCCTTAACAAAACGTGTGTGCACGACTCAAGATCCCTGGGCACGCTGGCGACGTTTTCCGTGTGGTTGGAATTTAGGCTCAATCTCATATCGAGAGCTGAATGATTGGGGAGTCCCAGGTTCTCCCCGTATACAAGTCCCGCGGAGCTTGCAGCAAACTTCTCGTGGCTGATTGTCCGTAGCCCAAATAGGACGAAAGGCAGAACTTACTTCCAGGAAGTGGCCTTTAGCTTCCTGTGTGTGCTAGGCAGTTTTTCAGTGGCGTTTGAACCTAGGGGTTTGCCAAATTTCGAGAAAAGAGAGGATTCAAACTGCATTCCCTCGTCGGTGATGATGACCGCCGGCACACCAAAGCTTAATGTATTTCAGGAGAATCGCCTCAGGCCACCGCATTATTGAGCCAATATTTGAAACCGTACGAGTGTCTCTTTTCTCACATGCTTCGAACTTTACCACTTCTGACATGCGATGCACTGTATGGCCCAAGAATGTTCATGGACGGACAGAAATATTTCGCTGTGACTAACAGGTTCGTCGTCCGGATGCGCTTGCGAAAAGCGGCCGAAATATATGGCCTTGGTCGCAGTATAATGTAGAGGTTGAGCCGAAAATAGGGAATGTCAAAGTGTATTTGGAGCTACTCAGATCCTGAAGAACTACGCCGCCTTTTTGCGCCTTCGCGATTGCCGGGATTGTGGCGAGGATCTTGATCTCTTCAATGCGCGGCAAAGCGTCAGCAACTATGTTATTTTTTCTAGACACGCATTGGCTGTTGGAGATGGAACTGGTTTATGAAGCTCAGGTGCCTCAGTTGACGGGGAGACGCTTTGTCGGGGTTTTGTTTTCAGGCAAATGTAAGAGGCTTGTGATCCGTGAACACTGTGAACGACCGGCATTCTGAGGAATAGCAAAAGCATTTTATTGCGAGGTACGCAACTATTAACTCATGATCGTAGGTGGTGTAGTTCCGTTGGGCGAGGTTCAACTGTTTCGAGAAGAAGTTCAACGGTTGCCAGCTTTGGTTCACATTTTATTGAAGAACAACATGTCTAAGGCATCGACGAAAACGGCTAGGGGTGCATCTTTTTCAGGAAATGCCAGGAGCGTGACTTTCACCAACTGCTGCTTGCTTGACTCAAATGCCTGCATAGCCATTGTGGATCACTCAGTCAGTCGGGTGTCTTTGGATTTCGCCCTAGACATATAGTTTTTAGGGTTCGATCGATGACAGAGTGGATGAATCTCTTAAATGTTTGCGCCGCATTGCACAGACCAAAAATCATCCCAGCTGGGAGTGCTAACGTCTGCTATAATAAAACGCCAAGAATACGTTCGTCGAAGTTCAAACCTCAGGTCAACTTGCCTGTAGCCATAAATGCGAAGAAACAATGAGTTTGCTGACACCAGCCAGTAGCGTTAGACGATGGTACTTGGATACAGGGAGAACCGAAACTTCAGCGCTTGTATTAATTAAATAATTGCGTCTGTTCAGGGAATTTTCTGGCCTTTTCCGTGAACCTTCGGTGGCGCCAGTATAGCAATTAATTATTGTCCTTAGGAAGAGGAGAAAGTAAAAATCTTATCCTACGTTTAAAATAACTTAAAGTAGGGAAGTTAAAAGGACCAAGCTGTTTGCGTTGTAATTTCGGCAAGGAATCGGGGAAAGAAAGTAAACTTCCGAGTTCTGCGAAAGGCACGTTGAAAATGTCTGCGCTACGTGTGTTATAAGACGCAGGACGGCAGGTGATGTCGTCAGCGGCGGAGCAGTCCATCAGACCCGAGGGAAGTTTAAACAAGTCGGGAAACCGGAAGCTAGACGCTTCAGGTATGAAAGGTTTTGTGTATTTCTTTGATAAAGAGATTTGGGTGTGCATTTGTCCCATTAGCATGTAGCACGTAAAATATGCATATATTATGTGAAAATAGCCACTTTCAAGGCAGGATCATGCTCTGTACTGTAGTCTATATTGCTGCAAAATTTTGATTCTAGGGTGAACTTAAGGAGGGCTTTCCTGTCAATTACTAAAAATTGTAGTAATATACTATTATTAACTTTATTTGAATAGGTATCGATTGGAGGGTATTTCGGAGCCTAGGCACTATATATTGGCAGCCCCCCGATTTTTTTCCAGATTTTTCGGTTTGGTAGTTCCTGAGAATGGGTTCGTTAAAAAAATGACCACTTTCAACCCCCCGCACTCCCCACGTTTTCAACAAAAGTCAAAACTAAGGCCAGCTTCAAAAAGTACTAACCGAGACCTTTAATTTGATACCCCACATGACTATATTTGATGAAAAAAAAATTTACACCCCCCTTTTGCATGTATGGGGACCCCCTCCTTAAATTCATCGTAAAAGGATGTAACTCACTATATGCGTGAGCGTTCACAGTTCCCACCTTTCCACCAAATTTGGTGTCAATCGCTATAACCGCTTCCGAGAAAAATGCGTGTGACGGACAAACAGACAGACGGACAGACAGACAGGCAGTAAACCGATTTTAATAAGGTTTTGTGTTTACACAAGGTTCAGAAAGCGAAGGCGGGAGGGGTAGTCCACATGAAGGAAGCTTTTCTTAAAGAAGAGGGAATAGGTGAATTTACGCTGCACATTTTCAAGGGCAAGATAATCACAGTTACAGGAGAGTGACCAGATCACGAAGCAATACTCGAGGGTATTCCTCGTGAGGGAAGCTAAAGAGGATTGGATGGAGTCAAAATCAGAAGAGGAGCGAAGCATAAAGCCTGACAATTTTGCTGCTCGATTGATGACATCGAAGCAATGGATGTCAAAGCGGAGCTTATTGTCGAAAGTGACCTCGAAGATAAGGAATGTCCGTTAAGAGAGTAGGAGAAAGAACTAGGTGAAGATTTTAGGGAGTAGCACATAGAGTGACATTTTCTGACGTTTAGCGCTAAACCGTTCGTCGGGCACCAACGAACCAGAGTGTCCAGGTTAAATTGAAGGGAAACACAGTCCATAGGTGACGATATAGCGGAAAACAGCTTAAGGTCGTCTGCATAGAGCAAACAGGGGCAAGTAAGGAGGGGAGGAAGGTCTTTAATAAAAAATAAAAAAAAAGGGAGGGGGGGGGGGAACATGGACTGACGAAAAGTAGCAGCACTCGTCAAATATTCGTTTTTAGACTTAAGGATTTGACCGAGGAACGTCGAGATTTGAAAAAAAAAAACTAAGTCAGCATCGTTTCTAGAAGACAGGAACTTCTTCCTCGCAGTCTGCTTTTGACGTAGTTTTTTGTGAATTTCAATGGTGAACCAGACGGGGTAAGAGCGCAAGCACTTAGGAGAGAAGGGAACGTAACAAGGAAGAAGATGACATAAAATGGTATAGAACGTGTTGAGTGCTTGGTCACACGTAAATGGAGAAAGAAGGGGGACCCAGTTGATTGACGCCGGGGCTGAGTTCAAACATTCGAAATTCGCCTTACGAAAGTTGAACTTGGCAGACTTGCGAGCGACAGGAGAGTGGAGTCAGGATATCTGGACATCGAACTCGAGAGCAGGATGATGGGTGTCAGGGGCAACGTAAGACGAAGCATGAAGGGATTGGGAAAGACAACGCACAAGAAGGTTAGAAAGGACAAGGTCAAAAGTGCGATTTAAGTGCTTTCTAGAAAGGTTAAACTGGAGGGCGCCGCAGGTGTACATGAAAGTGGATAGAGGAAGGGAAGGGTGGGTCGAGTTAGTAGGGAGGGAGGGAAGGCCAGGAGAGCATAGGAAGATTAAAGTCGCCGCAGAGGATGAAAAGAAGTGAGGGAAACAAAACGATTAGGATGTCTGATAATCTGTCGAAGAAATCCTCGTACAGAAAAGGCGGGCTTAGGCACGGAAAATATACACATGATATGATAAAGGGACATAGGTTTGGCGGAAAGATACGTATGGTGACAGAATCGTAAGAGGTGGAGGAGGAAAAGATGGTTTCGGCACAGAGTGAGGACTTAACAGCTATTAGGGCAACAACGAAAAAGAAAGTAACCTTCGAGGAGCTCAGAATCTAAAATCCTGTCATCCAGCCAGGATTCAGAAATGCAGCTAACATGATGTTGGAATGCTAAGGCAGACAGTTTGCAATCCGACAGCTTGGTCCTTAGACTCCTTACATTTTGATAAAAGAGCGTATAGTTGTCGGAATCATTCAAGTTCGGCGAGGCAGGCGGGCGGGCCGGAAATTTTCACGAAGCTTAGTCCTCTGATAAGGTTTGACGAGGCCATAGGGTCAAAAGGAAGTTTGGACGATAGCATCGAAGTCGTGGGGATATGTCACTTTGAAGGAAGCTACCACTCGGTCAGGATAGCCATCCTTCGTCAGCATAACACATGAAAGAGATGACAAACTTGAGTTGGCTTTGCTTCTGATATAGGCCAGAATTTCGTCGGACGTGGTGGAGTACGCTAGCCTTGACACGAACAGCTGTTTCGGGCCAATGGTTGCCAATGTGTCCATTTACTGTTGTAGTTGCGCGAGTTTATCCGCCGCGTCGCTCGATACTTCGGCAACCATGGGTGCACCTCGTGAATTTTCTCGCCAAAATAGCACGAGTACCCTCAGGAAATCGCTGCAATTTCCTTAAGCAGCTGACGGGGTATTCGGTCGCCCAACATGAGTTCTGTGAGCAAGTGATTCAGCTCGGTTGTCTCACTTACTGACAGACGCCGTATTAGGTGCTCCTTAAACAGGTGGTGCGAGTCCTTCACCAACAGCCGAGATGGATTCCTCGTCCAGCCCGACCAGCACGTGGCGTCAAATATGACGCTGGCTAGCGCGAATTGCACCTCGAAACGGCGAAAGCACGTCTCGGGCCTCTTGCCCTATAAAGGTGGCCCTATTGCTGTGTAGCCATCGCTGGAGCGGAGTGTAGTGGAGCACGCAAACCAAGCGAACCAAAACAGTAGTGGAAATGAATCAAAATAACCATGGAAACAGAAGCGAAAATTGTAACAGCCGTGTACCGGAACGGAGCACACCACTATTGAGAATTATCTTTGACCAGCGAGGAAAAGAATGTATGCCGTTCATTGCGGCCTGGCTCCTTTTATTTTTTTTAAATAAAAGTAAGCGAAAAACTTTTCAGCGAGTACTGTAAATTTTGTTTGGTGACAAACTAAGTAGATTAATGCAGTAGTAGCGGGAAACCTGACGTGTGAACTAAGTAGTGGTCGTGTTTTCCATAGTGCCAACATGATTGCACTTTGACAAAAAAATTCACCCAGGAAGTGGCCGAGATCTTGTTTTTGTTATCCAGGCGTTCACTGTGGTTGTGCTGCTGACTTTTTTCCTGTTTAAATAGTACGTGTGCGCCGTTGCGATGCTTCGTCTCGGTCGTCTCGTGGCCAAATTTCTGCCGTCCAAATACGAGCTGCCGAAATTACCGCAGTCGTCCTTCTCCATCTCCATCTCCTGTTATTTTTCCAGTCACCAGAGACTGCCTATACACAGGAAGGAACCGCACCGGTGACAGTTAGGTCACAGAAAAGCGGTGTTCGGCACACGTGCTGCCGGTGGTTTGGTCACCAATGTAGAGATCACTCCACTAACTTCTGAATATGATTTAAGGGCCGGTTCCTATTTTTAACTTCTTATGTAAAGCTCGCGACATAAGACGGTTATTCCCAAGTCAAAATAGATTTCAAATTACCATCTCGGCGAAGCTTCGTCGACGTGTTCAGGGAGAATAGAAAGAAATTTACTTTGTACCGATATCAAGGAAAAACACAATTATTTTCTCAAGTTTACCTAACTTAAATACTTTTGGCATGATTTCATTCAACTGTCGCCGCCTGGGTTGAATGCGCAGCCTCACCGCTAGATCCAATAAAACTTTTCCTCGCTGAACCGAGCGTTTTGAGTATGCGGCGCTGCAGTACTCCACTGCAAGTAAATTCACGCAGCGGTCTCTACACTCTGATGAACGAACTGGCCAGGGATTCGAGGCTGTCGATTGAGCCCTCTATGGCGGATCACAGAATAATCGGATATCACATTGAGAGCAACTCTGAACTAAAAAGAATGATAAGGAATCCCAAGAAAACGGATTGAGACCCCTATGCGGCGCACCTGAGCAAAAATATGGCTCGATTGCAAAGGTGCAGTGATATCAGGAGCAAACCGGCACTGGAAACAATGGTGGAAGATCTCAACAAAGTCGTCATTAAAGCATATAAGGTAAGTTGCCGGGCTAACACAGCCATTAAGAGATTAAGAAACCTAGCCAGAATGAGAACAGAGGTACGAAAACTCTTCAACCGGCCAAAACGAGTAGCAGATTAATCGAGGTACAAAATGCACTGACTGCGTATAACAACGCGAACAGAGAAGGAAATCGAAACAACTTCAGGGAATTCTGTGAAAGAATCGAACAGACCACAAAAGGAACCAATATCTGCTCTGTCTGAAGAAAGAAGATGGGACGTTTGCCGAGAATGACGAGCACGCGACCCTAGCCCACGGTGGAAGGCAGCAGACATGGAGACGGGCATAAGTGGTCTTTATTTCGAAAGCGGGTAAAAAGGGTCGTTTTCATCCTAAATCTTTCAAACTGTTGGTACTCAATAAGGTGGAGAAGGCCAGACAACTATATTAGAACTAACGTTTAAAGGATAGCAGGGGCAACGTAACTGCCCTGTATCAACCAGCGGATGTATTACGGGATGCCAGAGAAACAAAGGAAATAGCACGATGTGCGTTTTTAGATATCGAAGAAGCATTCGATAATACATCGCACACAGAGATACAAGATGCTCTAATCCGCAAGTTAGTAGAACACCCTTGCTTTCTGGATCGGCAGAATGCTAGAGAATAGACAAATAGAAGTATCGACAGGCACAAATTCCATTGTCATGAAAACTACTCAATGTTGTCCACAGGGCAGGGTACCAGCACCGCTTATGTGGAGTATGGTAGTGGATAAATTAATAAGAGCTAACAAATACTAGAATACATGTCTAGGGTTACGCTGGCGGCATCTGTAGGGGCAAATATGAGGATATCCTATGTGATAGAATTCAAGCTGGACTGAGAGTTAGTAGTGCCTGGTGCAAAAAGGCGGGGCTGTGAATAAGTCCAGCCAAAACCCCGAAGATACTACTTTGGATATACGCTGCAATAGTAAGGCCAATGGTTCCCTAGGGGGCGGTAATCTGCGTAGAAAGAACTGAGCTCACAACAGCCAAAGACTGACTTCCGTGTGTAACAGTGGGGCAATGAGAACATGCCCAACGACATCGTTGGAAGCCCTTCTGGGATTAACTCCTCTCTATCTGCACATACAGATGCAGGCAAGCAGGACAAGCAGTGAGGTGGGGAGCTGCCTAAATCGAAGGAAGATTGATATTCTTTCTAGGCGGTACTACGAATTACTGATACTAAAGGATAACATGACAACGAGGTTTCATTTCGATAAGAAGTTTGGAATAAGTTGGAGTAGCATATTACAGGCTGAAATATACGCAATAGATAGGTGTGCCTTCTTTAATCTCCAAAAAAAACACAGGGGGCTATTCTGACTGAATGGCGATCAAGGCACTTGGTCACAACAGGTGAACTATGTATGAACACGATGGGCTTGCACAATAAGGTCTGGATACTCTGGGTTTCAGGCCATGTTCAGTTGGAAGACAATGAGGCAGCAGACGAACTGGCCAGGAAGGGACGCCCTTGCACGGAACGGAACCATTCTGTGGAATCGAAAACGGGTTCGTGGTTATGACATTAAAAAATGAAGAGGACCGGGTGAAGGAACTATACCGAGCTAACTTACCAGGAATGGCGCAATCCAGGGTGCTTATGGAGGGATACGAACCCAATCACAGAAAAGAATGTTTAAACTTCACCAAGAAGAGCCTGCGGATTATAGTGGGAATACTGACTGGTCACTCCCGACTAAACTATCACTTGGGAAAGCTAGGAATATCTATGGACACTGCCTACAGGTTCTGTGCGGATCGCGATGAAACTTTCGTACACATTCTGGCATAGTGTACGGCACCTGAGGAAATACTTAATACCAAATACCAAGTTGAAATCCTTAGAAGTAGGGAATATATTAAAATTTCTGAGGGTTATAGGCTTACTTAACATACTATAGTTAATAGTATCAATATAATCAGTAAAATGGGCACAATAGTAATTTTAAGACGCAGTGAAACTTCTCCTTAACAGAACGAGAAGGTTTGCCATTCGCCGGCTGATGTCCAACGTCGGAGGTTCGTTATCCAGCAGGCGTCGTTTGCTGATGGGCGCGATTCAATCCGTCCTCCTTTACGGTTCCGAAATTTGGGCTGACTCCCTCAGTAAGAAAATGTAAGGTAAGCGAATAGCGCAAATACACAGACGAGGGGCTCTGCGAGTTGCGTCCGCCTATCGTACCGTCTCGGACAAAGCTGCAATGGTGATAGCAGCAGTTATTCCGATCGCTCTCCATGATCCCGAGCGGACTCTTATATACCTCAGGAAACACGAGGGAAATAAGGAAGATGTCGCTTGTGAAAAGAGAGTCCGTACTCTTTTCTATAGTCTCCACATCCTTTATAATGCCTCCTTGTTCTTTTATCTACGACTCCGCAAAGATAGAATTTGTTGATTGCAGCCCGTGATTCCGTTTGATGAGGAAAGTGGAACAATTGAATAGTTGGATGGATTAGGAGGTTGATTAGTATTTTGAAAGGATTATATCAGAACCGCTCGAAGGACCAAATGTTGATTGCCTTATATAGGGGTCTGCTCCAGACTCTTCTCTGAGGCAAAAGTAATATTGCCAATGATGTTAGGGATTACTACTTTTAAGAAGGAATAGGAAGAAAATCGGTGGTTCTAGTATAATGCTTTATTGGTCACTATCCGCCATGTTATTTATATATATATATAGCATGCTGGAGGAGGTTTGAGGCAACGTACTTTGTACTAACCTCCATAAAACAAAAATAAAATGCTGAGATCTGAGTCCGATCAAAAAGAAACTCGGGGCTACATGCTAAATATTGGTACCCTCACTGGAAAGAGGGATGTACTCGGAAGAGCGTTTCAGAAAAGGCGCATTAACATTGGCACTCTACAATAAACTCCATGAAGCTGCACTCCTGAACTGTTCCGCTCGAAACGTCTCACCATAGCGTCAAAGCTCTTACTGTACAAGACAATGACCTTGCCAGTCCTCATGTATTCCTCGGAGACTTGGGTTCTTAGCAAGAAGAATTGCGAACTCTTGGCCGCGTTCGAGAAAAGAATCCTCCGAAGAATTCTCGGCCCCCTACGTGAGGATGGACGATTCCGTAGCCTACATAACGAGGAAATCTATGAACTTTACCATGACCGTCCGGTTGTGGATAAAATCCGGCTGAATAAGTTACGGTGGGCGGGTCACTTAATCCGTATGGATGAGGATGATCTATGGTAGAAAAAGAAGACGAGGCAGACCCTGCCTAAGATGGAGCGATGGCGTAGGCCAGGGCTCCAGACAGCTTTTAGGAATATCGAATTGGTGGATCTCCTTGTTAAGGCAAGCCTAGACCGGATACCGATTGTTGCGCCGTTGATGATGATGATGATGAAGCTGCATCATAAAACATGAATGCAATGAAAGTGGTTATAAACTTCTCTATTTTGAAAGGCAATATAATTTTGGCATTACCATCTCCGAGGGTTTTTCGTGATGGCATTAAATAACTGGAGCGATTAGATAACTGGCAGATGAAATTTACCGTTATATCGTACGATTCCCTTCTCCACTGCATACGCACCACAGACAGGTCGACCCGACGTAGGGAAAGATGGCTTCTGGCTACTTCTCGATACAAAGACCTTAATAGTTATGTGGGCGAAAAGGCAAACAAAGATGAAAAGGGTTTGGAGTACGCAATGAGGGTGGCAAACATATAGTCGATTTTGTGGACGCCAAATACTTTGTACTTGTGAATACATAGTTCATCAAAAGATTCCTTCATTTTCCTACATTTTATAGTGGGAACAATAAAACCCAAATCAACTATATTCTCATAAGACGCCGACATTTGACCACCGTCACTGATTGCAAAGTCGTTCCCTATGAGACCATCGCATCTCAACATCGGCCGTTGATTGCCGTTCTGCGAACCAAGCTGCCGATAAAAGAGCATGAAGAATGCACTGGCCCGCCGCGCATTCAATGGTGGCGGTTTCGTGAGAAGAAAGAAGGAATGATCTCACTTACGCGATTACCAACCATAACGAATGTGGAAAAATCGTGGAACCAAATTAAAGGTACGATCGGCGCGGCCTCTGCAACCCTCGGGGTCACCAAGCCAGGTAAGCAGTACATCAACCGCGCTGCTCGACTTTGGAATGACAATATTGAAATGAAGGTCCTTGAAAAGAAATGCCTCTACTACAGGTTACTCGACGACAAAACACTGGCCAATCGGCAAATTTATAAGAATGCCAACCGGGAAGCAAAGATAACGATTGCTGTTACCCGAGCAGCCCATTACAAAGATCGTTACGATAAACTAGTCACTCGGGATGGGGACATAAATCTGTATCGACTTGCCACAAGTCCAGTGTTCATCTTCCACTTGCACAATTATTGCCGACATTTGTACCAATTCCACCTGTCAGCACAACTGGTGCTCAGAAGTGGCGGTGAGGAAGACGGGGCGGCAGCCCTGTTGGCCAAACCAAAACCAAGTGGCCGAGGAGAACCTCCATAGTGGTGGCACCGAGAGACGCTGTACTCACTTTGGTTTGCCGGCAGTGATGCAGTAGGCGAATGATCCAAAGGCCTAATTAGGGCGATCAGACCCGAGTCTGCACGGGGACTCATCTGAAGTGGCAAATTGGTCACGAAACCTTACCAATACTTCGGGTGAACTCCCGTTGTATGTGAGGACAGCTCGGTTATTTGCGGCAGGCCCCCTAGTGGGAGTTTCATGGGAGTTGTGGTTATGCTCAAGCGAGAAGAGACCTTCGGGCCTTGGCGTGGTGTTGCGTTTCAACACGAGTGCCGTACTCCTTAGTTCGGTAGAGATTTAGGTAATTCTTGCATCCACCAGTATGAAGGCTAAGCCATGCACTTGGTATAGACTAGTACCGTTGTTGCCTGTCTCAGCGGGGCTCTGTTTGTGGTCACAAAATCAATCCGTGTCTGAAGAGGACCGCAGGATTAAGTCTCCACGACAGGTACCTACGTTAAACACCAAAGGGCTTAACTGTCTACACAACTGAAGTCGAGGAAGCAATCAAGTGAATGAAATCTGAAAAAGCAACAGGACCTGACGATATTGCATCTGAGCTCTGGAAAACGAATAGCTGGGTCCCAACACTGTGGCTGAGTGAATTCTTTAATCGGGTCATCCAAGAAGGTAGAACACCATCTGATTGGGAAGAAAGTATCAGAGTTCCAATATGGAAAAAGAATGTCGAATCAGCACAATGTTCAAATTACCGTTCGATCCAATTACTTACTACATATTATGAGTATTTTTGAACACATTCTTGACAACCGTACTCGCGAAATAACAGTGAATCAAGCCGGACTTTTCAAGACCTACGGAACTACTGACGCAATATACGCTGTACAGTTACTCATGGAGAAACACCGTGAGAAGCATCGCTCTCTTTACATTGAATTTCTGGATCTAGAAAAAGCGTTTGACCATGTGCCACACGAACTCATTTGGTATGCTCTACGACAACACCTTTTTCCAGAATCGTGCGCTGGGTCCAACTGCTCTACCACGACCATAAAATTAAAGTTCGAAGTGTGGCGGGTGTATCAACACATGCCTCTGTCAGTGTTCATCAAAGTGGCGCCCTCTAACCATTCGTCCTTGTTCTTGTTATAAGCACTGTCCTAAAGGATATCCAACATCCAGCGTCATATACACTGCTTTATTCAGATATTTTCCTAGCGTCTCCTAACAAAGTTGACTGAGCAATTTCTTAAAAAATGAAATCATCGCCTCATGCAACACAGTCTCATATTGAATCTTAATAAAACAATAGTTTTGACGACCGATCCTAATGAAACAGGCACTATCACTGTCGGTGCGAGAAAGGCGTCTTCTATGGTGTGGTCAGGTTATTCGCGCTGGCGAGAATTCCCTTGCCAAGATTCGATAGGAAACGACCAAAAGGCCAACAGAAACAACGGTGGCTGATACGCTGGATGGCGATTTGAAAGCCTCGAAACTACAACCAGAGCAGGCCTTTGATAGAGCGAATTGGCACAACCGATCAAGATGAGCCGACTCCGCTTCTAAACAAGACAGAGGCGGTAGAAGATCACTAACAGCTGATTAACTCACAATATTTATACTGTACCTAAAGCTAGTGGGTGAGGGTTGTATACGAGTCAGAACTTTAAAAATCTCGATCAATACTTCGTCAAAGAACATAGAATTTATGAATAACACTCAATAAATTTCAAAATTCGGGCCCCGCAATATAGTTTAATGTATGAAACAATGAATAGATCAATTTCTTTCTTTATTTGGCATTACTAGCACATTTAATCTAAGAATATTTATGAGAAAATTTTGTTAACTCCGCTATGTTATCCGCATAGCATTCTGATCCCACGCCCAGATAAAAGACTAGGGCTTCACGCGACGTACTTTGCGCCATATTTAGTAAAACAAAAATAAAATATTGAAATTAGGGAAATCTTGGTGATAGATTCCGCGAAAAGTCGGAAAGCAGAAGCTTGGCGCCTCAGGTATTATAGGTTTTATTGATTTGTTATGCAACAATGTTACACAATTATTCCGGTGTATAGACGTTGAATATAACCCATACTCAATTCGATGAGGTACTGAAAATTTATCTCTTAGGGAGTAGTAACTTAACTCGAAAGAGGCAACTTTGACCTTCTGTAACTTTGTTGATAATAGTAGAATTTCCACAAGCCTTTCCATGTATTGTTGCTTCATATTAAAACAAATACCACCGGAAAATTTTATAAACCAATAATGAAGTTTAGGGAGTTCGCAGGAAATTTTCAAAATCTAATAATATACTATTCTTAACTTAATCTAACTCCGCAATGCTATTAACATAGTATGCTGGTCCCAAGCCCAGGTAAAGAAGGAAGGTTTGAGGCAACGTACTCTGTACAATCCTCAGTAAAACAAAAATAAAATGCTGAGATCAGGGAAAGAGATAAATAGAGTATAGTTGGAGTTATCCTACTATGCTAAATCCTACCTGATCTCTCTCTCCGCGACAGGTCGACCAAGAAAATGCATAGAATGTCGTTACAAACATGATGATCGGATTGAGTCACAAGCCTCGGAGAAATGCTAGGGCGTCCACCTCAGTCGACGCAGCAGGACGGGCCCCGGTCCTGTCGAGAAATGGGCAAGGGTTCTTGACGCATGGACGGCGTCAGGACGTAAGCAAGTTAGTCCGCACACAACGAACAAAACAAATACGTGTCTGCACGCTAAATGTTGGTACCCTAACCGGAAAGACGGAGGAACTTGCAAGAGCCCTTCGGAAAAGGTGCATTGAGATCTGCGCTCTGCACGAAACCCGATGGTCTGGTGCCAAAAGCTGCGACATTGAACGCGAACGCGGTAAAAATGGCTACAAACTTCTCTATTTTGGTAACCCACACACTCAATATGGTGTTGGCATTGCCATCTCAGAAGGTTTCCGTGATGCCATTAAAGAAGTCGAACGATTTGATGATCGGCTGATGAAGCTCACCATTATATCAGCTGATCGCACTATTCACTTCTTCACCGCGTATGCACCACAGACACGTCGACCTGGTGCCGAGAAAGATGCCTTTTGGCAACTTCTCGATGAAAACACTTGTCACGTGCCTGCTGACGATTACATAATCATTGCCGGCGACCTTAATGGTCATGTGGGTGAAAAGGCAAACGGTAACAGGTGCCATGGGGGAAAGGGGTTCGGAGCGCGCAATGAAGGTGGCGAGCGTATAATCGATTTTGCGGACACCCATGACCTTGTACTTATGAATACATGGTTCATCAAACGATTGTCTCATCTTCCCACATTTTATAGTGGGAACAATAAAACGCAAATCGATTATATTCTCATAAGACGCCAACATTTTACCACTGTCACTGATTGCAAAGTCGTTCCCTATGAGACCATCGCACCTCAACATCGGCCGTTGATTGCCGTCCTGCGAATTAAGCCACCGATAAAACAGCGTGAGGAACGCACTGGCCCGCCGCGAATTAAATGGTGGCGATTTGGTGAGAAGAAAGAAGAAACGGTCTCACTCATACGATTGCCAACCATTACGAATGTGGAAGAATCATGGAACCAAATGAAAGACATGATCCACAAAGCGGCCTCTGCAACCCTCGGGGTCACCAAGCCGGGTAAGCGGTACATCAACCGAGATACTTGGCTTTGGAATGATGATGTTGAAATGAGGGTCCGTGAGAAGAAACGCCTCTACCACAAATTTCTCGACGATAAAACGCCTGCTAATTGGCAAATTTATAAGAATGCCAACCGGGAAACAAAGAAAGCGGTCGCTGTCACCCGAATGAACCATTTCAAAAATCTTTACGATAAACTGGACACTCGGGATGGCGAGAGAGATCTGTATCGACTTGCCAAAAGCCGTGATGAACGCACACAGGATATCGAACATTTCTGTTGTGTTAATAACAAGAACGGTACTTTGCTTACCAACCGTCGAGCCGCAACGGATAGATGGCGAGAATACTTCGAGCAGATTTCAACTGAAGAATTTGCTCATCCTCCACTTCCACAATCATTGCCGACATTGGGAGCAGTTCCACCAGTCAGCGCAACTGAAGTCGAGGAGGCAATAAAACAAATGAAATCGGGGAAAGCAACAGGACCTGACGACATCGCATCTGAGCTCTGGAAAGTAAAGAGCTGGGACCCAACACTGTGGCTCAGTGAATTCTTTAACCGGGTAATTCAGGAAGGAAGAACACCATCTGACTGGCAAGAAAGTACCACTGTTCCAATATGGAAAAAGAAAGGTAGCCCAGGAGAATGTTCAAATTACTGTCCGATCCGGTTACTTTCCTATACCATGAACATTTTTGAACGCATTCTTAACAACCGTATTCGCGAAATCGTTGAAATTAACCGTGAATCAAGCCGGATTTGTCAAGAACTGCGGAACTACTGACGCAATACACGCTGCGTGGTTACTCATGGAAAAACACCGTGAGAAGCATCGCCCTCTTTACATTGCCTTTCTGGATCTAGAGAAAGCGTTTGACAGTGTACCACACGAACTCATCTGGTATGTTTTACGACAACACTTCGTGCCAGAAGAACTCGTGTGCTGGGTTCAATTGCTCTACCACGATCCGAAAAGTAAAGTTCGAAGTATGGCGGGTGTATCAAAACCGCTTCGTGTCTCTGTTGGTGTTCATCAAGGAAGTACCCTCTCACCACTCCTCTTTGTCCTTGTTATGGACACCGTCACACGAGATATCCAACGTCCAGCGCCCTACACACTGCTTTATGCAGATGACGTTTTCCTAGCATCTGATAGCAAAAATGATCTCGAGCAACTTGTTCAAAAATGGAATGATCGCCTCATGCAACACGGTCTCAGATTGAATTTAAACAAAACTGAATTTTTGACGACCGATCCCCATGAAACAGGCACAATCACTGTCAGCGGCAGTGATCTGCCCAGAACTGTGCGATTTAAATACCTCGGGTCAACGCTATCAGCCAATGGAGAACTGCGTTATGAAATTGCTTCACGCATTAACGCAACCTGGATGAAGTGGCGTTCCACAACTGGTGTCCTTTGTGATCGACGTATCAACGAACGTCTCAAATCTAAAATTTACAGCAATGTCGTCCGTCCAGTTGCTCTCTATGGTTCTGAGTGTTGGCCGACCATAAAAGACAATGAACGACGTCTTGTGGTAATGGAGACGAAGATGCTACGTTGGACTAGGGGCGTCACACGTTTAGATCACATCCGAAATGAGGATATCCGCGATCGTTATGGGGTTGCACCGATCGTGGAAAAGTTGCGAGAGAGGCGTCTTCGATGGTGTGGTCACGCAATTCGTGCAAACGAGAATTCACTTGCCAAGATTGGTCTGAACATCGAAGTCGATGGTAAACGACCAAAAGGCAGACCTAAGCAACGGTGGCTTGATACGGTGGATGGGGATTTGAAAGCCTCGAGATTGCACCCAGATCAGGCATTCGATAGAGCCAAATGGCGAAGCCGATCACGACGAGCCGACCCCGCTTGTGAACGGGACAAAGGCTGAAGAAAAAGAAGAATTCTTAACTTAATCTGAGCAGATATCATAACGTAAGGTATTTTCCGGCCTAGACGTCATATGTGTGAATCATCACAATTTTCGGTTCGGTAGTTTCTAAGAATGGGTCCTTGAACACCGCATTTCTTGCCTTTGAAACTAACGTCAGACCTAATATCTACTTGGAAAAGCTCCAATCAACTTTCCAAGCAATTAAGGCTTCTCGGGAGATCGTCATCAACATCAACGGCGCAACAACCGGTATCCAGTCTAGACCTGCGTGAGTAAGCAATTCAAGATATTTCGGTTTTACGCCGGGGACCACGAATTGGATATCCCTATAAGCTATTTGGTGTCCTCGCCAACGTCATCGTTCCATCTCAGGCGGGGTCTGCCTCGTCTTCTGTTTCTACCATAGATATTGCCCTTATAGACTTTTCGGGATGGGTCATCCTCATCCATACGGATTAAGTGACCCGCCAACCGCAACCTGTTGAGCCGGATTTTATCCACACGCAGAGAGTCATGATATCGCTTATAGATATCGTCGTTACGCAGATGACGGAATCGTTAATCCTCCTGTGGGGGGCCAAAAATTCTTCGGAGGATTCTTCTTTCGAACGCGGCCAAGAGTTCGTAATTTTTCTTGCTAAGAACACGGGTCTCCGAAGAATACATCGAAACTAGCAAGATCATTGTCTTGTACAGTAAGAGCTTTGACCCTATGGTGAGACGTTTCGAGCGGAACAGGTTTTGTAAGCTGGGTGCAAACCAAACAACCGCGCGGATTTCAGCGTCGTAGCTATTATCCGTCGTGATTTGTAGTCTCCTTTCATTATTGTCCTCTTTTGACCAGTGCGATTTGATGTTGTCGGTTTTTTGGTGCTTTGGTTGCCACCATATGTGTCGTCTTGCCTTCATTGATATGCAGCCCAAAATCTCGCGATGCCTGCTTGATTTGGATGAAGGCAGTTTATACATCTCGAATCATTCTTCCCATGATGTCAATATCGTCAGCATAGGTCGGTAGTTGGCTGGATTTCTCTCGCATTTACCTGAGTATCACGCATCAGTTTTTCTAGGTCCAGTTTAAAAAGGGTGGACGATAGGGTATCACCTTATCTTAGACCGTTGTTGATGGCGAATGGTCTCGAGAGTCATCGTGTTACTTTTATCTGGCCCCGCACACTGGTCAGCCAAGTCAGTGTTATTAATTTCGTTGAAATGCCGAATCTGAAACTGAATTATCACCATTATCATTGGTGTTTTTATACAAGCAGTGGGAGCCGACATATCGCCTGAATACGGCCTCCATCCCAATTTTGATACTATAGTTAGAAGAGCCTTGTAGGTTCTACTCTACTATCTCGTAGAGGGTATCTTTTCCGACTGTGCAGTCTATTCTGTAGGGGCGTGAACGTTAATGCGACTTATATTTCTAAATTTGCCTTACAAACGCAAAGTGCATAGTCTTTCCCTTATGCTTCAGCCAGTAATAGAAGGTTTGATTTTTTGGCTAATTAATAAACCTACTGTGTCCGGATAGCTGAGTGGTTAGAGGACTGGGTTGTCATACGAAAGGTCGCGATTCCAATCTCACTGGTGGCAGTGGGATTTGTATGGTGATTTGACGTCGGATACCAGTCGACCCAGCTGTGAATGAGTACCTGAGTCAAATCAGGGTAATTATCTCGGGCGAGCCCAATGCTTACCACATTGCATCCTACAGTGTCCTCTAGTGTACCGTTACGGTCTTGAATGAAGTGTTCTGACACACTTCAAGGCCCTGATCCAATATGGATTGTTGCGCCAACGATTATTATATTATTATATAATAAACCTACTCCGAGCACATCGTTTAATGGATGGTCACTATAATATATGGTGTAGTGGCACTTCTGCAGAAAACCGGTCCCTGTCCAAAGCATCTATTGTAACGCTGTTATATCAACCAAAGCAACATCCCATCTGTACGCGCACGTTGCCGGGTGAACTTGGGAGAGCATAGTAACGAATATATTATTGTGGGACAGAAACAGCGCACAGGAAAAGCTATCAAAACTATTCTATGGATTGCTAAGAGCGATAACAGATTTATCTCCCATAGGACATCTTAATTCATTGCCAGTGAATATTAAAAATAGTACTTACGGATGCCTGCCTTCCCTTATTGTAGTTTTGCGTATAAAGTGGGTTGTTAAAGACATCGTTTCCATTCCCAGCGCTACTATTTCCACCGTTATCATTGTAGCTGTACTGCGTAACTATCGTATGTGGTACATGAGCAACCTGCCCCCGAATATTCCGAGCTTTCCACCATTTTCGGCTATCATCCAAAACCTGTAGAGTATTATAGATTATAACAGTATGTCAGAAAAGTAAAAATAGGTTGTAAAAGCGCAGGTAATTTCCTTAGCTGCACCTAGTGCAGAGAAAAAGCCTTTCTAATTTAAAAGGTATGACTACAGTGGCGGTAAAAATGATGAGACACTTCCTATTTTTCGACAAATTGTAAAAAAAATAAAACGATCCCGAGTCGCTGTGTATGTATCTAGAGGTAATGGGGTACACTTTCCCGGGTAATTAACAGAGGGTATCCGATCATAATATACCGGCAGGTGGAAAGGATAACACACTTGATATTTTTGCCAATCCAGAATGGAATTTCAGCGAACAAACCCAGCTGCTTATGATGTTTTAGTCTTTATCCTGCTTTTCTATAAATGGATAATATATTTTTTTTGGAATTTGGCCCAGTGCAGAGCAAGCAGTTGTTTATAACTCTCTTGCGTCGTGAAATTGTTTGGATTTAGAGTAAATGGTTCGGGGTAGATCTAACAATAGTCGATAATATTCAGTTTTGGAAATCCTGATGAAAAATCCATTGGTTTCTGTTGAAGTACTCCTTAACAATCTTGTGAATTCCGATATTACCTTGCTGGAAAATAAACGGTAAATCCACAATGACTGCAAAATTGTCGTTAAACTCCGCCCCAGCCATTCCCACATATCGGCAGCTATTTATTTTCAAGTTAGAAACACAATTTCTCACTGTTCATCATACTTCTGCCTCCATGCTATCTCTAGCTGGATATATTTAGTTCTTTCTTCAAACCATGGAAATGATAACTGAAACAGTTGGACCCATAGAGGTCGAATTTCTTTTCGTTCATACAAAGTTCTCACCATTTTTGCTTAAAACGCAACTAGCTTCCAACTAACTTTCACTTTTTTGACTCACCGACCCCTCGTTTTGGCCGTGAAAGGAAGTCCCTATCTACCTGGTCCAGTCCAACATCAAGTAGATGTGCATATAATAATAGTAATCGTTGCCGCAACAATCAATTCGACTCAGCAACTCATTCACAGCTGTGTCGACTGGCATCTGACGTCAAATCACGATACAAATCGCACTGCTACCAGTGAGATTTGAACCACCACCTTCCGTTCGACAGCCTTGTGCTCTAACCACTAAGCTATCCGGACATAGGACCCCTCATCCCCCAAACAAAAATTTAGCTTTAGCCTGGCTTACGCTTACAATATTGGCGATTTTATAAATAATAATAAATAAATAAATACTTTGCCGATCGGCCGCTCAGCAGACTCATCGGGTGCCGACTTTTTCTCTTGTTTAGACTGTGCTTTGCATGATTAGACTAAATTGTCCGTTTTCTGATCATGATAATTCATAATGTTAATGCTAAATTACATTTACTTTGCTGTGACAAGGGTTTCTAGTTTACATAATATACCAAGAACTATATATTGTTTGTTTATCGCTGTCGCAACCGTGCTGTGCGGATAGCTGAGTGGTTAGAGCGCAAGGGTGTCATACGGAAGGTTGCGGTTTAAATCCCTTGGTGACTGTGGAATTTGTATCGTAATTTGACGTCGGATACCAGTGGACTCAGCTGTGAATGAGTACCTGAGTCAAATCAGGGTAATAACCTCGGGCGAGCGCAATGCTGACACACTGCCTCCTGCAAGGTATTGTAATCCTGTAGTGTACCGTTACGGTCTTAAATGAAGCGCTCTAACAAACTTGAAGGCCTTGATCCAATATGGATTATTGCACCAACGGTTACTATTAACCGTGCAGAAGCGTCAGTGATGAAAAGCCGAATAATAGGCAGTTAGCGTCTGCGACTAAAAGCCTATTAATATGCGTCCGGTCGACGAAGTCTTAAGTCGGATATAATTCATGACTTTGTCGTGTTTGCCATTATATAAAAAGGACCGATTTCCTTCTGTTGCCATTTTCGGCCACGCCTCTGCCCTTGACGAAACCGTTAGTTATTCTTTCCATTTCTTGAATACTTGAGTGTTACGCCCAACACGAAAGATCCGTGGACTAAGAAAGTGAGAGTGAGTTGTTCTCCATCTGGTCCAGCCCAAACATTAAGTAGACTCAGAATCCCTTATATCCCAAACAAAACAAGGCATACACTCTCTGGAATTCGTTTTTTTATTTGACGATTTCTTGAAAAAAAAGGGGAGTGTCTTATCATTTTGACTGGCATTGTATGTTGCAAACAAGAACCTTGGCACCTTTTTCAGAAATATTAGAATGAGTCTCACCTCCAGATACTCGCCCCGAACAACCGTGAGCTCCTTATCATTATTTGCCGTGCGTGGATACGTGACTTGAACAATTTTAGCACCACGTGATTGCAGCTCATCCAGCCATGCCTCAATCGACTGATCTTGCGTCATGCGTGAGTTCATCTCCCTACCAGCAACTGAGACTGCCATTATCGCGCTACCACTACTAACTGGGGTAGTTATTGCACCTTGTCCATTGGGCGGGATTGCGCCATTTCGTTCAATCGAGTCAATAGAAATATCGCTTCGAGTGCTAAAATCACGATGACCACTGTTTCCACCAGTGTTTCCAACACCGGCTGGGTTTTGGTATGGACCCTGGCTTGACCCATCATAGTCACCGTAGTCACCCAGGACCGTACTACCATGATGCGTTTCAATTCTACGCTTCACATTTGTTGGAGTTGTGGGACGTTCGAGTTCATCGACGACAGGATAATCTGGTGACCAGCCATCGAAAAAGACCGGATGGTAGGAGCCAACATGGCCTTTCCAAGTGTCTCTTGGTTGTGTCCAAGCATCGCCTAACGATCTCCAGAGTTCAGTTTCTTTGCTTGTTACGCAGTTTATCAGTAAATTGATGGCTTCACGCGTCAGCAGAGGATTAACTACGCGTGCCGGAATGTGTGAATCGTAGTACGTATCGCTTGCGGCCTCAACAATTAAGGCTAAAGGTGTGAACAGGAAGTGCACTAATTCTGGCGCGTTCGGATCATGAATATGAGCTTTCAATTTGGCCAAAAGGTTGAACGAGAGCTTAAATTTGGCAAAAATGTCAATAAATTCCTTTTCATTCGGAGGTCTAGTCCGTAATGTTAGCAGACCTTCTCCGGGGTCCTTCTTTTTCGACTTCCGATTACGACGGCGCCGTTCAAGCTCACGTGATGCAGCTGCAACATGTTGTAACCTCGCAATAAACTTTTCAATATCATCAAAGCAATGATTTAAAACGGTAACATCGCGCTCATATTTATCTCCAGATATCGTCGATGAGGTTTCATCATTCAGACCACATAGCTCAGAATCCGTCTCATTTTGGTAAGCTGCTCCTGTCATGGCAGACGATGAGGAATTGTGATGATTGGCTCGCATTGTGGACGATGGCGGTAAAGGATCACGATGCGGAACCGATCCCTTCCCGCTTCGTAATTGTTTCAAATCTTCGACTAGGTGGACGGCTGATATTGATTGACTCTAGAATAGAAGATTTTGATGGGAATAGGTTATTTAATTAGTTTTGCAATCGCTGTTGTACTCGCATTTATTAGAATAATTCTGAGACGCTATCCAAAAAAATCTGAACTTACTTGGAATATGTGCATCTCCGATCGTGATCCTGGTCCTCCGGCAACAATAAATACTAGAATGTTATTGTACATTTCCATTGGATCATTACTAGTAAATGCGGTCGGTTCTTGTATCAACGAGGCTGGAAAACGTTCGATTATATTCTGCAGAAAATAAAATTAGATTAGACTTTCACCAAACTGCCAACCGCATCAAGTACTCACCCCCGATTCAAAGTCCATAATAAGCACCCATTGATTATCTAAACATAATTGCATCTTTTGCGACCAGATTCCTGTTGTCTTCTCCAATTGTAGAAGGCGTCGCATTCCATCGGCTGGATATACAATACCAGTTTCCTTATTCACAGTGAAGGTAGCCAAATGTTCCAACAAGTAAATGGGCTTATCGCCTATGTCACTATCAGGGCGATCATCTCCGCCACCACTTCGTGACTCATGCTCATCCCCGGAGTAGCCTCCACCTCCGTTATTGGAATGATATGATGTCATTTTGGAGTTAATTTACAGATGAGAGTGTCTTTCTGGGGTAAATATGGAGAATAATTTGAATTGGTCTGCTTTCGCGTGAAATTGACTTTTTTAAGCAAAGTCCTGAAAACAGAGATGAGAAAGGGACCGTTAGTATAGGGAAAATCAATAAATCTGAAGATATATCTGCTTAGATAGAGGGACAAAGGAGGAGGGCACAATTAGGAAAAAACAGGTTGGAGAGTTGAGTGGAATACAGTTATCAGAAGGGTGAATCAGACATGGTATACTCAAACGATTCCTATTTATTTTGTACATTTATTAATGGTAAAAAATATAAACAAAATATCTAACTTTTTTTATATTTTCTCCATCACGATCTAAGCATACTTCCTAGTGCTTCGAAAACTTGCAAATCCCCTTCTCTGAAGAGACCTTGGGAGTGCGTCATCAATCAATAGCGCCCACAATCATCTATTTCTTTAATTTAAGTATAGCAAGAGATTATTCAGTTTTCGTAAACATTTCCTCCAGTTTACACTTGATGCAATCATGTCAGCCCTGTTGTAAATTGGTCAGTATCTTTCTCGATATTAGAAAGGGCGTAGCCTCGTGGAAAAACTTAGCAGAACCTATAATATAATAATAATAATCATTGGCGTAACAATCCATATTGGATCAAGGCCTTGAAGTGCGTTAGAGCACTTCATTCAAGACCGTAACGGAACACTATAGGATTACAGTAACCTATAGGAGGCAATGTGGTCAAGATTACGCTCGCCCGACTTTATTTCCCTGATATGACTCAGGTACTCATTCACAGCTGAGTCGACTTGTATCCGACGTCAATTCACGATGTAAATCCCACTGTCATCAGGGGATTTAAACCGCAACCTTCCGTATGACAGCCTTGTGCTCTAACCACTCAGCTACCAGAGCCTTGCCTCAACACAAAGGGGCTCGCCCAGAACAACGTACTTTCTTTCAGACGGTAAGTGTACACTGTAATATGTTACGGCTAAACATTTTCGGCGAGAGTCAGTATTGCTCTTTTCTGAAAAGTGTGTTGGAGAGTTCACGACTTATTCGGAAGAAGATCACTGCCATCGTTCAGCAAATGGATTCTCTAGCTTTCACAGTAGGAGTGAAATCGAGGTGAGAAAAAACTCAAAACCATCACTTGAATGCTCTGGTTTGGAAAGGCGGAATTTATACGGACTTGGGATCATCAAATTACAAGCGTCGGCTTTCAAAGCCGGGGATAGGCAAGTCACGGCGCTTAATCTGAAGCAGCATCTTAGAGATAAATTGGCAGGATTCTACGTAAAACAATAATTGCATTAATCATTTGTGGGGTCAATGGCTGCCAAACATTCATATACTTCATCTGAGAACCATGGTTTGTTAGTGGGCAGATGTGACTTATCGTATGTTAATGTAAGTTATTCAATATGTGAAAATTAGAAGCATGGGGATACTAGGCGGCTACAATGTTAACGCCCACCATATCAAAATATGTAGCTGTGGCCGAAATGCAGACCTCCAACCATTGGATTTCGAAATCAATCCGTAGGAGGCAGATTGAGCAACATACTGACTAATGCTGAGCGATCGATTCATGATCCATTCAAAGCACATCAAATCCCTGCCTAGATTCTCATTATCAATATGAGAGATGTTTCTCGGCACGCCAAAGAAGAGTAAAACACAATGGTGGAACTTGGATTTGCCGAAACAAAGGAGTATCGGATAGCTGAGTGGTTAGGACACAAGGCTGTCGTACGGAAGGAAGCGGTTCAAATCTCACAGGTGGCAGTGCGATTTTTATCGTGATTTGGCGTCGGATACCAGTCGACTCAGCTGTGAATGAGTACCTGAGTCATATCAGGGAAATAAAGTCGGGCGAGCGCAATGCTGACCACACTGCTGCCTACAGGGTAGTGTAATCCTGTAATGTACTGTTACGGTCTTGAATGAAGTGTTCTAACATACTCCAACAACCTAAGCCAATTGGATTTTTGCGCCAACGATTATTATTTTCCGAGTTATCACAATCTCGGCGGAAATGTTCCCGTGATCAGCCCATGCTTGTATACAAGGTTTTGATGGATAACCTTACATACAACATTATGCCTGGTGAATAAACAGTACAGCCAGAAATGAGATGATCCAACGTCTCTAACGCCGAACCACAGAGTCGGCACTGCTCGTTCTCCACCCGTTTTTTCATGATGAGCTTTTTATAAGTGCGGGTAGCGACCACGCCGTCCCGAATGGCACACATAAACTCCTCCGTCTCAGCAAAGAGTTCCCCAGCATACAGCCATCTGTTCGGCAAATGCAAATCACATGTTTACCGTGCATTGCCTTCGACTTCCATTCATCGATCCGCTCTTGGCCCCACTTCACCTCACTCAGAGGATTGAAAGATCGATCCTTCAAGTTAAGTGGAATCAGTCCACAGTCTGCCTTACAGACAGCCGCATGCAAGGGACTCGCCTGCTCTTTGCTGTAAAAATAAGCGCGCAGCGAGTCGACTTGGCGATGATGTTGTACCGCCACGTCAACCACGCCCCCACCATCGATGTCACGAGGCAGGTTTATCCGCTCCACGGTAGACTTTGGATGGCATTTGGAATTTGGACATAGTTGTCCGTATCCGCCGCTGGACGTTTTTCAGATCGGTCTTCGTCCACGGCAATATTCCGAATGCATGAGCCAGTGAAATGATAGCGAATACATTCAATGCGTTTATTTTATTCTTCCCCGAGAGATGCGATTTCAGCACCAGCTTTACACGTCGCAGGAATTCGGACAACAGAGCATCGAGCAGGGGTTCCTTGCAGAATTCCTAGGTACTTGTAGGAATCTGTCTAGGTCATAGCCGGGATGTGGAGGCCACCAAAGATGACCTTTGCAGATGGCTTGGATTCGGCACTTGTCTAATTCAAACTCCATCCGAGTATCACTATCTACCTCTAATCTAATCTATCTAATCTAAGATGGTCTTCAGTACCAGCATACAGCTTGATGTCATCTAAGTACATCAAGTATGTTAGTTCGCACTTAGCACGTAGGCCAGACTTTATTGCAAAACCATTATTATTATACTATTATTAAAGGAGTACTGCAAGGGAACATTTCAACCTAACTCCGTTAAACGGTCATCGTTAAGATGATTTTCTGAATCGACTAGCTCACTGAAGGCGCCCTTCAAGTTAAATTGGATCCTTATCCTTCCTTCATAGAACGGGAGATACACAGAAATCAATGAGGAAACGGCAAACTATCTGCTTGAAGTGTACTTTTCCCACAACAGCCATGCACAACTCTAAGTGCAAAGGCTTGTGCACGTAAAATAGTGACCCTTAAGCAACAAATGAAAATCGCTCCTCTTTTTATAATCGCAAGCACGACAAGCCGCCAGTACTTTAAGCCAGGCTAAAGCTAAATTTTTTGTTTGGGATATGTGCCCGGATAGCTGTGGTTAGAGCACAATGCTGCCGTACGGAAGGTCGCGGTTCAAATCTCATTGGTGGCAGTGGGATTTGTATCGTGATTTGAAGGACACCAGTCGACTCAGCTGTGAATGAATACCTGAGTCAAATCAGGGTAATAATCTCATCTAATAAATGAACAAAATGGGCGTTTAATTCGTTCCAAAAGTCTAAATCTACAGATTCAGATGACTTTATACCTCTCTTCGTAAAGCCCAGGTTCAATCCGGCCTGTCAATTACTTCGTATCGAGACTTTTAGCATCATTACATTTTTCACTTTTTCATATTCTGCTGAAATTTTTCTCCACTATTCGTTCCATCAAGTATTATTTGTTCGAAATGGGGCATTTGCGAAGCGAACCGTAAATATAATCCCACAGGTTCTCAAAAGTATTGCAGTACGAGGATTGTGGAAAGGTTTTGAATACCTTCGGACAATTAAGCATACATTATCACATGCGTGTATTTCACTCGTTTCGGGTCCCTGTTTTAGCATATCTTGATTGTTTGACAAATATCTAATTTCTCTGCGCTCGGATGCAAATTTCTTCAAAATATCGGGGTACACACTGGCATCCAAATCAAATCCATGACACCACTCAGCGAGATGTGTATATGATGCTAAAGTCTTCATACGAAGTTTATCATGTCATTATTACGCTTTTTTATTTTGCATATGAAAATTGTCTTTTTCTATTGTTATTCGAGCTCAGTAAGGATTTTATTTTATCATTTTCAATGATTTTTTTTGCATTGCATCTAACAAGCTGTACGTTACGTTCGTTTAAAAAAAACACAAAACATCATCTTTTACCGCTTTTCTGAACATTTATGTATTTACTTATTAAATACTATTTACACTTATGTACGACGATATACGGATTTCAATTTTGCCCAATAAATTAGGGAGATATTAAAGTAGCATTTATTCCCAAAACGGGCAAATGGGCTCACGAATTAATTATCAACATTTGTATTGAAAACCCTAGAGCATTTTATCAGGTGTCGAAATAATGAGTCATCGGTTTTAAATAAGTAGGAATACCGGAAGCCGGGCGCTTCGGATATAAAGGTAGTGTTTATCTTATGTGTAGTACATAGCTTAGAATACAAAATATTCCTTCATATTTTGCCAAACCCCAAGATTCACATATGTATATACAAATCAACGACATAAATACTATGTTCACCCTAAATAAACAAACATTATATAATATATTTTGTTGAGGATGCTGGGAGTCCTAGGTCGGCACCCACGTGGTGACGGACCGAACCATTTGGGGAGCAACTTGCTCCCCCTTTTGCAGTTCTCGGACTCCTTTTTTGAGTAAAACCCAATGTTTACAGAAAAAAAAAGACAAAAAGTTGACAGACGGTTTCGTCCAGGGCAAAGGCAACTCATCAGACGCTGCCTCACCTCTGCCGTGGGAGCAGCATGACCGAAAGCGACGATCGATGGAAAACGCTTCACTTAAATATAATCGCAAACACGTAATGAGTACGAATTATATTTAAGTGAAATCCGTCACAGTCCAGACCTAAACCAGGCCGATGTAAATAAATAATATTTTTTGTTGAGGATGCTGGGAGTAAGTTGCTCCACAAGTGGTTCGGTCCGTCACTACGTGGGTGCCGACCTAGGACTCCCAGCATCCTCAACAACACATATTATTTATTTACATTGGATTTGGATTGTTGTTCTTTTTGTGTTCGAGAGGAGAATTCTCCGAAGAATTTTTGGAGAAGGACTTCAAATTCAGCTTAATGGGCTGCGGACTCCTTATTGCTGAGTTGAGCAAGCCTAGATGGGCCACAGGGGTAATATCTATGGAAGAAAAAGAAGACGTGGCAGGCGTAAACAAAGACGCCAGACGGCTGTTAGAAATATCGAATTGGTGCTTGCAAACCAGAATATTTGGAGTTCTTTGACGAGAAACAGGTTGTTACACCGTGGTTGATAATGAAGTAAGGTTAGAGCTGGCCGGAACTATTTAATTTCTATGATGGCGCAGTAGCGTCGATTGCAAAAAACAGCCGAGCTCGTAAATCGTCAACAAACGAATACCTAAAAGGATAGTCGGAAGCGAAACCCAAGGATATCGACCAGTGGGAAAGTTAACGAAAGCACCCCGTGTAGAAATTTCCCAATTGAAGAACGCTTTGGAAGCATTCATATGTATATATGAAGGTGATCTATTCTCGAGTTCAAAATCAAAATTTTAGAGAAGCTGGAGTCAGTGCAAGAAGAAATGGATTGCAGGACTTGATACAACCATTAATCATTTACTATTTACTTAATATTGAATAGAACAATAATTAACGACGACGAAATAAAAGTTTGCAAGAAAGACATCGAACTACTAACGAAAAAGCCCAGAAAACTACAACGGATAAGTCTTCATTGAGGAGAACTTTCCGGTCTTAGAAGACGTGCTGCACTGCATCAAGCCGGTAACTGAGATGTTAACAGAAGTTACGAGAATAATATTAGTATTATCTAATTTCATCTCAATCTGCCACGAAAATTGTGCTTCTATGCAGTCGTATGTAATGCAGTGTTAAAAAGGAGAACAGTTCAGTTAGAGGAAGTGATCAATCCAATGACGCTGGTCGTGCGTAAAAATGGCAATATAAGGAAACAAAATGTTAATGCCAACAAAAGTCAAATGCCATTGGGGTAAACAACCAGCACATTATAAAGATCATAACCAAAAGAACTCTAGTGGTTTGAGAAGAATAGTGCATGAACGCTAGTGAATATATTAAAAGAAAATTAAAGTAACGTAACGTATACGTTACCATTGTGTAAAAAGCTTGACCGTAATAATTGCGGATCTTTCCATATTCCTTGGTGGCCAAGGGCTACTACAGAAGAAAAACGTGGGCTATTGAAGATACTTTTTCATAGAAATGGGCAATTCATGAGTGAGTCGACTCAAACGCGCCATTGATATAAGTAAGTTGACACATCACAGAGTCGAAGTTATCATTCGTTTTGAGAATGAAGGGGGTCTTAAGTCCGCATCAACTTAATGCAGGACCGGACCAATTGAGGAGCAACTTACTCCTTCTTTTCTGGTCCACGGACCCCTCGCAGGGCTTGCACCCAAACTTTTTTAAAAAAAGTCAAGCGACGACGGCTTTACGGTTTCTTACCAGGGCAGAGGCAAATCGTCAGACGCTGCCTCACCTCTGCCCTGGGAGCAGCGTGACCGTAGCGGCTCGCAGATGTTGAATGCTCCTTTATATAATTCGTAAAACACGACATGCCTACGAATTATATTGGGCGCAAATCCGCCTCGTTGACCAAAGCTGGCCAGGGCTGAAATATTCGTTTTGAGAATGAAGGGGGTCCTAAGTCCGCATCAACTTAATGCAGGACCGGACCAATTGAGGAGCAACTTACTCCTTCTTTTCTGGTCCACGGACCCCTCGCAGGGCTTGCACCCAAACTTTTTTAAAAAAAGTCAAGCGACGACGGCTTTACGGTTTCTTACCAGGGCAGAGGCAAATCGTCAGACGCTGCCTCACCTCTGCCCTGGGAGCAGCGTGACCGTAGCGGCTCGCAGATGTTGAATGCTCCTTTATATAATTCGTAAAACACGACATGCCTACGAATTATATTGAGCGCAAATCCGCCTTGTTGACCAAAGCTGGCCAGGGCTGAAATATTCGTTTTGAGAATGAAGGGATTTGCGCTCAATATAATTCGTAGGCATGTCGTGTTTTACGAATTATATAAAGGAGCATTCAACATCTGCGAGCCGCTACGGTCACGCTGCTCCCAGGGCAGAGGTGAGGCAGCGTCTGACGATTTGCCTCTGCCCTGGTAAGAAACCGTAAAGCCGTCGTCGCTTGACTTTTTTTTAAAAAAGTTTGGGTGCAAGCCCTGCGAGGGGTCCGTGGACCAGAAAATAAGGAGTAAGTTGCTCCTCAATTGGTCCGGTCCTGCATTAAGTTGATGCGGACTTAGGACCCCCTTCATTCTCAAAACGAATATTTCAGCCCTGGCCAGCTTTGGTCAACGAGGCGGATTTGCGCCCAATATAATTCGTAGGCATGTCGTGTTTTACGAATTATATAAAGGAGCATTCAACATCTGCGAGCCGCTACGGTCACGCTGCTCCCAGGGCAGAGGTGAGGCAGTGTCTGACGATTTGCCTCTGCCCTGGTAAGAAACCGTAAAGCCGTCGTCGCTTGACTTTTTTTAAATAACGAAGTTATCATGTTTAAGTGAAGACGATCGGATAATATGTATATATATATATATATATATATATATATATATATATATATGCATGCATGCTACTGCCGGAAGCAGGAGCTATATAACCCCAGCACACCTACGTATATTTATTCAAAAAATAAATCTATTGTTTCTATAAAACTTTAATTTCTCATTTTCAAATACCAGGAAACAAAAACTGTTTGTGAAACCACCGCCATATTAGAAATAATTGATAAATAAATCGAAAATAGAGTCAATATTTAGAAGTAAATATATTTAGAAAGATGTATGGCCTCTGAAGTGCTAGCTAACAGTTTTTAACACGGCATTATACAAATTTTAAAAACGACTGTATGTACATATACTTTTCCTATTTCTGAATTACTAATATCTATTGCTCGCCGAATAAGAAACCAAATTTTAAATTTGAAGGATTATCCTTTTTGTGATTCGGAAATTTTAATTTCATATGTGAACAAGTCAGAAAGTGCATATAACTAAGTTATAATTAAGTACTATCATTATATGCAGGCTTTTCCGCATCATTGTTACCGCTCGGTCAATATATACACGGTCCATATTATTGTAATTCCTTTGAGATGCCAAGAGAACTCTGGGAAATATCGAATAAAATGTATTAAAATAATTAACTATGTTTGGCTTCTAATCACAGTCTATATATAAACTATGTCCAATTCAGTTGAGTAAAAAACTGTCTCTTTGAAAATATGATTCTTTTTTAAGGTTTTGTGTAAAACAAAACCTTATTAAAATCGGTTTACTATCTCTCTGTCTTTCCATCGCACGCATTTTTCTCAAAGATGTCTATAGAGATTGACACCAAATTTGGTGGAAAGGTGGAAACTGCGCATGTATGCTGACGCATACAGTAAGTTACATCCTTCTACGTCGAATTCAAGGGGTTCCTACATATGCAAAAGAGGGGTGAAATTTTTTTTCGGCTAATATAGTCATGTGGAATATCAAATAAAAGGTTAGTACTTTCTCAAGCCGGTCCCTGTTTTGACATTTACTAGAAAGGTGGAGAGTGCGGGGTCGAAAGTGATCATTTCTTCAGCGGACCCATCCTCAGAAACTACCCAACCGAAAAATCTGAAAAAAATCAGGAGGCTGCCACTATATGGTGCCTAGACTCCGAAATATCCTTCATACCGATATCTGTTCAAATAAAGTTAATAATTGGCTGCGAAACCTCCCTTAAGTTCATCCTTTGGCATGATCCCGCCAAGTTTGGTGGAAATCGCACTATTACTGACAAAGTTGTAACAAGTCAAGATTGCCGTTTCTGTGCAAATTTTCTCACATAATATATGCATATATTACATGCTAGGCTCTAATGGGACAAATCATCATCATCATCATCACCGGCGCAACAACCGGTATCCGGTCTAGGCCTGCCTTAAGGGTTATATACAGTTAGAACTTTCATAAAAACGATTTTTTTTTATTTTATTTTCTTAATGTACATATATTTAAGAATACACACAGAAAATTTCATATCGTTCCGGTGAATATTTTCGAAGTTACATGCAAATTTTAAAAGGCGTTTCAGAGCGGTTGGAAGCATAAGGCCGGAGCGGCAGCGCTTACCTGGAACGCTGTGTCCCTTTTGTGCACCTACCTATTCTAAATGTTCCCTTCTAATGTATTTAGATGGGTAAAACATCAGTGTGTTATTGTCGTTTTTATACCTAAAAGGTAAATTTTAATTTTGCTCTCCCCAAACTGGAAAATATTTAAGAGTGGTAGTCAGTATAAGCAGCTAAGCCAAGCAGTAAACTTGTGAGTTCGTTAAAATTCTACTTGTAATTTGAAAATGAAGGCTTCTAGAGAAATGAGAAAATCTCTTAACATACGTAAGTCGAGACCAAAAAAGCGAAAAAATGTTTTTAATCCAAAAACAGCCGAAACGGATGAAAGTAGTTTCAGTGCCTCGGCAAAAAAATTTAAAGAACAAGAGGAAACCTCAGTTCCGCGTGATCCGTCTGTTGAGTATGCAGCAATTTCTGAATATGTGAAATGTAAGACTTGTGACGTAAATGTGAAGTTTCAAACTGCTTCTGGATGAGGACTTGGTTCCAAAATTGTTTTGCTGTGTGATAAGTGTGCAGATCGTTACATAAATTCTAGTCCTTTTGTCGCGCACTCTTATGAAATAAATCGACGATTATTTGTCATGAGAGTCCTCGGATTAGGGTTAAAATGTGCAGCAAAATTTTGTGGATTAAGGAATGGGATCACTATTATATTATATGAAGGCAATAGGAATCACACTTGGACCCAATGCGCATTCATATGCTGAAAAAAGATGAGCAGCGCGTGACCATTTCCGATATCAGAGCGCGTGAGAGCACCCGAGATGGAAGAATGGCTCGCAGACATCAGCTCGAGTTATTAGAAGCTGCCGAAGCGACGGAGGGTTTATTATATGGTCCTGGAATAGACGACTCAATGTAAGTTGAAAAAAAAAATTTTTCATCTTATATAAAGTGCTTTTCAAACTTTAAACGCGTTTTTCTCAAAATGGTGTTTTCAAAGTCGGTGACCAATATTACTCAAAAACGGCTAAACCGATTGATCTCAAATTTTGACACAAGCTTCTTAAATATATTTTTTAGTAATTGATCGAAGATTTTATCTTACCGATTAATACTTTTTTTTTATAAACAATTTAAGGCCGAAATTTTGGCCGAAAATCAATTTTTTTTCTCTAGAAACCACCATTTTGTCAAAAAAATTTATTTTGCTTATTCCTTCGATTAATTACTAGATTTAACATTACTTTAACGAAATCTGTTTGGTTTTTTAATTTCAGAGGTTCCAGTTCAGTGATATAGTTATCACCGCAAAACGTCTTTTTGAGAGGAGCTTTCGGAGATCAGCTGTAGCTCCTGTCCAAATAAATATTTTTACTAGTTTTAAGTCTGAAAATATTGTTAAAAGATACCATAATATATGTTCAAATATTTAGAACAATAACTTTAGAAGGTTTCTCAAAAAAAATTCTGGAAAATTGGCTTTTTTTCGGCCTTCTAACTGTATGTAACCCCTTAATAAGGAACTCCAGACATCCCGGTGTTGCGCCGAGGTCCACCAATTCAATATCCCTAAAAGCTGTCTGGCGTCCTGGCCTACGCCATCGCTCCATCTCAGGCAAGGTCTGCCCCGTCTTCTTTTTCTACCATAGATATTGCCCTTATACACTTTCCGGGTGGGATCATCCTCATCCATACGGATTTAGTGACCCGCCCACCGTAACCTATTGAGCCGGATTTTATCCACAATCGGACGGTCATGGTATCGCTCATAGATTTCGTCATTGTGTAGGCTACGGAATCGTCCATCCTCATGTAGGGGGCCAAAAATTCTTCGGAGGATTCTTCTCTCGAACGCGGCCAAGAGTTCGCAATATTTCTTGGTAAGAACCCAAGTTTCCGAGGAATACATGAGGACTGGCAAAATCATAGTCTTGTACAGTAAGAGCTTTGACCCTATGGTGAGACGTTTCGAGCTGAACAGTCTTTGTAAGCTAAAATAGGCTCTGTTGGCTGACAACAACCGTGCGCGGATTTCATCATCGTAGTTGTTATCGGTTGTGATTTTCGACCCTAGATAGGAGAAATTGTCAATACAGATTACACAAGTAAAACGGCTGAAAAACTTCGAAGGGCGAATAGCAACTCGCTTGATGTGGATTGAGATCAGATGGTGAAATATTAATAACAATAATAATAATCGTTGGCGCAACAACCCATGATGGATCAGGGCCTTGAAATGTGTTAGAGCACTTCATTCAAGACCGTAACGGTACACTAGGAGGCAATGTGGTCAGCATAGCGCTCGCCCGAGATTATTATCCTGATTTGACTCAGGTACTCATTCACAGCTGGGTCGACTGGTATCCGACGTCAAATCACGATACAAACTCCACTGCCGCCAGTGAGATTTGAACCGCGATCTTCCGTACGACAGCCTTGCGCTCTAATCACTCAGCTATCCGGACACTTTCTACTTTACAAAATTAAAGCTTGTGAAGATGTTGAATTTCAAACTGCGTGTTAGCTGTAGTTGTGGTGATAAATACATCGACCCATGTCCCATGATCGTAACCGACAACGAAGTGAATCGTCATTTTTATAATGCGATTGATTGGTATTGGAGTGCACGGTGTAAAATTGTTTTGTGGATTGATGGATCTTGGAACTGGATTTTATTTAAACGCTTATTAATAAACTAGTAAAAAATATTGATGGAGCGGTAGCAAGGGTTTTTGACTTAGTGATGCGCAGAGCTGCCAACGAAGAAAAGCATATGAATATCGAAGCTGGATATACCAAAGGAATTTTATGTTTCTGGGGATTTTTCATGGTCGAAAAGGGGCTTTTCTTCTCATCGGCCCCGTTTCCTCGAAAAGAAAGTATAGCGAGCAATTGAAGCCAAAAAAGCATTGACACGGAGAAAAAAATCTATAAAAGGTGCAAACAAGACTAAAATCTCAAAATATTCCTTCATACTTTTTTCAAACTACAAGATATACGTACATATTACAGACATAGATATTTTGCTCACATTGCCTATTACCAAATACTATATTTATATTTCATTTTTTTTAATCTACATATATTACAGACGTAGATATTATTCTCACCTTAAATAAACAAATTTTGCCTATTACAGGATAATATAAATTGATCGTACTCATATTTCCGATTTAATTCGTCCATAAAAGTATACACACGTACATATAAAGTACGTGTATTGAATACCCCATGTTCAATATATAAATATATTTATCTGAATTAGGCACTACACCAAAGCTTCATTTACATTCCGGCGACATTTCGCAAGGAAGTGTTCCACGCAGTTCACGACTTGGCGCATCCCGGCATCAGGACAACAAACCGGTTAGTTACCGGAAAATACTTCTGGCCCTCCATGAACAAGGATATCAATTCCTGGGCCAGAGAGTGCATCGCATGCCAGAAGTGTAAAGTCTCCAGGCATATAAGGAAAGAAGTGGGCTCATTCCCCCGCACTACCAAGCGTTTCCACACCATACACCTCAACATAATAGGGCCTTTGCGAGACTCGCACAGTTACAAGTATTGCCTCACAATCATCGACAGGTTCACGCGGTGGCCTGAGGCAATACCTGTGAAAGACATTACGGCGCAATCTTGTGCCGAAGCCCTTTGCCGAGAGTGGATACCTCCCTTTGGCGTCCCTGCAGTGGTCATCACTGACCAGGGAATGCAATTTGAATCCACCCTTTTCTCGGAGTTAGGCAAACTCCTGGGTTTTAAACGCCAGCGGACTACGGCATACCACCCGCAATCCAATGGGATGCTGGAACGTTGGCACCGGACGCTGAAAGCCGCCATTATGGCACGCGACGATCCGTCCTGGACTCAAGTCTTGCCTCTCGTCCTACTCGGCCTTCATACAAACCGCCGAGAGGAATTTTCTGCCAGCCCCGCGGAGCTGGTTTACGGGGAGAACCCAAGACTCCCAAGCGATCCGGTCTTCGACAAGAGATCGGGTCTCACGGAGTCGGGGTTGGTGCGTCTGCTGAGGGATAATCTCCGACGCATCAAAGCGCCACCACCCACTCTGTTGCTTGTTCGCCCAAGGAACTGGACACATGCACGCACGTGCTGATCAGGACGGATGCCGTCCGGAAGCCGCTGCAGCCTCCCTGTGAGGGCCCGTACCGCGTTCTCGAGAGGGGAGAACATTTCTTCCAGCTCGAGATCGGTGGACACGAAAAGGCGGTCTCTTTGTCCAGGCTGAAACCCGTGTGCGCCCCGAAGCAGCGTCGTGTCCGCTTTGTGGATTAACGGGGAACGAAGTTCCGGGATCCGTCGCCGAAATCCCCTAGGTTTCGTCTGGGGACGGAGTGATGTGGCGCGGCAGGATCTGCAGTATTCGAAATTTATTTCGAATGTTGCGGATGCGGACGGGTAGATGGTGCGGAACTCTCCACTCACTCATTTTTAGAACGCACCAGGGGAGTGGAGAATTAGCGGTGGAAAAATGCCGTTGGTTGGGACAGTAAGGACCGCATGGAAATAAGCCGGTTTCTTCTGTTCCAACCGCGGCGGTGTAGACACCAAAATTATAAAAAAGAAAAGTGCATCTGTTGACTAAGTTGGGTTGCAGTTGTTCTTCGGAAATTCCATTAATTTGACCTTTGGAATAAACTGTTCTTAAAATTTTTATTTTTATATCAGATTTTTAATTCCTGCATGTACCAGGACAAAGACTAAAATTGTGGAATAAGACTAAAGCCCCACAGGCCAATCAAAATCCAACAGCAATAACACCGAAACGGGAAACATTTATTTTGAAGTTACATGTATTTGATTGTTCTCAGCTGCTTTTTAAGTTTTCAATACGGATACCAGTCGACTCAGCTGTAAATGAGTACCTGAGTTAAATCAGGGTAATAATCTCGGGCGAGCGCAAAAGCGGACCACACTGCTTCCTACAGTGTACTATAGTGTACCGTTACGGTATTGAATGAAGTGCTCTAACACACTTCAAGGCGCTGATCCAATAGGGATTGTTGCGCCAACGATTATTATTATTATTATAATACGAAATTTTCCTCAGAGCAATATAGGTGGAAATAATTCTGACTCTCTTGTGTCGACTCAACAAAGTGAGTCGACTCATTGAAGAGTCATATTTCCCACCACTACTTTCTCTATTCTAGTTAGGGTGTTCAACTTTGAGATTATTTGCATTATCTGTTAAACAATCTAATACATTATACACCAATCTAATTACACTTAGCAGAAAAAGCCTGCGTACTTACTGATGAGCAGACTTGTTAGCACTGATGAAGGAAACAAGTGGCTCCCGAAATATCGGTGTTTGCAAGAATAAATATCCACACCAACGAAAAAGAAACAACAAGCATAATTACACGCAGAAAAATAATAAAGGTCTTAAATTGAATAGAGAAATATGTGAACTCAAACATGCCTCAAGGTTGGGAATGTTTTATTAGTCTATTCAATTGTATCCTTCAGGGGATTTGCACGGGGCATGGTTGCTGGATGGCAATGCTCCGAGAGTGACATCTCGTGGAAATGGCTTGAAGGTTCATGTTATAGCTGCCTCCGTCCTGATAATAACCTCAGCAGGGCTGCAAGTACGTTCAAAGCTATAACACCGTTAAGTTGCCAGTGCAGGCTCAGCTGAGACGGACTCCTGACTAACGTCTGATCCCGGCTTTGAACACAAACTCCCACAAACGCGTGATCTCCCTGCTCGCATACACAATCACGGGGATCATTTAAGCGACTGCACTTTCTAGCGGAGATAGCGGCTTGCAGCTACGATCCCAATTAAAATGAAGACAACAACAAACACGACGACACAACCGACAACATCCGAATTTTTTTAGAAAGAACAGGAATACACCACGTGCACCGTTTCTGGCAGCTTAAATCTATATCTATAATGGCTATAAATCCCTTTGCAGGAAGCGCCAAGTTATGACGGTTACCCATTTAAAAAGTAGAAAAGACCACCGTCCGGTGAAGGCTACTGGAAGTGAAAAACGAAGTACTACCGTGGAGACTAAGAGTCCTCTCGGCAAAAAGGAGAGACGCCATCGAATTCGAGCTCGGAAAAGATGCACAATCAGACGGAAATGTTGCAAGTCATCTCACCGGAGAGGATGGACCTCATCTGAAAGACAAAAGTAGATGAAGATAGGCTACTCAAGAAGTACGGGGTGGTGCTACGGAAAATGAAGCCTGCTACCATTGCCATCGAAACATCGAAAACAGCGGGTTTTTGCCGGCGAGGACGCAACAGGAAGAATTCTGCAAGATGGTAACGAAACGGACCAAGCAGCGCCGAAAACAGGAGAAAATTCAACAACAACATCCTAAGTTGAATAGCGACAGCAGTAGTTCCACAGTAGCAAAGTCGAAGTCGACTACATTAGAGTCAAAGAAAAAGAAAAGGAGCAAACTATGGTCAGAGGCTATTCTCATTATGCCGAATGAAGAGAGATCTTTTGCGGAAGTTCTTCTAAAGTCCACAACAACACCAAACCAGACGACACTGGGGTAGATGTTAAATCGATCGAGCGCACTCGAATTGGCAATATACTTGTAGAGCTTGGGTCGAAGACCGAAAAGAAGAATACGTTCTACGAGACAGTCCAGAGTGTTCTGGGCACGAATGCAGTAGTTTCCAGTCTAGAACCCACGTGCACCCTTACAATAAGGGATCTGGACTGTCTCTTTAATACGGAAGAGGTGGAGGGGGCGATAAAGAAGAGATTATCCAGATTTGGGCAACCATAAGGTGGGAGCTACGTCTGTCAACTTTAGAGAACAAAAACTGATCATTGTCACTGTCCATGAGACGACAGCGAGCCAACTTCTTCATTGCAGAAATAAAGATCGGGTGGAGTATTTGCAGAATAAAGTGAAAGGCAGTTCCAACCCGCTGCTTTAAGTGCTGGACATACGGATATACAACAGGGACTTGCAAGGGGCAGCACAGAAGCACTTTCTGTTACGAGTGTGGTGAACCCGGGCACAAAGCGAACGCTTGTGTTTGGGAAAGTGCCGCGCCATTCGCAAGGACCGCGGTTTGCAAAAAAAGATATGACCCATGTTCCCGCTTCTGGGCGTTTGCAGATCTTCAAGGAAGAATTACAGAAAATAAAAAGTCAAGCACTATGATTCACATCTTGCAAGCAAACATGTATAGCGTCCCAGGAAATTACCCGTGATTTGTGGACGGCTGAATTTGCAAATTCAGACTTCGGCGGACTGTTCAGAGCACAAGAGGCCAAGACGAGGTGACGCGTAGATTCGCAGAGTATAAGGGTCAGGAAAAGGAACTTTGCCATGAAATTAACAGGTAGGAGGCACACTGCTGGCAGGAGCTAATCAACGACGTAATCAGAGAACCATGGAGCCTCGGGTATAAGCTGGTTACCCAAAAACTCGGTGTCCATCGGTCGCCCTGTTCTATGGGAGCAGCGAAGATGGAAGAAATGGTGTAGGCACTTTTGCTGCCCATTCCATCGGAACTGACGCTATCTGCGAAGGAATGAGTACTGAGGGATGCCCACTCTTCACTGCAAAAGAGCTAGGAGGCGGTCCTGTCCATAAAGGACAAAAAAGTGCAGCTCATATGTAAATGCAAGCCGAACTTGAGGGTATTTTTCCCTCCCACTGGAAGGTTACGAGACTCCTGCTGATAAGCAAGAGCAAAGATGACACAGAGGCACCGTCAGCGTATTCTCCGCTCAGTATGTTAGACACAGCGGGGAAAATGCTGGCGAAGCAATATGTGCTGCGGGAGACTGCTCACCAACACAATATGGTTTTAGAGCGAGGCGATCCACAATTGATACCACTGAGGAGGTGGTCCAAGCGGCAAAAGTGGCTGAGGCATACAGTTGCCACTGTCGTCGAGTGATGTTCCTTATGACCCTGGACATAAGAAAGTGGTGCGACATGTTTGAAGCACTGGAAAATCGTTTCCATACTCCAGGCTACCTATTGCGGGTGTTGAGAGATTATTTAAAGGACCGTGCTTTACGTCACGAAACCCGAGAACGACAGCGCAGGAAGGATGTAACATGGAGGGCGCCTCAGGTATATATCCCTGATCCGGACCTTTGAAACGTCTTATACGATAAGCCTTCTAAGACTCGAGATGCCTGATGAATCGCATCTGGTCGGACACAGGGACGATGTTGCGGCATTGATTATCACACACGCGGTTGAGCAAGCTTAACGCACGCTGAGAATGATGATGCGGAGAGTACGCAGATGGATTACTGAGTATGGATTCTCCCTAGCTCTGGAGTAAACTTAAGTTGTTTTGCTGACCAAGGAGAGAGTTCCCACAGTCCTCCCTTATGTGAGAATACCCAGTTTCCTGTGATATTGACATTCAGTCTTTGGAATTTTGGTGGAAATCGCACTATTACTGACAAAATTGTAACAAGTCAAGATTGCCGCTTCTGTGCAAATTTAAGGCTTTGAATTTTAATATCACGCCAAAGTGGATATTCTCACATAATATACGCATATATTACATGCTAGGCTCTAATGGGACAAATCATCATCAACGGCGCAACAACCGGTATCCCGTCTAGGCCTGCCTTAATAAGGAACTCCAGACATCCCGGTTTTGCGCCGAGGTCCACCAATTCAATATCCCTAAAAGCTGTCTGGCGTCCTGGCCTACGCCATCGCTCCATCTTAGGCAAGGTCTGCCTCGTCTTCTTTTTCTACCATAGATATTGCCCTTATAGACTTTCCGGGTGGGATCATCCTCATCCATAGGAATTAAGTGACCCGCCCACCGTAACCTATTGAGTCGGATTTTATCCACAACCGGACGATCATGGCATCGCTCATAGATTTCGTCGTTATGTAGGCTACGGACTCGTCCATCTTCATCTAGGGGGCCAAAAATTCTTCGGAGGATTCTTCTGTTCGAACGCGGCCAATAGTTCGCAATTTTTCTTGCTAAGAACCCAAGTTTCCGAAGAATACATGAGGACTGGCAAGATCATAGTCTGTACAGTAAGAGCTTTGACCCTATGGTGAGACGTTTCGAGCGGAACAGTTTTTGTAAGCTGAAATAGGCTCTGTTGGCTGCCAACAACCGTGCGCGGATTTCATCATCGTAGGGGTTAGCCCTAGATAGGAGAAATTGTCAACGGTCTCGAAGTTGTATTCTCCTATCTTTATTCTTCTCGTTTGACCAGTGCGGTTTGATGTTGTTGGTTGGTTGTTTTTCGGTGCGGACATTGCCACCATATATTTTGTCTTGCCTTCATTGATGTGCAGCTCAAGATCTCGCGCCGCCTGCTCGATCTGGATGAAGGCAGTTTGTACGTCTCGGGTGGTTCTTCCCATGATGTCGATATCGTCAGCATAAGCCAGTAGTTGGGTGGACTTAAAGAGGACCGTACCTCTTGCATTTACATCAGCATCACGGATCACTTTCTCGAGGACCAGGTTAAAGAGGACGCATGATAGGGCATCCCCTTGTCGTAGACCGTTGTTGGTGTCGAATGGTCTTGAGAGTGATCCTGCTGCTTTTATCTGGCCTCGCATATTGGTCAGGGTCAACCTAGTCAGTTTTATTAATTTCGTCGGGATACTGAATTCTCTCATGGCCGTGTACAGTTTTACCCTGGCTATGCTATCATAGGCGGCTTTAAAGTCGATGAATAGATGGTGCAACTGTTGTTCATATTCCAACAGTTTTCCCATCGCTTGCCGCAGAGAGATTATTAACCCAATTGGAGTAGATATCGATATGGAGGGTATTTTAAGGAATGGACACTATACAGAGGCATCTTCATGATTTTTTTTTCAAGTTTTTCGGTTGGGTAGTTTCTGAGAATGAGTCCGTTAAAGAAAATGTCATATTCGCATCCTACCTTTCAACCAAATATCAAAACGAAGATTGACTTCGGAAAGTACTTATCGAAACCCTTTCATTTGATACCCCACATGACTATATTCGGTGAAAAAAAAAGTTTGGTGAGAAAAATGAAATCAAAATAAATAAATAAAAATCAAAATGAAATAAAAATAAGGAAAACGGAAGATTCCATATAAACGTATCACCCTGATTTTTGGGTTAGCTGTTTCCGAAATTGAGTCCTATCTAATTTTTAGTGTGTACATTTTCACTCCTCACTCGAACATTTGCAATTTACCTCAAAACATAGTTTCAGAAAGTACAAATTGAGACCCTTCATTTGATACCCAACCCGACTACATTCGGAAAAAAAAAGTTGACATCCCTCCTTTTGTATGTATTGGCAGACCACTGGATTTGTGGAATTCCGTAGTCCAGATATGTTCACCAAATTTCATTTGAGTCGGTGCACTCCTTTTGGAGAAAAGTGTGTGTGACAGCCAAACAGTGAATCGATTTTAATAAGATTTTGTTTTACACAAAACCTGATGGGGAGTGGTGGATTCTTCATAAATGGAATTTTAATATTTCACTCGAATGCCAATTATTCTTGTTAATTATGACGTCAGCATCTTATTTGCGTGGCTTAAGATGCAGTAAATTCGTGCAAAATTGATAAGTTTGAACTGCTGCAACCTCGATACTAATAGTCGGATTTCCACGAAACTTGGCAGTATTATATGCGATATTTTTCCTCTATGCTAGGAAAAACTTAAATCAAAAATTCATAATATACTATTTCCAAGTTTATTTGAGCAGATATCAGAATGAGACATGAGATATTTTCGGAAAGTACTAATCGAGACCATTCAATTTATGATGGTGAAAAATTCCTCCTTTTGCGTGTATGGGCAGCCCCTTTTCAACTCCACGTAAGTATATGTTACTCACTCTATGCGTGGGAGTATAGTCGCCGTATGTCCACCAAATTTCGTTTGGATCGGTGTAGCCGTCTTGGAGAGAAGTGCATTTAACTTCGTATATGTATTTGGAGTAATTAAAATATGTTTTTTTCTAGAAAGTCTACAATAGAACATGTGTTCCAACACAATACAAATCTATCTTCTATTAGCGTTAAAAGTTCGATAAGTTTGCAAATTCCAAACGAATTACATCATGTGTGTTTACTTCAGTTTTTATTTGTATTTTCTCGCTTTTTTATCGGATTATGTTACTCAGATTGAAAGATAATAGACTTCGGAATGCCGATTGGTTGTCGTATATTGTCTTCCAGCTTTGTTTTTATCGAGAAGATTGATTGGACGATCATATAACTAGTTAATATTTTCATTATCGAAACCGAATGTAGATTCCGGGCAAGCAGGCGAGGTGACTGTTGAAGGTGGCAGCGTAATAAGATTGAAAATAAGTGAACCAGTCATGTCGCCTATCTAAATTACACATTTGCACGTGTGAAAATGAATGAGAATTGATGTAATTATTATTTTTGAATGGATATAGGTGGGAATTGTTATTATTTTATGATTGATAATCTCCTTGGAAGTAAATATCAAAAATTCCAAGAAAATCTATTAATTCTCGGTTTAATGTTAGTTTAATCTCCCAAAAATTCAAGATATATTTCAATAAGCAACCTAGATTCTCTTGAGACGAAATTTTGAAATTATAAAACGACATTTTCACACTGAATAAAGATGACGGACTAAATATATCTCACGAAGTTCCCTGGTGGTTCTGATGATTAAGATTTTAGAAATTTGGTTCCAAAAGATATGAAGTCATTTTTTTCGATTCTTTATCCTTCTATCTTCTGATCTCAATATTAAAAAACATGGGATTGAAAAATATATTTCATTCCAGAACACACTATTTCCCACCAGCGCATTTATTAAACAAGTCGGGAACCCGGAAGCTAGACGCTTCAGGTATGAAAGGTTTTGTGTATTTCTTTTATAAAGAGATTTGGGTGTGCATTTGTCCCATTAGCATGTAGCACGTAAAATATGCATATATTATGTGAAAATAGCGACTTTCAAGTGATATTGACATTCATAGTCTTGAATTTGCAGAGGAGCACAGATTTGACCTAGTATAACTTTGTTAGTAATAGTGTGATTTTCACCAAATTTGGTAGGATCATGTTCTATACTGTAGCGTACATTGCCGCAAAATTTTGTGATTCTAGGGTGAACTTAAGGGGGGTTTTCCTGTCAATTACTAAAAATTATAGTAATATACTATTATTAACTTTATTTGAACAGGTATCGATATGGAGGGTATTTCGGAGCCTAGGCACCATATAGTGGCAGCCCCCTGATTTTTTGGTTGGGTAGTTCCTGAAAATGGGTTCGTTAAATAAATGACCACTTTCAACCCCCCGCACTCCCCACCTTTTCAATTAAAGTCAAAACTAATACCGGCTTCGAAAAGTACTAACCGAGACCTTTAATTTGATACCCCACATGACTATATTTGATGAAAAAAAAATTTAGACCCCCCTTTTGCATGTATGGGGACCCCCCCTTAAATTCGTCGTAAGAGGATGTAACTCACTATATGCGTGAGCGTTCACAGTTCCCACCTTTCTACCAAATTTTGTGTCAATCGCTATAACCGTCTCCGAGAAAAATGCGTGTGACGGACAGACAGACAGACAGACAGACAGTAAACCGATTTTAATAAGGTTTTGTTTTACAAACAAAACCTTAAAAAAGTACAGCGTCCATTTCGTTCCATACTGAAAGTGAAAATAATGATAATACTTGGGGATAAAAGTAAATATTATTATTTCTTAAATTCTATTTTATCTTTATTTTGATGCAGCTTTCAAAAATAGGTCATAATAGGAAGAATATTCATTTCATTTCGAAATATAACACGGTAACCCTCGCACCCACTAGATTAGGGAAAGTATTTGAGTATCCTGAGAATTTCTATGGAAAAGAGCCACCTGAGGTTAATCAAGCCTAATCCGTATGGAAAATTGGGTGAATAGTGAGATTTGTGCATTTGCAAACATTATTACGGTAAAAAAAAACAAAGTCTAATCAAAAATCATATTTTAGTTCGGATTTGGTAATGGCACGAAAAACTGATATTTCCAATTAAAAAACGTACGATTTCTGCACTGCTGAGAACAAGGAGAAATAGTAAGAGAAATTTCTCGTTTTGAGGGAGTTTGTAATGTAATGTAATGTGATATGTAAGAAACTTTCTACGCACATTTTTCTATTCATATATTAGCCATATATGAACCCAAAATATTTCTTCATACTTTTTTCAAACTACAAAATATACGTACATATTACAAACGTAGATATTATGCTCACCCTAAATAAACAAACATTACATATTACTGAATACTATACATATATATACATGTATATAAATTGATCGTACACATATTTCCGATTTACTTCGTTCATAAAAGTACATATATGTACATCTAAAGTACGTATATTGAATACCGCTGGTTTAATGTACAATTATTATATATTTATCTGAATTAGGCACTACCCCAAACCTTTATTAGCATGCACGAAATTCACACAAAATGTAAAAGTTTCAGCTTCTAAAACTTTGTTAATAATAGGTGGATTTCCTTCAAACTTCTCAAAGTTATGCCTGATGTCATCCTTTATGCAAGTGCATTCTAGTTCTAGCATTAACTTAAGGGGAGTTTCCGGTCAAATTTCTAAAATATGCTAATATACTATTATTAACTTTATTTGTGGAAATATCGAAACGGGATGTATTTTGAAGCCTAGAATTCGTTCAGATACACCACCAATTTTTTCAGATTTTTCGGTTAGATCGGTTCTGAGAACGAGACCTTTTACATTTATAGACCAGTAGCTTACTCCAAACTACAATTTTATTTTATTATGTATATATAGTAGCTAGAAGCTTTGTACTGATAAAGGGAGTAAATTGCTCCCGAAATATGTATATATATTTATATAAAATATATAAAATAAAATGATGGTTTGGAGTAAGCTACTGGTCTATTAATTTTAGACTTAACTACAAAGAGACCTTTTTGAGGGTCATATTTTGAACCCTCACTCGCCTACCTTCCACCCGATATTAAATATGAGACCAGTTTCGGAAAGTACTTTCATTTAATACCCTACATGGCTACATTCTGTGAAAAAAAATTTCGCACCCTCCATTCACATGAGAAGCCGAAACGATTTCTGCATTCCTGGATGTCGAGCTTGCAAAAGTGCTCCCATCACTCCAGGACTTTGAAGAGGCCCTCATATGGTGGGTGCAGCGGCTTCCGAGAAGCGTCCACTCTACTGAGGACCTGCGAGCATATCTCGCGATCCCTGGGGGTATCCGCCGTACGTCGGGAAAGTGGAGTTGGCCATAGTTTCGAAACCGCGTCCCTTAGCAGAGGCAGCATGCCGGAGTCGCTTAGCCCTGCTCTGATATCCAGTACAGGTCGGCGGAGAGACAAACTCAGACTCTCCACGGGGCTGGCCGTGAATTAAGGCGGCCTTCAGCGTCCGGTGCAGACTTTCCAGCGTTCCATTGGACTGCGGGTGGTATGCAGTGGTCCTGTGACATTTGAAACCCTGGAGTTAGGCAAGCTCCAGAGTTCGAGAAAATGGTGCTTTTGTAGGAATTTGCATTCCCTGGTCCGTGGGATCCATTTTCGACAGAGGGCCCCCGGACATGATTGTGCAGTAAAGTCACTCAGTCTTGCTTCAGGCCACCGCGTAAACCTGTTGATGATTGTGAGACAATACTTGCAACCTTGCGAGTCTCTTAAAGGGCTAATAATGTCGAGGTGGATGGTGTGAAAGCGCTTGGTCGACCGAGGAAACACGCCTAGCTTCTTTTTAAGTGCTTGCACTTCTGGCATGCGATGCACTACTTTGCCCAAAAGTTGATGTCCTTGTTCATGGACGGCCAGAAGCATTTTCCGGTGACTAACGGGTTCAACGTCCTGATGCCGGCGATTGTCGTATAATTGACCCCCGAGATTCGTGACAAAGGAGCTGCAACGACGTTGTCGTTTCCAGACACGTGTTGGAAGTCGTAAGTAAACTAGCTTATGAACCTCAGTTGCCGACATTTGCGAGGAAACTACTTATCGGGCTTTTACTAAAGCGCAAACGTAAGGGGTCTGTGATCCGTCAACACAGTGAATGGCCTGCCTGAAACGGATTCTCCCTTGAGGTGAGTTGCGTTGAGCTGGGTTTAGTTGCTTAGAAAAGAAGCCCAACGTTTGCTAGGTTTGGTTCACCCGTTGGTGAAAAGCCTACTGCTGTGTCTGAGGCATTAACGAACACGGATAGGAGTGCGTGCATCTGGCCGAGGAAATGCCAAAAGTGTGCATCAACCAACAGTTGTTTGACGGTTTCAGACGCCTGGATAGCATCAGTAGACCACGCAACATCGCCCGAGTCTTCTGCCTGGGTCTAGATAAGAATTGAGGATAGCTTGAAGAAGTGCGGCCTTGGGCAGAAAACGAGGATAGATGTTCAACATGCCCAAACACCTTCGCAGATCTTTCGCCGTGTTCGGCAGGGGAACATTTTTCAACCTTGTCTGGATCTGTTTAAATTCCGTCAGGAGTGATCATGTGCCCGAGAAAATTCACTTACTCTTGTAGGTCCTAGTGAGCTGTCTGAATATTTAGACGCCTGTAATCTCCGCAAGGCCTCCATTCGCCGTTTGGCTTATTGGAAGGTCTACATATACGCTGGTTCACGAGGTCTTCGAACTCTTTCTCTGCAACAGCTAGCTTCTGGGATGATAGGGGACGCACTTTTAAGAAGATTGAGTAGTCGGTAGTGGAAGAAACTACTTTCAGTACTGATGTTGCAGTAGGCAATGTCCTTCAAAACAATGGGAAGAGTGTCGTTCGCGCGGGTGGAAATTTTCCCTGACGACTTCAACGAGGCTGCGGGATCTATTAACGCTTTATTCTGCAGCAGTCAATATTGAGACAGGAAGTCTGCACCTAAGGTGGGAGTGGTGATATCTGCCAAACAGAAGGTTGTGTGTTCATATCATGTCGAAGGTACCACTTTATAGTAAAAACTACATTTTATGTCGAGTACATATCCCCGTTTTATTTTTATTCAAATTTAGAATTTAAAAAGTAGATAGCAAAAAGTAAATTAACCGGCTCAACAATGATTTACTCTATCCACCTTTAACACTGTAGTTAAAAAATTAAAAATTAAAACTTGAATTGCTCTTTCGTGCCACTGCACGATGTTACGGTTAGAAGAAGGTACCATACCACATCATCCTCGTGCCGGGCGGCCAGATTGTGAGCGTTAGTTCAGTGCATCGACCGATGGTGCGTTCCATGCGACGCATTGCTGGTAATGCAGGGGCTGGTTCATTGCGCCGCCACACATACAAAAGAAGGGTATAGAATTCTTTTTCACCTAATATAAGTAATATAGGGTATCAAATGAAAGGTCTCGATTAGTACTTTCCGAAGCCAATCTTAGTTTTGACATTTTTTGGGAAGTCGGGTGGTGCGGAGGCTGGAAAGCATCATTCTTTTTTCGGCCAGGCTTGAAAATATTCTCCATATAGATGTCTACCCAAATTAAGTTAATAATAGTATATAGCTGTGTTGGGAAAATTGACTCTTTACCTGAAACCTCAAACTTCCTATGTCGACTTGTTATAGTTTTCTTCTTTTAACAGCTTTAAAATGATATCCTGTTTTACGCGTTTAACACTAGAAGAACCCTTTACAAGTTCAAAACTGGTTGATTAATCATACCCTACTTGATCCCTTAGTTCTTGAGTCGGTGGAGGACACAAAGAATCCAACGACGTTTCTCCTCTTAGCATTAATCTGGTATTGTAAGATGATCGCAATTCGGTTGTAAGAACAGAAGACGATTCTCTAACACTTTCGGCTTCAGGACAAAGGTTCTCGGTCTTGAGGATCTTATAGCGTAGAAGATCGTAATTCGTTTTATTGATCCAATGCCATATATATTATTAACCCGAATGCATGGCTCTTGTCCAGAAATACATAAGAGCAGCCCTGCAACTTTGTTAGCCTCGCCAGTAGAAGTTAATTCTACTAACATTTTTATAGAGATGTATGTAGTCTTATATGAAAATGAACGCTAACTGATGAGTCTACTGTGTCCAGTGTGGGTCTCAGCTTTGCCTTTTTTTGCGATACTTTTCGCTGCCAACGGCTCGGAGTTAACCGGGTGCCTAGGCTACATAGATCCATTTGCACATATTCGCTTCCCTTCCTCTGATTTTCCTGGTAGGAGCGGGGAAGAAGGTACTGACGGCAAAACTTAGAAAAGGAAAAATCTTCACTGACGATTTCGTCCAGGGCAGAGGCAACTCATCAGACGCTGCGTCGCCTCTCCCCTGGGAGCAGCGTGACCGAAAGTGGCGACAGGTGGTAATCGCTTCATTTATATATAATCGCAAACACGATATGAGTGCGAAATATATTGAAGTGAAATCCGTCCCAAGTTCAAAGCTAGACCAGGCCCAAGTTCTTTTTGAACTGGTCCGGTCCGTTATCAAGTAGATGAAGACTCAGGACTCCCAGCATCCTCAACAAAAAAAGGCAAAATTTAGTCAGTAGTCCCCCCTCCTTTGCGCCTGAAGTTTTCTTCTGTCGAGCGTACCCTCCTCATATTTCATTAATTTTCTGGAAAGCAATAGGTTTCTCCTCTTCAAATAATAGTATTGACTTTTGTGTAGAAGGTTTCTGACTTAGGTTTTCAGCCGCTTCAAGTGAATAACTTCGTTCTTTATATTAAGTAGGATGTTAAACTCCCGGTGAATACTGGAGCGTAATATATCATGATGCGGGGATATTTGTTCTCAGTGTGTTGCACCGTTTGAAAAATTTCAATGTTGTAAGCGCGAGCAAAGCACCAAAGTTATAGATAACAAGTCCAGATTCGCATTGTCACTGTTTAGTATATCAGTATATTGAATTTGTTGAATGTCCAATTAAAATTTTTGAATCTCAGCCCGACTTAAGTTTCTGTGGCCTAAAAATGTTTCCTTCAAGCAGTCTTCTGTCTAGGTGGATTCCAAAGCAATTTAATAGCTTCGACTGAAAGGTGGATACGCCCTTAAGCTTAATTGGAAGCCAGAAATTGGAGCCATATAGACGTCGCTTTGTAAACAAGTTTTTAGAGTGTATCAAGTTCGGGAAAGAACCACATGAGTGAGAGCCTGATATTCCTCTATATTTCAAATAGTATATTTACCAACTGCGGAAACCCTGTGAGATAGCTTGACATCAATTATCGTCTAGTATTAAAATCAAATTTAACAAAACGGAGACCACTTTTATATAGTCCCAATCGACATTGCACAGACTTTCGATTTTGTTACTTCCTTTAAATCGATGATGACTGCCGCCACGCACGCACGTAGAATCTACTACCATCGGCGCTAGAATACACGATTGCTTCAAGCTCAGCTATGTGATGAGACCATACTCACCAGCTGCTGTTACTAAAAAGAACATGGTATTACGCTCAGGGGACTGACTGCTGAGATAGGTGGGGATTCCATGTTACCAAAGTCGGGATTGCTAAGTGGAAACTTCTATAATTAGGGATGATTGGAAATCCTGAAACGTTGTTCCAAAAGAAAGGGGACTTGACATACCCTCCAGTGTAATTCAGACCGAGGCGTAAATGGCAAACTTTTCTGTTGGAAAAAATCCAGGGAACAAGTCCAGGCGTGTAAAATCTGTATTCTCTCTGACAGCGACGCAGCTGTTCTATCTATATCAATTATAAGTTGGTGTAGGTATGCCAGTTCAGACAAACTCTGTACAGACACTGATATAAAGCCGTGGAGGAGCGCCTACAGAGTTGTAATAATCAGGAATAAAGGTCGCACACCTCCACGAATTTCATATCCTTTCATCTCGCTATGAAGATTGTTCAGGGATTATTTTCTCGAGAGGGCAGGCACGAGGACTGCTTTAAAAACTCTCGGACGCAGTAGAAAAATCTGCACATCGGCAAGTAAATATGTATAACAATGAAGTCTGTACTGTGGTCTAAAACTGGCTCCTGGTGATCCATCGTTGTACCTAAAGCGATTAATCTTTGACACATTATTCCTATTTGTTGAGAGGCTTCCCATTTTGCTCTACGCACTAGACAGGGAAACTGAACTCCATATTGCACGTAATGCTGGGTATGGAAGGAACGCTGCTCTAATGGGGTGCTGTGCCTTCAAAATCAAATTGGGTGAAGCGCTACTGGAATGATGCCGACTGACATCTTGGCTGATGAGATATCGCGCACCTATAATGGGCCAAACCCAACTGGTGGACACGTGAAGAACTTCGAAATTGAAAAATCGTTAAGCAAATGGCAACAGTGATGGGTATGATCGGCAAAGCATTGTTGGATCGGCAGATAACAACATAAAGGACGCCGAGGTTGCGTTAAAAGATTAAATAGAACCAGACCTAATTTCTCACCGGGCATAAAGGATTCCGTAGATACCTGCATAGTTTGCGCAGAGCTTTCATAACTACAAAGTGACAGGCCGAAGAACGTATTCCTTTGTTGTGTTAGATTTAGTTCTGGAGGAGACATTAGATAGGACCGTAGCACCGAAAACCTCGTTGGGGAAAAGAGGATATGGTAGAACGCATTCAAGATAAGCTAAAGGAAACAAAGAAAGCGCAGTTGTAACGTAATCTATGAGTGAATTAAGAGGTGATTAGAGCTATGTAAGTCGGCACTATGCTGTAATATTAATGGTGATTTACAAACCATAATGGAATTATATCAAAAATCAAGCGGTCGAAAGTGTACCTCCTTGTTTCTTTGTGTACCGTTAGGTTAGGTTAGATAGACTTCGGATCTGTCAGTAATATTTGGAAGAACCAACATACTCTCAGAAACTGCCACCTCAGTAAACTCTTCCCCTGTGGGACGTTCACCTTCGTCCCTAACAAGATGAAAATTCGGTAGATCATCGTTATTGAGGCTTTTCGTGAGTCCTCCGTTGCAAAACTACCACTTAGAACCAGCAGACGATTTTACTGAGAATGGCGATCACACGTTACTCGCATATGTATATGCCAGTGCCTTTTGAAGATTTTTGCCTCCGAAAAAAAAAAGCGCGCAGACAATAAATCGATTTTGATATGGATTCTTTTACAGCTTACAAAACACTTATTCGGGATTCTATATCCAAAACACGAAATACAACCAGAGGAAGCACCAATGAGCCATTCGTATGCAACGAATTATCAAAAAAAAAACATATTCAAGGGGAAAATCTATAATTTCAGACAGGTCAGGAAACCCCGACAGGATCGACCCGCCTTCCTGTTAGAAATAAGAACTGGTGGACGCGTGCGAGATTACGTACGAATATTTCCACATAAAAGAAGACATTGCACCGATTCCAACAAGATTTCGTTTTACTCGGGGTTTTTCATCTCGTGCCAAAGTGGAATCCTGTTTACAACAAGAATATCTGTTTTTATATTCTTCTCTGTCCTACTGATATAGGTCCATCACTCACAGAGGAGACACATAGATTTACACAAGACCTTATAAATAGTCCACCTTTCAAATTCCCTCTCCATCTCCCCTCCCCTTGGGAGAGAATCCCATGAATGGGATGAATGGATATTGTTGATATTGTTATTCCCCAGGTGGAATGTTTTCACTTCCAAGGCGTGGGACAATCCAGTGACATCTGGTGCATATTAGGTAATCATTAAGATTCCTATGGATGTTCTTCTCTTCGCTACTAATGCCATAGCAACACAACTTAGGTATTACGTTGTGACGTGAATTTGCCTTGAGATTCTCATTCTTTCTCTTCCTTGTCCCATGAATCTCAGGGAATACAAAATCATATGTAGTGAGTCTTCTTGTATGCTTGCAATCATTCGACAGTTCACTTTTCCACTTTCCTTCCTTCACGCAGCATTCCATTAGGTTCACCTCCACAACTCTGCTTCCCAGGGCCAAACGGGTTCGGATAGAAACGACGAAGTTGCTGAATGGCAATGATCCTTGTTATTTCCCAATCAAGTCAGCTCACACCTCCCAGTTTGTAGACCCCGATAACCACTAATCAGCCTGGTGGTGAACTAATGGGAGCGGCGACAACGACGACGACCCGGCATGGCTTTGACTTATGATTTGGCAAACGCTTGGGAATAGGTATGGCACATTCTGTACGTTCAAAGCTATGACGCCATTGAATTGGAGGTGTAGGTTCGATTGCTCTGAACACAAACTCCCATAAGGATTTGTGTCAACCCATGCATGACCACCCTGCTCGCATAGGCAATCACGTAGATCATTTAAGGCGACTGTAGTTTCTAGCGGAGATAGCGACTAGCAGCTGGGACCCAAATTAAAATGGCAATAACAATAAACATGACGACACAACTGACAATAACCGAAATTTTTAGAAGCAGCAAAAATACCCCACCCTCACCGCTTCTGGTAGCTTAGATGGGAGATCCCACTATAAATTCCTTTGCAAGAAGCTCCAAATTACGAAGGTCACCTACTTAAAAATTAGAAAGTACTACTATCCCAACGGTGAAGACGACTGGAAGTGAAAAGCGAATGACACCGTAGAGATCATCTCGCCCAAAAAGAAGAGACGCCACCGAATTCGAGTTCGGAAAAGGGGCCACGAGAAAATATGGCAAACTCTGACCTGCGAGATACATCTTTGTCGGTAGAAAAGGGTGACGAACTCCCCAATCAGATGAAAATGCAAGTTATCTCTCCGGAGAGGATGGACCTCATCCCGAAGAAAAGGGTAGAGGAAAAGAGTCTCCTCAAGAAGTGGCGAAACATTTCCATGGATGTCAAAAATTGCAGAATGGAGATGGAAGAACTGCTGCACTTTATTTCACACCAACGAAACTCCTGGAAGATAGCCGAGAAGGAGCTGAGGAAAAAGCACATCGCTTTTCGGAATAGGCCCGCAACCTTGGAGAACGAGATTGGAAACAGGAGATTTTAACGCCAAATCCCTCGAATGGAGGATGCCATGACCAGATGCTCGAGGCACTCCGATTTTGGATATAGCCGCCAGGACAAGACTCATTGTCCTAAATACCGGTAAGACTCCGACGACCTGGTTGCGAGGACACTATCCATAACTTTTGCTACGGAGTCCTTAGCGCCAACGATCCAACGATTGAAGGTAGCGGAAGGTTTCACGGCCAGTGATCATCAGTACATTTCCTTGGAAGTGACAAACGGCTCTTCCCAATGTTCTGTCGTGCGGCGAACACTTACTAACGGGCGGAATATCAGGAAAATCTACGTTGCAAAATTCGTCGAAGCTTCCACAAAAGGGGTGAATCAGCGACAAGACCCAGGCGTAAACAGAAAAACCGCAACTGAATGGCTAATTCATTCAACAATGAGTAGTATGTGCTGAGGGAGACTACTGACCAATATGGTATTAGGGCGGGGCGATCCACAATTGATGCCATTGAGGAGGTACCCAAGCGGCAAAAGCGGCTGATGCACGCAGTTGTCACTGTTGACGAGTGGTGCTTCTTGTGACCCTCGACATAAGAAACTACTTCAATTCTGCGAGGTGATGCTGAATGCTCGAGACACTGGAAAATCGTTTCATACTCCTTCCTAGCGCAAGTACCAAAACGGGGCGCTCTGCGAGTTGTGTTCGCTTATCGTTCCGTCTCGGAGCCAGCTATATGCAATGATGATCGCGGGAGTTATCCCGATCGCTCTTCATACTGCTGAATGGAGGCTTATAAACCTTCTGTCTTGAGGACTTCCAATTCACTGTAAGAATTTATACGCATTTATATCCATGAACTTCCTGAGCTACAACATAGGGTCTTCTTTATGAAACCGTCTGACGCGGCTGTTTCCCCAAAATTGGCGTTCTGGATCTGCCTTAACGGACACTAGAGGAATTAGTTTGAGACTGGGCCAGTCTTGTTAAACAAAGTCAGGTAACCAAGCGAAAAATGTTGGGAACATTTGGAAATTCTCGAATCACGGGTGTTTGTGTTCGCTGCTTGCTTTACTCGTGGTAATAAGATCATCATTCACTCACATAACATTGAAATGGGAAGAAATCAAATAGGAGAAAATAACAGAAGCGGCTTTGAATGCCTATGCTCCAAAAAGCAGCAAAAATCTCGTATTTCAGATTCCTACTTCCCCCGCCGATGAATCGGATGGAATTGGTCGCTTTATGTAGGATTTGGTTGTTATCTAATTCTGCATCGTGTTGGGGTATTCTACCAAAGTTCATTCATGTCACCAGGCTAAGGAAATAATCCAATAGGTGGGCAATAGTTTGAACTTCCAGTCCATATGGTTTTTACAGCTGCAGTTTTGCTGATATCAGTTGCAGATTCCATCCCCACAAATGGCACATTTTGTTAGTGCTTCCACTTCTTCATAACTGTGAATATCTATATACCTCACACCGGTCTTCCGATAATATACCGAGAATTAAAGGTCTGATTCTTCGCAACAGATAAGATATTGTTAGAAAAATCAAAGTAAATTACAATAGAAATCTTTGAAATCTGAGAAATTAATTCTTGTAAGGCGGACTCAGCCAGGACAAGGCAACTTATCAAACATTCTCGTCAAATCATCGATTCTAACACCTTAAATCAGTTCAGGTATTCTACTTCGAATAAACATCTCTATTTGGGGGTGAATATCCCTTAGGATGTCCACAAAACAATTTTCAACGATCAACGTACGCTATGCGCAACGTAGCTATCGGGAGAAAGTAAAATATCGGACTTGCAGGGCGTTCGTGCAATAATTCAGTATTCCATGATTGTTTTCAGAGAGTGCAACCTAAATCCATATAAAATCAAATTCAATCAAAGAAATTGTTTTCCAAACTCACCTCTGAATTTATTAGCAATCAGCAACATTCCATACTAGACGAACTGTGAGCGCACAACCTTTCGCGCTCAGTGTGAGGGTGCGGAAACAACGTTTGCGTATACCTTCCGTCCAAACAACGAATTCTATTTAGATATTTGGTTTGAGGCACATATAGGCTACACCGCGGATAAGAGAAACAGAAATCAAGTCTGTTCTGCTGAAAATATGTCCCGTTTTTATTATTCTCGGCTTACTTGCGATGTTTGTGTTCTAAGGCCCTTTTTTCGATACACCCAATCCGTCCTCCAACTACACGTGACGACGGGGGTAAATATGAATTGTGCTACATTCGAAGTAATCCCGAAAGGTGTCACAATGAGGCTCGGGTTCCCGTCCCGTTCCGATGTGGAATTTCGACGCCGAATCTTGCGGTTCACTTATTTTGGCGGTATTATTACTCTACTGAAGGAATTTCGTTCCGACTACTTCTGCCACAAAACAACAGACACTTCTTGCTTCACACAATCATGAAAAAGAAAAAAAAAACTACGAGACCAGCCTCGCGAATTGCATTTGTGTTGAATTATTTCCAAAATTCATGGCAGGTGCACTGGAAGTTTTCTGGAATCTATGTTGTGTATAGTATTTGACGTCGCTGGGTTTTTATTATTCTTGCCACTATTTGTTGTTTCCGCCTCTGCAGATAGGGGTATGTGTGTGTATTGATGAAGAGATATAGAAAGGTGTTGCACGACAGCCAGCTAATCGACCACTGACCAAGCTTTCCAATTAACTGTTTTTAAAACTTTTTCTAGATTCGGAGGTGTGATTTCGCTGGGGCCCCGAAAAGGTGGTAGTTTGTCGCGCGGCAGTACACGAAGACGCTGAGGCAGATAACGCCAAACTTAGCAAGGATATGGTCATGTAGAGGGTGCCTGGTGCATGAACAGATGCGCACAGATCCGAAGCCGACTCGCTATCCTTCCCAAGAAACCTGTGGAAATTCGCCAAATATACGCACAAATGGCGAAGTGAAGAATATTGAAAACAACCGTCAACGCTCACGTCACACGCACGACGTGTACTGTACACGTATAACAGGTACGGGGAACAAGAAACCTCAGCTCGAGACTTACCGATCGGAAAAATTCAAAATGAAACTAAGCCATCGCCTCAGAAATTCCATTAAAAAGTGTGTAGAACCAGTACCGATGTGTGAGTTCTTTCTGCACAGATACAGCCACATAATTATCAGCGTCTACCTATCACTTCGCATACTCACCTGTATCAAGTTATATCTACGCGCTTGCAGCGTACAACCGCGAGAATGTGTCAGGTAACTGAAGGTAGAAACAGAACAGCGGAGAAATTTGACGCGATCTAGCGACTTGTAACCTAGGCTTGGGTAATGCTACGTTTTTCCAGTTAGCATTGTGAGCTAGCCGTGCTACGGATTTAGGTGTTGGTCGGCGGTAGATTACCCTCAATTTACAAGTTTCCGTATACATCTCATAAGATTCTCTTCCTTACCCGGAATAGCATATGCATTTGCTTTAAATCACATTTCGGAAAACCTTTTCATGTGTACATACACAGTGTGAATACGTTCCCTTAAGAAAGGATGACAGAATTGACCAACAAGTCACTACTTCAAGTGCATACGACTTTTACATTTACTTAACTAAAAGTAAGCTTTCAATTAAGACTGATCATATTCTATATGCCTCACCAACTTTAAAACAGTACTATCATTACTAATGTCCTAAGGGCTTCATAAATGTCTAGCAAATAAACTTTTGTGAAAAGTAGGATTTGCAGCAAAATTTTCAACATTGATTGAATGAATAAAAAATGTTTTCTAGTGTTGCAAAACAGAATTCTGAAAATCGAACCCAAAAGGATCGCTGGTGATTCTCAGAATGTAATATTGAGCGGCAGAAAGAACATATGAATTGAAGGGAGTGAGCTACTTCCGAAATATATGTATATCTACATTGAAAACTAAAAATTTCACGTTCAAGAAGTAGAGGAAACTCAAGGAGAAAACAGCGGCATCCTGGGGGGGGGGGGGGGGGGGGGGGAATAGGGTAATTGTCAAACATTCAAGACATGCTGAGACAGTGACCCGAAAGTCCCCAAGTGTTTGGTTGTCCGAATCTATTCAGAACCTCTCCAAAATTCAATATGCCCTCGGACTGCAATATTAGCGAGATCCAGCGGAATTATGTGGAGAGTAGGCTTCAAAAAGGTTCCCATTTTGAACAAAAACTACTTGATGCAACGTCTTCGTCTGCAACGTCAAATCCAGCCAAATATGTCCAAACTTCGGTTGAATTCATTCCACTGGCCAGTGAAGGCTGTAGGGTATATGATGCTAAGTCTCCACAGTAGGGAGTATTAACTAATAATTTTTTTTTTTGAGTTTTTAATGTCATCATCACTATTTTTCGTTCTGTCCAGATTTCAATTTTGCATACGTAAAGCGCTTTTGTTATTCGCCTTCAACAAGAGTTTTATTTTATCTCTTTTTATTAATTAAGGTTTCTTCTGTCTGTGCGTTTGTCTGCTGTCCCGCACACGTATTTTTCTCGGAGACCGGCCCAGCGATTGACAGCAAATTTGGTGGAAAGGTGGAAACTGTGAACGCTCGCGGATACAATGAGTGACATTCTTTTAGGTCGAATTTGAGGGGGGTCCCCATACATGCAAAAGGGAGTGACATTTTTTTTACCAAATGTAGTCATGTGGGGTATCAAATGAAAGGTCTCGATTAGTACTTTCCGAAACTGGTCTTAGTTTTTACATTTGTTGGAAAGGTGAGGAGTTTGGAGGGTCGAAATTGATCATCTCTTTAACGGAACCAACCAAAAAATCTGAAAAAAACCAGGAGGCTGCCTAAGCTCCGAAATAGACCCCATACCGATATCCTTTTTGATAAAGTTAATAATAGTACATTACTATAATTTTTAGATATTGACTGCAAAACCTCCCTTAAGTTCATCTTAGCAGCAAGCAATTTGCTGTACTATAGACTATAACATAGAGCATGATCTTACCAAGTTTGGTGGAAATCGCACTATTACTAACAAAGTTGTAATAGGTAAAATTTGTCGTTTCTTTGTAAATTCAAGCCTATGAATGTCAAATATCACCCCAAATTGGATACTCATACATAATATATGCATATATTACATGCCCGATTAGTACGGGCAAAAGCACACTCAAATGTCTTTATACAAGAAATACACAAAACCTTTCATAGCTGAGCGCCCAGCTTCCAGTTTCCCGACTTGTTTAATATTGTTTCCAGCAGACTGTGCGTCATTTCTTGTAAAATAACAAAACACATACAACTCATTTTATCCCCCTTCTGAGCACTTATGTGTTTCAAATGACGGTGTCCGGATTTCATTTTTGTTCACTGTAGATTGATTCATACCTCCGGCATGAGGCCATGTATCGGATATGTGTCAAGCAAAAGAAAAAAAATTGAATACATGTATTTATAATTAAGTTGCATTAAAAAGGTAGCGTGAATAAAATTTTAAACTATTCATTATATCGTTGAAACAATAATAACCCCTCCCAAATTTATCTTAGATACCTTGGGCGGTCAACTGATGAAAAATTAGTTGATCCATTAAGCCGGAATGTCATTACATTTTATGTATCCCTTAGACAAGACTTCCATAGTGATTTTTTGTATCTTGGCTACTCGGGTTTCGACACAAAACTGGATCCTTCTTAAGCTATGTCAGCACTATGGTCGATTCAAACCAGCAGTGTACTTTTCATATCTCCAATTACAACGTTCCGTATTCTATTCGCATCAGTTCAGATAATAAATCACTCCCTTCATCTATAAACGCGGCAGAGGTTTTTTCGCTTTTAGTGGCACCGTCCGAGTTTTAGTGCGTAGCAGGATAACCCTTTCTTTTCCATGCATGTGAATTGTCTTAATATAGACAACACCGGCATATACCGCAAACACAACAGCGGAGTGACTGCGTGCTCCGCAGTGAGAGAGCTGTTAAATGCAGTTCATTACACATTTTTTTCATTTTAAAATCATTTATTTAAAAAACCAGTGACTTACATTAAATACATAGCGTTTGTTTCTTATTACTAGCCTAAATGTAGCTTATGTGTCATAATTAAAAAAAAAAAGGGTGGCTATTACAATGTTTGGCCGGCCCGACCTTCTCTGACATTACTTTTTTCGGTGTATTTACTTTACACATAGATCTTGACAATTCATGATTAAAAAACTGGACATATATTTGAAAAAACTGCGCCTGCACCTAGAGCGCGAGAAGGCTTATTTACTTACTTATTCTAACTTAATCTAATCTAATAAATAATACTTAAATCTAATTCTTATAACTAATGTTTTTATAGCGCTCACAATTTCACGCTTAACCTCTGTGCACCCCTACCAGGCAAGGAGTGTCGAAGAGAGAGACAATGGCGGGTTTTAATGCAGAGCTCACAATTTGGCAAGGCCTTAAGAATGTGGCCAATGGGGTGGAGTTACCCTCCAGATAAAGTTGCCTCATAAGTGGATTGGGGTGATTCTCCGTTCTTTCGAAGAATCTTTCTAACAGGTTGAGAGCGAACTCTCGAAGAGGTTTAACTTCTGCTCGCCTGTACACTTCGGCGTTGCGGCCGCACTTCTTGATTTTCCAATTGTACGACAAGCCGACGCAGTGTCTCAAAATTTTGCGCTCGAAGGACTCGCACTTCTTCATAGCTTTGGTCGAGCAAGAGATCCATGTAGGGGCTCCGTAGCAAAGAATCGGTCTTATGAGGACTTTGTATAGGGTCAGTTTAGATTTAGTGCAAAGTCCTACTCTTTTACGAAGAATAGAGTAGATTTTACTTAGTGCACCGCGTGCTCTGCTGAGAGCAAGATTAAGGTGGGGGTCGAATCGTAGGTGTTCATGAAATAGCATTCCCAGGTATTTCATTTGTTGTGAACTGTTTACTACGGTATTCCCGATGCGTAGCTTTAAGCGTTTAGCTTTTCTGTGGATAGATCTAGATCCCAAGTATCTGGATTTTCTCCGAAGAGTAATAACCTGTGTTTTAGCCTCGTTGATTTTTATCCCCCAGGTCTGGTAGTACTTGCAGAGATTTGTTAAGTATTTCTCTATAGCATTAGCTGCCTTACCGGGTCGGAGGCTCGACGAGAAGATAAGCGTGTCGTCAGCGAACTGTAATAGTTCTGTGCCGCTCTCTGGGATTGGAGCGTCGGCCGTGAAAATGTTGTAGAGTGTAGGTCCTGAAATGGATCCCTGCGGTACACCAGAAGTGACCGGTAGGAGATCGGAATAATCATTTCTCACGCTGACGTAAAAATGCCTATCTTCGAAGAAACTTATTATAAGTCTGATCACCGGGATAGGGAAATCAAGGCTGATTAATTTGAAGATAAGTCCGTTGACCCACACGGAATCAAATGCCTTTTCGAGGTCTAATGCACACACTACTGTGGGCTTGTTATTGACGTTAAGTCTGCTACTCACTGAATCGTGAAGGTAGTTTAGTGCGTGTTGGGTCCCGTGCTTTGTCCGGAACCCGAATTGATGGTTCGGAATAATGTTTTTCCGATCGCAATGTTGGACTAATCCCACTGTCCATACTTTTTCGAAGAGCTTGCCCAAGTTGGAGAGGAGAGAGACGGGCCTGAAGTTTTGTGGTTCGTGAGAGCCGCCTTTTTTTTTAATGGCGATTATCTTTGCTACTTTCCAAGTAGTGGGAAAGTAACCATTATTGATGCAGTTGTTGAAGACTGCAAGAAGGAACTTCATTGATGCCCTAGGGAGGTTTTTGATGACAATATTAGCTATGTCATCTGGTCCAGTTGATTTTTTGCCGTTAAGGCTTTTAGTGATGGCTGCGAGCTGTGATAAGCTCAAAAAGGTTTTTGGGTCATTTGGTTTGCAGAATGGGTTAAAGGTGGAGATGGTAGTTAGTTTGAGTGAATGCTCATGAAGAAAGTCTTTGATTGTCGTGTCTACAATCGAACTGACGGCTCGGTTGTTACTAGGTAAAGGAGAGTTTAGTTGATTTAGGAAAGACTCCGCGAGTATTTGAGCTTTCCTAGCGTCACTGCCGATGTTTTCATTGTTCTTGGTAAGAACGAAGTTTTTGGATCTGTTGCGGCCTGTCAGCCTATTTATATGTACAAACATATTAGATCCGGGTTTCACATCTGCTAGCTTGCGAGTGAGTTCCTTGTTACGGAATTGTTCCACCATTTGACGGATTAATGTACTAAGGCAGTTAATCCGCGAAATTAACACTTTATATTCCGTGTTAGTTCTGTTGCCATTTTTGTGGAAGTTTCGTTTGAGATTTCTGCGCCAGATTTTTCTGACTTTCAGGTGTTTCATTATCTCGTGCGGCAGTTTATTGAACTGAATCTCATCGATTTTGATGAGCTTTGTGTTTCTGCGTGTGGCAGAGTTGATGGCATCAGTAGCCAAGATGATGGCCTCATCGATTTCTTTGTCCGTTAGGTTTTGCGAGACAGTGATTTTTTTCAGGTTTAGCTGTGGTGCTAATTCTGCCCTGAATTTATCCCAGTTAGTATGGGCGAATGATCTTATTGCGCTAGGTACTCGCTTTTGCAGTTGAGAGTTTAGGGAAAGTATAAGTTCAACTGCGAAGTGATCGGACATCCCTGATAAAGTTTTGCACGTTAACACCTGCAGTGTGAGAGTGGCGTCTGCGGACATTAGAAAATAGTCAAGTATTGACTGACTTGCAGGCCTTGTGGGTGTGTCTGGCAAGATCATCTCAAGCTGGTTGAATGGACTTTGATTATGGATCCATTTTTCGAGGGCAACCCCATTTCGGTTTTGTGCCAAATCGCCTTAGGAAGTGTGCCGTGAGTTAAAGTCCCCACCAAAAATTAGGTATTTAGATTTAGACTGGAGATCGCTCAAGATTTGTAAGTCTTGGCCCAGTTGTTCAGAGGGAGAGTTACACTTTATGTAGACTGCAGCTATTAAGATGCGTCTATTGTCGTTAGTTTTAACTAAGGCCGCTGCCGCGGAACAGGTCTGCAGGTTTTTGATGGAGACTTCCTCAAATGCATAGTCTTTTCTGACTAAAAGGGCGGAACTGCTGTTGGTGTCGTCCCGGATAATGTTATATCCGGTAAAATTAACGTTGTGCCTGCTTTTTAAATGTGTCTCTGAAACACAGAAGAAGTCTGCTTTCAGGGAATCGACCAACTCTTGTGCGGTGGCACGTTGGGCGTGTGAGACCAAGGACGCGGAGTTAAATGTGACGACTTTTAACTCCATAAACTCATCAAAAGTTGGATAGCGGCTAATTGTCGCTGTTCATTTGTTTGGGCCGAAGCGAGAGTTTCGACCAAATTTTGGAAGGCAAATTTGTTGCCTTGAGGGACTTGAGGGGCTGTAGCTCTAGGAATAGTGTTCCTAGTTGTTTGGGTAAGAGGAGTTTGGGGGGGCTGCAGTTCTAGGGAGAGTATTCCTAGCTGCTTGAGCGTAAGAAACGCCCGGTTTGGCCAAGCTTTGTGACATCTGAGTCACCGCCTGTTTGGCTTTCATAGTCTCGGCATTTTTTTTCGCCCTGCCAGCTTCCCTTCTGGCAACCATGTCCTTGTATGCCGGGCATCCGCGGTAGTTGGCGGGGTGTCCGGCCTGGCCGCAATTGCAGCAAGTTGGTTTGTCTGCGGTGGGATTTGAGCATTCCCCTCGCACATGGGTTTTCGTGCCCCTCACGCACCGGTGTACGATGGAGCAATTGATGGCGATATGCCCGAAGTTTTGGCAGTTGTAGCACTGCACTTCTTGAAACGGCTTGACTTTCTCAAGCGAAATTTTCTGGTGAAGGATATATTTCACCTTAAATGCTTCGTTTAGATCTTGTTCTGGCTCGAAAGTAGCCATGAACAGCCCCGATTGCGACTTCAATGGAAGCGCCGGGTTCAGGCTGTGGGCCAGTTTGTCGGCTCGTGTGACTAGATTTGAAATACTTTTCAACTTTAGGTGCGGGTACTCTTCGTTGAGTTCGCGCATTATGTCAGCCGGCTCAGTCTCTCTATGAAGACCACGGATGACCAAGGACTGAGTCCTTAAAGACGGAGGGGTACTGGTCGTGGCATGCAGTCCCTTTTCCTTAATAAGGTTGAAGATCGCTACATGATCCTCAAGACTTTGAGCAAAAATGAGGGTCCTATCGGCCCTCGTATTTTTTAGGGTTGCTTTTAACCCTTTCTCTTTTAATATCCTCAAGAATTGAGGAATATTAATTTTATACCCAGTGATGGGCGGAATTTTTGCCTTTCTTGGGCGGGTAGCCTGAGGGGAGGGTGCCTAAGGGTTTGCCGGAGGGGCATTAACTCTACTTACACTCACCTTTTCTTTGTTTCTCTTTTTCCTCCGCTGGACGAAGTTGAACTCGTCGCCTTCCTCTTCTTGGATGACGACGCACATCTCTCCATCTTGATGATGTTGTTGATCCTTCTGTTGTTGCTCCTTCAGTTGTTGCTCGTCTTGTTTTTGTTCATGTTGATGTTGTTCACGATGATGTTGTCGTTGCTGCTGCTCCGACGTTGCGATTGGCATCCTCCCTTCGAGGGATGCCAAGCGATCCTCTAGCCGCTTTATAATTTTTAGCTGACAGTCCAGCTGTTGGACCATCGCAGCCTTTTCTTGTTTTAGCCCCTCGATTTTTTCGAGGAGGGTCGCGTTCATTGCTTGCAGCTCTGGGAAGCTGCCTTCTTCTTCCGATGACATCTCCTCGGGGTGTATCATCTTACACCTCTTGGCGGACATCCTGTCCCCAAGCTCGTATTTGCTGTTGTGCGCAGCAGCTCTGGAATGTAACAATATTTTTTTAATTTAATGTTCTTATAATAGTTACCCTTTCTCGGACGTGAATGGCACCACTGTCCAGAACGTATACTTCCTTCTGGATTCTTGTTCAGCTCTGCTCTTAATGACCGCTCGCTTCGAGAGCTCGGAGCGAACTGCCTGATGTTCATTACACGGACTTGTACGAGGCGATATACAACAAATCCGATACGCAATGTGGCACGCGAACAAGTTCGAAAAATTGAACTTTTAGGATGCGTGACAGATAAGTTTGTTGTGTCATTTGGAATATGGCGGCGCTTTTCGTTTTCGGCTGCTATTTTTGAATGTTATTAATTTGATTGAATTTGTTTTGAGAACTGCGGAAGGCGCTATTTGCCTTGCAAGTGCTAATTATTAGTGTTACTTGCATCAGTCCAATCGCTTTCATTCATAAAAATTTAAATCAAGCCAGAGGTATGTGCACTCTTAATGGTATTTAATTGTTTGACTTTCATAACATAAAATATAGGAAGATTCATACGCTAATTGTAGAAATTTGCAGATTATGTGCACTGCCGTAATTTTCCCCGCGAACAATCGACCTGCGTGCATATTTTATGTTATGAAAATCATAAAATTAACTGCCACTAAGAGTCCACATACCCCTGGCTTAAGTTTATTTTTTGAGAATGGAAGCGACGGGACTAATGCAAGCGGCATTAACAATTAGTAATTGCAACACAAATAGTGCCCTCCACAGTTCTCAAAACAAATTCAATCAAATTATTTACATTCAAAAGTAACAGGCAAAAACGAAAAGGCCCGCCATATTGCAAATTGCTTCAGAGCGAACCTTGTCGACATGGAGCGAAATTTCATCATCATCAACGGCGCAACAGCCGGTATCCGGTCTAGGCCTGCCTTAATAAGGAACTCCAGACATCCCGGTTTTGCGCCGAGGTCCACCAATTCGATATCCCTAAAAGCTGTCTGGCGTCCTGACCTACGCCATCGCTCCACCTTAGGCAGGGTCTGCCTCGTCTTCTTTATCTACCATAGATATTGCCCTTATAGACTTTCCGGGTGGGATCATCTTCATCCATACGGATTAAGTGACCCGCCCACCGTAACCTATTGAGCCGGATTTTATCCACAACCGGACGGTCATAGTACCGTTCATAGATTTCGTTATTGTGTAGGCAACAGAATCGTCCATCCTCATCTAGGGGAGCGAAATTTGCCGACCTAAAATCTTCATTGTACATCGAGACCGAAACTGCGTGCGGTTCGTAGCTTCTCTTGTTCGCATTCCGCACGCATCGTAATTGTGTTTGGGTCTATACACGTACTCTGATGCGCTACAGTATCTATATAGCTCCTTCCTTTTGTTTGTTTTTTTCTCTTGGAAGTTTGGCTTGCAAGTGCAGAGGATTTCCTGAGGATTCCACATTCGCATATTTTTCGCATTAAACCTTAGCTGGAGTCGTGGGGTCAAAGTGGATCCTACCGTCCGCATTTTTGCTCTAATGCTCTCTAAGTAATCTCATTCATCATCATCAACGGCGCAACAACCGGTATCCCGTCTAGGCCTGCTTTGATAAAGAACTCCAGACATCCCGGTTTTGCGCCGAGGTCCACCAATTCGATATCCCTAAAAGCTGTCTGGCGTCCTGGCCTACGCCATCGCTCTTAGGCAGGGTCTGCCTCGTCTTCTTTTGCTACCATGAATATTGCCCTTATAGACTTTCCGGGTGGGATCATCCTCATCCATACGGATTAAGTGACCCGCCCACCGTAACCTATTGAGCCGGATTTTATCCACAACCGGACGGTCATGGTATCGTTCATAGATTTCGTCGTTATGTACACTACGGAATCGCCCATCCTCATGTAGGGAGCCAAAAATTCTTCGGAGGATTCTTCTCTCGAACGCAACCAAGAGTTCGCAATTCTTCTTGCTAAGAACCCAAGTCTCCGAGGAATACATGAGGACTGGTAAGGTCATATTCTTGTAAAGTAAAGCTTTGACCCTATGGTGAGAGGTTTCGAGCGGTACAGTTTTTGTAAGCTGAAATAGGATCTGTTGGCTGACAACAACCGTTCGGGGATTTCATCATCGTAGCTGTTATCGGTAGTGATTTTCGACCCTAGATAGGAGAAATTATCAACGGTCTCAAAGTTGTATTCTCCTGTCCTTATTCTTCCCGTTTGACCAGTGCGGTTCGATGTTGTTGATTGGTTGGTTTTCGGTGTTAACGTTGCCACCATATACTTTGCTTGCCTTCATTGGTGCGCAGCCCAAGATCTCGCCCCAATGGCCGCCTGCTCGATCTAGATGAAGGCAGTTTGTACATCTCAGGTGGTTCTTCCCATGATGTCGATATCGTCAGCATAAGCCAGTAGTTGGGTGGACTTATCGTGGATCGTACCTCCTGCATTTACCTCAACATCACGGATCACTTTCTCGAGGGCCAGGTTAAGGAGGACGCATAATAGGGCATCCCCTTGTCGTAGACTGTTGTTACGAAGCCACAACAGGAGCCTCGGTAATTTTTTAACGATTTCAAAAAAAGAATTGAAAACTGTTTAGAGCACATAAAACATGTCAAAGGGCGTCGTGGAAAAATCTGAACGCAAAAGAGGGCATTCTAGCTATGTGACCGAAAAGGAACCAAAAACAATTTCAACAGTGTTGCAAATATATTTGTAAAAGTCATTTAGTAAAGAGGGTAACGTGTTCTAGATGTCAAATGCAAGTAGCTGAATAGAATAGAATCTTTTAAGGAAGTTGCTTCGTTCTCACTAATATTTTGAAGTTACGTTTAGTTTGTCATTTTTTTATATTTCATTGATCTTGCAAAAGGATTCTGCGTTGTTTAAGTTCAGAGCCTAATTATACCTAAAAGGTATGGGTTTTCTTTATTTTTTCATATTTTTCAACTATCAACAGTACACAATCAAAAAAAAAATGCTGGAATTCAAAGACTGTAAGTAATTAGTAAATACATGATAGAGTTAACAAACATTTAATTGTATTTAAAAAGTTATTTTTTAAAATATGCAGATTTGCCCACAATTTTTATATATAATACTATTTATTTGCTTATTTCCAATTGGGTTCATCTGAACCCACAACACCAATAATGTAGCTAGAAATATTCACATCAGTTAAGGGTTAAACTGAATGTAAAGAGTATAACGCGCTGGATGGGTGCGTATCGACAGTTCCCTCCATCGTCATCGTCGGACACATTGACATTAGACCGATTTTAATAAGGTTTTGTTTTACATAAAACGTTAAAAATTGAACACTGGAATAACACTTTTAATAGGGAACCATATTAGCAAGTTTTCAGAGTCGACGGTTTTTTATTGGACAGATCGTTAACTTAGCTTAGCCATCCCCCCAAAATGACATTTTTCACATTTGCAGGAATTCTAACTCAAAAAGTAATGCATCGTTATGAAATTTGGAGGTCTGATTCTCTGCAGAATTACTAAGCAGAGGAACCATCTGGGATGATATCATATTTCTAGGGAGTTTTTACCAAAATTAGTGAAAAAGCGGCGAAAATAGATGTACTTTTTTGAGCACTTGCAAAAGTTTTGATTTTGACTATTTTCAGCTCCGTTGAGGTTCATATGCTTAGAAAATGAGTTATCGATGTAAAATCAAGAACTTTTTTGTTCCAGATAAAAATTGGAGTCACTTCATGTCCGGCAGTTGGAGAGCTCTAATGACGACCATCAGCGAACTCTGACTTAAATATTTCAAAAAAAACTTCTCAAAAGTTGTTCGCGATATGACTATAACGTCCAAATTTTATTGAACTCCAAATAATTTTTTCCACTAAAAAAATCCCAAAAAAGTAATGGAAAAAGGCTTTCTAATGGGGTTTCCCCCTTTAATAGGTTTTAACGCGAATATTTTTGTTGGGGGAGTAACAAATGGAATCCTACGGAGAAGAAACTATTTGGTGCTGTCATTTCAGCTGGTCTTATGACTGTGAAATGTAGGGTTACGTTAGTAGGGTCAAAGAGAAGTGCAGTAATTGACCTAACCATCTGCACTTCTAAATTGTTATGGGACCCACACACTGTCAGACAAACTGCGTAACGTTGCGTTGTACAATTGCTTACACTTACCAAAATTTTGTTCAAAAATTACTTACAAATTGGGAATGTACAAGTAACATGTCATCAAGTGCTATTGCATCAATTGTTATCGCGTACGACTCTTAGTTAGTTTAATTCAAGAATTACATTTATCTTCCCTTCTTCACTACAAACATTTTTTGAAGATGAATTTAAATACTTTTGGAGATCTTTTGAAACAGAACACATAATTAAGGCACGCAATATTTCCTAAGCAAAGGTTGTTTGCTTCTTTACCATATCTGATAATGATGATGATGACTGAAACATGAAAGCTCAATTACGGTTCAAACACTAGAAACAAGTCGGAATACCGGAAGCTCGCGCTTCGGGTATAAAGGTTTTGTGCTCATCTTATGTAAGAAATTTCAACGCACATTTTTCTATCCGTATATATGTGCAAATCCAACATAATCCTTGATATTTTTCCAAACTAGGAGACATACGTACATATTACAGTAATAGATATTACGCTCACCCTAAAAAAACAAACTGCCTATTTCCGAATACTGTACACATATATGCACGTATATAAATTGATCGTATCCATATTTCCAATTTACTTCTTATATCTATATTAATTAGGCACTATCCGCAAAGTTCATTAGCACGCATATACTATATACCTACATACACATGTCTGGTTAAAGTAATTGATATTCATATGCAAATGACTAAAAAACTAAAAAAAATAATTCTTTGCTACCCCATTCATAAGAACTCATTTCGTTCTGGTATTGACGAATTGATATGTGATGATGACGTCATGCAGGATGTAGAGTGCACGAAATTCACAAAAAATTGTAAAGTTTCACCCGCTATAACTTTGTTAATAATACTTGGATTTTATTCAAACTTGACCAAACTGTGCATTATACCCTTCATTACACGCATATCAAATTTTGTACTTCTCGGATGATCATAAGGGGGGGGGGGCGGCGTACCCGGTAAAATGTGGAAATATACTATTATTAACTTTATTTGTGCAGATATCGGAACCGGATATATTTTGAGGCCTAGATTTCGTAGAGATGCACCACTGTGATTTTTTTTTTATTTTTCGGTTGGATAGGTTCCGAGAACGAGACCTTTTACACTTTTTGTGGGTCATATTTTGAGCCCTCACACCCCTATGTTCCACACAATATCAAATATTTAACCAGTTTCGAAAAGTACTAATTGAGATCTTTCATTTGATATTCCACATGGTTACATTCTATGAAAAAAAAATTTGCACCCTCCATTGACATGTATGGGGAGCCCCCCTTATTCTTAACACAAGATGGCGCCACTTACTGCATGTAAAGGGAACACCAGATTACATACTCTCACCAATTTTCATGACAATCGTTCTAGCCGTTTCCGAATAAATCGGGTGTGACAGACAGACAGAGAGACAGACACCGTCTCGATTCTAATAAGGTCTTGTTTCACACAAAATCTTAAAATATATTAAGGGTTGAATTTTCAACCCCATCCCCGGAGAAGGTGAGAAGTTAATGGGGGAAGGCACCCCCCGCGGCTAGAGGGGCAAGAGGACTTCTTTTGTAGCCCTCCTCCCGACATCTTTCCTTTCCTTAAAACCCCAACTTCACCATGATGATATGAAAAGGGCCCCACGTGAGCCGCCATGACAAGGGGTGTGACTGCTGCGTTTTTTCAAGGGGTTGGACAGCGAGGACATCTCGCTCCTCCCTTCATGCTCTTCTTTACCCCTGGGGGGATAAGGCTCAAAATTTAACGCTAACGTTTTGGCATGAATGTAGTCCCAATTTGCCTTAACGGAACTAGAAAAAATGGACATTTTTCTTTTTTCTATAATAATATACAGCTTTTCCGCATCCTGTCGTTCCGATAGAAGCGGCTTGAAATTTTAAACTTGACTATAACTTTTTAAGGGGGGGGGGGAGGGTGACTGTCTGCAGGTTTGATTGGATTTGAATTAGAGGCGTCCTGCTTCTGCCGAGGTTCATCAATTCGATATCCCTTAATGCTGTCTGGCGTCCTGGCCAACGCCATCGCTACATCTCACTCACCGTCTGTCTCGTCTTCTTTTTTTGTCATAGATATTATCCTTATAGACTTTCCGGGCTGGGTAATCCTCATTCGTATTGATTAAGTGACCCAACCACCGCAACCTGTTCAGCCGGATTTTATCCAGAACCAGGCGATCATGGTATCGCTTAAAGATTTTGTCATTATGTAGGCTACCAAATCGTCTATCCCTCTCGAACGCGGCCAAGGGTTCGTAACTTTTCTTGCTAAGAACCCAGGTCTCCGAAGAATATATGGGGACTGGCAAGATCATTGCCTTGTACAGTAACAGCTTTGACCCTATGGTGAGACGTTCCGAGCGAAACAGTTATTGTAAGACGTTTCGAGCGAAACAGTTATTGTAAGCTGAAATAGGCTCTGTTGGCTGACAACAATTGTGCGCAGATTTTATAATCGCAGCTGTTATCGGTTGCGATTTTCGATCCTAGATAGGAGAAATTATCAACAGTCTCAAAGTTGTATCTTTATTGTTCTCGTTTGACCAGTGCCATTTGATGTTCTTGGTTCTTTAGTTTTTGGTACTGACGTTGCCGCCATATATTTCGTCTTGCCTTCATTGATGTGCAGCCCAAGATCTCGTGCTGCCTGCTCGATCTGGATGAAGGCAGTTTGTACGTCTTGAGTCGTTCTTCCCATGAAGTCGATATCGTCAGCATAGGCCAATAGTTGGGTAGACTTAAAGAGGATGGTTCCCCTCGCAGCTACTTCAGCATCACGGATCACTTTTTCCACGGGGCAGGTTAAAAAGGGCGCACGATTGGGGATCCCCTTGTTTTAGACCGTAGTTAGTTTTTAATGGTCTTGAGAGTGACACTGTTACTTTGATCTGGCCTCGCACATTGGTCAGGGTCAAACTAGTCAATCTTATCCATTTCGTCGGGATATGGAATTCTCTCATGGCCGTGCACACTTTTACACTAGCTATGCTCCTATAGGCGACCTTAAAGCCTATGAAAAGATGGTGCAATTGATATCCATATTCACAGGGTAATCAGATTCGACATTGAGGGTAACTCCGAAATGAAAAGAATAATAAGGAATCCCAGGAGAACGGATTGGGAATCGTACGCAACGCACTTGAGCAACAACATTGCCCACCTTCAAGGGGGCAGTGACATCAGGAGCGAACTGGAATTAGAAACGGTGGTGGAAATCCTCAACACAATCGTCATTGACGCATCTGAGGCCAGCTGTCCGGCCAAGACAGTCAAGTCGTCAGGGGATGTACCATGGTGGAACAAGAACCTAACCAGGATGAGAACAGAGGCACGAAAACTCTTTAACCGGGCAAAACAAACCGGGGACTGGCGGAGGTATAAAAATGCACTGACTGCGTATAGCAACGCGATCAGGGAAGGGAACGGAACAGCTTCAGGGAATTCTGTGAAGGGATTGAACAGATCACAGAAGCAAAGGAGGCTGTACAAGGCTGTAGCCAAAGACGGGGGAATATCCTCTATCTGCTTGAAAAAGGAAGATGGGACATTTACCGAGAATGAGGAGGACAGGGTACACCTGCTTCTCAGAACTCATTTCCCGGGGTCCTACCCTCGGTGGCAGGCGACAACAATCTGTCTGACACCCCAACAACGAATGAAAGGGGAAGGAAGGAGAGCTGGAAACTAACAAAAGAGGTATGCTCAGAAGCTAGGCTAAGATGGGCAGTGGGAACTTTTCAACCAATGAGTAGATGGCATTTTAGCACTTATCCAGAGAGGCCTAGGAATTATCTTAGAGTCTCTTCTGAGGGTGGTAAGGGGGAGCATAGCACTGGGTTACATACCAAGGGCATGGAGAAGGGCAAAAGTGGTCTTTATTCCAAAAGCTGGTAAAAAGGATCCTTTTCACCCTAAATCTTTTAGACCAATCTGCCTAACATCGTTCGTACTCAAAACGGTGGAGAAGGTTATAGACAACTATATTAGAACTAACGTTCTAAAGCGTAATCCCTTACATCACTGTCAACACGCTTACCGGGCAGGGCGGTCAACTGAAACTGCTCTGTATCAGCTGACAGTGGTAGTACGGGACGCCATAGAAACAAAAGAAATTGCACTGTGCGTGTTTTTGGATATCGAAGGAGCATTCGACAACACATCGCACACAGAGATACAGGATGCTCTGAGCCGCAAAGGAGTGGGAAATACCCTGGCACTCTGGATCTGCAAAATGCTAGAAAGCAGACAAATAGAGGTACAAACAGGTACAAATTCTATTATCATGAACACCACTCAAGGCTGTCCACAGGGTGGAGTACTATCGCCGCTGATGTGGAGTATGGTATTGGATGAACTCCTGGACGTGTTAATAAATACTGGAATACAAGTCCAGGGTTACGCGGGCGACATTGTTTTAATCTGTAGGGGCAAATATGAAGATACCTTATGTGATAGAATCCAAACTGGATTAAGGGTTACTAGTGCCTGGTGCAGGAAGGTGGGACTGCGGATCAACCCAACCAAAACCACCATAGTACCATTCACTAGGAGCCGTAAGCTGGATCACCTGAGAGCCATAACATTACATGATATGGAGATGAAACGAGAAACAGAGATCAAATATTTGGAAATTACGCTAGACCAAAAATTACTCTGGAAGACACATGTCGGAAACACTTGTCGGAAAGCCACGAGGGCTCTGATGACTTGCAGATCCATAGCAGGAAAAAATGGGGTCGCAGCCCGAAGATACTACTTTGGATATATACTGCAATAGTAATTTAACTACACGGCAGCGCTATTCTTCGGGCCTGGTGCGTTCAGCTCGAAAGACAAGAAAATCAAATTCCAAGTTGGTATCAATTGATAAACAATTTGGTTTAAATAAAACGATACCGAATTTAGTTAGATATTAAATTTAATTTCAAGCCGATTTTATTAAAACACTACACATTCAATGAATGCTTTAATTTGGATAGTCGAGGAATTTTTTGTTTAACACGAAAAAGTGCTGTTGCACTTTTCATAGATAGGAGAGACCGGCTTATTTCCATGCGGTCTTTTCCTGTCCCAATCAACGGCACTTTCTCACCGCTAGTCCTCCACTCCCGTGGCGAGTTCCGCGCCATCTATTTGTTCGCACTCGCAACATTCGAAATAAATTTCGAATGCCGCGAATCCTGCCGCGCCGCATCACTCTACCCCCAGATGAAACCTAGGGGTTTCAGCGACCGATCCTGGAACCCCGACTCTGTGAGACCCGATCTCTTGTCGAAGACCGGATCGCTTGAGAGTCTTGGGTTCTCCCCGTATATCAGCTCCGCGGGGCTGGCAGCAAATTCCTCTCGGCGGGTTGTACGTAGGCCGAGTAGGACGAGACGCAAGACTTGAGTCCAGGACGAATCGTCGCGTGCCATAATGGCGGCTTTCAGCGTCCGATGCCAACGTTCTAGCATCCCATTGGTTTGCCTAACTCCGAGAAAAGGGTGGACTCAAATTCCATTCCCTGGTTAGTGATGACCACTGCAGGGACGCCAAAGCGAGGTATCCACTCTCGGCAGAGGGCTTCGGCACAAGATTGCGCCGTAATGTCTTTCAGAGGTATTGCCTCAGGCCACCGCGTGAACCTGTCGATGATTGTGAGGCAATACTTGTAACCGTGCGAGTCTCGCAAAGGCCCTACTATGTCGCGGTGTATCGTGTGGAAACGCTTGGTAGTGCGGGGGAATGAGCCCACTTCTTTCCTTACATGTCTGGAGACTTTACACTTCTGGCATGCGATGCACTCTTTGGCCCAGGAATTGATATCCTTGTTCATGGAGGGTCAGAAGTATTTTTCGGTGACTAACCGATTTGTTGTCCTGATGCCTGGATGCGCTAAGTCGCGAACTGCGACGAGATAAAGCGTCAGCAACTATGATGTCCTTGCCGGACACGTGCTGGATGTCTGACGTAAATTGGCTTATAAAGCTCAGGTGTCGAAGCTGACGAGGGGACGCTTTGTCGGACTTTTGTTTCAAAGCATATGTAAGAGGCTTCGCGAGCAGTTCGCGATCATAGGTACTGTAGTTCCGTTGAGTGGGATTCAACTGTTTCGAGAAGAAGCTCAACGGCTGCCAGACCTGATCCACCTTTTGGTGAAGGGCAGCACCTATTGCGATGTCAGAGGCATCAACAAAAACGGCTAGGGGTGCATCTTGCAGAGGAAATGCCAAGAGTGTAGCATCAGCCAGTTGCTGTCGGGATTTATTGAACGCGCGGACAGCCTCTTCAGACCACACAATCTCTCGTGTGTCTTTTGTTTTGGGGCCAGACAAGTACGCGTTCAAAACGGACTAGTGTTGGGCGACCTTGGGCAGGAAACGACGGTAGAAGTTTAGCATGCCCAAGAACCTCCTCAACTCCCTCACTGTCTTCGGACGCGGGAAGCTTGTAATTGCTTGCACCTTGTCTGGGTCGGGCTGTATTCCTTCAGGGGAAATGGAGTGACCGAGGAATCTCACCTGTTTTTGAAGGAACTTGCATTTCTCAACGTTTAGGACTAAACCGGCCTCAAGGAGACGTTGAAAAATGCACTCGTGAAGGGCTAAGTGCTCAGACTCAGTGGAAAAAGCGACCAAAACATCATCCAAATATACGGAACAGAAATCGAGGTTTCGCAGGACTGAGTGAATGAACCTTTGAAAGGTTTGCGCCGCATTGCACAATCCGAAAGGCATTCGGGTGAACTGTGCATATTGCCGTCTTTGGAATGTATTCAGGAGCTACTGGGATTTGGTGATAAGCCTTGGCTAAGTCCAAAGTCGAAAAGATGCGGCAATTCGCGAGGTGATGCGCAAAGTCGTGGATGAGGGGAATTGGATATCGGTCAGGAACAGTCTGTGCATTTAGCCTTCTGTAATCCTCACAGGGGCACCATTCGCCATTTGGCTTAGGGGCCATATGCAACCAAGAAGACCAACAACTGTTTGAGGGCCTGCAGATACCCTGTTGAACAAGTTGTTCAAATTCTTTCCGCGCAATATCCAGTTTCTGGGATGGTAGAGGACGCACCTTCGAGGAGATCGGGGAACCAGTAGTGTTAATGTGGTCCTGCACACTGTGCTTCACTGGTTTAGAGAGACTACACTCGGTAGTAATCTGGCTGAACTTTTGGAGAAATGTCCGAACACGAGAGTCGGTTGGTCCTCCAAAAGAACGGAAAGGTTATTGTCAGTTTGAGATACCACTTAGCCTGACGAATTAAGGTTGGTCCTGGGGTCTATAAGGTACTTATTTTGCAAGTCCACCAGCAACCCATAGTGACACAAGAAGTCTCCGCCTAATATGGGGAAGCTGACATCCGCCAGGATGAAACGCTATGAAAACGTCCTACGCAAGCCAAGACTCACGTCCACTTGCCTATAGCCGTATGTGTTGATGCGGGAGGAAATTGCTGCCGCCAGTTTGAGGGGTTGTGGATAAAGTTTATGATGCCGGGGTACGGGGAGAACCGAAACCTCCGCACCAGTGTCGACGAGGTAGTTGCGCCTGCTGAGAGGGTTGAAAATAGTTAGGCGACGTGGCACTGCGCTCTGGGTGGCCGTCGCCAAGACCCCCCGCGGACCTAGTTTTTTGCGGTAGGCGCGAATTTACAAGGTAGCGTACATCTTGTCGCTTTATCTCCGAAGTTACGATGGTACCAGCAAATACCTGTGTCCGCAGGCTGTCTTGACGACCTGCTAACCGAACGCTCTTTTCGTGTGGCAGACCGTGAGCGAGCTCGCGATCTGGCACCCGAACGCTGAGCGTCCAACGTCTCGGCCACGCTGGCAGTTAAAGCGGCTATCTCGCGCCTTAAGTCGCTCACCTCATTCGACGGTGGTTGAACGGCCGCCATGGTTGGGCGAACGTACACCTCCTGCTCCTGGTTGGCCGTTGCTGGCAGTTCCTCCAAGGAACCGGAGACGCAAACTAGGATCGCCTAGGTGCCCTCCGGGAGCCGTCGCAGCCAGAGCGACTTGATCAGGTCATCGCCGATCTTGGTCCCACTCAATTGCCTCATTTCGCGAAGCAATTGGCTGGGAGTTCGATTACCCAACGTTAAACTCGCCAGCAAGTGGTCTAATTTTGCCGACTCGCTTGCCGACAGGCGCCTGATCAACTCGCTCTTGAGCTGCGAGTATGATGCCGACTTCACTACGTCGGACACCAGAAGAATCGACTCTTCGTCCAGGCCGACCACCGCATAGCTGAAGCAGGTCGCGTCCGAAATAAATTTCGAATGCCGCGAATCCTGCCGCGCCACAGCAAGGCCAATGATTACCTATGGAGCGTTAATCTGGGCAGAAAGAACCGAACTCAGCACACAAGCCAGGGAATTACATAAGCTCGAATGGCTGGCTTGCGTGTGTATCAGTGGGACAATGAGGAGGTGCCCAACGGCATCCCTGGAGGTCCTTCTGGGATTAACCCCTCTCCATCTGCACATATAGATGCAGGCAAGGAGATCAATATTCAGGATGGCCGGTAGTATGAGTGAGGCGGGGAGCTGCCTAAATCGAAGGAAGATTGATATTCTTTACTGATAGCGAAGGATAACATGACAACGAGGTTTCACTTCGATAAGAAATTTGAAACACGTTGTTGTAACAAGGCAAACTGGGAGAGCGTGGCTGCGACATACGGCTTAAGCCAGCAACTGATTACTTGGTACACTGACGGATCCCTCACAGCAGAGAGAGCGGGTGCCGGTGTCATTGGTCCAAGGAAAATGTACTTTGAGCCAATGGGCAGGTACACTAGCATATTTCAGGCGGAAATATACGCCATAGACAAATGTGCCTCCTTTAATCTGCAAAGGAACTACAGGGAGAAGAACATAGCTATTCTCACCGATAGCCAAGCAGCGATCAAGGCACTTAAGTCCAACCAGGTGAACTCTAAACTGGTATGGGAATGCCTTGAGAGATTGAATACACTCGGCTCGTCCAACAAGGTCTGGATACTTTGGGTTCCAGGCCATGCTTGGTTGGAAGGCAACGAGGCAGCGGACGAACTAGCCAAGAAGGGAGCAGGGACGCCTTTACACGGGCCAGAACCCTTCTGTGGAATCGGAAACGGTTTCATGGCTATGAATCTAAGAAATGAAGAGAAACGGTTGAGGGAACTATATTGGGCGGGCCTACCAGGGATGGAGCAGTCCAGGGTGCTTATTGGGGGATACGAACCCATGCGCACAAAGGATTGCTTAAACTTCACCAAAAAGAACCTCCGAATCATAGTGGGAATTCTCACTGGTCATTGTCGGCTGTACTATCACCTAGGGAAACTAGGGATATCTACGGACACTGCCTTCAGGTTTTGCAAGGAGGAGGACGAAACCTCTATACACGTCCTGGGACAGTGTCCGGCACTTGTGCAAAGTAGGTCGAGATATCTGGGAGAACACTTAATACCAGATGCAAAGCTGAAACATCCTGAAGTGGGGAACATACTAAAGTTCCTAACGGTTACAGGCCTGCTTGAGATACTATGATCAATAGGTACACTATAACCAGTAAAAGGGGCACAATAGTTCTTCAAGGACGCGGTGCGACTTTCCCTTAACAGAATAATAATATTCCAACAGTTTTTCCATCACTTACTGCAGAGATAAAATCGGATCTGTTGCTGTTTGGTATGGGCCGATGCTTTTCTGAGCGTATGGGGTTAACGGAGCAAGGTAGCGGAGAATATCTTATATATGTTACTCAGGAACGTGCTACCTCCATAATTGATGAGCTGCACGATATCTCCCTTTTTATGTATGGGGCAGATAATACCTCGTTGCCAGTCGTCAGGCATTGATTCGCTGTCCCACACCTTGACTATAAGTTCATGAACCGCTTGATGCAGTTGCTTACCTCCATATTTAACCAGTTCGGCTGTAGTTCCATCGGCTCCTGGCAACTTACGATTCTTAAGCCGATGAATTGCACGGTTACTTCTACACTTGGTGGTGGCAGGATTTGTCGTCTTTCGTTCGTGGGACTACCAACTCGCCGATATTTTGTTGCAGTTCATCAAAATACTCAACCCATCGTTCCAATATGCTCCTTTTGCTGCCAATCAAATTTCTCTCTTTGTCTCGGCAGAATGAGCATCTTCATCCTGCTGACTTGCTAATAAAACTTCCGTGCCTGGTGCGGTTGCTCTCTGTATTTTTTCAGTTCACAGACCTCTTGGTTCTGCCAGGCTTCCTGTTTTCATCTGTTCAACGGAAAAGCGACTGCTTCTCCGCTCGGCCAAGTTCGTGATAAATTTCCGCGCGTGTCCGCGTCCTTTGAAAATGCAACTTTACTCGGTATGCGGCATTCTTCCGTTCAGTGGCTAGTTTACATTCGTCTTCGAACCAGCAGTTCCGACTCTTTTTACGATTTGGGCCAACTATGCTTACGCCGGTATCAATGATAACGGTGACAGGTGTGATTGTCAAACGGGATTATAGGCGGTGTTATTATTCGAGCCCGAAGCACCATACCAACGAGATTGTTATCAGTACATCTCTCAACGCTGTTACATCAGCCCTATATTGAGGCGGCATTAGATCTGTACAGGGAGCATAATGGGGCAACTTTTTTCAACTTCGACGGCTTGTAAGTTTAGCGTACCGTTACAATAATGCATTTTGGAGTTTAGATAAAAAATCGATTTTGAATTTTTTTTAAATTTAAGCAGTTATATCTTCGAAGGTATCCTGACCTTTCCAATTAAAGAACTATCCATTTATTAGAAATTTTATGTAGTTTATGAAAATTGTATCAAATGACTGAGGGAGTGAGAAATTGTGATTTTTTTGGGAAGGACAACATTTCTTACACTATTCACGAAATACCCTGTAATGATAAAAGATAGAGTCCCATTCTGTGGATTAATTTTCATCAAATGAGTGGCACTATCTACCATTAAAATTTGTACCATAATAAACGGGACGCTTTGCCAAGTTGAGCTTCCACAATAATTTTAAATAGTCAGAACCTCTCTCGTTAGCTATTTGGTGCACCCAGGGTCCACCAACAAGAACGTGCAAGGTTTTGTCCCTCATGTTCCCGTATCGAAACCGCAGACACACACACCCATATATAGTTAAAAAAGCCCACGGACCCTCTTCCCGCCCAACCGGACCGAGGGGCGGCCAACCTAAGGATGGGCTGAAGGCAACTTCCAAAGGCCCGCATCACAGCGATGATGCATTTCAACGCAAAGTGTGTGCGACCATGCGAAAATGTATTACTACATCCCGATTGTCGCAAACACTTCAGTCAATGACGCGGAGGTTCTACACTACAGAGACATGGATCTTATATCGAAGACAGTGCGGATCAAGACTGAAACCCATTAGGTCAGATTGTTACCGGACAGGACTCTTCGGACTATAGCACAGGTTGCAAGGATAACCGCTTTTTGCATCTCCATGTATAGTCCAGCCCTAAGATCGAGCGTTTTCGGCGCTTTATGTATGTTCTGCGGGACTAATCCCGTCGCTGAAATTACTACTGGGACAAGTTCGATCTTTTGTAGTCTCCAAGCCTGCTTCATATCGTCTGCCAAGGGGCCGTGGTTCCGGATTTTTTCGTGCTGTTTTTCAACAGTGTTCCGGTCCGACGGTACGGCTACATCGATTATAAAGCACGTTCGTTCTTCCTTCAGAAGCAGAACTAGATCGGGTCTGTTATGATTAACACTGTGGTCGGTGGCAATAGTGTGCTCCCACAGTAGTTTGACCCGATCATTTTCCAAGATTCTCTGCGGAGTATACTTATAGTAAGGATGGTAGGTTTCCACTAAGTTATACTTCAACGCAAGGTTTTGATGGAGAATCTTGCAGACGGAGTTATGACGATTGGTGTACTCGGTACTGCTCAACATCCTGGATGGTCTCCTCTTTACAGTTGCATAACCTACAACTGGAGTTCGTGATTGAGGAGTCGTGATTTTTTTGTTGGGAGCGAAGCATCCTGAATTGAAGTTAGGAATGCTTCGGTCTCATAGAAAAGTACACCATTTGTTGGAGGCTTTGATGTCAATGCCTGACAACAACAAATTTTTTATATGACCTCCGTGAATGGGTTTCTCTTTCCACATGTCGATCTTCTGTTAGACTGAAGTAACATTCGACATGGGATCCCATTCTCTGCTTCTCAAGTTCAAAGGAGATAATTTATTATCTGCCATGACGGTAGCCTGATGTATTTGGCTAGAGGATTGTTTCTCATAGAAAAACTCATGAAGAGAATACACTTGATTGTACTGCAACGTTTTTAAATCAAGTACCCCTCTTCCTCCCTGATGACGTGGGATAGTGATCCTCAATTTTTCGGCAGCTCTATTGTGCATGTTGTTGTTTGCAAGAACTACCCTTACCCGTCTATTGACAGATTCTAAATCAGTATTACTCCACTGTATCACACCGAAAGTGTATAGAAGGACGGGAATGGCGAAGGTATTGATTGCCATGATTTTATTTTTCCCGTACAGCTCAGTTTTAAGGACAAGATCCGGACGCCGTTCAAATTCCCCCAGCAACTTAGATTCGATTACTGCCACAGCAGGTGCTGTTGCTTGCAATATGCCGAGGTATTTGTAGACGTCGTCCGAATCCATACCCTTAATTCGGATGTTATTTTGGCTGTATCCTTCTTTTTCGGTGTGTTTTCCCCGAACAATTGTTTTTATGCGACATTTCTCCAAATCCAACTGCATGCCGATATCCCTGCTGAGCTGGATGGTGATGTCCAGCAAGGAGCGGCATACATTTCGACAATATGCCATGCTTGACTTGGAACCCGTATTTGCTTTCATGCAAAAAATGGGATAGCGGATTCAAAGCCAAACAAAGCCACAGTGGGCTTAGAGAGTCACCTTGGAAAATGCCACGCCTGATTGGTATCTCTCCTGATATTTGTGAGGATACCGATAGCTTCGTGCTCCAATTCTTCATTACTGTCCTCAAAAGAAGAACGACATTCGGGTTGATTTTATACAAGCGTAACACTTGTAGTAATCGCGAATGTGATATGGAATCAAAGGCTGATTTATAACCGATGTAGGCTGTCGAGATATTTCGTTATATATATATATATATATATATATATATATATATATATTTTTGGAGCCATTCTTCAAACTAATAATAGCCCCTATTCTGTTTAACACACTTTAATAGCGGTAAAGGAGGACGAACACAAAGGGAAACGTTCTGCTTGTCCGCGGCTACTTATTTACAAGATTAACTTGCGATATTCGTAGCTGTCATTATCCGCAACCCATGACACGCGCCTGGTCGCTCTGCGTTTGCAACTCAGGTGAGGATAAACCTGGTGCGGCTGGTATATATATATATATATATATATATATTTCTTTTTTCTGGTCAGATCCCTTTTGAGCCTTTACAAGATTTTGAAGTAACCTTTTAGGCTTAATATTGGTTACTTTGATCCAAAATTAATTAATTACTCAAAAGCATGAAGCCTTTGTCAACTACAGACATGAGTTTGTTTCTATTTAATTATCGTTGTTGGGATACAAAATTTGTTTGTTAGTTTTGAGTTGGTATTATCTTTTACGACTTTAACCAATTATATCAGTTTTATTGGATCACTCAATTATTAATTGTATTCACTATCGATTTATGATTCCACTATCGCGACACTTTATTAATGAACTAGAAAATTACTGACTGCGCCAGTTTTATAGCTAGCGGATGCACTGAACAAAAAAATAATCGAGAAAATTTTAAACTAATTATACTTTATTCAAACTTGTGTAGGCTCGGAGAAAGTTTCCGCTAATAGGAGTACAACTGCAATCGCGCGAGTGTAATGTTTACGCGCTTTATATATTCCAATTATACTGATGCAACTTACCAGTGCACACTTGCATTTTTAAGGTTTTGTTTGCAAAACAAAACCTTATTAAAATCGGTTCAATGTCTGTCTGTTTGTCTGTCACAGGCACTATTCTCAGAAACGGCTATACCGGTTGACACTAAACTTGGTGAGAAGGTGGGAACTGTGGACCCCCAGACATGCAGTGAGTGATATCCTGTTACGTTGAGATTTAGGGGGGTTCCCCTACATGTAAAAAGGAGGGTGTACGATTTTTTTTACCGAATATAGTCATGTGGGGTATTAAATGAAAGGCCTTAATTAGTACTTTTCGAAGCCGGTCTTAGTTTTGAGATTTACTAAAATGGCGGGGAGTGGGAGGGGTGGAAAGTGATGATTTCTTTAATGGACCCATTCTCTGAAACTACCCAACCGAAAAGTTTGGAAAAAATCATGAAATTGCCTCTATATGGTGCCCAGGACTCAAAATACTCTCCATATCGATATTTGTTCAAATTAATTGCATAATAATTGCATATTACCATATTTTTGGGAAAATTGGGTAAAACCCCCCTAAGTTTATCCCAGAGTTATAAAAGTCCGTAGTAGTATAAAATATAATATGAAGCACGTTATCTCCAAGTTTGATCAAAATCATACTATTAGTAACAAAGTTACAATAGCTCAAAGTTGCCTTTACCGTGTAAATTTACAACAAATTATATGGTGGCTAGGCTCCAAGGTTTTGAATGTCAATATCACCCGAAAGTGGATATTCTCACATAATATTAAGTTGGGGGAAAAGTAATGTTGTATTTTGTCAATAGATGGCCACACATATCTTGTGTTGCACTTATTGCATCGGGTCATACTATAAGGCGATTTGAAGACGACAATCTGGGCTACAGATGTCTCTTTGACAGTTTTATGATCGTACGTTTCAGTCTCAAGTTATAGCGCGTCACCAGTCCGCCAAGCAAGAAATTCGTCATATTTGACATTTTTACTACCTGAGAGGTAAAGGTGCAGCGAAGGCGGCAAAGCAATTTTTTTAACTTTATGGATCCGATACTGTAACGATTCGCACAGCCCAGCGTTGGTTCGATCGATTTCGTTCTGGTGTAGTGGATGTCGAAGATACACCCCGTACTGGTAGGCCAATCGTCGTAGAAATCGATAAAATTGTCGAAACCATCCAAGTCGACCTGCATGTGAGCATTCGCTTGATTGGCCAGGAACTGGGTATGGACCATAAAACCGTTTGGAACCATTTGCAGAAGATTGAATTCCGAAAAAAGCTGAATGTTTGGCTGCCACACGAGTTGAAGGAAGAAAATCTTTTGGACCGAATCAACGCCTGCGATGCACTGCTGAAACGGAACAAATTCGACCCATTTTCGAAGCAGATGGTGACTGGTGATGAAAAGTGGATCACGTACGAAAATCTCAAGTGGAAAAGATCGTGGTCGAAGCACGACGAGCCGGCCCAAACCATCGCCAAGCCCGAATTTAGGGCCAGGAAGGTTTTGCAGTGTTTGGTGGGGTTGGAAGGGAGTCATCCACTATGAGCTGCTCAACTATGGCCAGAACCTCAATTCGGTCCTCTACTGTGAGCAACTCGACCGTTTGAAGGAGGCGATTGGCCAGAATTGGTCAATAAGAATGGTGTTGTGTTCCACCAGGACAACGCTGGGCTTCACATATCTCTGATGACCCGCCAGAAGCTACGGGAGCTCGGATGGGATGTCCCATCGCCCCTGAAGTGTAGTCCGGGCCTGGCACCAAGTGATTACCATCTCTTCCGGCCCATGCAAAACGCTCTTGGTGATACTAAGTTGGCCTCAAAAGAAGCTTGCGAAAACTGGCTGAGTTTTTTACAAATAAGGAGGGGTAGTTTTATAAGAATGGGATAATGGAATTGCCTTCTAAATGGCAGTGAGTTTGCAAACAAAACGGCGCATATTTGACTTAAATCGGATAATTCTATGTTAAATAAACCGTTAAAATTCGATCACAAATACGACATTACTTTTTCCCCAACCCAATATATGGGTGTATTACGTGTTAGAAATTCACTCAAATGTCTTCATAAAAGAAACACACAAAATCCTTCATACCTGAAGCGTCCAGCTACCGGTTTCCCCGACTTATTTCAATTTATATCCACATGTATGAGGTTGTAATGTTTATGCCTCAACTTGCTCGCCTAATGTTGATATTCGCAGAATATAGCGTCAGATGTAAGGCACCTTAGAATACCTAGTATTGACTTTGTGGGACCGAAGGGCAGGTGAGATGTGTTCATGCTGTTCCCACATCAAAGAGCAAAGATCTCTCAATGAAATTGGAAGTCAACACAGAGATTGTAATACAAACAGCAATTATCAAACATCAATCATCGAATCTACATTTGGTGCTTATGAGCCACATTAAAAATAACAACTGAAAATACAAAATAACTTTTAAATTATTTAATGCATTGAATTTCAGGTACGTCCCCTCTTAATACGATTCGCCATCTATTTTATTTGTGTATTTTCTATTTATTTTGGATTTGTATAAATCGAACAATCGAACATTTTTTTGCTATCTTCGGAATAACATTTTCTTCTTTAGTGGTTGGTACTGTACTACGAATATTTAAATTCATTACGTGCAAAATTGAATATCCCACGTGACAGGAATCTTTTAATGAAATTTTTACGTTGTAGGCCATGAATATCATGTGATGAACGGATGAGGATCATTCCGAATAGTTTCGCTGCAATGAAATAATTACTTGCATTAACATACCGTAGCTGTGCGGTTTAATAGGAAGTAAGCAACTCCCTTTTTGAATAGGAAATACCCACCAATAACTTCAATGTTGGCATTTCGGTTTTGTTCGATGAACTCGTGCAGAAACATGGTCAAATACAGAAAAACATTTTTGCGAGGTGTAGACAATTTATGAATAGCACGCAAGCACAATTCGAATGGATAATCGGGATTAAGTACATTCAGGTCGAGAGGATGAATTAATGGATTTCCGGATGATTCCAATAGCATTAACAGTGCTTCAGCTGCTGTGTGGGGAGTTCCAGCTGCGAAAATAGAATTAAAGTCATAGGCATATACCAGCAGAAGCATTTTCGAAATAACGGAGAAATAGTTATATGTATTTACGGAATTCTTCGGCTGCTCCACAGCTGTCAAGCCAGTCACGGATCTCGTTTATGTTATCATTAACTTTGAAGCTACGTTCTAATTGGAATAAGTTTATCTCCTGCATGCCAACGCGATAAAGGTAATCAATAAGAAGGAATATTTCGCGGGGCATTGTTATTTTGAACGGTTCTGTTGTTGATTTCATTTGCTGGAATAAGGCTTAACATAATATATGATCCAATTGCAGTTGTGCTTTACTTACAATCTCTGTCAGTTCCGACCACTGCATATCAACTATTGGCTTATCTAGACAACAAAGAGTTTCGACGGGCAATCCAAAACAGCTAGGTTTATACTCACCCATAACTGTTATGAATATATCACGACCATTCTTAACGTGAAGGACTAGAATGTCTAAAGGAATTTTTCCTATGTGATTTCCCTGCTTCTTAATAACCCGCCAGACAGTCTCCGACTTAATGTGGATTTTAACACGAATACTCAAACTTCGACCGGTTATAAGGGTGCCATAACATGGGTCTATGCTTATCCAATCTTCACATATTCGCATATCTGTTTCTGTTTTCTCCTTAAATGAGAACTCGACGGGTAGGTGACAGTTATTGGCGACGGTAAAATCACGGAAATATTCTTCATTGAACTTGATTTCTTCAAAATCGAGATCAGTTTTTTCAACTGTAATTTGTGGTTGATTATCATTTTCATATTTGTCAACCCGTTTGAGAATTTTCTCGTGAACCCGTTTGTACTTTTGTTCGTCCTTGGTTTTAATCTACAATAGGGAATCTGAAGACATTTATTCAATATTTCCAATTGAAATTATGAGAACAAATATCTAGAACGGTAACTCAACATGTTCTCTACTATTAGTTATTTACATAGATCTAAATATCCTTGAATTGTGAATACTAACATCAGCAAGAAATGTTGCATATACTGGTTTATGATCACTAAGTTGTATTTTCATCACATTCCTGTAGACTATTTGTTTAATTTTATCACCTCTCCACAGAATCCTATCACACCATGCTGGCTGACGATGTTTCTCACTTTACGGAATCGATTAAAATAAAAAGTAATATTAGAACAAGAGAAGAATAACATTTTTCCGCTTGGGCATACCTACTGTCCCAGTTGTCTGTCCCTGGATCATATTTGTATGTAGGCTGAAAGGTTATTTCACCTTCATAATAATTTTCAAAAACCCGATGTGCCGCTCGTTCAATATTTAACTGGTCAAATTTTAGCATGACTCGATAATCAGTGATTTCATCACTTGTCATATTTAGTCGATAGTTTAAATCACCAATCCAAAATATGTGGCTGAAAATGAACACAAATATATGAATTAGGTAAGCTGATTTGCTCTCGGCGATTGTCATTGTATTACGAGCATGTTTATTAAGGAGGGGGGAACGTTAATTCGGGCAAAAATCACAATTTTGTGTTTTTTTTACGGTACAACTAACACCCATTTTTTAAAACAATGGTATATTAAGATATGGCATTCGAATATTGTATAAAATCTTAATTAAACAATATTGAAAAATAAGGCAATGACAGTAATTATTCCCAAATGTCGCGGAAAAAAGTAAAATTGCGATGCCATTCACAACTCGGTGCTGGATCATCTGAAATAAAAAAATCAAAACTTTTTCATTAGATGATCGCTTTCTCCAGATAACGTTTAGGTTGTAAGTGTTTTAAGAAACTTTAATTTTTCACTTTCTGGGAACACTTGAAGTGGAAAACGCGATTCTTTGTGGAAAAAAATCGCCTACTTTATTATTGCAAAATAGTAACAAATTTGGAAAAAAGATAATGTACGGAAATAGTGAGTAAAATTTTAAAAGGATCGGTGCAGTAATTTACAGTTATGAGGGCACAGACTTTGAAAACGTGAGTTTTGGGAGAACACCTTTTATGTTTTGAACACCACGAAGTTGGAATAAGCGTTCATAAACGAGTTTAATCCACTTAGCTCACACTGAATCATCGATTTCAGCAGTTTGTTGTTCCTGTCTACGACAAAACCTGTCTTCTTTAGCCAGTTTTTCAAATCGCGGCTCCGGTCGGCTTATCGGCCCCACTCAAGGGCGCTTGGTCCACACAGGTTCTCATGCCTTGCATAAATGTTGGCAATCTTAATGATGACAGAGGTTCGCCTCAAGTGCTTTGGTGAGAAGAAGTTGGTTCGAACTCTCATTGTTGTTCTGCGTAAAACCTCCGACACATCGTTTCAAGACGCATCTTAATTCAGATTTTCATAGATAGGCTTGATGGTATCCAAAACATTCTTGGGAAGAGCACAATAGGTGTGTTTGAAGGAATTCAATGCATTAGTAGCTGCAGCTTTTTTTCTTTCAAACCACGATTCCGCGCTGTGTAATATATATTCCTTAGTTTTGCTCTGATTCATTTAAAATTTTCTTGAAAGGCTCCCCACTCAGAAAATCATATTAAAAAAAAATGCAAAAACATAATAAAAAAAACGTTACTCCCCCTCCCCTTAGCTTCTATAACTACTTACTCGTGATTAGAAATATCCTGTGTGGAAAATAATAGCCTTCTATTAATTTCATTGAAATCCTCGTTCCGCCGTTGCACCTCACTCACATGAGCAGCCAAATGTGAATTAACAAAACACAAACTGTCTTCATTTAATGTTAAACTTACTCCAACGCCGCCTTTATTGCCCATGAGATTTAATGCTCCCGTTCCAACCGATTGTTTTTCGCATCTTGTAATATTTGGACGAATGCTTCGTTTTACTACAATGGTTAACATCATCCCGACTAGGCGAACTGAGCAAAGTTCTTCATATTGCGCGCCTTCGTGCAATGACTTCATAATATTGTGGCTGTAAAATAAGGATCGGATGTAAGCTTTACAAATGATTTTACAATGGCAATTTAACTGTGAGCTAATACCTCACGTTTTCGGAAAACTGTCTTTGTGCATAACGAAGAACTACAAGCAACGAATGAAAGTGAAACCTATATTTCCTTCCAGAAAACTTGACATTTCGCAGCTTATACATCGGAGATAGTTCGGGATGCAGATCCTTACACCCTTGCAAGAGATTCTTACAGTCTTTCCTATACCACCAACTGCGAACCACGTGGCCATAATTATTGAGAACACCCGATCCCATAGGCAGCTGCCTTCAATCCATTTCTAAATCAACGATGACTCTGAGGTGTTAGCCGGGAAATTACAAGTTTCTTAAACTTCAATTTTCTCATGGAAGAATTCCGAACAAAATTATTACTATTCTTATTTCATTTTACTTTATTGCTCTTCACTGCATATTAATCTCATATGGAACTACTACCATACGGTACTAAACTAACTAGACTGAACGAATCGTTTTTGATGTGTTTACCAGAGCATTCGAGCCCCTTGCTGAAAGGATTTACATCGTGCTTGGATAATTCCTATATTTGGTTGCAAGCCGTTCTGTCAGGACCATCCTAAAGGATGAGTTCGCGAAGATTCAGGAATCAAATAGGGTAATTTGAACTACAAGGCAAAGCCAGAGAGAGCATTATTTTGATTATCTTCACAGAAGGATAAAACGAAAACCCTATAGAGCAGTATGTTAGGGACACTGCTCCCTAAACTACCGGCTTGAAAAAAACTCGGATCGCGGATCATCCAATAGACAGAAGAGAAACTGAAAGGCCTTTTTTTGCAGGCGGATAATTTGAATATCACGAATGATTCCGTGGTCAGAAAACTGGTGTCAAATCTACCCGATATAGGATAATAACCCAATCGGACGATAATTCGAACATTCCATTAGACTGCTTTCTGTTTTCGTATCAAAATGGCTGCTTTACGATTAGATATTCTTTTTCCAATGAAGTTTGGAGAGCCCATTGAGTCACATTAATGAGTTAAGAGTTTTTTTTATTTTCTAGAATTTCATCGTCAGCTTTCGCCTCTTCCCAGTGTTTCGTTTCATTCGATTATTTAGCCGCCTTCAGGCGCGAAAGTAGTCATGACAACGCCGACGCCATATTGAATACGTGGGCTACCAAAGCAGACGAGTTCATGTTGCTTGTAACAGCCTTTCGGAATGTATTACCGTTTGGCGAGCGCAGATGCCGATGCATCGCTTTCGACTTCCTTCGTGTTGTTGTTCACGTACGCCCTGATGCCGCCTTTATGGCAGAAAATCGAATTTCATTAGTTTTGTACAGAAAAACACCACTGTTTTTCTGGCAACATCCGTTAGTGGCAAAAAAATTATGTCAATTTCTGAAATTACCTGAATCGAGCGGGCATTCATATCCCCCGTAGGAAAACTATTTGATCAAACTGTTAGAAACTGGAAAAACAAAGGTAAACTTACATAACAGATCTGTCAGGACGAGACTCGCTGAGCGTAATCGCTTTCGGTGAAAGATCAAGTTCTTGAAAAGCGATAGCGTAGATATCCGGTGGGTCTTCAGATGCAGCCAGCCACGGCCTCAAGTTTGTCGCGTTGCATTGTTGTCCGTTTACATTCCAAGTGGCACAATAAATCCTAAGAATATAAAATAATCGTGCAAATAATGTCTTTCCTAAAAAGAAACGGCGAACACCATTAATACTGACCTGTAAGTCTTATTTATTATATATTCGTGTTCATGTTTCTTGAGCTCATACTGAAACTTGGATTCCCCCTTGAGCAAAGGCTTTGAACCATCCGCAATACAGCGGTCAATCGCAAGTAAATCATCTTCTCGCCGGTATCTTGCCAGCCAGCTAAATTCTTTTTCGCTCCCGAAAAATCCACTTTCATCAGTAGTAGTGCCGCCACCGGTGCCACTTTCGTCATCATCGAAAGGTGGTGGCACAATCGCCTGGGGATATGTATCCGCAGTTCGCACCTTGTAGTCAAAAATGTCATCTACTAAAAGCTTGAAAGAAGTGTATTCGTCCGCATCATCTGGGTGTGAGGGGTAGAAAGTTGATTTTCGGGCGCTCTGGGATGATGACAAGCTGAACCCCAAGACGGAAATCGTGTTACGAACTTCTGACTCCATACGGAAGCCCTTATCTATTGGAAAAATGTTGTCGACGACCAAATCAGAAAAAGTGCGGGGTTTATCACAGGCCAAAGCGAACGAGAAAACAGCATAACTGTCTTGTGTCGCCACCAACGCCAAGATTCGATTCGAGGTTTCTACACCAATCCGTTGATAGGCATGTAGAACCTGGAAGTGCATGGTATGAAAGTGATGCCGCCCAAACTCGCAAATACCAAGACGTACCGCCTTCACTGTCTCCCCTGGAAGAAACTTTTCCTGGACGATCTGGAAAATGAATGTCGGTGTGTTTTCTACTGTGCCGTTATTCATAGCTTCGTAGTGCACTTTACAGCTGCTAAAGGCGAAGCAGTCTAACTATTTTCCGGTGTTTTTGTACTTTTGTCCCGAATTAGGCACTCCCAAAAGTCCATAGTCTTCAAAAAATAAACAACAAATCCGACTCGCTTACTTTGGCCTCTTGAGGCAATGGAATAGTTTTAAGCACGGTTGAACCTGAACTCAATTGTAGACACTTCGTTTCGACAAAACAACGAACCACTCTTGCTTATTTTCATGCATTTATTGACACTGACATCCTATGAATACAAAACAATTGACTAAGCTAGGAGGATGAACCTTAGCAGATTGCTTTGACGTTTTCCAAGCTGCTTGCATTTAGGCGCTCGAAAGCATTCTGTCGGTGAATGTCATTTCTTTTGGTTCCGAAGGTTTATAGCGGACTTCCAAATGGTACGGGTCTGAGGGCATTCGGAGCGTTTAACTGCTATGGCATTTTTAAAATGCTTTCAATGAACTCTAATAATTGCAGCAGGAAATTTTGAGTTGAGATGAGAGAAATGTCGTTGCAGGCTAAAAAATGCCGTTACCATGACGAATAATAAAACTCAGCTGCTGATACCTAGTTGGGTGGAATGTGAGATCTCAATCTGAGAAGAGAAAACATTCCCATTAGCTACATTTATAGCTGTGTCCATTATGTGCTCGCTATTAGATATTTTGTGGGTACGGGTCTGAGGGCATTAGCCCTAACTACAGTCAAGGAATTAAAAAGTTGGACAGTTACTGCAGTGCTCTTTGAAGTCAAATACCTCGGAAACCATATTTAAATGAGTTATGTAACTCTTTATCGGGGTTTTCTATCGTTATTATTATTTTAGTCCATACCATAGTATATAGACCGGATTTGCGAATGTATTGGAAAAGCTTATCCATATACATCGAACACCCTCAACATCTAGCAGTATCTACATAATGTGGTTTAGTACCTATGATGTGTACGAATAAAGTTTTCCAATATATTCATAAGTACGGTCCATTTAGTGTGGATACTATTTATTTGATATACTGTGGTGCAGATAGTACAGGCACTATGGCTCTAGTAGTGCAGCGGTAAGGCTTCCGCTTGTGCATAGCTGGGCTTCAAGTTCGATTCCCGGCTAGTGCGTTCTTCTTTGTTTCCTTTTTAATAATAATAAAGTTTATCTCACATCAATTTGAACTTTCCTTCCTAGTAGGTGTAAAAGAACTTTTCAGACTGTTTTCTTCTTCTTCGAACAATAGACTGGCTAAAGAATCCGCGTTCTTTCTCGGCGACATAGCAAATCGAGGAGTCAATTCTTCGATGTTTGAACAAGTCGTAACTTACAAAGCATCCAAAAGACATTCGTTCTTGCATAGTGCTTGAGGGGTCATCCCGTGTGTCGGGTTGGAGAAATCGATTTTTTTTGCATGAATTGTATCTAAGTATATATAGTGGAGAATATGTTAGCAAAGGGATTTTCCGATATTCCGAGTCGTTCAGAAATTACAGTGTTAAACAGGTAAGGAGTTTGCAGCCGCGGATAGTGTACTCGATGGGAAAGAGCATCGAATCTTTTTTTACCTGTTAGTTTTTTACCTGAGCCTTATAAATTTGAACACAGGTATAAATATAAAAAGATGGAAAACCAATCAATTGTCTAAACTTATTTGTTGTTTGGAATAAAAAGGATAATCCAGTCTAGAGTGAGCACTGAAAGGCTTTCAAGCTATACTCAGTTATATTTTGTTGTAAGCATTGTGCTGTTCGTGTGTTCAATATTTTTTTTAAATGGATCGTACGAAGGGAGAACGCTTTAACGTTCAACGTCATGCTCGCACTAGAAAACCAGTATTTCATGGGAATCGATACTTATCAGGGAAGAAAAAGGACTTCGCATCAACATCAGCAAAGAAACTTTTAGCAAGCATGAACATGGATGCTCCAAATGCGACAAGTTTTGTATATAGTACATTGGATTTTACTGGAGTTTTCTCCGGTATTTCTGCAAATAATAAAATATACGTAGTAGTAAAAAAGGAATGCGTAGGATGTGTCGAGAAAAGAATAGGAACGCGGCTTAGAAATGCAAAGAAGAATCACAAAGGCATTGGTGGAAAAGGGGCTGGAAAACTTACTGATACTGACCTCACTACATTTTTTTGGGCTAGCTATTCGTCGACACGTAAATTCGATAGAAGGAATGAAGCAAGAAATTTGGGCAACTTTCTTCCATAAATGTTCTACAGACGAAAATCCTCAGTATAAAAATTGTCCAGCAGGCGAGGACAGTTGGTGCAAATGGCGCAAAGCGGAAGCTAAAGGAGAACTGAATAGTTTCCACCACGAGAAGGCACCTTTGACTGAAGAAGTTCAAACAGTCATCAAACCGATCTGGACTTTCGCTCCTAAACACCTTCATTCTGGGGCCAAGGTCGTGGAAATAGCCACTTTTCTGGCTGTAATTATTTTCAATGAAGGATTCAATGGCATTCTCAAAATCCTAGTGACAGTGGGATGTCAAGTTGGTCACATATGTCAGGTTTATGTCGACCGCCGTAATGAAGCGCGAATTTGGCGGTCCGAACAACGGTCGACTGACCTCGCTAAAAGAGCGAAACCAGAGAGCAACAATCGGCTTTACAAGGCTTTTTTGAAGAAACGGAGGGTGCTCTCTATAGACCAGGTATAGCAGATTAATGGTGAGTTAAAATTTTACTGTTGATAATCACATTTAAATTTTCAAATGCGTTTTTCTCGAAACTGTATCTTCAAAATCGGCTGCCACCATAGCTCAAAATCTATCCAACCAAATTCTCTGAAATTTTCACGACTTCTTTAATACATATTTCTACGGTCCGCAAACTAGGATAATTGCAATCGGAAGCGCCAAGAATTTACCTTTTAATATTTTCTAATTATCCTAGTTTGCGGACCGTGGAATATTGTCCACATTAAAATGCCGTTTACTTTTTTTTCCTCAGATGAACACAGCGCCCTCCAGCGTTGCAGCAGAAAAACACCTTTTTTTGGAGATGGGTGCATAAATTGACACGTATTCCAAAAACTAGCCACGATATCAAGCTGAAAAATTTATCACATATACTAGAGATATCATTAAACATATGGTGAAAAAATCACGTTTCAATCTCTATCCACTCCTCCAAAATAATTTTTCAAAAAAAGGCAAAAAAACGGCCTTCATACGAGATGACTCCCTTAAATGTCTGCCATGAACTTCACCTTACCATTTGAGCAAATACGCAGAAATTCGCAGTCTCAATCAGCTCCACATTCAAACTGCCTAAGAGGAATACTTGGAGAGCCGAATTATGTTGACCTGCAACTGCGTTGGCAATCGAAAAGCCAATAATACAGTCAATATTGAATTTTTACCTGCAGCGCAAATAAACACTGGTGGGGACCACCCGAAAAAAACTACAGACTGGGTTAGATAAATACATCCTAGCCACCTCCAAACGCTTGAAGAGACCTGAGCCTAACAAGAAAAAAGCGCCGCAAACCCTCACAGAATCGATTCAGCACCCTTCACAATGAAGGTAGTGGAAATTCTACCTAAAATGTACAATTATTCTAGCCTCCGCCAATCTATTTACGTGAACGTAACAGTTTCACACTAGTTAATTCCCCCAACAGTTTGTAAGCTTCTTCAATTCGCTTGGTAGAAGATTTATTGTAGCGGGAGACTTCAATGCCAAACACACGTACTGGGGTTCGAGATTGATCTCGCCTAGAGATCTCTTTTGGGCTGTCATATCGACGAACTGTGAACTTGATGTGTTATCGAGCGGCCATTCAACCTACTGGTCAACTGATTACTGTAAAATACCTGATCTTATCAATTTTGCTATGAAAAGAAATATGAATGGAAACCAACAATCTGCGCAACCTTGCTTTGATCTAAGTTCCGATCATTCGCAGTTCTCATAACTTTTTCAAATCTCCAACCAATTCTTACATTAAACTGACTGCAAAGAAAGCTTCAGTATCGCAAATACATCTCTTCGCATTTAAAAGCAAATGTATCCTTGAAATCAAACATCGTGCTCGACCAGGCTGTCCATGCATTCCCAACCATTGCTAGAATGGCGGCGTACTTATCGAAAACTTCTTGAACGAAATTTAGTGCTCGTTGATATGAGGCTGTAAAATTAATATTGATTCGGTTATCCGTTGCTTGGTATCATACATCCAAGTTGTTAATTTGGTCTAATCCTAATTTCAGCTGTATCTGAAACTGGGTAAACCGTTGATTAATGTTTGCCGATATTCGGTTGATGGCTTTGATCGTTTTAAACATCAACTTCCCTTGGGCGTCCATCGTGTGCCGCAGTTGTTACTAGTTTTCGAATAGGTGGCCAATATTTCTATATGCTTCGTCATTTACTCCGAAAAGTGCAGTTAATAATGAACCAAAAAGTCCGCGCTGTGATCTAATTCTAAAGAAATAGAGTGTGTCGATCTTGCGTTTCACTTCAAGTTCTTCTATATGTTGAACGATATCCCTACATCTATGTCTAGCGATATTCTGGTACTAGTCATGTATAAGTCTGATATGTTCTTGCTGACTGTGGCCATACTAGACTCATCTTCCCCAAGGTTGCTCCAAGGTGGGTGTACGTTGATTTGTAGGGAGCCCCGATGTAGGTTTAGCGAAATCTACATGCTTGTTGGTTCGTATGCTTCTCCTCCATTTGCTTGTTTGGAAGTTGATGATTGGTGCTGCTAGCAATTTCTGGTCCTGCGTTCTCGAACGCAAACGACAAATTTTAATGATATGACATCTATTTTCAGGGTGACTACACGAATGATTCCATCAGCTGTGGGATGGACCTCTACTACTCTAGCTAATGATCATTTGGTTGATGAAAACTTATCTTTCTTCACCAGTAACAAATATCCCTTTTTCAGGTTCGAGGAATAGTCCATTCTGGTCGCTGCTGTAGGCGGTGCAGATATTCTACGCTCCATCGCTGCCAAAAATGATTACTCATTCTCTCCACCATTTTGTAGCGTATTGTATTGTATTTCAAATAAATGTTTCCTCGTTAAGAAATACTCAGGTGTTAGAGCCGTCATGTCATTAGGGTCAGTGCTAATTTCGCATAGTGGCCGAGAATTGAGGCATGCTTCTATTTCTGCCAGAAGAGTGAACATCTCTTCAACATTCAGGATCTGTTCGCCTATTGTTCTGACCAGGTATCTCTTAACAGTTTTTACCCCGGCCTCCTCTGAAATGTGGGCTCCCGGGGTTGATTGCCATATCTTCCGTACAATTCTCCTGGATTGCTGCGAAGGCTTTTTGTAGCTGTTTATCATCTCCTACAAAACTGGTTCCGCAGTCACTATAAAATGTTTTGCATCTACCTCTCCTAGCGACAAATCTACGAATTGCTGCTACACATGTCGCTGATGACAGATTAATTGATTACTCGGTCTCGCTGTTGCTTTGAAACAAGGCATGCAAATCTGCAATATTGGCTTGGCAATCGATTTACCATTTGGAATCCAGAAACGTTGCAGTAGAGAGTTCAGTACTGATTGTAATCCACCGCGCAGTGTTTTAAGGTGGATGTTGCGAATGATCAATCTCTTCTGGGAGATGTGCGTTGTGTAATCTTCCTCCAACTCTGTTTATCCCATCGGCATCCAGCGAGGGATTGAGGTTATGGATAGGACTGCTTCTAGCTACTACAGATTTACATAGCAGCACCTTAGTCTCAGACAAGAATGCCATGCTGTTGAGCTAGTATTATGCATCTTGCTTCAGCTTCTTTTAATTCCTGGAAGCTTCATGGTCCTACCCGCCTATGTTGCGGATTTCGTGTGTTGTAAATGAATCGTTGAATAAATGCCTCCACTTTGTGTAACCGAATTAACGATGAGTATCGGAGCAACAAGTCTGGTTCAGGCAGTGGGTTATTTGCTACTAATGCTCTCGAGCGACATGTATTAGAAATAGTGCTTTTTTGTTCTGGCGTTAATGCAGCGGGTACGTTAAGCTTTGTTTTGCGAAGCCGTTGTGGCCCATCCCACCATAGTCGACAGTTGAGAATGTCGCTAGGCAGTATTCCTTTTGATGCTTGATCCGCGGGATTATCACGTGTCGAAACATGGTTCCATTGGCTGGGTGTTGATTCCTGGTGAATTGTACTCACTCGGTGGGCAACAAGGACCTTTTAATTCGTTGCAGGTTTTTTGTATCCTGGATAGTAATATTGTTGAGTCGGTCTAGTAGGTTGGTGGCATTTCGTTCCATTCGAGGGCCTTCTTTAGTTTTTTCATAGGCTCCACAAATAACACTGGCTTGCACGACTCCAGTCGTGGAATGGATACTCTTTTCAGTGGCACAACTCTTGTTTTAAAGGTTAGGAGGACTGAATGAAGGGATTTATCCTTCCGTTGAACCCGAAGGTAAATTACAGCGCTATGCTTAGTTTGATGCATCGCAGAATCCATGCAGTTCGATGCATTTTTGATCATCAGAGCCTGTCCAGCGAGGAATCCGGATTCTCTCCAGCAAGGGTAGTTGGTTTCGAGTCAGAATCCACTTCCGAATTGCACTCAGAGGCACTTCATTGAATTCCCAGTGTCCGGACTTCCTCAGCCAATGCGATATGCAGCGATTGTTGTATCTCACGATCTGCAGGTGGTATCGAATCAAGAAGCCCTTGGTGATTAGCTGTCCACCGTCGCAAGTGAAAATCTCGTTTTACAATTTCTGCAGCTTCTAGATGGATGACCTGTTCATTATCTGCATCATTTTGTAGAGTCTGGATGGCTAAGAATGAAGAGCATGTCATTCCATATGTCACGGCGGTAAGTCTAAAATGTTGAATAGGTTTGTTCGGTTGGCGCCCCCACAAAATTCGTTGAAAGTCTCTGTCAGGTTTATGTTCCCTGATTTGTCGGTACATTTCAGCGGTGTCTGCAGAGATTACGTATCTCTGTTTGCACCAACGCATGGTAAGCTGTACAATGTTGTTTTGGATCTGAGGTCCAGCATATAGCACATCGCGCTTGTCCTGTAGCTCGCTGTCCCTTCACCTCACCGTTCTATTTCAGCAGAGCTACGTAAATCTTCTGCAAGTTTTCTACTTGCTCGAAGATTGCTGCGGTCGCCGCTTTATCGACGTTATACCGCTCGCTCAGGCAATTTTCCCTAGCTTCTTTGGCCACTTTAAATAACTCCTCGGAAGTTCCTTCGGCCTGCCGTTCTTCAGTCAACCCCCTACCTGGTTGCTATGGCGTCGTTACCCGACACTTCTTATTTCCTTTAATTTGCTCCCACGTTGGAACTCACAACGTGAATATAAGAGACTCGTTAGGTGTTCGAAACGAGACTCCTTTAAAGCGTACTGTGAGGAACTGGAAGGCGAAAGAGAGACGTCAAGGCTGTGCAGAGTCGTCAAAAGGGATGAGTCGGCCAAGTTGGATTCTCTTAGAAAACCCGATGGTACTTTCACGAACTCCAGACTGGATTCAGTACAGACCTTCCTGGAAGTACACCACCCGGGAGAACGAGTGAGGGAAGTGATAGGGGGAGAGTTGACGGTTCTTCCAACCCCTGCAAGGGGAACTGGAACACTGCGAAAGTGGTTGTTACCCATCAAAAGGTGAGAACTGCCATACTCCTTTGAACATTTCAAAGCACCTGGCACGGATGGCATTTATCCGGCAATGCTAAAGGAGGATATGGAGCATTTAGAGCGACCTCTAAGAAATATTTTTCGTGGATGTCCTGCTCTGGGCTACGTGCCTTCCTCTTGGCAACAGGTTAATGTAGTCTTCATACCGAAACCTGGGAAAGATGACTATTCTAATCAAAAGAACTTCAGACAGATCAGCTTGACTTCATTCTTGCTGAAAGGTTTGGAGAGACTGGTGGAGCGTCACATTCGTGGAAACGCACTTAACTCACACCCACTTAGTGGAAACCAACATGCTTACCAACGTGGAAGATCCTGTGAGTCTGCTCTTCATTGTTTGGTCACAAAGATAGAGGATGCAACTTTGAATGGTGAGTACGCGATGGGGGTGTTCGTGGACATTGAAGGGGTTTTGACTGTGCGCCTTTTCACAAACTTTGTGGTGCCGCCAGAGAGCATGGTGTTGATAATGCTTTAATTAAGTGGATCCATGCTATGCTAACGCAGAAACTGCTGTGCGCTGAGGCGGGTGTCGATCACTACCTGACTGCAGAAGCAAAGAAGGTCTGCCCCCAAGGAGGTGAAATATCTGGGAGTCACTCTAGGTAAAAAACTTCTTTCGAACAAACATGTAGAGGTAAAGATGAAACGAACTATCACAGTTTATGGGCTGTGCAGACGGACCTTTATCTCGACATGGGGACTCACGCCTCATGTGGTAATGTGGATATATGTTGCCATCATTAGGCCGATGTTCGTATATGCATCCGTAGTGTGGTGGGTTAAGGTGAGACGAAAAGGTTTTCACCGTAAACTAGCCGCACTGCAAAGAACTGTGTGTCTGGGTATCACTGGTGCCATGAACACGACATCCGGCGCAGCTCCGAATGCACTATTCAAATTTGCAGCCCCTGGATATATTTATTCAAAGCACTGCAATGAGAGCAGCTCATAGACAAATTCCATTAGATCTATGGGGAAACAACGGATGTGGGGGGCACAGAGCATTGGAAGCGCTATTGGCAGGACTGAATCCAGTTCTTACAATGCCTTCCGATTCTCGTGTCCCCATACATCTGTTTGGTAGAAAATATGAAGTTACCATGAAACGTAGAGAGGACTGGGAACACCCAGGAGAATGCGTGGCGGGATGTGCGGAAGTCTTCTACACCGATGGCTCAACAACAGAAGAGGGTTCTGCAGCCGGAGTCTACCTCTCGAATAAAAACGGGAAGTGGACTTTTCCTTTGGGACAATATGCAACGGTTTTTCAAGCCGGAGTTTATGCGACCCTAAGGGTGGCAAACTGGGTGATTGACGAGCGGTTAAAGGACAGGCGCATCGCAATCTGCAGTGACAGCCAAGCTGCATTGAGAGCATTGAGTAGTCCTTTGATCACCTCGAAAATCATTCAGGAATGCGGACACCGTTTGAACTCTATCTCTAGATCCAATACGGTGGAACTATTTTGAGTACCTGGTCACACAAATGAAATCTCGGACGCTTTAGCGAAAGAGGGGTCGATCTCCCCTATGCCGGGACCGGAGCCAGCAATTGGAGTATCAGTAGCGTTGGCTAAGTCTGTTTTCAAAAACTGGGAACAAGCTTCCCATAATGACAGGTACCACAGCCTAAATGCTGCTCGACACACCAAACTTTTCCTGTCAGAACCGAACATACGTACCGCAAAGTTTATCCTGTCGAAAAGCAGGAGGGCTTGCAGGTGTATTGTGGAAATTCTGACAGGCTACAATTCACTAGCTGGTCATATGTTTGGCATAGGAATTACTCTAGATGATACGTGTCGCTCCTGTAATAAAGAAGCGGAATCCACGGAGCATTTCCTCTGTCAATGCCCCGCCTATGGACGCATCAGGCATCAGATCTTTCCTGCCGATGTTCTCCAATTCGCACGGGTAGCATCACATCCACTAACGGAAATCCTTTGATACCTTAACGAGTCCGAAATATTCCGTTAGACGGGGGTGGTGAGTACAATGGGCCAACACTGCCTGAGTGCTCAGAACCTGTAGCTTCTCCCCCACCATACACACACACACACGCACCAACTCACTTCGAACCCGCCCTAAAATGGTCCTTCACCTTTAAAAATTCAGTCTTCTTCAATTTCACTCAGAGGAAATTGGCACATTGTTCGGGCACAGAGCCTGCCATAATGATCAACACCGTACGGGCAATCAGATCGACCATTTCGCGATCAGGAGTAAATTTAAGAGTTGCCTCCTGGATGATCGTTACAAGAGGCGCTGACATCGGCCTCAAAAGGTGTCGCCATCCAATAGTGACTTACGTTCGCTTGCGTGTTGCATCCGTCACTTCTCGCAGGGTTCGAGAAGTGCGACTACCAAAGTTCAATACACGTTCCATCTAATCAAGAGGCAAACAGTAACAGTAGTGGTATTTCATTGTTGAAAATCAAACCGAAATAAGAAAATCTCCCACTTATGCTACACCTCGTATATCTCCTTATACTGCCAGACTAGAGTCAAACTCAACAGGGTCTTCTTTCCCCGCTGATTATTCCAAGCCCGTTCCCTTGGCTGTGGTTTCGCTAGATAGTAGATAGGGACATAGAGTCTGTGTCTACTGCACTGTGTCTTAGGAGTACCTGTGCCTTTCGGCCGTACCCCCTCCCTTCGGGACGACTTGTTTTCTGGCGTGGCCAGATGGTAGATTTCTTGCAAAGATGCGTCCCTACACCCCTCACCGGGGGTTGCGACTCTAGCTTGTCGACTTGTTTAACACCACAACCACCTCGAGTCCAATACCAATGTTGAGTTTCGCGCTAGGGCGCGAATGGGCCTTACTCAACCCCGAGGTACGCGTTCGATGTAGATTCCTCGACATCCGGTGTGATCATCCGTTCGACAGCCTTTAGGCTATTCTCATAGATTAAGGAAACGCATTTCCGAGCTCTACGTGAGCTCATTGCCTACAACAATAGTTGCAGGCAATGCTCGTTTCGCGTCGCTGACCTCGCCAGCGGACTAGGCGAGTCTTTTCTCACCCCCTCTCTAAAACTCATCCATTTAACACTCATTCAAACTCGCTGTGGCCCCATTCCATTCCATTCATTCAACAATCCCAATCTCGTTGAAGACCTCTCCTTCAACCGAGAACTTAACTCCCCTCCTAAGCTTATAGGCAAAGTGTCTTTCAATTGCCGCAAGCTTTATCGGTAGCTCACCAGCTACCACACACAGAGCATCCGTTGAGACAGTCTGGTATGCACCTGTAACTACCATGAGGGCCATTCGTTGGGCAGATCTAACTGGCCCAATATTTGTGTCGCTCGTGAATGGTGCCCACCCTACCGCTCCATACGTTAGGATGGGAACCAACAATCCTCTATATATGATGGTCTTGGCCCTATAACATGAACCCCCATCAGCGTTAGCAGGTCTAACAAGGTTGCTGAATATCCTTTTGGCTTTGCTTGCTGTCTCCATCATATACCGGCGATGGTTTGTGCTAGCACTCACCCATAACCTCAGGTATTTTAACTCTGATACGACTCGTATCGTATTGCCCTGGATTCTTAAAGTTGGCCTTCGGGCCAACTTTCCCTTCAACAGGATTGCTTTCGTTTTATTCACCGAGAGTTTCAACTTCATTTCCTTGCACCAGGTACTAACGTATTCCATGGTGCTCCGAGCAAAATTTTCGATGTATGATCGACTCCTGTCCTCAATCAGGATGAGGATGTCATCCGCGTATGCAGTTGGAGTAATCTCCACTGCAATGTCGGATAACCCATTTATTAGTCCGTCAAACACCAGGTTCCACAGACTTCTTGCCCTGTGGGCAACCCTTGGTGATTATTTTCTCTTCCCGTTGAAAATTTTCTTCTATTGCATCCTTGCGATTTTGGAGGTAGCTATAAATGAGCGCATACACTGTAGGTGTATACCCCTCACCTCCAACTCTTTCAGCACCGCTGGCCACCATAGGTGGTCAAAGGCGCCTTCAATATCGAAGGCAATTGTCAAAACATACGGCTTATCAATCGTTCACTTTCAACACTTCCTCCCTCGTTTTCATTACGATGCTTAAGAGATCTCTTGATGGATTGCATGAGGGCACGTTGAGTTTCCGTGTTCACTTCTGGTTCTTCATCAGGGAAGAATCCATCCAGCATGGGTCTTGCAGTGTCTACCCAATTTTCCGTTTTCTCTCCCACGGTGTTAATTGTACCGAGGGGTTATTCCCTACGGAGTCTCCCCATGGCTGACCTGTACGGAATTCCCCATGGATTTTCATTCCCAATTTCAGAGACGAACTTCGTCCAACTCTTTTGCTTGGATTTGGGTAGCTCGTCTTTATATTCTTTACGAGAAAGTCTAAATGAATGCAGCTTAGTATCCCTAGCCTTCTGGAGCTTTCTTCTCGCCCTGTTGAAATCGCTTTTCAGATTTTAAACTTGCCCGCTCCAGCCTGGTATATTTCCGCTCCGGATTTTTTTCCGAGGAATTGCCTTCTCACTGGCTTCAATTATGAATTTCTGCATTTCCTCGGCGAACATTTCAGCTCTAATCCTGCAGTCCATAGTAGCTCTATGGGCGCTTTCCGCTGTGCTCCTCAGATCTCGTTCGAACTTTTCCCACTTGGCACTCCTGGTGTTAAACCTAGGCCTTTTATTGGGTCGCACAGGGCGCATTTCATCCCTGCGTAGAGTAATTTCAATTACCCTATGATCGCTGGATGTAAGGCTGTCTACCACCCTCCATTCCTTTACCAATCTGGTAGCCAAGCCCCGCGTGGCCAGAGTTACATCAATATAAGATTCTCTACCCGGAACATTCCCTCGAGATGTCAGAAGCTCGATCGTTTTATTGAGGATAATAAGCCCTCTCCTTGCAATTGCTTCCTCTAATTTCCTCCCTCTTGCCAATCTTCTATCATTCTGATGTCTCCTGGCACATACCGGGTCCCATAGGGGCGAGATCGTTTATCACCTATGATGTCCAGTGCCTTTTCCATAGTTTGTATCCCCGGTTCTATTTTGTTGGCGTACTGGAAATATAAACTTATAAAGTATATACTACCAAACCCCCCTGTGGCCTGCATTACCACGCAGTGTGAGTCACTTAAGTGGCTCAATTTAAGCGCAGTTATTCGGTCCTTTCTGTACAGGTCCGCTGCTTTGCATTTCGTATCGCTACGTTCCATTGCAACGACTGTTGTTGTGCTGCCTAGGCAGCAAACTTTTCCCCTGTAGACGTATGGCTCCCGTGCCAATACTATGTCTACGTTTTTTTTCCTAATGAGGTTTGTCACCTCATTTGACACTGTCCTTGAACCCTGCATATTAAGCTGGTGGATTCTTAACATGCGTAGTTAGTTCGCATAACCCTCCATTCCAACGAGGCCTTGCGATGCGGGCAGCTTGCGCTGTTGGCAGCATGCGCCGTGTTCTGCCTTCTTGCCTTCGTACAATTTGCACAGTTAGCGGCTTTATGTTTATTCGTACAGTCTCCGTACGAATGGCCCTCTTGTCCACAATGTGGGCAAACTTCCTTCTCGGTGCAATTCCGAGCTACATGCCCATACTGCTGGCATTTGTAGCAGCGGGTGGTGTCCAAGTAGTCCTCCACTCTATGGGACATCCACCCAACATAAACCCTATCCCTTTCAAGAAGGTACCTTCTGCACCTCGAAGACCCAATGCACTGTCGACGCATCCCTATTCCCCGTTCTAAACAGTGTCCGGGCGTCTGCACTCTTTTCTCCCGCATTTTGAGACTTCATCGCCTCCTCCACCTCCTTTGGGTCCATCTCCCTTGGGATACCCCGAACGATTATCCTCGGTAGATTACCAGTTTCTTTCCGCGCCGATAGGCCGGCCTTCTCCAAACTGGTACTCGCTAAAAGAACCTTTAGGTCTTCCTCCGTTGCCGCTCCAACAATGGCCCCGTTATTTTGCGTGCTCCTCACACCTTTACTATAATTTTTATCCCTTGTGCGGCAGGGTTTATAGCCTGTTGGAGAGCCTTCCTCGCGTCGACTTCCTTATCGGCTGCAGTTATCCAAACTGCGAATAGTTCTTTCTTCTTCTTGCTTATGGCCTCAATTGCCTTTGTTTTCGGCGGCGCTTTCATAGCAGCAACCTTCGCAAAGGTCGTCGGTACCGGTAGCGGTAGGTACAGCTCGCTGGATAACTACCGCTGGTTTGATTCCAATTGGCGTTCGTAGCACTTTCGCTGCTTCTCCTGCAGCCCTTTTCCCCCTCAGCTCACCATTCTTTTCTAGCAGAGCAACGCAAATCTTCTGCAAGTTTTCTACTTGCTCCAAGATTGCAGCGGTCGCCGCTTTATCGACGCTTTAACGCTTGCTCAGGCAAATTTCCCATATTTCTTTGACGGCTTTGAACATCTCATCGGATGTTCCCTCGGCCCGTCGTTCTTCCGCCGGTCCCTTGCTGGGTTGTTGCGGCGTCGTTACCCGACGCTTCTTGCTCCATTTTACTTCCTCCCACGTTCCTTTACCCACTTCGCACTCCAATTCGCACGTGCACTCGCGTCAACGAATTCGCAATGTATGGAAAATTTCCAAAACAAAAGCGAATCGTAACGGTTTTTTTCAAAAATTTGAATTTAGTTGTCGCGAAACCTCAAAACACGGTCAACGATCAAACTTAACCACACAACGCAACAAAACGAATATCGCACTTAAATCACCCTCAAAAATTCAAATCGACACTCCACTCGCGTAAAACACGTCTGCCCGCTTCGAATGTCCACAGAGAACTACATAGATAGGGACAGAAGGAATCTCGTTAATCCATTTAGGCGCGTCACTAGTTAGGTGACGAGGCATTTGGCTATTAAATACTCTTTATTTTCTTTATGCCAGGATTAAAAATTAACAATTCACTGACAATAATAATGCATGTAATTTCACTCGGTTCCCACGTAGAGTCCTTGTCCGCTGAGGTGGTGGCCAGTCGTAGTCTGCATTAACATTTTCATCGCCGGATGAGCCGCATGAAGCTGTGGTGGCAGTCGATGCCTCTTTTAAGGACGCCATGTATAACGGATCGTACCGTCTCTTCCAGCAGCTCGATGGCGTCCATGAGGAATTTATTTAGGTGGAACCAAGCACCCCGAGCTCCAATTATAAAGGGTAGGACCCTGATGTTCGAGTTTGTTTGTTATTGTATGCGATCGGGAGTGGCATGGGATCTTCCCAGTGCATCCTGATATCGGAAATGTTAACTCGCGGTTTTTTGATAGAAACAAGTCAAGCTTGTAGAGGGTGTCGCTTGCCGCACGTATGTGCAGCGGCTCCCCTTGGCCCCGCCAGTCGCTCTTGGAGTGCGCGGAAGGGCACTTTTGCAGCATGTGGCATATCGTCTCATTTTTGGTCTTTAAACGCGGCATCTCCGGAGTTGCGCTAAATTGGATGGTATGCTCCTGCACGGCAGCAAATTTAATCGTAAGTGGATTGCCCGGACAAAGTCACTCAACGTCCAATAGACCGGAGGGTAGTTCAGTCAGGCTTTGCATTGTCTGCAGTTTGCCATCGAGTACAAACCGTTCCCCGAAAAGGAGAGCTCCAGTTCTTCTTCCTGTCGAGGTTTAAGCTCTTCACCAAATGGCAGGTTTAATTTGAGGCAGTTGTTGTACCAGCCACGGTCGCAGGCGGCCCGGGGACAGTTGATGCAGCAATTGAGAAGCAGATCGTAGTGCTACCTGTTATAACGTTGGACATCAGTGGTTGTTTTAATCTTTCATCGATTCCCAATCGCGCGATGGCCAGGGATGCCACACCGTACCACATCGCAGGCCTTTCTGAGGTCAATTGGGACTATGGCGAATGGTTTGCCTTTTTTGGTCTTGGACCTCATAAAATTCCTCAGACACAGTGTTGACCCAGCAACCAGCACATGTGAGCCAATGGTGATTGGCTTCCAGTTGTTTGTGTTCTCTAGCCCGATGTCCTTTTTTGGCACCAGGACGGTGCGATTAATGTTTAGCACCGGGGGCACCCTTCTCATCAGGATGATCCCGTTGAAGAAAACCGTTAGTGTATATATCGGCGTTTTTCTCAGCCTGGCAAGATCGATCCCATCAGGGCGAGGTGACAATGGCTTGACTTTTTTCATGAAGGCCTGGATCTCTTCGCAGGTATTGGATTTATAGAGATCTCGGCTTTCTTTCCGGTCTTTGATTGGGACTGATGAGCGAGATACCGCTGCAAACAGGTGCGAAAATAAGTTATTATTTTAGAGCGCTATGGTTCTAAAGTGATCGCGTCGAAAGACTTGCCGTCCAGCAGTCTTTGGGCCGCCTCGCTGGGGGGGGGGGGGGGGGGGGGGGTACAGCCACGCTCTACGGTGTCGCCGAGATGATGGTAGTTGAGCGGGGTCGGGGTTCGGGGTCGGTTGTCGTGCTCCATTTTGCCGAGAACGGCTGCCACCCAGTCCTCAAAGGCCGCTGTCGTTTCCTCTATAGGTGATATAATTAGGGTGCGGCTTATGTTCGCATCGAAATCCGGCACCTGGTGTTCATCTGCCAGGGACTTAATAAAATCCTTGACAGGATCTGCGATACATGGCTGCACTGGAGGAGTCGTTGTTGCAGACACCACACACGATCGCGCCAGCCTGACGTTTGGTCGGTAGTATCGTTGCTGGTTGACGTCTCCGATAGTCGTTCCAGCAGAAGTCTCCGCCTTCCCCTATTATCTTTGATCGACGTTAGGAGCCGGAGATATTCAAAATTTTGAAACTTTATTCATACCGAAACCGCCTCGCACAGGGACTGACCTCATGCCTATGACATTTGGCTATCAAATGATTGGTTTCTGAAATGTGCGAACGTTCCGTGACAGCAGAAGCGAGGGTCTGGAGAGTACTCCCCTCTATCTTGCGCCAATGTGCTTGTGTATTCTGGAAAGCTGTTGGCGGCATGCACCGTGTTGTACTTTCTTGCCTTAGTGCAGTTTGTACAGTTCGCGTCTTTGTGTTTCTTCGTACAATCTTTGTACACGGGTGTCTGCGCTGTTTTCTTCCGAATTTTGCGACTTCAGCGCCTCCTCCACCTTCTTTGGATCCATTTCCCTTGGAATACCCTGAACGATCATTCATGGCAAATCACCAGTTTCTTCTCGCGCCGATAGTCCGGCCTTTTCTAAACTGGTGCTCGTTAGAAGAGCATTTAAGTCCTTCTCCGTTGCCGCTTCAACAATCACCCTATTATTTTGTGTGTTCCTCACGCTTTTAATTTTTATCCCTTGTGCAGCAGGGTTTATAGCCTGATAGAGAGCCCTCTTTCCATCGACTTCCCTATCAGCTGCAGTTATCCTAACTGCGAACACTTCCCTCCTTTTTTGCTCATGGCCTCAATTGCCTGTGTTTTCGGTAGTGCTTTCATGGCAGCCACCTCCGCCAAAGTTGTCGGTACCCGTTTTTCAGCGTTGCTAGGTACAACTTGCTTAATAACTACCGCTGGTTTAATACCAAGTGGTGGTCTCAATACCTTCGTTGCTCGTCCTGTAGCTCGCTGTCGCTTCATCTCACCGTTCTTCTTCAGCAGAGCTACGTAAATCTTCTGCATGTTTTCTACTTGCTCCAAGATTGCTGCGGTCGCCGCTTTATCGACGTTATACCGCTCGTTCAGGCAAATGTCCCTAGCTTCCTTGGCCACTTTAAACAACTCCTCGGAAGTTCCTTCGGTCTGCCGTTCTTCAGTCAACCCCCTACCTGGATGCTCTGGCGTCGTTACCCGACACTTCCTATTTCCTTTAATTTGCTCCCACGTTCCCTGACCCCCACCCCCCTTTCTTGTCTCTACAGCTTATCCTCTGCACATGTTTAGCCCACGTTCTCTGACCAACTTATCCAGATCTTCTTCGGAGCCACTGGATACATCTATTGCGGGGTCTGCTCATTTTTAGCCTCTGCAAACTCCCCTCTGCTATGTTTACCATAGCTTCTAGCATTGCTCCCTTAATTGTCTTTACTTTGACATTCGTTCGTTTCCGCACAAGGGATTGTTTCCCTTTAGTTTTCCGGAGGTCACTCATAACGACCTTCGAAATCCCTACTTTTCACTTAGATTCCACCTTAGTACCCTTTTCCCCTAAATTTTCGAAATTTTCACTTTTACTCTAAACTTAACCAAAAGCGAAATTTCATTCAAATTTTCCACTCAACCTAAGTGTCACTCACGAATTTCAATTACACTTCCAAGGTCCACATCTAGAGCGGAACAACTTTGACTTAGTGACTTTCCCTGAAAATTTATTTTTTCCGTCACAACAACCCTAATTTACCGAGAACGGCAACTCCTTTTCGCCAACTCCGAGTGGCTTCCAAGCCTATCCACCAAGACGAACATCTTTCCCTCAGTAACCTTTACTCTAAAGCAAATTTTTGGTTACGGCAACCCTAATTTGCCTAAAACGGTAACACCTTTTCCCCAACTCTGGGTAGCTTCACTCACACACTTCCACTCTTAAATTAATTTGGTTACAGCAACCCCAATCTCTAGAGAACGTTAACAACTACCTGCCTACTCTGCATCGCAGGTCCGAGCTCCGTCTGCAGAGTACTCACTCCAACTCACTTCCTCCCTTGAACACCACCTTGTCATGGTGGGGGAGCCTGTAGTAGTATACTACTACACTAAGGGTGTCCAAAATATGAATATGGAAACAAAGGATATGAACTCTCCAAGTGGTAAGAAGTCACAGACTTCGAATCCACCCGCGACCATGAGCAATCATGTCGCGGTCGAGGCGCGGGTTTTGGAGGCCTCACCACATTCATACTCGCCTATAGATAAATATGTAGAAGGCATGCTTTCCAACTCAGTGGAAAGCTTGTATTTAGTGCCTACGGCGAAGTTAGCCAGAAAGGAAAGTACGGAAACTCTGAACTTGGGAGAAACTGGAAATCCGACTACGGCCAGCCCGTCCGCGGTACTGCAGCCCAAATCTACCCGCAAACGGAAGAGGAAGGCCTGGCAGAAGGGAACTTCGGCCACTAAGGAGGGGGGACTACAGGCTGAATCCTGTCTGTCAGAACCTTCTCCTTCACCTTTACGGGGAAGAGCGGAAGAACGGGAAGCTGGTGACGTGGACGCTATTAGTTTAATGATAGTATGTGGAAATGGATCCAAGCGGCCCGGACACCGTGAACCTGAAAAGGCCCCAACCCGACGGCAGAAGAGAGAACTGCGAAGGAAGATGAGGCACCTTGGGAATGAGGACATGTATGTGGCTGTACCACTAGGCGCGGTAACGTCCAGAGAAATCGGACGCAAGAAAGCGGAATCTCCGGCGGATGGTGGGGATAAACTGAAAACGCCGGTAAGATCCACACTGGACGCACCAGACTCTTCTGTCAGCGGTAATGAGCGCAAGAAGCGTAAGACCAACACATCTGCTGTGGCCAACATTTTATTGTGCTTCGCATCAGGGCTTACATCCACGCGTCTCGCGGGGATTAGGACCGGTGTGCCGGGAGGTGATAAAATCAGCGAGAGAGATCTCAATGAAAAGGACGTATGCGCAAGCTGCAGCCTCTGTTCTGACTGCTGCCGTGGGAGTTTTCTCTGAGGATGGGAAAATGTCAAAGGGACAATTTACCATCCTCCGGGAATAATAATAATAATCGTTGGCGCAACAATCCATATTGGATCAGGGCCTTGAAGTGTGTTAGAGCACTTCATTCAAGACCGTAACGGTACACTAGGAGGCAATGTGGTCAGCATTGCGCTCGCCCGAGATTATTACCCTGATTTTACCCAGGTACTCATTCACAGCTGAGTCGACTGGTATCCGACGTCAAATCACGATGCAAATTCCACTGCCACCGGTGAGATTTGAACCGCGACTTTCCGTATGACAGCCTAGTGCTCTAACCACTCCGGGAATGCCTGTGGAAAAAAATCTGGAGCCTGGAACGAATCCACGATTTAACAATCAAGGTTTTCGTGATGGGCTTCTCCATTTGATGTGCACTGACGAGGCTGCCTTAAAGTGGCTTCAGCAGGTAATCTCAACTTTGAGTTTCGGCGGTCGGCCCAAGTTCACTATTGTGAACACTGAGCTACGCAGGACAGAACATGTCGGATGTTGGTTACCGAGCCCTCGAAGGAAGGCAGAGGACATCATCCGCATGCTGGGTGAACAGAACCTGGGCATGGACTTTGGACACTGGAGGGCAAAGTTCATGAATGCCAGGAAGGACAAATCTACAAACGTGGAGGGTTTCAACTTGGTATTCGAACTGGACCAAAAGAGTCTGGATGTGCTCCGGGGAAGTCACCATATGGTGCTCCACTTTTTCCTATATAGACTGAAATTCAGTCATATCAGGAAACTGTAGGGCATCATCTCCATTTTGACCGTTAGGAACAATGATGGACTTCGACTCACACAATATAGAGCAAATTGCAGCATCTTCGGTGCGCTCTCCAACAATGGTACTGGGCGCGGAGGATAGCGCATACAGGGGCGGAACTCCAGTATGGGGGCTCGCACTGGTGAAGGGACTACATAGTGAATCCTACCTGCTAGTAACTTCTCCCACACCTTCCAAGGAACGGGCGGAAGGAAGGGAAGCCAGAGACGTGAACGGAACTGACTTGACACCGCAAACCAATTAAGGTGCTAAGTGGAAAACAGACGAATGTTCTGCGGTATGAGATGAGATTTTTCATGGATCGATATGCGAATTGCGGTACTTCTAAGTACGGCTTTTCTCAGAGAAATCAAACACGAGAGGATCAAGTCTCTGGCGGTACGGTGTGGGGAAAACCCCGTCACACGCGGACTGCCGCATACGCTTCTAATTTTTTTCCATAACACAATAGACCAGTTTAGATTGGTCAAATCAACCTCCTACCTGTTGGCAGCGAGAATGACAAAGCTACAGGATTTCCCCTATACCTTTCTGGTGCAAGAGCCTATGACGAAACATCCATAAGACCGAGAGCTTGTGTCCAGATGTCAAGAAGGTTAGAGGCAACCAAGCTGAGATAGTACTGTTCCCAGGACGGTCACCATACAATACCAGATAAATGGCGAGAATTCAATGAACTTCTTGGCAATAAAGTCCAGTTCCCTAGGCGACTAAGGGCTCTTTTGGCGCTGGAAGATAAATTCAAACCTCTGAACTGCACACTTTTAGAGTGCTATGAAAAGGCTTGTCCTATTTCCCGAGGCTAAAGCGGTAAAACCGTTCCTTGGTGGAACCGAGAACTGCAAAAACTCAGGGAATCAACCAGGCGACTTCTGAACCGTGCTTGCAAAAGTAACAAGAACGAAGACTGGATAAATTTCAGGAACTCACAACGTGAATATAAGAGACTCGTTAGGTGTTCGAAACGAGACTCCTTTAGAGCGTACTGTGAGGAACTGAAAGGCGAAAGAGAGACGTCAAGGCTGTGCAGAGTCGTCAAAAGGGATGAGTCGGCCAAGTTGGATTCTCTTAGAAAACCCGATGGTACTTTCACGAACTCCAGACTGGATTCAGTACAGACCTTCCTGGAAGTACACCACCCGGGAGAACGAGTGAGGGAAGTGATAGGGGGAGAGTTGACGGTTCTTCCAACCCCTGCAAGGGGAACTGGAACACTGCGAAAGCGGTTGTTACCCATCAAAAGGTGAGAGCTGCTATACTCCTTTGAACATTTCAAAGCACCTGGCACGGATGGCATCTATCCGGCAATGCTAAAGGAGGATATGGAGCATTTAGAGCGACCTCTAAGAAATATTTTTCGTGGATGTCCTGCTCTGGGCTACGTGCCTTCCTCTTGGCAACAGGTTAATGTAGTCTTCATACCGAAACCTGGGAAAGATGACTATTCTAATCCAAAAAACTTCAGACAGATCAGCTTGACTTCATTCTTGCTGAAAGGTTTGGAGAGACTGGTGGAGCGTCACATTCGTGGAAACGCACTTAGCTCACACCCACTTAGTGGAAACCAACATGCTTACCAACGTGGAAGATCCTGTGAGTCTGCTTTTCATTGTTTGGTCACAAAGATAGAGGATGCAACTTTGAATGGTGAGTACGCGATGGGGGTGTTCGTGGACATTGAAGGGGTTTTGACTGTGCGCCTTTTCACAAACTTTGTGGTGCCGCCAGAGAGCATGGTGTTGATAATGCTTTAATTAAGTGGATCCATGCTATGCTAACGCAGAAATTGCTGTGCGCTAAGGCGGGTGTCAATCGCTACCTGACTGCAGAAGCAAAGAAGGTCTGCCCCCAAGGAGGTGAAATATCTGGGAGTCACTCTAGGTAAAAACTTCTTTCGAACAAACATGTAGAGGTAAAGATGAAACGAACTCTCACAGCTTATGGGCTGTGCAGACGGACCTTTACCTCGACATGGGGACTCACGCCTCATGTGGTAATGTGGATATATGTTGCCATCATTAGGCCGATGTTCGTATATGCATCCGTAGTGTGGTGGGTTAAGGTGAGACGAAAAGGTTTTCACCGTAAACTAGCCGCACTGCAGAGAACTGTGTGTCTGGGTATCACTGGTGCCATGAACACGACATACCGCGCAGCTCCGAATGCACTATTCAAATTTGCAGCCCCTGGATATATTTATTCAAAGCACTGCAATGAGAGCAGCTCATAGACTAATTCCATTAGATCTACGGGGAAACAACGGATGTGGGGGGCACAGAGCATTGGAAGAGCTATTGGCAGGACTGAATCCAGTTCTTACAATGTCTTCCGATTCTCGTGTCCCCATACATATGTTTGGTAGAAGATATGAAGACCCCTGAGAGAGGACTGCGAACACCCAGAGGAATGCGTGGCGGGATGTGCGGAAGTCTTCTACACCGATGGCTCAAAAACAGAAGAGGATTCTGGAGCCGGAGTCTACCTCTCGACTAAAAACGAGAAGTGGGCTTTTCCTTTGGGACAAAATGCAACGGTTTTTCAAGCCGGAGTTTATGCAACCCTAAGGGTGGCAAACTGGATGATTGACGAGCGGTTGAAGGGCAGGCGCATCGCAATCTGCAGTGACAGCCAAGCTGCATTGAGAGCATTGAGTAGTCCTTTGATCACCTCGAAAATCATTCAGGAATGCGGACACCGTTTGAACTCTATCTCTAGATCCAATACGGTGGAACTATTTTGAGTACCTGGTCACACAAATGAAATCTCGGACGCTTTAGCGAAAGAGGGGTCGATCTCCCCTATGCCGGGACCGGAGCCAGCAATTGGAATATCAGTAGCGTTGGCTAAGTCTGTTTTCAAAAACTGGGAACAAGCTTCCCATAATGACAGGTACCACAGCCTAAATGCTGCTCGACATACCAAACTTTTCCTGCCAGAACCGAACATACGTACCGCAAAGTTTATCCTGTCGAAAAGCAGGAGGACTTGCAGGTGTATTGTGGACATTCTGACAGGCTATAATTCACTAGCTGGTCATATGTTCGGCATAGGAATTACTCAAGATGATACGTGTCGCTCCTGTAATGAGGACGCGGAATCCACGGAGCATTTCCTCTGTCAATGCCCCGCCTATGGACGCATCAGGCATCAGACCTTTCCTGCCGATGTTCTCCAATTCGCACGGGTAGCATCACATCCACTAACGGAAATCCTTTGATACCTTAACGAATCCGAAATATTCCGTTAGACGGGGGTGGTGAGTACAATGGGCCAACACGGCCTGAGTTCTCAGAAGCTGTAGCTTCTCCCCCACCATACACACACACACACGCACCAACTCAATTCGAATCCACCCTAAAATGGTCCTTCACCTTTAAAAATTCAGTCTTCTTCAATTTCACTCAGAGGAAAATTCCTATAAAAAGCGGATCACAACGGCTTTTTTCAAAAGTTGGAAAAATTCACTTACAACACTTTTTTATCGAAATCCACGTTAATTGCACTACATTTAGCAACTTTTATGCACTTTACATGTCAATTACAACGTACAGTTAGAGTAATCCAATTCACTGTGTACGGAAAATTTCCAAAACAAAAGCGAATCGTAATGGTTTTTTACCAAAAGTGAATTCACTCACAACACAGTTTACTTACAGTTTGCACTATACTAGGTAAAATTAACGAATTTTACCCGCAGATTACTACGTATAGTTTGCAAATTCACTTTCCGATCGCGCACACACGTCCGATCAACTCGAATGCTCTCAAACGATAGTACATAGATAGGGACATGGAGTCTGTGTCTACTACATTATGCCTTAGGAGTGCCTGAGCCTTTCGGCCGTACCCCCTCCCTTTCGGGATGTCTTGTTTTCTGGTTGGCCAGATGGTAGATTTCTGGCCAGGATGCGTCCTTACAAATCCCTCACAGGGGGATGCGACTCTAGCTTGTCGTCTTGTTTAACACCACAACCACCTCGAGTCCAACACCAATGTTGAGTTTCACGATAGGGTGCGAATGGGCCTCACTCAACCCCGAGGTACGCGTTCGATGTAGATTCCTCGAAATTCGGTGCGATCATCCGTTCGACAGTCTATAGGCTATTCTAATAGATTAAGGAAATCTGAATCTGAATGGCAAGGTGGGCTCTGACAACAGCTTGTTCGGACACATGATGGGGAAATATGGTCTTAGCGACCCCAACCGTAATCGTAATCATTGGTGGCACATTGTTCGGGCACAGAGCCTGCCATAATGATCGACACCGTACGGGCAATCAGATCGACCATTTCGCGATCAGGAGTAAATTTAAGGGTTGTCTCCTGGATGATCGTTACAAGAGGCGCTGACATCGGCCTCAAAAGGGGTCGCCATCCAATAGTGACTTACGTTCGCTTGCGTGTTGCATCCGTCACTTCTCGCAGGGTTCGAGAAGTGCGACTACCAAAGTTCAATACACGTTCCATCTAATCAAGAGGCGAACAGTAACAGTAGTGGTATTTCATTGTTGAAAATCAAACCGAAATAAGAAAATCTCCCACTTATGCTACACCTCGTATGTCTCCTTATACTGCCAGACTAGAGTCAAACTCAACAGGGTCTTCTTTCCCCGCTGATTATTCCAAGCCCGTTCCCTTGGCTGTGGTTTCGCTAGATAGTAGATAGGGACATAGAGTCTGTGTCTACTGCACTGTGTCTTAGGAGTACCTGAGCCTTTCGGCCGTACCCCCTCCCTTCGGGACGACTTGTTTTCTGGCTTGGCCAGATGGTAGATTTCTTGCAAAGATGCGTCCCTACAAGTCCCTCACCGGGGGTTGCGACTCTAGCTTGTCGACTTGTTTAACACCACAACCACCTCGAGTCCAACACCAATGTTGAGTTTCGCGCTAGGGCGCGAATGGGCCTTACTCAACCCCGAGGTACGCGTTCGATGTAGATTCCTCGACATCCGGTGTGATCATCCGTTCGACAGCCTTTAGGCTATTCTCATAGATTAAGGAAACGCATTTCCGAGCTCTACGTGAGCTCATTGCCTACAACAATAGTTGCAGGCAATGCTCGTTTCGCGTCGCTGACCTCGCCAGCGGACTAGGCGAGTCTTTTCTCACCCCCTCTCTAAAACTCATCCATTTAACACTCATTCAAACTCGCTGTGGCCCCATTCCATTCCATTCATTCAACAATCCCAATCTCGTTGAAGACCTCTCCTTCAACCGAGAACTTAACTCCCCTCCTAAGCTTATAGGCAAAGTGTCTTTCAATTGCCGCAAGCTTTATCGGTAGCTCACCAGCTACCACACACAGAGCATCCGTTGAGACAGTCTGGTATGCACCTGTAACTACCATGAGGGCCATTCGTTGGGCAGATCTAACTGGCCCAATATTTGTGTCGCTCGTGAATGGTGCCCACCCTACCGCTCCATACGTTAGGATGGGGACCGACAATCCTCTATATATGATGGTCTTGGCCCTATGACCTAAACCCCCATCAGCGTTAGCAGGTCTAACAAGGTTGCTGAATATCCTTTTGGCTTTGCTTGCTGTCTCCATCATATACCGGCGATGGTTTGTGCTAGCACTCACCCATAACCTCAGGTATTTTAACTCTGATACGACTCGTATCGTATTGCCCTGGATTCTTAAAGTGGGCCTTCGGGCCAACTTTCCCTTCAACAGGATTGCTTTCGTTTTATTCACCGAGAGTTTCAACTTCATTTCCTTGCACCAGGTACTAACGTATTCCGTGGTGCTCCGAGCAAAATTTTCGATGTATGATCGACTCCTGTCCTCAATCAGGATGAGGATGTCATCCGCGTATGCAGTTGGAGTAATCTCCACTGCAATGTCGGATAACCCATTTATTAGTCCGTCAAACACCAGGTTCCACAGACTTCTTGCCCTGTGGGCAACCCTTGGTGATTATTTTCTCTTCCCGTTGAAAATTTTTTTCTATTGCATCCTTGCGATTTTGGAGGTAGCTATAAATGAGCGCGTACACTGTAGGTGTATACCCCTCACCTCCAACTCTTTCAGCACCGCTGGCCACCATAGGTGGTCAAAGGCGCCTTCAATATCGAAGGCAATTGTCAAAACACGTTCACTTTCAACACTTCCTCCCTCGTTTTCATTACGATGCTTAAGAGATCTCTTGATGGATTGCATGAGGGCACGTTGAGTTTCCGTGTTCACTTCTGGTTCTTCATCAGGGAAGAATCCATCCAGCATGGGTCTTGCAGTGTCTACCCAATTTTCCGTTTTCCCTCCCACGGTGTTAATTGTGCCGAGGGGTTATTCCCTACGGAGCCTCCCCATGGCTGACCTGTACGGAATTCCCCATGGATTTTCATTCCCAATTTCGGAGACGAACTTCGTCCAACTCATTTGCTTGGATTTGGGTAGCTCGTCTTTATATTCTTTACGAGAAAGCCTAAATGAATGCAGCTTAGTATCCCTAGCCTTCTGGAGCTTTCTTCTCGCCCTGTTGAAATCGCTTTTCAGATTTGAAACTTGCCCGCTCCAGCCTGGTATATTTCCGCTCCGGATTTTTTTCCGAGGAATTGCCTTCTCACTGGCTTCAATTGTGCATTTCTGCATTTCCTCGGCGAACATTTCAGCTCTAATCCGGCAGTCCATAGTAGCTCTATGGGCGCTTTCCGCTGTGCTCCTCAGCTCTCGTTCGAACTGTTCCCACTTGGCACTCCTGGTGTTAAACCTAGGGCGCATTTCATCCCTGCGTAGAGTAATTTCAATTACCCTATGATCGCTGGATGTAAGGCAGTCTACCACCCTCCATTCCTTTACCAATCTGGTAGCGAAGCCCGACGTGGCCAGAGTTACATCAATATAAGATTCTCTAACCGGAACATTCCCTCGATATGTCGGAAGCAAGATCGTTTTATTGAGGATAATAAGCCCTCTCCTTGCAATTGCTTCCTCTAATTTCCTCCCTCTTGCCAATCTTCTATCATTCTGATGTCTCCTGGCACATACCGGGTCCCATAGGGGCGAGATCGTTTATCACCTATGATGTCCAGTGCCTTTTCCATAGTTTGTATCCCCGGTTCTATTTTGTTGGCGTACTGGAAATATAAACTTATAAAGTATATACTACCAAACCCCCCTGTGGCCTGCATTACCACGCAGTGTGAGTCACTTAAGTGGCTCAATTTAAGCGCAGTTATTCGGTCCTTTCTGTACAGGTCCGCTGCTTTGCATTTCGTATCGCTACGTTCCATTGCAACGACTGTTGTTGTGCTGCCTAGGCAGCAAACTTTTCCCCTGTAGACGTATGGCTCCCGTGCCAATACTATGTCTACGTTTTTTTTCCTAATGAGGTTTGTCACCTCATTTGACACTGTCCTTGAACCCTGCATATTAAGCTGGTGGATTCTTAACATGCGTAGTTAGTTCGCATAACCCTCCATTCCAACGAGGCCTTGCGATGCGGGCAGCTTGCGCTGTTGGCAGCATGCGCCGTGTTCTGCCTTCTTGCCTTCGTACAATTTGCACAGTTAGCGGCTTTATGTTTATTCGTACAGTCTCCGTACGAATGGCCCTCTTGTCCACAATGTGGGCAAACTTCCTTCTCGGTGCAATTCCGAGCTACATGCCCATACTGCTGGCATTTGTAGCAGCGGGTGGTGTCCAAGTAGTCCTCCACTCTATGGGACATCCACCCAACATAAACCCTATCCCTTTCAAGAAGGTACCTTCTGCACCTCGAAGACCCAATGCACTGTCGACGCATCCCTATTCCCCGTTCTAAACAGTGTCCGGGCGTCTGCACTCTTTTCTCCCGCATTTTGAGACTTCATCGCCTCCTCCACCTCCTTTGGGTCCATCTCCCTTGGGATACCCCGAACGATTATCCTCGGTAGATTACCAGTTTCTTTCCGCGCCGATAGGCCGGCCTTCTCCAAACTGGTACTCGCTAAAAGAACCTTTAGGTCTTCCTCCGTTGCCGCTCCAACAATGGCCCCGTTATTTTGCGTGCTCCTCACACCTTTACTATAATTTTTATCCCTTGTGCGGCAGGGTTTATAGCCTGTTGGAGAGCCTTCCTCGCGTCGACTTCCTTATCGGCTGCAGTTATCCAAACTGCGAATAGTTCTTTCTTCTTCTTGCTTATGGCCTCAATTGCCTTTGTTTTCGGTGGCGCTTTCATAGCAGCAACCTTCGCAAAGGTCGTCGGTACCGGTAGCGGTAGGTACAGCTCGCTGGATAGCTACCGCTGGTTTGATTCCAATTGGCGTTCGTAGCACTTTCGCTGCTTCTCCTGCAGCCCTTTTCCCCCTCAGCTCACCATTCTTTTCTAGCAGAGCAACGCAAATCTTCTGCAAGTTTTCTACTTGCTCCAAGATTGCAGCGGTCGCCGCTTTATCGACGCTTTAACGCTTGCTCAGGCAAATTTTCCATATTTCTTTGACGGCTTTGAACATCTCATCGGATGTTCCCTCGGCCCGTCGTTCTTCCGCCGGTCCCTTGCTGGGTTGTTGCGGCGTCGTTACCCGACGCTTCTTGCTCCATTTTACTTCCTCCCACGTTCCTTTACCCCCCTTTCCCTTCTCAACTGTCTCCCCCTCAGCACTATCACTGGATTCACTCAGGATATCATACCGAAATCCAGCCCTCGTCAGTGGACCGGTCCCCTCTACCCCAACCTATCCAGATCCTCCTCGGAACCACTGGATACATCCATTGCAGGCCTCTCTCTTCCTTCGCAATTTTCGCCCTCTGGCCGCTCCCCTCTGTTATGTTCGCCATAGTTTCCATCATCGTTTCCTTGATCGTCTTCAATTTAACCTTCGGTCGCTTCCGCACAAGGGATTCTTCCCCTTTCGTTTTCCGGAGGTCGCTCATAATGGTCTTCGAAATCCCCAGTTTCCACTTCGACTCCACTTTATCCCTCTTTTCCCCAAAATTTTTAAAATTTCCTAAAAAGTTTTTTTTTCCTTACGGAAACTCTAATTTACCGAGAACGGCAACCCCTTTTTTCCAAACCTGGGTGGCTTCTAAGCCTATCCACCAAGGCGAACAACTTTGCCTTAGTAACCTTTGCTGTGCAGCAAATTTTTGGTTACGACAACCCCAATATCATCAGAACGGTAACACTTTTTCCCGTTGCTGGGTAACCTCAATCCCCACTCTTTAAAACAAACAACTTCCGTTCAGACGCTTTCACTCTAGGATCACTTTTCAGTTACGGCAACCCTAACCTTGAGAGAATGGTAACACCTACCTGCTACTTTGGGTCGCAGGTCCAAGCTTCGCCCACAGAGTACCCACTCCAGTACATATGCTCCTTCTTGTCCAAAAAGTCCACTTTCATTTAATTCCACCCAGTGGAAAATTCCCAGAACAAAAGCCGATCGTAACGGCTGTTTAAAAAGTTGGAAGTTTTGCACGACACCACTTTTTTATGAAAATCCACTGTATTCCCACTGCACTTGTCACTTTTGGTGCACTTCGCACTCCAATTCGCACGTGCACTCGCGTTAACGAATTCGCAATGTATGGAAAATTTCCAAAACAAAAGCGAATCGTAACGGTTTTTTTCAAAAATTTGAATTTAGTTGTCGCGAAACCTCAAAACACGGTCAACGATCAAACTTAACCACATAACGCAACAAAACGAATATCGCACTTAAATCACCCTCAAAAATTCAAATCGACACTCCACTCGCGTAAAACACGTCTGCCCGCTTCAAATGTCCACAGAGAACTACATAGATAGGGACAGAAGGAATCTCGTTAATCCATTTAGGCGCGTCACTAGTTAGGTGACGAGGCATTTGGCTATTAAATACTCTTTATTTTCTTTATGCCAGGATTAAAAATTAACAATTCACTGACAATAATAATGCATGTAATTTCACTCGGTTCCCACGTAGAGTCCTTGTCCGCTGAGATGGTGGCCAGTCGTAGTCTGCATTAACATTTTCATCGCCGGATGAGCCGCATGAAGCTGTGGTGGCAGTCGATGCCTCTTTTAAGGACGCCATGTATAACGGATCGTACCGTCTCTTCCAGCAGCTCGATGGCGTCCATGAGGAATTTATTTAGGTGGCACCAAGCACCCCGAGCTCCAATTATAAAGGGTAGGACCCTGATGTTCGAGTTTGTTTGTTATTGTATGCGATCGGGAGTGGCATGGGATCTTCCCAGTGCATCCTGATATCGGAAATGTTAACTCGCGGTTTTTTGATAGAAACAAGTCAAGCTTGTAGAGGGTGTCGCTTGCCGCACGTATGTGCAGCGGCTCCCCTTGGCCCCGCCAGTCGCTCTTGGAGTGCGCGGAAGGGCACTTTTGCAGCATGTGGCATATCGTCTCATTTTTGGTCTTTAAACGCGGCATCTCCGGAGTTGCGCTAAATTGGATGGTATGCTCCTGCACGGCAGCAAATTTAATCGTAAGTGGATTGCCCGGACAAAGTCACTCGACGTCCAATAGACCGGAGGGTAGTTCAGTCAGGCTTTGCATTGTCTGCAGTTTGCCATCGAGATGATGGTAGTTGAGCGGGGTCGGGGTTCGGGGTCGGGGTTTGGGGTCGGTTGTCGTGCTCCATTTTGCCGAGAACGGCTGCCACCCAGTCCTCAAAGGCCGCTGTCGTTTCCTCTATAGGTGATATCATTAGGGTGCGGCTTATGTTCGCATCGAAATCCGGCACCTGGTGTTCATCTGCCAGGGACTTAATAAAATCCTTGACAGGATCTGCGATACATGGCTGCACTGGAGGAGTCGTTGTTGCAGACACCACGCACGGTCGCGCCAGCCTGACGTTTGGTCGGTAGTATCGTTGCTGGTTGACGTCTCCGATAGTCGTTCCAGCAGAAGTCTCCGCCTTCCCCTATTATCTTTGATCGACGTTAGGAGCTGGAGATATTCAAAATTTTGAAACTTTATTCATACCGAAACCGCCTCGGACAGGGACTGACCTCATGCCTATGACCTTTGGGTATCAAATGATTGGTTTCTGAAATGTGCGAACGTTCCGTGACAGCAGAAGCGAGGGTCTGGAGAGTACTCCCCTCTATCTTGCGCCAATGTGCTTGTGTATTCTGGAAAGCATGTGGTAGAAGACGCGAATCTGGTATCGAATTAGTTCTAGCGGCTACTGCAAGGCGCGCTGTCTTGACCTGGGAGCCGGTTTCTAACAGACTTGTGGCTGCAAGATTCCGGTCCAGGCTTAGGAGCGTCACACCTATCCAGTACTATTTACGAACAGAGGCTTCCGATATAGTAAACAAGGATGCTTTCTAAAAGCGATTAGACGCAGTTTAGGCAAAGCTTCCTAAATATAACATTGTATTCGCGATGAGTGATCTGAATGATAAGGTGGGCTCTGACAACACCTTGTTTGGACATATGATGGGGAAATATGGTCTTAGCGACCGCAACCGTAATCGAAGAAGATTTGTGGATTTCTGCAGTTTCTATCGCTCCATCATTGAAGGCACATTGTTCGGGCACAGAACCTACCATAATGATCGACACCGTACGGGCAATCAGATCAACCACTTCGCGATCAGCAGTAAATTTAAGAATTGTCTCCTGGATGATCGTTATAAGTAGCACTGACATCGGCCTCAAAAGGGGTCGTCATCTGATGGTGACTTACGTTCGCTTGCGTGTTGCGTCCATCACTTTTCGCAGGGTTCAAGAAGTGCGAATCTCCAAGTTCAACACACGTTCCATCTAATCAAGAAAGTAGGCAAACAATAAAAGTAGTGGTATTTCATTGTTGAAAATCAAGCCGTAACAAGAAAATCTCCCACTTATGCTACACCTTGTATCTCTCCTTATACTGCCAGACTAGAGTCAAACTCAACAGGGTCTTCTTTCCCCGCTGATTATTCCAAGCCCGTTCTCTTGGCTGTGGTTTCGCTAGATAGTAGATAGGGACATGGAGTCTGTGTCTACTGCACTGTATCTTAGGAGTACCTGAGCCTTTCGGCCGTACCCCCTCCCTTCGGGATGGCTTGTTTTCTGGCTTGGCCAGATGGTAGATTTCTTGCAAAGATTCGTCCTTACAAGTCCCTCACCGGGGGTTGTGACTCTAGCTTGTCGACTTGTTTAACTTCACAACCACCTCGAGTCCAACACCAATATTGAGTTCCGCGCTAGGACGCGATTGGACCATATTCAACCCCGAGATACGCGTTTAATGTAGATTCCTCGACATCCGGTGTGATCACCCGTTCGACAGCCTTTAGGCTATTCTCATAGATTAAGGAAACGCATTTCCGAGCTCATTACCGCCAACGACAATTGCAGGCAATGGTTGTTTCGCTTCGCTGACCTCGCCAGCGGGCTAGGCGAGTCTTTTCACACACCGCCTCCAACCCTAATTCTGATTCATCCATTAAACACCCATTCTAACACCCTGTGGCTCCAGTTACTCCACTCATTCGATTATCATACTCTCCTCTAACACGCAGAATTTCTCGAACTTAATGTCTTCCATAAGTCCATCCGCCCACTTACGTATTCATTCACTCCCTTCCTGATTCATTCGCAACTTTCAATTCCCTTAAGTCTAAAACCCTAGAGGCCTTTTTAGTTTTAAGCACTTCCCTGCAGAAATCATTAAATGCGATCGTCATTTCCTCCCAGTAGTCGCAACCACTGCTTCTGCTGAGTCCAAATTGAACTAATTTGCTCCCAAAATCCCCGTGCCCCGTGAGGAATTGACTTACATAATGGTTAAATATGGAGCCATTTCATCTTCACTCTCTTTGCGGCATCAGGGAAGAAACTTTTCGTAATTCTTCCCTTTTCGCTACTATTCCATTTCCTCTGCCATTTCTTTATGATGGCACTTCTCAGCTTCCCCCTTTTCTGCTTCCCTACCGCTCCATACGTAAGGACGGGTGCCAACAATCCTCGATATATGATGGTCTTGGCCCTATACCCTAACCCCCACTCAGCCTTAAAAAGTCCAACAAGGTTGCTGAATATCCTTTTGGCTTTCCCTGCTGTCTCCATCATATGCCGGCGGTGGTTTGTGCTAGCACTCAACCATAACCCCAGGAATTTTAAGTTGGATACGACACGTATCGTATTACCCTGGATCTTTAATGTAGGCCTTCTGACCAATTTTCCCTTGAATAGGATTACCTCAGTTTTATTCACCGCGAATTTCAACTTCATTTCCTTGCACCAGGTGCTAACGTATTCCGTGGTCCTTCGAGCAAAATTTTCGATGTGTGATCGACTCTTGCCCGCAATGGGGATGAGGATGTCATCCGCATATGCAGTCGGAGTAATCTCCGCTGCAATATTGGATAACCCATTTATTAGCCCATCAAAAACCAGATTCCACAGACTTGGTCCAAGTATGGGCACCTGTGGGCAACTCTCGGTGACCATTTTCTTCCCTCTGAAACTTTTCTTCTATTGCTACCCTCCGATTTTGGAGATGACTATAGATGAGCCCATATAGTGCAGGCGCATACCCTCTCCCCCTCCAGCTCGTTCAGCACCGCTGGGTACTATAGGTAGTCAAAGGCGCCTTCAATATCGAAGGCAATTTCCAAAGCATACGGTTTATCGGTGTCCCGCATAATGCGGTTTACTGTAGTGCCTTTCCCCCTACGGAATCCAAACTGACGTTGGGCAACACGTGTCCCGCTCGTCAGTAGTGGGACGAGCCGATTCAAAATAAGTCTTTCCAGTAATTTGCCCGCTACAGGTAGCAGACATTTAGGCCTGTAAGACTTGACTTCTTCTCTGAGTTTACCCCCTTCCTTGTAGATTTCCATATGTCAGGGAAGACTTCAACACTTGCTCCCTCGTTTCCACTACAGTGCTCCAGGGAATTCCTGATGGATTGCATGAAGGCACACTGTCTTTCCATTTCCATTGCTGGCTCTTCATCAGGGAAGAATCCATCCAGCATGGCTCTTGCAGTGTCTACCCAATTTCCCGTTTTCCCTTCGGCAATATTAATTGCGCCAATGGGTTCTTCCCAACGGAGCTTATCCATGGCTGACCTGTACGGAATTCCCCATAGATTTTCGATTCGAATTTCAGAAACAAATTTCGTCCAACTCTTTTGCTTGAGCTTGCGAAGCTCGTCTTTATATGCTTTACGAGAAAACCTAAATGTATGAAGTTTAGCGTTCCAGTCGGCAGTATCCCTAGCCTTCTGGAGCTTTCTTCTCGCTCTGTTAAATTCCTTTTTTAGCTTGGAACCCTTCCCGGTTCAGCCAGGTATATTTTCGGTTCGGATTCTTTCCCGAGGAATTACTTTAGTGAGGTTAACACTCTCATTTGACACTGTCCTTGAACCTTGCATATTAAGCAGGTGGATCCTTAGCATGCGTAGTTAGTTCGCAAAATCCGCCATTCCAACGAAGCCTCGTGATGTGGGCTGCTTGCGCTGTTGGCAGCATGCGCCGCGTTATACTTTCTTGCCTTAGTGCAGTTTGAACAGTTCGCGGCTTTGTATTTGTTCGTACAATCTTTGTACACGGGTGTCTGCGCTGTTTTCTTCCGAATTTTGCGACTTCAGCGCCTCCTCCACCTTCTTTGGATCCATTCGCCTTGGAATACCCCGAACGATCATTCTTGGCAAATCACCAGTTTCTTCTCGCGCCGATAGTCCGGCCTTTTCTAAACTGGTGCTCGTTAGAACAGCATTTAAGTCCTCCTCCGTTGCCGCTTCAACAATTATCATATTATTTTGTGTGCTCCTCACGCTTTTAATTTTTATCCCTTGTGCAGCAGGGTTTATAGCCTGGTGAAGAGCCCTCTTTCCATCGACTTCCCTATCAGCTGCAGTTATCCTAACTGCGAATACTTCCCTCCTTTTTTGCTCATGGCCTCAATTGCCTGTGTTTTCGGTAGTGCTTTCATGGCAGCCACCTCCGCCAAAGTTGTCGGTACCCGTTTTTCAGCGTTGCTAGGTACAACTTGCTTAATAACTACCGCTGGTTTAACACCAAGTGGTGGTCTCAATACCTTCGTTGCTTGTCCTGTAGCTCGCTGTCGCTTCATCTCACCGTTCTTCTTCAGCAGAGCTACGTAAATCTTCTGCAAGTTTTCTACTTGCTCCAAGATTGCTGCGGTCGCTGCTTTATCGACGTTATACCGCTCGCTCAGGCAAATTTCCCTAGCTTCCTTGGCCACTTTAAACATCTCCTCGGAAGTTTCTTCGGCTTGCCGCTCTTCAGTCAACCCCTTACCTGGTTGCTCTGGCGTCGTTACCCGACACTTCTTATTTCCTTTAATTTGCTCCCAAGTTCCCTGACCCCTCCCCCCCCCCCTGATTTCTTGTCTCTACAGCTCATCCTCTGCACAGTCAGTTGATTCACTCACTAAATCCACCTGAAAAGCAGCCGTTATTAGTGGAGCACTACATCGCTCCATGTTTAGCCCACGTTCTCCGACCAACTTATCCAGATCTTCTTCGGAGCCACTGGATACATCCACTGCGGGGTCTGCTCATTTTTAGCCTCTGCAAACTCCCCTCTGCTATGTTTACCATAGCTTCTAGCATCGCTCCCTTAATTGTCTTTACTTTGACATTCGTTCGTTTCCGCACAAGGGATTGTTCCCCTTTAGTTTTCCGGAGGTCACTCATAACGACCTTCGAAATCCCTACTTTTCACTTAGACTCCACCTTAGTACCTTTTTCCCCTAAAATTTTCGAAATTACCACTTTTCCTCCAAACTTGACCAAAAGCGAAATTTCATTCAAATTTTCCACTCAACCTAAGTGTCACTCACAAATTTCAATTACACTTCCAAGGTCCACATCTAGAGCGGAACAACTTTGTATTAGTGACTTTGCCTGAAAATTTATTTTTTCCGTCACAGCAACCCTAATTTACCGAGAACGGCAACTCCTTTTCGCCAACTCCGAGTGGCTTCCAAGCCTATTCACCAAGACGAACATCTTTCCTTCAGTAACCTTTACTCTAAAGCAAATTTTTGGTTACGACAACCCTAATTTGTCTAAAACGGTAACACTCTTTCCGCAACTCTGGGTAGCTTTACTCACACACTTCCACTCTGAAATTAATTTGGTTACAGCAACCCCAATCTCTAGAGAACGTTAACAACTACCTGGCTACTCTGCATCGCAGGTCCGAGCTCCGTCTGAAGAGTACTCACTCCAACTCACTTCCTCCCTTGGACACCACCTTGTCGTGATGGGGGAGCCTGTAGTAGTTTACTACTACACTAAGGGTGTGCAAAATATGAATAGGGAAACGAAGGATATAAACTCTCCAAGTGGTAAGAAGTCACAGACTTCGAATCCACCCAGCAATTATGTCGCGGCCGAGGCGCGGATTTTGGAGGCCTCACCACATTCATACTCGCCTATAGATAAATCTGTAGAAGGCATGCTTTCCGACTCAGTGGAAAGCTTGTATTTAGTGCCTACGGCGAAGTTAGCCAGAAAGGAAAGTACGGAAACTCTAAACTTGAGAGAAACTGGAAATCCGACTACGGCCGGCCCGTCCACGGTACTGCAGTCCAAATCTACCCGCAAACAGAAGAGGAAGGCCCAGCAGAAGGGAACTTCGGCCACTAAGGAGGAGGGACTACAGGCTGAATCCTGTCTGTCAAAACCTTCTCCTTCATCGTTACCGGGAAGAGCGGAAGAACGGGAAGCTGGTGACGTGGACGCTACTAGTTTAACGCCAGTATTTGGAAATGGATCCAAGCGGCCCGGACACCGTGAACCTGAAAAGGCCCCAACCCGACGGCAGAAGAGAGCACTGCGAAGGAAAATGGGGCACCTTGGGAATGAGGACATGTATGTGGCTGTACCACTAGGCGCGGTAACGTCCAGAGAAATCGGACGCAAGAAAGCGGAATCTCCGGCGGAAGGTGGAGATATACTGGAAGCGCATGTAAGATCCACACTGGACGCACCAGACTCTTCTGTCAGCGGTAATGAGCGCAAGAAGCGTAAGACCAACACATCTGCTGTGGCCAACATTTTATTGTGCTTCGCATCAGGGCTTACATCCACGCGTCTCGCGGGGATTAGGACCGGTGTGCCGGGAGGTGATCAATCAGCAAAAGAGATTTCAATGAAGAGGACGTATGCGCTAGCTGCAGCCTCTGTTCTGACTGCTGCCGTGGGAGTTTCCTCCGAGGATGGCAAAGTGTCAAAGGGACAATTTACCATCCTCCGGGAATGCCTGTGGAAAAAAAGCTGGAGCCTAGAACGAAGCCACGAATTAACAATCAAGGTTTTCGTGATGGGCTTCTCCATTTGAAGTGCACTGACGAGGCTGCCTTAAAGTGGTTTTAGCAGGTAATCTCAACTTTAAGTTTCGGCGGTCGGCCCAAGTTCACTATTGTGAACACTGAGCTACGCAGGACAGAACATGTCGGATGTTGGTTACCGAGCCCTCGAAGGAAGGCAGAGGACATCATCCGCATGCTGGGTGAACAGAACCTGGGCATGGACTTTGGACACTGGAGGGCAAAGTTCATGAATGCCAGGAAGGACAAATCTACAAATGTGGAGGGTTTCAACTTGGTGTTCGAACTGGACCAAAAGAGTCTGGATGTGCTCCGGGGAAGTCACCATATGGTGCTCCACTTTTTCCTATATAGACTGAAATTCAGTCATATCAGGAAACTGTAGGGCATTTTGACCATTAAGAACAATGATGGACTTCGACTCACACAATATAGAGCAAATTGCAGCATCTTCGGTGCGCTCTCCAACAATGGAACTGCGCGCGGAGGATAGCGCATACAGGGGCGGAACTCCAGTATGGGGGCTCGCACTGGTGAAGGGACTACAGAGTGAATCCTACCTGCTAGTAACTTCTCCCACACCTTCCAAGGAACGGGCGGAAGGAAGGGAAGCCAGAGACGTGAACGGAACTGACTTGACACCGCAAACCAATTAAGGTGCTAAGTGGAAAACAGACGAATGCTCTGCGGGATGAGATGAGATCTTTCATGGATCGATATGGGAATTGCGGTACTTCTAAGTGCGGCTTTTCTCAGAGAAATCAGACACGAGAGGATCAAGTCTCTGGCGGTACGGTGTGGGGAAAACCCCACCACACGCGGACTGCCGCATACGCTTCTAATTGTTTTCCATAACACAATAGACCAAGTTTAGATTGGTCAAATCAACCTACAGCATGCCGAAGCTCCCTCCTACCTGTTGGCAGCGAGAATGACAAAGCTACAGGATTTCCCTATACCTTTCTGGTGCAAGAGCCTATGACGAAACATCCATAAGACCGAGAGCATGTGTCGTGATGTCAACAAGGTTAGACGCAACTATGCTGAGATAGTACTGTTCCCAGGACTTAGCTACGGTCATCATACAATACCAGATAAATGGCGAGAATTCAATGAACTTCTTGGCAATAAAGTGCAGTTCCCTAGGCGACTAAGGACTCTTTTGGCGCTGGAAGATAAATTGAAACCTCTGAACTGCACACTTTTAGAGTGCTATGAAAAGGCTTGTCCTATTTTCCGAGGCTAAAGCGATAAAACGGTTCCTTGGTGGCCACGGTGGGTGGGGGTGGATTCTCTTAGAAAACCCGATGGTACTTTCACGAACTCCAGACTGGATTCAGTACAGACCTTCCTGGAAGTGCACCACCCGGGAGAACGAGTTCTTCCAACCCCTGCAAGGGGAACTGGAACACTGCGAAAGCGGTTGTTACCCATCAAAAGGTGAGAGCTGCTATACTCCTTTGAACATTTCAAAGCACCTGGCACGGATGGCATCTATCCGGCAATGCTAAAGGAGGATATGGAGCATTTAGAGCGACCTCTAAGAAATATTTTTCGTGGATGTCCTGCTCTGGGCTACGTGCCTTCCTCTTGGCAACAGGTTAATGTAGTCTTCATACCGAAACCTGGGAAAGATGATTATTCTAATCCAAAGAACTTCAGACAGATCAGCTTGACTTTGATTTTTGCTGAAAGGTTTGGAGAGACTGGTGGAGCGTCACATTCGTGGAAACGCACTTAGCTCACACCCACTTAGTGGAAACCAACATGCTTACCAACGTGGAAGATCCTGTGAGTTTGCTCTTCATTATTTGGTCACAAAGATAGAGGATGCAACTTTGAATGGTGAGTACGCGATGGGGGTGTTCGTGGACATTGAAGGGGTTTTGACTGTGCGCTTTTTCACAAACTTTGTGGTGCCGCTAGAGAGCATGGTGTTGATAATGCTTTAATTAAGTGGATCCATGCTATGCTAACGCAGAAATTGCTGTGCGCTGAGGCGGGTGTCGATCGCTACCTGAGTGCAGAAGCAAAGAAGGTCTGCCCTCAACGAGGTGTGCTTTCGCCGCTTCTGTGGAGTATGTTGATCGACTCACTACTATGCGAACTGCAAAATTTGCCAATCCACGCTCAAGCTTATGCTGATGACTTGGCTGTGCTTGCTGTTGATCGGGATCTTGGAACGGTGTGTAGGAATATACAACGTGCCGTTGATTTGATAGACAGCTGGTGCCTCAGACATGGTCTGTCAGTTAATCCAAATAAAACCACAATGGTTTTATTCATAAAAAGGAGAAAACTGGATGGACTTTGTCTGCCTGAGGTGAGGGGTACTACCCTTCAACTCTCCGAAGAAGTGAAATATCTGGGAGTCACTCTAGGTAGAAAAATTCTTTGGAACAAACATGTAGAGGTAAAGATGAAACGAACTCTCACAGCTTATGGGCTGTGCAGACGAACCTTTACCTCGACATGGGGACTCACACCTCATGTGGTAATGTGGATATATGTTGCCATCATTAGGCCGATGTTCGTATATGCATCCGTAATGTGGTGGGTTAGGGTGAGATGAAAAGGTTTTCATCGTAAACTAGCCGCACTGCAAAGGACTGTGTGTCTGGGTATCACTGGTGCCATGAACACGACATCCGGCGCAGCTCTGAATGCACTATTCAAATTTGCAGCCCCTGGATGTATTTGTTCAAAGCACTGCAATGAGAGCAGCTCATAGACTAATTCCATTAGATCTATGGGGAAACAACGGATGTGGTGGGCACAGAGCATTGGAAGAGCTATTGGGAGGACTGAATCCAGTTCTTACAATGCCTTCCGATTCTCGTGTCCCCATAGATCTGTTTGGTAGAAGATATGAAGTTACCCTGAAACGTAGAGAGGACTGGGAACACCCAGAGGAATGCGTCGCGGGATGTACGGAAGTCTTCTACACCGATGGCTCAAAAACAGAAGAGGGTTCTGAAGTCGGAGTCTACCTCTCGAATAAAAACGAGAAGTGGGCTTTTCCTTTGGGACAATATGCAACGGTTTTTCAGGCCGGAGTTTATGCGACCCTGAAAGTGGCAAACTGGGTGATTGACGAGCGGTTGAAGGGCAGGCGCATCGGAAAAACTTGGACGCTTTAGCGAAAGAGGGGTCGACCTCCCCTATGCCGGGACCGGAGCCAGCAATTGGAGTATTAGTAGCGTTGGCTAAGTCTGTTTTCAAAAACTGGGAACAAGCTTCCCAAATGACAGGTAGCACAGCCTAAATGCTGCTCGAAACACCAAAATTTTCCTGCCAGAACCGAACATACGTACCGCAAAGTTTATCCTGTCGAAAAGCAGGAGGACTTGCAGGTGTATTGTGGACATTCTGACAGGCTATAATTCACTAGCTGGGCATATGTTCGGCATAGGAATTACTCAAGATGATACGTGTCCCTCCAGTTAAGTATCATGCACACACACATGACTCACATACGCTTCAATCATACTCGCAAGTCAGCGATATTAAATTTCCTAATCCTAAACAAGTAAATTAACGCTAACTTGGTTTTCCATTTAATTACACAAACCGATGTCGCTCTCCAATACTTAACATAACAATAACAATCTTATTCTGGAGACGACTTATTTGAATCAAGAGATCTCATAACAATAACAATGTGATCTTGCAGACTAAACAAGAGATCTCATAATAATAACATTTTCAGTCTATAAAAGATTTCTGTAGCCAACGATTGTCAGTTAGTAAGCTTCAGGTTTTAGAAATAAACGAATCTTTTTCACCCACGTCTTAGTGATTCATTGTAAGTAGAAAGCCCGGATAACGTGGTACAATTAAGAGCGTATCGACACTTCATTCTTTTCACCTCTGCTCGGACTTGAAACTTCACTCTCCTGTAATGAGGAAGCGGAATCCACGGAGCATTTCCTCTGTGAATGCCCCGCCTATGGACGCATCAGGCATCAGATCTTTGCTGCCGATGTTCTCCAAATCCCGATGGGTAGCATCACATCCATTAGCGGAAATCCTTTGATACGTTAACGAATCCGAAATATTCCGTTAGACGGGAGTGGTGAGTACAATGGGCCAACAAGGCCCTAGTGCTCACAAGCTGTAGCTTCTCCCCCACCATACACACACACACACGCACCAACTCACTTCGAATCCGCCCTAAAATGGTCCTTCACCTTTAAAAATTCAGTCTTCTTCAATTTCACTCAGAGGAAAATTCCTATAAGAAGCGGATCACAACGGCTTTTTTCAAAAGTTGGAAAAATTCACTAACAACACTTTTTTATCGAAATCCACGTTAATTGCACTACACTTAGCAACTTTTATGCACTTTACATGTCAATTACAACGTACAGTTAGAGTAACCCAATTCACTTTGTACGGAAAATTTCCAAAACAAAAGCGAATCGTAATGGTTTTTTACCAAAACTGAATTCACTCACAACACAGTTTACTTACAGTTTGCACTATACTAGGTAAAATTAACGAATTTTACCCGCAGATTACTACGTATAGTTTGCAAATTCACTTTCCGATCGCGCACACACGTCCGATCATCTCGAATGCTCTCAAACGATTGTACATAGATAGGGACATGGAGTCTGTGTCTACTACATTATGCCTTAGGAGTGCCTGAGCCTTTCGGCCGTACCCCCTCCCTTTCGGGATGGCTTATTTGGTAGATTTCTGGCCAGGATGCGTCCTTACAAATCCCTCACCGGGGGATGCGGCTCTAGCTTGTCGTCTTGTTTAACACCACAACCACCTCGAGTCCAACACCAATGTTGAGTTTCACGCTAGGGTGCGAATGGGCCTCATTCAACCCCGAGGTACGTGTTCGATGTAGATTCCTCGACATTCGGTGCGATCATCCGTTCGACTGTCTTTAGGCTATTCTAATAGATTAGGGAAATCTGAATCTGAATGGCAAGGTGGGCTCTGACAACAGCTTGTTCGGACATATGATGAGGAAATATGGTCTTAGCGACCGCAACCGTAATCGTAATCATCATTGGTGGGACATTGTTCGGGCACAGAGCCTGCCATAATGATCGACACCGTACGGGCAATCAGATCGACCATTTCGCGATCAGGAGTAAATTTAAGGGTTGTCTCCTGGATGATCGTTACAAGAGGCGCTGACATCGGCCTCAAAAGGGGTCGCCATCCGATAGTGACTTACGTTCGCTTGCGTGTTGCATCCGTCACTTCTCGCAGGGTTCGAGAAGTGCGACTACCAAAGTTCAATACACGTTCCATCTAAACAAGAGGCAAACAATAACAGTAGTGGTATTTCATTGTTGAAAATCAAGCCGAAATAGGAAAATCTCCCACTCATGCTACACCTCGTATGTCTCCTTATACTGCCAGACTAGAGTCAAGCTCAACTGGGTCTTCTTTCACCGCTGATTATTCCAAGCCCGTTCCCTTGGCTGTGGTTTCGTTAGATAGTAGATAGGGACATAGAGCCTGTGCCTACTGCACTGTGTCTTAGGAGCACCTGAGCCTTTCGGCCGTACCCCCTCCCTTCGGGATGTCTTGTTTTCTGGCTTGGGCAGATGGTAGATTTCTTGCAAAGATTCGTCCTTACAAGTTCCTCACCGGGGGTTGCGACTCTAGCTTGTCGACTTGTTTAACACCACAACCACCTCGAGTCCAACACCAATGTTGAGTTTCGCGCTAGGGCGCGAATGGGCCTTACTCAACCCCGAGGTATGCGTTCGATGTAGATTCCTCGACATCCGGTGTGATCATCCGTTCGACAGCCTTTAGGCTATTCTCATAGATTAAGGAAACGCATTTCCGAGCTCTACGTGAGCTCATTGCCTATAACAATAGTTGCAGGCAATGCTCGTTTCGCGTCGCTGGCCTCACCAGCGGGCTACGCGAGTCTTTTCTCACCCCCTCTCTAAAACTCATCCATTTAACGCTCATTCAAACTCGCTGTGGCCCCATTCCATTCCATTCATTCAACAATCCCAATCTCGTTGAAGACCTCTCCTTCAACCGAGAACCTAACTCCCCTCTTAAGCTTATAGGGGAAGTGTCTCTCAATTGCCGCAAGCTTTATCGGTAGCTCACCAGCTACCACACACAGAGCATCCGTTGAGACAGTCTGGTATGCACCTGTAACTGCCATGAGGGCCATTCGTTGGGCAGATCTAACTGGCCCAATATTTGTGTCGCTCGTGAATGGTGCCCACCCTACCGCTCCATACGTTAGGATGGGAACCGACAATCCTCTATATATGATGGTCTTGGCCCTATAACATGAACCCCCATCAGCATTAGTAAGTCTAACAAGGTTGCTGAATATCCTTTTGACTTTGCTTGCTGTCTCCATCATATACCGGCGATGGTTTGTGCTAGCACTCACCCATAACCTCAGGTATTTTAACTCTGATACGACTCGTATCGTCTTGCCAGGGATTCTTAAAGTGGGCCTTCGGGCCAACTTTCCCTTCAACAGGATTGCTTTCGTTTTATTCACCGAGAGTTTCAACTTCATTTCCTTGCACCAGGTACTAACGTATTCCGTGGTGCTCCGAGCAAAGATGTATGATCGACTCCTGCCCTCAATCAGGATGAGGATGTCATCCGCATATGCAGTTGGAGTAACCTCCACTGCAATGTCGGATAACCCATTTATTAGTCCGTCAAACACCAGGTTCCACAGACTTGGTATGGACCCCTGTGGCCAACCTTTGGTGATTATTTTCTCTTCCCTTTGAAAATTTTCTTCTATTGCATCCTGCGATTTTGGAGGTAGCTATAAATGAGCGCATACAGTGCAAGTGTATACCCGCTCACCTCCAACTCTTTCAGCACCGCTGGTCAAAGGCGCCTTCAATATCGAAGGCAATTGCCAAAACATACGGCTTATCAGTGTCCCGCACAATGCGGTTCACTTCGAAGATGGCACACTTAGTGCCTTTCCCCTTACGGAATCTTTGGTCTGACGTTGGGCAACACGTGTCCTGCTCGTTAGTAGTGGGTCGAGCCGATTCAAAATAAGTCTTCCCAGTAATTTGCCCGCTACAGGTAGTAGACATTTAGGCCTGTAGGACTTTACTTCTTCCCTGTCTTTACCCGCTTGCTTGTAGATGGCACTCGTGAGGGACTGCCAAAATTGCACGCTTCAAGATTTCAACCTCAATCTGATCTGCATCTGGTGCTTTCCCATTTCGGAAGCGGTTAGCTGCGTTTAGCACCTCGCCATTTCGAGTGGCTGTTCACTTTCAACACTTCCTCCCTCGTTTTCATTACGGTGCTTAAGAGAGCTCCTGATGGATTGCATGAGGGCACGCTGAGTTTCCGTGTTCATTTCTGGTTCTTCATCAGGGAAGAATCCATCCAGCATGGCTCTTACAGTGTCCACCCAATTTCCCGTTTTCCCTCCCACGGTGTTAATTGTACCGAGGGGTTATTCCCTACGGAGTCTCCCCATGGCTGACCTGTACGGAATTCCCCATAGATTTTCGATCCGAATTTCAGGAACAAACTTCGTCCAACTCTTTTGTTTGGATTTGCGTAGCTCGTCTTTATATGCTTTACGAGAAAGCCTAAATGAATGCAGCTTAGTATCCCTAGCCTTCTGGACCTTTCTTCTCGTCCTGTTGAAATCGCTTTTCAGATTTTAAACTTGCCCGCTTCAGCCTGGTATATTTCCGCTCCGGATTTTTTTCCGAGGAATTGCCTTCTCACTGGCTTCAATTATGCATTTCTGCATTTCCTCGGCGAACATAGTAGCTCTATGGGCGCTTTCCGCTGTGCCCCTTAGCTCTCGTTCGAACTTTTCCCATTTGGCAATCCTGGTGTTAAACCTAGACCTTTTATTGGGTCGCACAGGGCGCATTTCATCCCTGCGTAGAGTAATTTCAATTACCCTATGATCGCTGGATGTAAGGCTGTCTATCACCCTCCATTCCTTTACCAATCTGGTTGCCAAGCCCCGCGTGGCCAGAGTTACATCAATATAAGATTCTCTACCCGGAACATTCCCTCGATATGTCAGCAGCTCGCTCGTTTTATTGAGGATAATAAGCCCTCTCCTTGCAATTGCTTCCTCTAATTTCCTCCCTCTTGCCAATCTTCTATCATTCTGATGTCTCCTGGCACATACCGGGTCCCATAGGGGCGAGATCGCTTATCACCTATGATGTCCAGTGCCTTTTCCATAGTTTGTATCCCCGGTTCTATTTTGTTGGCGTACTGGAAATATAAACTTATAAAGTATATACTCCCAAACCCTCCTGTGGCTGGCATTACCACGCAGTGTGAGTCACTTAAGTGGCTCAATTTAAGCGCAGTTATTCGGTCCTTTCTGTACAGGACCGCTGCTTTGCATTTCGTATCGCTACTTTCCATTGCAACGACTGTTGTTGTGCTGCCTAGACAGCAAACTTTTCCCCTGTAGACGTACGGCTCCTGTGCCAACACTATGTCTATTTTGTTTTTGCTAATGAGGTTTACCACCTCATTTGACACTGTCCTTGAACCCTGCATATTAAGCTGGTGGATTCTTAACATGCGTAGTTAGTTCACATAACCCTCTATTCCAACGAGGTCTTGTGATGCGGGCAGCTTGCGCTGTTGGCTTCGTGCAATTTTCACAGTTAGCGGCTTTATGTTTATTCGTGCAGTCTCTGTAGCAGCGGGAGGTGTCCAAGTAGTCCTCCACTCTATGGGTCACCCACCCAACATAAACCCCACCCCTTTCAAGAAGGTCCCTTCTGGTACTTGAGTGCACCTCGTCCTAAAGATTTCCCGGGTGTCTGCACTCGTTTCTCCCGCATTTTGAGACTTCATCGCCTTCTCCACCTCCTTTGGGTCCATCTGCCTTGGGATACCCCGAACGGTAATCCTCGGTAGATTACTAGTTTCTTCCCGCGCCAATAGGCCGGCCTTCTCGAAACTGACTCGCTAAAAGAACCTTTAGGTCTTCCTCCGTTGCCACTCCAACAATGACCCTGTTATTTTGCGTGCTCCTCACGCCTTTAATTTTTATCCCTTGTGCGGCAGGGTTTGTAGCCTGTTGGAGAGCCTTCCTCGCGTCGACTTCCTTATCGGCTGCAGTTATCCAAACTGCGAATAGTTCTTTCTTCTTCTTGCTTATGGCCTCAATTGCCTTTGTTTTCGGTGGCGCTTTCATAGCAGCAACCTTCGCAAAGGTCGTCGGTACCGGTAGCGGTAGGTACAGCTCGCTGGATAGCTACCGCTGGTTTGATTCCAATTGGCGTTCGTAGCACTTTCGCTGCTTGTCCTGTAGCCCTTTTCCCCCTAAGCTCACCATTCTTTTCTAGCAGAGCAACGCATATCTTTTCTTCCTGCTCCAAGATTGCAGCGGTCGCCGCTTTGTCGACGTTGTAATGCTTGCTCAGGCAAATTTCCCATATTTCTTTGACGGCTTTGAACATCTCATCGGATGTTCCCTCGGCCCGTCGTTCTTCCGCCGGTCCCTTGCTGGGTTGTTGCGGCGTCGTTACCCGACGCTTCTTGCTCCCTTTTGCTTCCTCCCACGTTCCTTTACCCCCCTTTCCCTTCGCAACTGTCTCCCCCTCAGCACTATCACTGGATTCACTGAGGATATCATACTGAAATCGAGCTCTCGTCAGTGGACCGCTAACCCCTTGTTAAGCCCACGCTCTCTAACGAACCTATCCAGATCCTCCTCGGAGCCACTGGATACATCCATTGCGGGCGTCTCTCTTCCTTCGCAATTTTCGGCCTCTGGCCGCTCCCCTCTACTATGCTCGCCATAGTTTCCATCATCGCTTCCTTGCACAAGGGATTTTTCCCCTTTCGTTTTCCGGAGGTCGCTCATAACGGCCTTGGAAATCCCCACTTTCCGCTTGGGCTCCACTTTATCCGCCCTTTTCCCCAAGATTTTTAAAATTTCTACTTTACCAACTTTAGCAACCAAAAGCGAAATTTCACTCAAGCCAACCACCACGAGCAAATTTTAATCACGCCTTAAAATCAACCTCTAGGTTAGAATAACTTTTCCTAAAAAGGTTTTTTCATTACGGAAACCCAAATTTACCGAGAACGGCAACCCTTTTTCCCAAACCTGGGTGGCTTCTAAGCCTATCCGCCAAGGCGAGCAACTTTGCCTTAGTAACCTTTGCTGTGCAGCAAATTTTTGGTTACGGCAACCCCAATATCACCAGAACGGTAACACTTTTTCCCGTTTCTGGGTAACCTCAATCCCCACTCTTTAAAACAAACAACTTTCGTTCAGACACTTTCACTCTAGGATCACTTTTCAGTTATGACAACCCTAACCTTGAGAGAATGGTAACACTTACCTGTCCACAGAGTACCCACTCCAGTACTTTAAATCCGCCAAGATATGCTCCTTTTTGTCCAAAAAGTCCACTTTCATTTAATTCCACCCAGTGGAAAATTCCCAGAACAAAAGCCGATCGTAACGGCTGTTTAAAAAGTTTTGCACGACACCACTTTTTTATGAAAATCCGCTGTATTCCCACTGCACTTGTCACTTTTGGTGCACTTCGCATTCCAATTCGCACGTGCACTCGCGTTAACGAATTCGCAATGTATGGAAAATTTCCAAAACAAAAGCGAATCGTAACGGTTTTTTTCAAAAATTTGAATTTAGTCGTCGCGAAACGTCAAAACACGGTCAACGATCAAACCTAACCACACAACGCAACAAAACGAATATCGCACTTAAGGGGGTCATCACGTGTGAAGGCCGTTTTTTTTGCCTTTCTTTGAAAAATTATTTTGAAGGACTGGATAAAGATAGAAACGTGATTTTTTCACCATATGTTGATTGATATCTCTAGTATATGTGATAAATTTTCCAGCTTGATTTCGTAGCTAACTTTCGGAGTAGGTGTTAATTTATGCAGCCATCTCCAAAAAAAGGTGTTTTCTTGCTGCCACGCTGGAGGGCGCTGTGTTCATCTGAGGAAAAAAAAACTAAACGGCATTTTAATGTGGACAATATTCCACGGTCCGCAAACTAGGATAGTTAGAAAATATTAAAAGGTAAATTTTTGGTGGGCTTTTAAACTTAATTTTTTGGATTTTGGTGTTTTTTTACGGCTTTTTTTATGAATAAAAAAAAACTACCCGTCCGATTACAATTATCCTAGTTTGCGGACCGTAGAAATATGTACTAAAGAAGCCGTGAAAATTTCAAAGAATTTGGTTGAATAGATTTTGAGCTATGGTGGCAGCCGATTTTCAAGATGCAGTTTCGAGAAAAACGCATTTGAAAATTTAAATGTGATTATCAACAGTAACATTTTAGCTCACCATTAATTTGCTATACCTGGTCCATAGAGAGCACCCTCCGTTTCTTCAAAAAAGGCTTGTAAGGCCGATTGTTGCTCTCTGGCTGTGGCTATTTTAGCGAGGTCGATCGTCGTTCGGACCGCCAAATTCGCGCTTCATTGTCACTAGGATTTTGAGAATGCCATTGAATCCTTCATTGAAAATAATTACAGCCAGAAAAGTGGCTATTTCTACGACCTTGGCCCCAGAATGAAGGTGTTTAGGAGCGAAAGTCCAGATCAATGAATTTAACGACTCATTGTTATTCTGGGTCTCTGCTCCTAAACATCTTTTCAAGAGATCATCTCGTGACAAATCTTCGTAGATTGGTTTGATGACTGTTTGAACTTCTTCAGTCAAAGGTGCCTTCTCGTAGTGGAAACTATCCAGTTCTCCTTTAGCTTCCGCTTTGCGCTATTTGCACTGTCCTCGCCTGCTGGGCAATTTTGATGCTCAGGATTTTCGTCTGTAGAACATTTATGGAAGAAAGTTGCCCAAATTTCTTGCTTCATTCCTTCTATCGAATTTGCGTGTCGGCGAATAGATAGCCCAAGAAATGTAGTGAGGTCGTTAGTAACCTTATCAGTAAGTTTTCCAGCCCCTTTTCCACCAATGCCTTTGTGATTCTTCTTTCCATTTCTGAGCCGCGTGCCTATTCTTTTCTCGAAATGTCATACGCATTTTACCACTACGTATATTTTATTATTTGCAGAAATTTGCAGAAATACCGGAGAAAACTCCAGCAAAATCCAATATACAATATACGAAACTTGTCGCAATTGGAACATCCATGTTCATGCTTGTTAAAAGTTTCTTTGCTGGTGTTGATGGGAAGTCCTTTTTCTTCTCTGATAACTATCGATTCCCATGAAATACTCGTTTTTTAGTGCGAGCATGACGTTGAACGTTAAAGCGATCTCCCTTCGTACGATCCATTTCAAAAAAATCTCTGAACACACAAACAGCACAATACTTACAACAAAATATAACTGAGTATAACTTGAACGCCTTTAGTGCTCACTCTAGACTGGATTATCCTTTTTATTCCAAACAGCAAATAAGTTTAGACAATTGATTGGTTTTCCATCATTTTATATTTATACCTGTGTTCGAATTTATAAGGCTCAGGTAAAAAACTAACACGTTAAAAAAGATTCGATGCTCTTTCTCATCGAGTACTCTAACCGCGGCTGCAAACTCCTTACCTGTTTAATCCTGTAATTTCTGAAGGACTCGGAATATCGGAAAATCCCTTTGCCCACATATTCTCCACTATATATAGATACAATTCATGCAAAAAAAACATCGATTTCTCCAACCCGACACACGGGATGACCCCCTTAAATCACCTTCAAAAATTCAAATCGACACTCCACTCGCGTAAAACACGTCTGCTCGCTTCGAATGTTCACAGAGAACTACATAGATAGGGACAGCAGGAATCTCGTTAATCCATTTAGGCGCGTCACTAATTAGGTGACGAGGCATTTGGCTATTAAATACTCTTTATTTTCTTTATGCCAGGATTAAAAATTAACAATTCACTGACAATAATAATGCATGTAATTCCACTCGGTTCCCACGTGGAGTTCTTGTCGGCTGAGGTGGTGGCCAGTCGTAGTCTGCATTAATATTTTCATCGCCAGACGAGCCGCATGAAGCTGTGGTGGCAGTCGATGCCTCTTTTAAGGGCGCCATGTATAGCGGATCGTACCGTCCTTTCCAGCAGCTCGATGGCGTCCATGCGGAATTTATTTAGGTGGCACCAAGCACCCCGAGCTCCAATTATAAAGGGTAGTACCCTGATGTTCGAGTCTGTTTGTTATTGTATGCGATCGGGAGTGGCGTGGGATCTTCCCAGTGCATCCTGATATCGGAAATGATAACTCGCCGTTTTTTGATAGAAACAAGTCAAGTTTGTAGAGGGTGTCGCTTGCCACACGTATGTGCAGCGGCTCCCTTTGGACCCGCCAGTCGCTCCTGCAGTGCGCGGAAGGGCACTTTTGCAGCATGTGGCATATCGTCTCATTTTTGGTCTTTAAATGCGGCATCTCCGGAGTTGCGCTAAATTGGATGGTATGCTCCTGCACGGCAGCAAATTTAATCTTAAGTGGACTGCCCGGACAAAGTCACTCAACGTCCAGCAGGCCGGAGGGTAGTCCAGTCAGGCTTTGCATTGTCTGCAGTTTGCCATCGAGTACAAACCGTTCCCCGAAAAGGAGAGCTCCAGTTCTTCTTCCTGTCGAGGTTTAAGCTCCTGACCAAATGGCCGGTTTAGTTTGAGGCAGTTGTTGTACCAGCCACGGCCGCAGGCGGCCCGGGGAATGTTGATGCAGCAATTGAAAAGCAGATCGTAGTGCTACCTGTTATAACGTTGGACATCAGTGGTTGTTTTAATCTTTCATCGATTCCCACTCGCGCGATGGCCAGGGATGCCACACCGTACCACATCGCAGGCCTTTCTGAGGTCAATTGAGACTACGGCGAATGGTTTGCCTTTTTAAGGTTTTGTGTAAACACAAAACCTTATTAAAATCGGTTTACCGTCTGTCTGTCTGTCTGTCTGTCTGTCCGTCTGTTTGTCTGTCTGTCTGTCTGTCAGTCACACGCATTTTTCTCGGAGACGGTTATAGCGATTGACACCAAATTTGGTAGAAAGATGGGAACTGTGAACGCTCACACATACAGTGAGTTACATCCTTTTACGTTGAATTTAAGGAGAGGTCCCCATACATGCAAAAGGGGGGTGTAAAATTTTTTTTCATCCAATATAGTCATGTGGGGTATCAAATTAAAGGTCTTGATTAGTACTTTTCGAAGCCGGTCTTAGTTTTGACATTTCTTGGAAACGTGGGGAGTGCGGGGGGTTGAAAGTGATCATTTCTTTAAGGGGGCCATTCTCAGAAACTACCAAACCGAAAAATCTGAAAAAAATCAGGAGGCTGCCACTATATGGTGCCTTGGCTCCGAAATACCTTTCATACCGATATCTGTTCAAAAAAAGTTAATAATAGTATATTACTATAATTTTTTGTAATTGGCTGGAAACCCCCCTTAAATTCATCCTAGCGGCACGAAATTCTGCAGTGATGTAGGCTATAATGTAGAGCATGATCATACCAAGTTTCATGGAAATCGCACTATTACTAACAAATTTATAATACGTCGAAGTTGTTGCTTCTTTGAAAATTGAAGACTATCAATGTCAATATCACCCGAAAGTGGACATATGCATATATTACGTACTAAGAAATACACAAAACCTTTCGTACCTGAAGCGTCCAGCTTCCGGTTTCCCGACTTGTTTGGTCTTGGACCTCATAAAATTCCTCAGACACAGTGCTGACCCAGCAACCAGCACATGTGAGCCAATGGTGATTGGCCTCCAGTTGTTTGTGTTCTCCAGCCCAATGTCCATTTTTGGCACCAGGACGGTTAGTGTATATGTTGGCGTTTTTCTCAGCCTGGCAAGATTGATCCCATCAGGGCGAGGTGATGATGGCTTGACTTTTTGAATGAAGGTCTGGATCTCTTCGTAGGTATTGGATTAGAGATTAGAGATCTCGGCTTTCTTTCCGGTCTTTGATTGGGACTGATGAGCAAGATACCGCTGCAAACAGGTGTGAAAATAAGTTATTATTTCCGAGCGCTCTGGTTCTAAAATGATCGCGTCGAAAGACTTGCCGTCCAGCAGTCTTTGGGCCGCCTCCCTGGGGTTCCTTGCAAATTGTTTTTGTACCTCACGGTACAGCCACGCTCTACGGTGTCGCCCGGATGATGGTAGTTGGGCGGCGTCGGGGTTCGGGGTCGGTTGTCGTGCTCCATTTTGCCGAGAACGGCTACCACCCAGTCCTCAAAGGCCGCTGTCGTTTCCTCTATAGGTGATATCATTAGGGTGCGGCTTATGTTCGCATCGAAATCCGGCACCTGGTGTTCATCTGCCAAGGACTTAATAAAATCCTTGACAGGATCTGCGCTACATGGCTGCACTGGAGGAGTCGTTGTTGCAGACACCACACACGGTCGCGCCACCCTGACGTTTGGTCGGTAGTATCGTTGCTGGTTGACGTCTCCGATAGTCGTTCCAGCAGAAGTCTCCACCTTCCCCTATTATCTTTGATCGACGTTAGGAGCCGCAGATATTCAAAATTTTGAAACTTTATTCCTACCGAAATCGCCTCGGACAGGGACTGACCTCATGCCTATGACCTTTGGCCATCAAATGATTGGTTTCTGAAAGGTGCGCACGTTCCGTGATAGCAGAAGCGAGGGTCTTGAGAGTACTCCCCTCTATCTTGCGCCAATGTGCTTGTGTATTCTGGAAAGCATGTGGTAGAAGACGCGAATCTGGTATCGAATCAGTCTTGACCTGGGAGCCGGTTTCTGACAGACTTGTGGCTGCAGGATTCCGGTCCAGGCTTAGGAGCGTCACACCTATCCAGTACTATGTACCAACAGAGGCTTCCGATATAGTAAACAAGGATGCTTTCTAAAAGCGATTAGACGCAGTTTAGGGAAAGCTTCCCAAATTTAATATTGTATGCGAATCCCCAAGTTCAACACACGTTCCATCTAATCAAGAAAATAGGCAAACAATGAGAGTAGTGGTATTTCATTGTTGAAAATCAGTTCCCTTGGCTGTGGTTTCGCTAGATAGTAGATAGGGACATAGAGTCTGTGTCTACTGCACTGTGTCTTAGGAGTACCTCAGCCTTTCGTCCGTACCCCCTCCCTTCGGGATGACTTGCTCTCTGGCTTGGCCAGATGGTAGATTTCTTGCAAAGATGCGTCCTTGCAAGTTCCTCACCGGGGGTTGCGACTCTAGCTTGTCGACTTGTTTAACACCACAACCACCTCGAGTCCAACACCAATGTTGAGTTCCACGCTAGGACGCGAATGGACCATATTCAACCCCGAGATACGCGTTTAATGTAGATTCCTCGACATCCGGTGCGATCACCCGTTCGACAGCCTTTAGGCTATTCTCGTAGATTATGGAAACGCATTTCCGAGCTCATTACCTCCAACAATAATTGCAGGCAATGGTTGTTTCGCTTCGCTGACCTCGCCAGCGGGCTACGCGAGTCTTTTCACACACCACCTCCAACCCTAATTCTGATTCATCCATTAAACACCCATTCCAACAGCCTGTGGCCCCAGTTACTCCATTCATTCGATTATCATACTCTCCTCTAACTCGCAGAATTTCTCGAACTTAATGTCTTCCATAAGTTCATCCGTCCACTTATGTATTCATTCACGCGCTTCCTGATTCATTCGCAACTTCCAATTCCCTTAAGTCTAAAAGCCTAGAGGCCTTTTTAGTTTTACACACTTCCCTGCAGAAATCATTAAATGCGATCGTCATTTCCTCTTAGTAGTCGCAATCAGTCCTTCTGCTGAGTCCAAATTGAACTAATTTGCTCCCAAAATCCCCGTGCCCCGTGAGGAATTGACTTACATATTGGTTAAATATGGAGCCATTTCATCTTCACTCTCTTTGCGGCATCAGAGAAGAAACTTTTCGTAATTCTTCCCTTTTCGCTACTATTCCATTTCCCCTGCCATTTCTTTATGATGGCACTTATCAGCTTGCCCCTTTTTTCCTTCCCTACCGCTCCATACGTAAGGACGGGTGCCAACAATCCTTAATATATGATGGTCTTGGCCCTACAACCTAATCCCCACTCAGTCTTAAAAAGTTCAACAAGGTTGCTGAATATCCTTTTGGCTTTGCCTGCTGTCCCCATCATATGCCGGCGGTGGTTTGTGCTAGCTCTCAACCATAACCCCAGGTATTTTAGGTTGGATACGACACGCATCGTATTACCCTGGATCTTTAATGTAGGCCTTCTGACCAATTTTCCCTTCAATACGATTACCTCCGTTTTATTCACCGCGAATTTCTACTTCATTTTCTTGTACCAGGTGCTAACGTATTCCGTGGTGCTCCGAGCAAAATTTTCGATGTGTGATCGACTCTTGCCCGCAATGGGGATGAGGATGTCATCCGCATATGCAGGCGGAGTAACTTCCGCTGCAATATTGGATAACCCATTTATTAGCCCATCAAATACCAGATTCCACAGACTTGGTCCAAGTATGGGCACCTGTGGGCAACTCTCGGTGATCATTTTCTCTTCCCTCTGAAACTTTTCTTCTATTGCTACCCTCCGATTTTGGAGATGACTATAGATGAGCCCATACAGTGCAGGCGCATACCCTTTTAAACACGTCGTCAACTTACGAACTTGTTTTCAAAAACTTCGAACAATTGCAAGAAACTTCAGCAGCGACATCTTATTTGGTAGAAGTAAATCTCTATTGCTTAGAAAATCGGCTAAGTTTTCACTCTCAACTACGATATTTTTCTCCTTCAAGCTATTTATTTGTTTTACATATTTTGAATATTTTAATTTTAATTTAATAATGAAGGACTTATCACAACAAAGAGCAGTATAAATGTGTTCACCGCCGCGGTTGGAAACTGAAGAGACCGGCTTATTTCCATGCGGTCCTTACTGTCCCAACCAACGGCATTTTTCCACCGCTAATTCTCCACTCCCTTGGTGCGTTCTAAAATGAGTGAGTGGAGAGTTCCGCGCCATCTACCCGTCCGCATCCGCAACATTCGAAATAAATTTCGAATACTGCAGATCCTGCCGCACCACATCACTCCGCCCCCAGACGAAACCTAGGGGAACTCCGTTCCCCGTTAATCCACAAAGCGGACACGACGCTGCTTCGGGGCGCACACGGGTTTCAGTCTGGACAAAGAGACCGCCTTTTTGTGTCCACCGATCTCGAGCTGGAAGAAATGTTCTCCCCTCTCGAGAACGCGGTACGGGCCCTCATATGGAGGCTGCAGCGGCTTCCGGACGGCATCCGTCCTGACCAGGACGTGCGTGCATGTGTCCAGTTCCTTGGGCGAACAGGCAGGTGTGGGCGAGTGTCGAGAGAGTGGTGGCGTGTCGAGAGGGTGGTGATGCGTCGGAGGTTGTTCCTCAGCAGACGCACCAACCCTGACTCTGTGAGACCCGATCTCTTGTCGAAGACCGGATCGCTTGGGAGTCTTGGATTCTCCCCGTATACCAGCTCTGCGGGGCTGGCAGCAAATTCCTCTCGGCGGGTTGTACGTAGGCCGCGTGAGACGAGAGGCAAGACTTGAGTCCAGGACGGGTCGTCGCGTGCCATAATGGCGGCTTTCAGCGTCCGGTGCCAACGTTCTAGCATCCCATTGGATTGCGGGTGGTATCCAGTAGTCCGCTGGTGTTTAAAACCCAGGAGTTTGCCTAACTCCGAGAAAAGGGTGGATTCAAATTGCATTCCCTGGTCAGTGATGACCACTGCAGGGACGCCAAAGCGAGGTATCCACTCTCGGCAGAGGGCTTCGGCACAAGATTGCGTCGTAATGTCTTTCAGAGGTATTGCCTCAGGCCACCGCGTGAACCTGTCAATGATTGTGAGGCAATACTTGTAACCGTGCGAGTCTCGCAAAGGCCCTATTATGTCGAGGTGTATCGTGTGGAAACGCTTGGTAGTGCGAGGGAATGAGCCCACTTCTTTCCTTACATGCCTGGAGACTTTACACTTTTGGGATGCGATGCACTCTCTGGCCCAGGAATTGATATCCTTGTTCATGGAGGGTCAGAAGTATTTTCCGGTGACTAACCGGTTTGTTGTCCTGATGCCGGGATGCACTAAGTCGTGAACTGCGTGGAACACTTCCTTGCGAAATGTGGCCGGAAGGTATGCCCGAGGTCGCTTTTCCGAGTCTTCGCGGCAGAGCGAGAGGTTTGAGCCGAAGATGGGAAACTCCCGAAATTTGTATTTGGGGTTGGATTTGATGCTCTGAAGTGCTGCGTCATCCTCCTGCGCCTTGGCAATAGCCGAGAAATCGAGTGAGGCGGGGATGCTAACCTCGGAGACACGGGACAAAGCGTCAGCAACTATGTTGTCCTTGCCGAACACGTGCTCGATGTCTGACGTAAACTGGCTTATGAAGCTCAGGTGTCGAAGCTGACGAGGGGACGCTTTGTCGGGCTTTTGTTTCAAAGCATAAGTGAGAGGCTTATGGTCCGTGAACACTGTGAACGGCCTGCCTTCCAGGGAGAAACGGAAGTATTTGATTCTCAAGTACGCGGCGAGCAGTTCGCGATCGTAGGTACTGTAGTTCCGTTGAGCGGGATTCAACTGTTTCGAGAAGAAGCTCAACGGCTGCCAAACTTGATCCACCTGTTGGTGAATGGCAGCACCTACTGCGATGTCAGAGGCAACAAAAACGGCTAGGGGTGCATCTTGCAGAGAAAATGCCAAGAGTGTAGCATCAGCCAGTTGCTGTCGGGATTTATCGAACGCGCGGACAGCCTCTTCAGACCACACAATCTCTCGTGTGTCTTTTGTATTGGGGCCAGACAAGTACGCGTTCAAAACGGACTGGTGATGGGCGGCCTTGGGCAGGAAACGACGGTAGAAGTTTAGCATGCCCAAGAACCTCCTCAACTCCCTCACTGTTTTCGGACGCGGGAAGCTTGTAATTGCTTGCACCTTGTCTGGGTCGGGCTGTAGTCCTTCAGAGGAAATGGAGTGGCTGAGGAATCTCACCTGTTGTTGAAGGAATTTGCATTTCTCAACGTTTAGGACTAAACCGGCCCCAAGGATACGTTGAAAAATGCACTCGACCAAAACATCATCCAAATATACGAAACAGAAATCGAGGTTTCGCAGGACTGAGTGAATGAACCTTTGAAAGGTTTGCGTCGCATTGCACAATCCGAAAGTCATTCGGGTGAACTCGAAGAGTCCAAAGGGTGTGCATATTGCCGTCTTTGGAATGTCTTCAGGAGCTACTGGGATTTGGTGATATGCCTTGGCTAAGTCCAAAGTCGAAAAGATGCGGCAATTCGCGAGGTGATGCGCAAAGTCGTGGATGAGGAGAATCGGATATCGGTCAGGAACAGTCTGTGCATTTAGCCTTCTGTAATCCCCACATGGGCGCCATTCGCCATTTGGCTTAGGGACCATATGCAATGCGGAAGACCAACAGCTGTTTGAGGGCCTGCAGATACCCTGTTGTACAAGTTGTTCAAATTCTGGGTGGTAGAGGACGCACCTTCGAGAAAATCGGGGAACCAGTGGTATTTATGTGGTGCTGCACATTGTGCTTCACTGGTTTCGAGAGACTACACTCGGTAGTAATCTGGCTGAACTTTTGGAGGAGTGTCCGAACACGAGAGTCGGTGATGTCTTCCAAAAGGACGGAAAGGTTATTGTCAGCGTGAGATACCATTTGGCCCGACGAATTAAGGTTGGTTGTGGGGTCTATGAGGGCCTTATTTTGCAAGTCCACCAGCAATCCATAGTGACACAAGAAGTCTGCGCCTAATATGGGGAAGCTGACATCCGCCAGGATGAAACGCCACGAAAACGTCCTACGCAAGCCAAGACTCACGTCCACTTGCCTGTACCCGTATGTATTGATGCGGGAGGAATTTGCTGCCGCCAGTTTGAGGGGTTGTGGATAAAGTTTATGATGCCGGGGTACGGGAAGAACCGAAACCTCCGCATCCGTGTCGACACGGTAGTTGCGCCTGCTGAGGGGGTCGAAAATAGTTAGGCGACGTGGTGCTGCGCTCTGGGTGGCCGTTGCCAAGACCCCTCGCGGACCTAGTTTTTTGCGGTAGGCACGAATTTACATCTTGTCGCTTTATCTCCGAATACATCTTGTCGCTTTATCTCCGAATCTCAGATGGTACCAGCAAATACCTTTGTCCGCAGGCTGTCTTGACGACCTGCTACCCGAACGCCCTTTTCGTGTGGCAGACCGTGAGCGAGCTCGCGATCTGGCACTCGAACGCTGAGCTTCCAACGTCGCCCGCATCTCGGCCACGCTGGCTGTTAAAGCAGCTATCTCGCGCCTTAAGTCGCTCACCTCATCCGACTGTGGTTGAACGGCCGCTATGGTTGGGCGAACGTACACCTCCTGCACCTGGTCGGCCGTCACTGTCAGTTCCTCCAAGGAACCGGAGACGCAAGCTAGGATCGCCTGGGTGCCCTCCGGGAGCCGTCGCAGCCAGAGCGACTTGATCATGTCATCGCCAATCTTGCTCCCACCCAATTGCCTCATTCCGCGAAGCAATTGGCTGGGAGTTCGATCACCCAACGTTAAACCCGCCAGCAAGTGGTCTAATTTTGCCGACTCGCTTGCCGATAGGCGCCTGATCAACTCACTCTTGAGTTGCGTGTATGATGCAGACTTCACTACGTCGGAGACCATAAGAATAGACTCTTCGTCCAGGCCGACCACCGCGTAGTTGAAGCGGGTCGCATCCGATGTGATGCCGGACATTTGGAACTGCGCTTCCAAATGCACGAACCACAGCTCCGGGTTCCGCCGCCAAAACGGAGGAACGCGTACGGCGAGGGCGGTTGCTTGCGGGTCCGATGGGCCTGCCGCATCTTTGCTGTCGAACGACATCTTGAGTAACGAAAAGTACGAGTTTGCAATGAACACGCGGTGCGTTTATAATGAAACGCGGTGAACTTTGCTCCGACACGGCAGGCCGCACCCACAAATGCACGCACGAACACAGAAATGACGACCGAAGCGGACGCTCTCCAGCGAAGACCGAAATCACCACCCAGAAAGCCGCCAAGAAAACGGACAACCCGCGATGAGAAACACTTCAACGCCGTCTCCTGGAGCTGGTATAACTTTTATTTTAACTATAATCACGATTTAAACTCTTAGTAATATAATTAACAATTAGTGTGAATATTGCGAAACTAATGACAACAATTAAATTTGAACAGATTGATTCCCCAGTTGCTATCGTTATTGGAATGAAGTTGATGGCCATCTCCTTTCCTGTGAAACTCCTTGCGAGGGAAGCAATTATATTTTTTTTTATCGGATATAATTAGTTGTCCTTGCGTGTGCTACTTTCAAGCCGAGCCGACCGGACCCGTAGACGGACGGAGATTTATGCGCCTTCGACGAAAATTGAAACGAAGAAAGTTTATGCGAAGTGCCTGCCTGTGCCCGTCGTAGAGTGCGGAAGGTTTGCGATGCGACATTGTTTACGTCGTCGGCTAGTAGCACAGATGTTTTCGTAGCACTTCGATGGGATTTTGTATGCTTCCGTATTCACAAATTTTCCAATTTAATAAAACCGCACAAAGGCAAAACCACGTCCGAGTCAAACAAATGGCAATCCAAACAGTTGTATTGTGCGTAGAAAGATGTTGATGAATCGCAGCTATTTCCTGCCCTTGGTGGCCTTTTCGTCAGTCTTGGTCACTTTGCCACCGCTGGCGTCCTTGAAGTTTACAGCCTGGATTACACTGACAGCGACGATCTGTCTCATATCACGAACAGCGAAACGACCAAATGGAGGGAACTCCTGGAACGATTCGACGCACAAAGGTTTGGTTGGGACGAGGATGACGATGGCGGAATCACCAAACTTGATGGCCTTGGGGTTCCCCTCGGCGATGGCGCTGGTGCGAATTCGAGCGTCGGGGTCACCACTTCTTACGAACTTGTTTTCAAAAACTTCGAACAATTGCAAGAAACTTCAGCAGCGACATCTTATTTGGTAGAAGTAAATCTCTATTGCTTAGAAAATCGGCTAAGTTTTCACTCTCAACTACGATATTTTTCTCCTTCAAGCTATTTATTTGTTTTACATATTTTGAATATTTTAATTTTAATTTAATAATGAAGGACGGTACAAAGTGGATGGTAAAAATCGTTTGATCCCACAGTTTATGACTTATCAGAACAAAGAGCAGTATAAATGTGTTCACCGCCGCGGTTGGAAACTGAAGAGACTGGCTTATTTCCATGCGGTCCTTACTGTCCCAACCAACGGCATTTTTCCACCGCTAATTCTCCACTCCCGTGGTGCGTTCTAAAATGAGTGAGTGGAGAGTTCCGCGCCATCTACCCGTCCGCATCCGCAACATTCGAAATAAATTTCGAATACTGCAGATCCTGCCGCGCCACACCCTCTCCCCTCCAGCTCTTTCAGCACCGCTGGCTACCATGGGTAGCCAAAGGCGCCTTCAATATCGAAGGCAATTTCCAAAACATACGGTTTATCGGTGTCCCGCACAATGCGGTTCACTGTAGTGCCTTTCCCCCTACGGAATCCAAACTGACGTTGGGCTACACGTGTCCCGCTCGTCAGTTGTGGGTTGAGCCGATTCAAAATAAGTCTTTCCAGTAATTTGCCCGCTACAGGTAGCAGACACTTAGGCCTGCAAGACTTGACTTCTTCTCTGAGTTTACCCCCTTCCTTGTAGATTTCCATATGTCAGGGAAGACTTCAACACTTGCTCCCTCGTTTTCACTACAGTGCTCCAGGGAATTCCTGATGGATTGCATGAGGGCACACTGTCTTTCCGTGTCCATTTCTGGCTCTTCATCAGGGAAGAATCCATCCAGCATGGCTCTTGCAGTGTCTACCCGATTTCCCGTTTTCCCTTCGACAATATTAATTGCGCCAATGGGTTCTTCCCAACGGAGCTTATCCATGGCTGACCTGTACGGAATTCCCCATAGATTTTCGATCCGAATTTCAGAAACAAACTTCGTCCAACTCTTTTGCTTGAGCTTGCGAAGCTCGTCTTTATGTGCTTTACGAGAAAGCCTAAATGTATGAAGTTTAGCGTTCCAGTCGGCAGTATCCCTAGCCTTCTGGAGCTTTCTTCTCGCTCTGTTAAATTCCCTTTTTAGCTTGGAACCCTTCCCGGTTCAGCCAGGTATATTTTCGGTTCGGATTCTTTCCCGAGGAATTACTTTAGTGAGGTTAACACTCTCATTTGACACTGTCCTTGAACCTTGCATATTAAGCAGGTGGATCCTTAGCATGCGTAGTTAGTTCGCAAAATCCGCCATTCCCACGAAGCCTCGTGATGTGGGCTGCTTGCGCTGTTGGCAGCATGCGCCGCGTTATACTTTCTTGCCTTAGTGCAGTTTGAACAGTTCGCGGCTTTGTATTTGTTCGTACAATCTTTGTACACGGGTGTCTGCGCTGTTTTCTTCCGAATTTTGCGACTTCAGCGCCTCCTCCACCTTCTTTGGATCCATTCGCCTTGGAATACCCCGAACGATCATTCTTGGCAAATCACCAGTTTCTTCTCGCGCCGATAGTCCGGCCTTTTCTAAACTGGTGCTCGTTAGAACAGCATTTAAGTCCTCCTCCGTTGCCGCTTCAACAATTATCATATTATTTTGTGTGCTCCTCACGCTTTTAATTTTTATCCCTTGTGCAGCAGGGTTTATAGCCTGGTGAAGAGCCCTCTTTCCATCGACTTTCCTATCAGCTGCAGTTATCCTAACTGCGAATACTTCCCTCCTTTTTTGCTCATGGCCTCAATTGCCTGTGTTTTCGGTAGTGCTTTCATGACAACCACCTCCGCCAAAGTTGTCGGTACCCGTTTTTCAGCGTTGCTAGGTACAACTTGCTTAATAACTACCGCTGGTTTAACACCAAGTGGTGGTCTCAATACCTTCGTTGCTTGTCCTGTAGCTCGCTGTCGCTTCATCTCACCGTTCTTCTTCAGCAGAGCTACGTAAATCTTCTGCAAGTTTTCTACTTGCTCCAAGATTGCTGCGGTCGCTGCTTTATCGACGTTATACCGCTCGCTCAGGCAAATTTCCCTAGCTTCCTTGGCCACTTTAAACATCTCCTCGGAAGTTTCTTCGGCTTGCCGCTCTTCAGTCAACCCCTTACCTGGTTGCTCTGGCGTCGTTACCCGACACTTCTTATTTCCTTTAATTTGCTCCCAAGTTCCCTGACCCCTCCCCCCCCCCCCCCTGATTTCTTGTCTCTACAGCTCATCCTCTGCACAGTCAGTTGATTCACTCACTAAATCCACCTGAAAAGCAGCCGTTATTAGTGGAGTACTACATCGCCCCATGTTTAGCCCACGTTCTCCGACCAACTTATCCAGATCTTCTTCGGAGCCACTGGATACATCCATTGCGGGGTCTGCTCATTTTTGGCCTCTGCAAACTCCCCTCTGCTATGTTTACCATAGCTTCTAGCATCGCTCCCTTAATTGTCTTTACTTTGACATTCGTTCGTTTCCGCACAAGGGATTGTTCCCCTTTAGTTTTCCGGAGGTCACTCATAACGACCTTCGAAATCCCTACTTTTCACTTAGATTCCACCTTAGTACCCTTTTCCCCTAAAATTTTCGAAATTTCCACTTTTCCTCCAAACTTGACCAAAAGCGTAATTTCATTCAAATTTTCCACTCAACCTAAGTGTCAGTCACGAATTTAAATCACACTTCCAAGGTCCACATCTAGAGCGGAACAATTTTGTCTTAGTGACTTTGCCTGAAAATTTATTTTTTCCGTCACAGCAATCCTAACTTACCGAGAACGGCAACTCCTTTTCCACCAAGACGAACATCTTTCCTTCAGTAACCTTTACTCTAAAGCAAATTTTTGGTTACGACAACCCTAATTTGTCTAAAACGATAAAACTCTTTCTCCAACTCTGGGTAGCTTCAACGCCTACTCCTTAACAGAAACAACTTTCACTCACACACTTCCGCTCTAAAATTAATTTGGTTACAGCAACCCCAATCTCTAGAGAACGTTAACAACTACCTGGCTACTCTGCATCGCAGGTCCGAGCTCCGTCTGAAGAGTACTCACTCCAACTCACTTCCTCCCTTGGACACCACCTTGTCGTGATGGGGAAGCCTGTAGTAGTTTACTACTACACTAAGGGTGTGCAAAATATGAATAGGGAAACGAAGGATATAAACTCTCCAAGTGGTAAGAAGTCGCAGACTTCGAATCCACCCAGCAATCATGTCGCGGCCGAGGCGCGGATTTTGGAGGCCTCACCACATTCATACTCGCCTATAGATAAATCTGTAGAAGGCATGCTTTCCGACTCAGTGGAAAGCTTGTATTTAGTGCCTACGGCGAAGTTAGCCAGAAAGGAAAGTACGGAAACTCTAAACTTGAGAGAAACTGGAAATCCGACTACGGCCGGCCCGTCCGCGGTACTGCAGTCCAAATCTACCCGCAAACAGAAGAGGAAGGCCCAGCAGAAGGGAACTTCGGCCACTAAGGAGGGGGGACTACAGGCTGAATCCTGTCTGTCAAAACCTTCTCCTTCGTCGTTACCGGGAAGAGCGGAAGAACGGGAAGCTGATGACGTGGACGCTACTAGTTTAACGCCAGTATTTGGAAATGGATCCAAGCGGCCCGGACACCGTGAACCTGAAAAGGCCCCAACCCGACGGCAGAAGAGAGCACTGCGAAGGAAAATGGGGCACCTTGGGAATGAGGACATGTATGTGGCTGTACCACTAGGCGCGGTAACGTCCAGAGAAATCGGACGCAAGAAAGCGGAATCTCCGGCGGAAGGTGGAGATATACTGGAAGCGCATGTAAGATCCACACTGGACGCACCAGACTCTTCTGTCAGCGGTAATGAGCGCAAGAAGCGTAAGACCAACACATCTGCTGTGGCCAACATTTTATTGTGCTTCGCATCAGGGCTTACATCCACGCGTCTCGCGGGGATTAGGACCGGTGTGCCGGGAGGTGATCAATCAGCGAGAGAGATCTCAATGAAGAGGACGTATGCGCAAGCTGCAGCCTCTGTTCTGACTGCTGCCGTGGGAGTTTCCTCCGAGGATGGCAAAATGTCAGAGGGACAATTTACCATCCTCCGGGAACGCCTGTGGGCAAAAAGCTGGAGCCTGGAACGAAGCCACGATTTAACAATCAAGGTTTTCGTGATGGGCTTCTCCATTTGGAGTGCACTGACGAGGCTACCTTAAAGTGGCTTCAGCAGGTAATCCCAACTTTGAGTTTCGGCGGTCGGCCCAAGTTCACTGTTGTGAACACTGAGCTACGCAGGACAGACCATGTCGGATGTTGGTTACCGGGCCCTCGAAGGAAGGCAGAGGACATCATCCGCATGCTGGGTGAACAGAACCTGGGCATGGACTTTGGACACTGGAGGGCAAAGTTCATGAATGCCAGGAAGGACAAATCTACAAACGTGGAGGGTTTCAACTTGGTGTTCGAACTGGACCAAAAGAGTCTGGATGTGCTCCGGGGAAGTCACCATATGGTGCTCCACTTTTTCCTATATAGACTGAAATTCAGTCATATCAGGAAACTGTAGGGCATCATCTCCATTTTGACCGTTAGGAACAATGATGGACTTCGACTCACACAATATAGAGCAAATTGCAGCATCTTCGGTGCGCTCTCCAACAATGGAACTGCGCGCGGAGGATAGCGCATACAGGGGCGGAACTCCCGTATGGGGGTTCGCACTGGTGAAGGGAGTACAGAGCGAATCCTACCTGCTAGTAACTTCTCCCACACCTTCCAAGGAACGGGCGGAAGGAAGGGAAGCCAGAGACGTGAACGGAACTGACTTGACACCGCAAACCAATTAAGGTGCTAAGTGGAAAACAGACGAATGCTCTGCGGGATGAGATGAGATCTTTCATGGATCGATATGGGAATTGCAGTACTTCTAAGTACGGCTTTTCTCAGAGAAATCAAACACGAGAGGATCGAGTCTCTGGCGGTACGGTGTGGGGGAAACCCCGTCACATGCGGACTGCCGCATACGCTTCTAATTGTTTTCCATAACACAATAGACTAAGTTTGGATTGGTCAAATCAACCTGCAGCATGCCGAAGCTCCCTCCTACCTGTTGGCAGCGAGAATGGCAAAGCTACAGGATGTCCCTATACCTTTCTGGTGCAAGAGCCTATGACGAAAGATTCATAAGACCGAGAGCTTGTGTCCTGATGTCAAGACGGTTAGAGGCAACTATGTTGAGATAGTACTGTTCCCAGGACTTAGCTACGGTCATCACACAATACCAGATAAATGGCGAGAGTTCAGTGAACTTCTTGGCAATAAAGTGTAGTTCCCTAGGCGACTAAGGACTCCTTTGGCGCTGGAAGATAAATTGAAAACTCTGAACTGCACACTTTTAGAGTGCTATGAAAAGGCTTGTCCTATTTCCCGAGGCTAAAGCGATAAAACCGTTCCTTGGTGGAACCGAGAACTGCAAAAACTCAGGAAATCATCCAGGCGACTTCTGAACCGTGCTTGCAAAAGTAACAAGAACGAAGACTGGTTAAATTTCAGGAACTCACAACGTGAATATAAGAGACTCGTTAGGTTTCCGAAGCGAAACTCCTTTAGAGCGTACTGTGAGGAACTGGAAGGCGAAAGAGAGGCGTCAAGGCTGTGCAGAGTCGTCAAAAGGGATGAGTCGGCCAAGTTGGATTCTCTTAGAAAACCCGATGGTAATTTCACGAACTCCAGACTGGCTTCAATACAGACCTTCCTGGAAGTGCAACACCCGGGAGAACGAGTGAGGGAAGTGATAGGGGGAGAGTTGACGGTTCTTCCAACCCCTGCAAGGGGAACTGGAACACTGCGAAAGCGGTTGTTACCCATCAAAAGGTGAGAGCTGCCATACTCCTTTGAACATTTCAAAGCACCTGGCACGGATGGCATCTATCCGGCAATGCTAAAGGAGGATATAGAGCATATAGAGCGACCTCTAAGAAATATTTTTCGTGGATGTCCTGCTCTGGGCTACGTGCTTTCCTCTTGGCAACAGGTTAATGTAGTCTTCATATCGAAACCTGGGAAAGATGACTATTCTAATCCAAAGAACTTCAGACAGATCAGCTTGACTTCATTTTTGCTGAAAGGTTTGAAGAGACTGGTGGAGCGTCACATTCGTGGAAACGCACTTAGCTCACACCCACTTAGTGGAAACCAACATGCTTACCAACGTGGAAGATCCTGTGAGTCTGCTCTTCATTGTTTGGTCACAAAGATAGAGGATGCAACTTTGAATGGTGAGTACGCGATGGGGGTGTTCGTGGACATTGAAGGGGTTTTGACTGTGCGCCTTTTCACAAACTTTGTGGTGCCGCCAGAGAGCATGGTGTTGATAATGCTTTAAGTGGATCCATACTATGCTAACGCAGAAATTGCTTTGCGCTGAAGCGGGTGTCGATCGCTACCTGACTGCAGAAGCAAAGAAGGTCTGCCCCCAACGAGGTGTGCTTTCGCCGCTTCTGTGGAGTGTGTTGATCGACTCACTACTATGCGAACTGCAAAATTTGCCAATCCAGGCTCAAGCTTATGCTGATGACGTGGCTGTGCCTGCTGTTGATCGGGATTTTGGATCGGTGTGTAGGAATATACAACGTGCCATTGATTTGATAGACAGCTGGTGCCTCAGACATGGTCTGTCAGTTAATCCAAATAAAACCACAATGGTTTTATTCATAAAGGAGAAAACTGGATGGACATTGCCTCCCTGAGGTGAGGGGTACTACCCTTCAACTCTCCGAAGAAGTGAAATATCTGGGAGTCACTCTAGGTAAAAAACTTCTCTACAACAAACATGTAGAGGTAAAGATGAAACGAACTCTCACAGCTTATGGGCTGTACAGACGGACCTTTACCTCGACATGGGGACTCACGCCTCATGTGGTAATGTGGATATATGTTGCCATCATTAGGCCGATGTTCGTATATGCATCCGTAGTGTGGTGGGTTAAGATGAGACGAAAAAGTTTTCACCGTAAACTAGCCACACTGCAAAGAACTGTGTGTCTGGGTATCACAGCCATGAACACGACATCCGGCGCAGCTCTGAATGCACTATTCAAATTTGCAGCCCCTGGATATATTTATTCAAAGCACTGCAATGAGAGCAGCTCATAGACTAATTTCATTAGATCTATGGGGAAACAACGGATGTGGGGGCACAGAGCATTGGAAGAGCTATTGGCAGGACTGAATTCAGTTCTTACAATGTCTTCCGATTCTCGTGTCCCCATACATCTCTTCGGTAGAAGATATGAAGTTACCTTGAAACGTAGAGAGGACTGGGAACACCTAGAGGAATGCGTCGCGGGATGTACGGAAGTCTTCTACACCGATGGCTCAACAACAGAAGAGGGTTCTGCAGCCGGAGTCTACCTCTCGAATAAAAACGAGAAGTGGACTTTTCCTTTGGGACAATATGCAACGGTTTTTCAAGCCGGAGTTTATGCGACCCTAAGGGTGGCAAACTGGGTGAGTGACGAGCGGTTGAAGGGCAGGCGCATCGCAATCTGCAGTGACAGCCAAGCTGCATTGAGGGCATTGAGTAGTCCTTTGATCACCTCGAAAATCATTCAGGAATGCAGAAACCGTTTGAACTCTATCTCTAGATTCAATACGGTGGAACTACTTTTGGGGACCTGGTCGCACAAATGAAATCTCGGACGCTTTAGCGAAAGAGGGGTCGATCTCCCCTATGCCGGGACCGGTGCCAGCAATTAGAGTATCAGTAGCGTTGGCTAAGTCTGTTTTCAAAAACTGGGAACAAGCTTCCCATAATGACAGGTAGCACCGCCTAAATGCTGCTCGACACACCAAACTTTTCCAGCCAGAACCGCACATACGTATCGCAAAGTGTATCCTGTCGAAAAGCAGGAGGACTTGCAGGTGTATTGTGGACATTCTGACAGGCTATAATTCACTAGCTGGGCATATGTTCGGCATAGGAATTACTCAAGATGATACGTGTCCCTCCAGTTAAGTATCATGCACACATACATGACTCACATACGCTTCAATCATGCTCGCAAGTAAGCGATATTAAATTTCCTAATCTTAAACAAGTAAATTAACGCTGACTTGGTTTTCCATTTAATTACACAAACCGATGTGGCTCTCCAGTACTTAACATAACAATAGTAGTCTTATCCTGCAGACGACTTATTTGAATCAGGAGATCTCATAACAATAACAATGTGATCTTGCAGACTAAACAAGAGATCTCATAATAATAACATTTTCAGTCAATAAAAGATTTCTGTAGCAAACGATTGTCAGTTAGTAAGCTTCAGGTTTTAGAAATAAACGAATCTTTTTCACCCACGTCTTAGTAATTCATTGTAAGTAGAAAGCCCGGATAACGTGGTACAATTAAGAGCGTATCGACACTTTATTCTTTTCACCTCTGCTCGGACTTGAAACTTCACTCTCCTGTAATGAGGAAGCGGAATCCACGGAGCATTTCCTCTGTGAATGCCCCGCCTATGGACGCATCAGGCATCAGATCTTTGCTGCCGATGTTCTCCAATTGCGACGGGTAGCATCACATCCACTAACGGAAATCCTATGATACGTTAACGAATCTGAAATATTCCGTTAGACGGGGGATGGTGAGTGCAATGAGCCAACACGGCCTGAGTGCTCAGAAGCTGTAGCTTCTCCCCCACCATACACACACCCATGCACCAACTCACTTCGAATCCGCCTTCAAATGGTCTTCTTCAATTTCACTCAGAGGAAAATTCATATAAAAAGCGGATCACAACGGCTTTTTCAAAAGTTGGAAAACTTCACTAAGAACATTCTTTTATCGAAATCCACGTCAATTGGAAAACACTTAGCAATTTTCATGCACTTTACATGTCAATTACAACGTACAGTTAGAGTAACCCAATTCACTGTGTACGGAAAATTTCCAAAACAAAAGCGAATCGTAATGGGTTTTTACTAAAACCGAATTCACTCACAACACAGTTTACTTACAGTTTGCACTATACTAAGTAAAATTAACGAATTTTATCCGCAGATTACTACGTATAGTTTGCAAATTCACTTTCCGATCGCGCACACACGTCCGATCATCTCGAATGCTCTCAAACGATAGTACATAGATAGGAACATGAAGTCTGTGTCTACTACACTATGCCTTAGGAGTGCCTGAGCCTTTCGGCCGTACCCCCATCCCTTTCGGGATGGCTTGTTTTCTGGCTGGGCCAGGTGGTAGATTTCTGGGCAGGATGCGTCTTTACAAATCCCTCACCGGGGGATGCGACTCTAGTTTGTCGTCTTGTTTAACACCACAACCACGTCGAGTCCAACACCAATGTTGAGTTTCACGCTAGAGTGCGAATGGGCCTCACTCAACCCCGAGGTACGCGTTCGATGTAGATTCCTCGACATCCGGTGCGATCACCCGTTCGACAGTGTCTTTAGGCTATTCTAATAGATTAGGGAAATCTGAATCTGAATGGCAAGGTGGGCTCTGACAACAGCTTGTTCGGACATATGATGGGGAAATATGGTCTTAGCGACCGCAACCGTAATCGTAATCATCATTGGTGGCACATTGTTCGGGCACAGAGCCTGCCATAATGATCGACACCGTACGGGCAATCAAATCGACCATTTCGCGATCAGGAGTAAATTTAAGAGTTGTCTCCTGGATGATCGTTACAAGTGGCGCTGACATCGGCCTCAAAAGGGGTCGCCATCCGATAGTGACTTACGTTCGCTTGCGTGTTGCATCCGTCACTTCTCGCAGGGTTCGAGAAGTGCGACTACCAAAGTTCAATACACGTTCCATCTAAACAAGAGGCAAACAATAACAGTAGTGGTATTTCATTGTTGAAAATCAAGCCGAAATAGGAAAATCTCCCACTCATGCTACACCTCGTATGTCTCCTTATACTGCCAGACTAGAGTCAAGCTCAACTGGGTCTTCTTTCCCCGCTGATTATTCCAAGCCCGTTCCCTTGGCTGTGGTTTCGTTAGATAGTAGATAGGGACATAGAGCCTGTGTCTACTGCACTGTGTCTTAGGAGTACCTGAGCCTTTCGGCCGTACCCCCTCCCTTCGGGATGACTTGTTTTCTGGCTTGGCCAGATGGTAGATTTCTTGCAAAGATTCGTCCTTACAAGTCCCTCACCGGGGGTTGCGACTCTAGCTTGTCGACTTGTTTAACACCACAACCACCTCGAGTCCAACAACAATGTTGAGTTTCGCGCTAGGGCGCGAATGGGCCTTACTCAGCCCCGAGGTACGCGTTCGATGTAGATTCCTCGACATCCGGTGCGATCATCCGTTCGACAGCCTTTAGGCTATTCTCATAGATTAAGGAAACGCATTTCCGAGCTCTACGTGAGCTCATTGCCTACAACAATAGTTGCAGGCAATGCTCGTTTCGCGTCGCTGACCTCGCCAGCGGGCGACGCGAGTCTTTTCTCACCCCCTCTGTTTAGGCGATTTCCCACAAGCAATCGATCGCGTAAGTACGCATCAACAGTGTCAGCAATCATCGGCAGTGATTGCTGCAAGGTCAGCGTACTTTGCTGATTGATCAAGTATCACAATAAACAACAGCAACCTTGCCCATGTGCTAATGTACAACATGCACATGTGCTAATGTGCAAAATGCAAGCGATCCCGTGTTCCGGCTTGCTACTGAGCGATGTCGTCACCAGCACCATAGCATATGGGAATATTTTGACGACATCACCCAACGGTTGACTGTTGTGTATACAGTTTTTGTTTTGATTGGACCTTTCAAATAAACTTAAGTTCCGGGTTCCTGTAGCAAGTCGGGTCGTGTTGGAGTTCTGTTGGATTCGTGTTGGAGTTCTTTTGGTGTCGTGTTCGGAGTCTTTTTCATCGGATACTGAGATTTTTTTTGGATATTAAGTTTGGAGCAATCGAGTAGCTAGGATAGGTAGAAAGTTAGTGGTAGATAAGCAAAAATTAAATAAAGTATTAGTGAAACCCGAAAAGAGTGTTTGTGTCTTTATTGGAGCCGCTGGAACTTCAGAAACAATTGGTAAGACCCTAACTTTGTCCTTTCCACAGCCTTACTTGACAGCGAGGGATAAAAGAATCAGGACTTCATCGCTCCCAAGGGATAAGCGCGCCAAGTTAGATACTTGGCTGGACTTGGGTGCGAACTGCGCTCTATTAGGAGACTTCCCAAACAAGTGGTCCGTCAAGCCGGATGGGATACCAAATTAGGATCCTTCAAGTAAGTATCTATAAATTAAAATTTATAAAATAGTGAATTTTAATAAAATTTTTTTGTGCAAATTGTTGTTAATGAGTGCGTAGTTTACAAACGTGTTAGTGTTCCGCCGCGACAATACTGAACGGTTCATATAGTACATCGGTAAAGTTATCGGTGCTTTGTTTGTGCTGGAACAACATAGGAACGTTCAGACCAAAGGAAAGGTCCTTGTAGTGTTGCGTCTCCTACGTTTTCAGTGCACCATTTTGTTGTTACGTGGGCGCGTTCAGACCAAAGGAAAGGTCCTTGTTGTGTTGCGTCTCCTACGTTTTCAGTGCACCATTTGGTTGTTACGTGGGCGCGTTCAGACCAAAGGATAGATCCTTACAGTGTTGCGCTTCCCACGTATTCAGTGCCCCGTTCAGAGTATTGCCATTGCGGAGTGGAAATCACTAATTATTGTTGTTGCGGCGCTCAAATTAAGGGCGCAAAATTATTGTTGTTGCGGCGCTCAAATTAGGAGCGCAAAATTATTGTTGTTGCGGCGCCTAAATTAAGGGCGCAAAGTTATTGTTGATGCGGCGCCTAAATTAAGGGCGCAAAATTGTTATTGTTGAAGCGCTCAAACTTAGGGCGCAAAATTATTATAGTTGAGGCGCTCAAACTTAGGGCGCAAAATTATTGTTGTAACGGCTCTCAAATCAAGAGCGCAAAATTATTGTCGTTGCGGCGCCCAAATTAAAGGCGTAAAGTTATACTATCGCCGCGGAGCTCGGTATTATCGCGATCTTCAAATTTAGCCAGAATGGAGATTCAGGCAATTATTGATGCCCAGCAGGAAAGGGTCGCAAAACTTGAAAGTGTGCGGGAGTCCCTAGTCAAACTCCGGCAAGAAAAGAGGACGCGGGAGCGTTTTGCTGCGGATGGGAAGAAGTGCAACAGTTTTATTGGGATTTCCTCGCCGGCCACAGCCAACTTCTTCGCCAAAACGCTTCTAAGGACATTGTTTATTTCCGAGAAAATAAACTATCCGTTATGATCGGTATTTACAATGCTACTAAGGAGCTGATTGGGCGTGTTCATCACGATCTCATTCCCGAAAGTTCTCCCGTCGATGTAGAAATCACAGGTGGAAGGGTAACATCAAGTCCGCGTCCCGGACCTTCAGTCGAGCTTAATGAAGCTCAAGGGGAGTCGGAGGACGCGACAAAACAGCCGGAAAACTTGTTCTCTAGAGAATGGTTTCCCAGGGTTCGCGATGACTTGAACATACCTTTTAGTGGCATACCGTTGCCGTCAAGAGGCTTCGGACTAAGAAGCTCCGAGACCGAAGGCATTCCTTATTGGAATCGCGGCCATAGACCTCGTCCTTGTCCACCAGTCCCTGATATTCCTTCGTTTGATGGGGACCTTCGTCACTTTGAGTCTTTCCGTAGTATTTTTCAATCAATCTATTAAGCATCTGATATTGGGCGAGCTGAAGGGCTAATGATGCTGCAGAGCAAATTAAAAGGTGATGTGAGGAGAGTCGTAGAGCACTTAGGAGTGCATGGGGAAAACTACGATAAGGCCTGGGAACTTCTGGAACGACGCTACAGTAATCCTCGGGCGCTGGTTGAAAATGAGATCCAGGCCCTCATAGATCTTCCCCAGATAGTATTACAAGACCCCAGTACCATTGGAAGGGCACTTGATACAATGCGCTCAGTGGTTCAAAACCTGCGGAAGGCTGGGTTCAGTTGTGATCAAGGTGTACCTTTCATACTTTTTATCCTTACCCGTAAAAGGGATGTCTCCACCCGACGGGAATTTGACTCATTGCTTAAGCAGCCAAAACTTCCCGTAACAATTGATGATATTGATCTATTCCTGGAAAATAGATACATAGTTATGTCTCCCAATTGGGAGGGGTGGCGGACTCGCGAAGGTTCAAGCAGAAGAACATTCCGTTGCTAAGAAGGCAGAGACCTTAGGTGGTCGAAAAAAACCGCATAGGGAAATTTCCCTTGCCGCAAAAGCACAAGGGGGAAAAATAAAGCGTTTTCCATGCTACATTTGTATGGAAGATCATCTGGTATTAAAACGTCCACGGTTAATAAACAACAAGGACAAAGGGGATCTGCTCCGGCATTATGGTATATGTGTCTTCTGTGCCTCTCATAAGTACAAAAAAGGTACGGAATGTCAAAGGCGTAAGTTTTTGAAATGCGAGCTTTGTCATGGGCAGCATGAAACAGTATTGCATCCCGGCAAAGATCGATAGAGCGGGTCATACATGCAAGGGAGTATTTCTCATCACGCAGAAAACTCTACAAAACTTGCCCATTCCGAAACTATATTGCCCACATCTGTAATAAAGATAAAGGCAAAGGATGGAAGTGTAATTTCAGTTCGGTGCTTGGTCGACCAGGGTAGCCAGAGCAGTTATATCACTGAGGAGTTAGTTCAAAGGCTGCGACTAACTAAGAAGAGAGCCACTGTGGAAGTATCCGGAGTGGGAGGAGTACCCGCAGGAAGAGTGTCTTCAATTGTCGGGTTGACTCTTAGTTTAGAGGATGATTCAAACGTGGAAACGAAGGCGCTGGTAGTCAAGCGAGTTACCAAAGGGGGTCTTCCTCGTCCACCTAGGGGAATAAATTCATTGTTCCCAGGCAAGAGGCTGGCAGATCTGGTTACAGATCACGCTTCGCATGTTCCGGTTCTTCTAGGTTCCAATGTCCTTCCCCAATTATTTTTGGAAGGAGTGGAAGTTGTGGAAGGATTTTTAGCGCAAAATACTCGATTTGGATGGGTAGTATCTGGTTCTGCAGCATTGCCTGCTTCTAAAGTTACGGCCTCATATGTTTCCTTGGAGGAACTTGAGCAAAACCTAAGGTCTTTTTGGGACATGCCCATTGACAAAAATGAGAGGGTTGAATTGGATGAAGAGCGATGTGAACATCTATTCCAATCACAGCACTATCGAACTGAAGACGGTCGGTATGTTGTACCAACCCCGTGGCGTCAGGACGATATTCAGTTGGGAAACTCGTTTAGCAAGGCAGTTCAGTATTTTCTCGGCCAGGAGAAACGGTGGTTAAAGAACGCCGAACTCAAAACGAAATCGGACGAGTTCATGTCAGAATATCGGGACTTGGGCCATATGGAAGAGGTCCCTACTGAACTCCGAGGTGATACTAGTGGAGACGTTTATTACATACCATACCTGAGTGTGATTCGCAAGGATGCTACCACATCGAAGCTCAGGAATGTTTTTAACGCCTCCAGTCCGACGTCGAATGGCGTTAGTCTCAATCAAGCAATTCTTCCTGGGCCAAAGTTACAAACCCACATCTTTGATATTGTTACCCGTAGTCGGAAATTTGAGTTTGTCTTCTCCAGTGATATTACTAAAATGTATCGCCAGATTTTGCTGAAACCAGAGGACTAGTTAAGACTGAGAATCTTATGGAGATCTAACCCGAAGGAACGTATTCAGGAGTATTTTCTGAAAGCAGTGACATATGGGATTGATTGCGCTCCCTGGCAGGCGATTAGGACTCTTCATCAGGTAGCCGAGGACAACGCGCCCGATGAGGAGACAAAATGGGTAGTAAAAAACGCCTTCTACATGGATGACTTGTTGTATGGGGCAACAAGCATTGGTGCTGCCAAGGAAATGATTCAAAAAATTTCGGTAACATTTGAGAAGCGGAAGATGTCCCTAACGAAGTGGGCCAGTAACCATAGGGAAGTGTTGGAAAACATAGATAGATCGCGGCAAATTGATTCCTTTGTAGAATTGCAAAAGACCTAGAGCGACTTAAAGATCCTGGGGTTGCACTACAATCCTCAAAAGGATTGCTTTCAGTATAGTATCAAGGTAAGAAAAATTACTATGTTCACTAAAAGAAACATCCTGAGTGTGAGTGCATCTCTGTTTGATCCCATTGGCTGGCTATTGCCCGTTATTATGAAGCTACGAATCGAAATTCAGAAGTTGTGGCAAGAAGGGTATGGCTGGGATGAAGATATTTCAGGAGTTGCCCAAGAACAAATAGAAAAAGTGTTTGCTTCATTAGGAGATTTGAATCAGGTCCGAATTCCTAGGTGGATTGGGTACGGTAATGAGAGCCACGTAACTGAGTTAGTTGGTTTCAGTGATGCTTCGGGGGATGGATACGCTGCCGTTATTTATAGCAGAGTCAAGACACATGGGGAGTACGTCGTCCGTCTTATTGCATCAAGAGGGCGAGTTACCCCTCTGAAGGCCCGGGTTGGTCAAGCCGAAGGGCTTTGTACCATTCCCAAGCTCGAACTGGAAAGCGTGGTGTTATTAGTCGAATTATTAAGGGATGTCAAAAAAAGCTTAGGGGCAATTCCACTAAAGTGCTCAGCCTACACTGATTCTGAGGTAGCCCTCGCTTGGATCCGGAGTCAGAAGGAAATTGAAAATAAGGCTGTAAAGCGTAGGGTCGCATCAATTAGAAAGGTTCTCGCTCCTTCCGAAATTCATTATGTACAGTCAAAGTTAAACCCGGCTGATTGTGCATCAAGAGGAATGCTCCCCCGGAAATTTGTAAACCATAGTCTATGGTTTGAGGGTCCTCCTTTTTTGCAAGGGGATCTACCTGTCACTCCCTTTGTGATAAAAAATTCAACAATAAGTTGCGTCTCTTTAGATTATGGCGAGTCGATGGGCTTTACCGATTTTAATACCCGGTTCTCGTCGTTGACTAGACTGATCAACACCGTTGCGTGGTGCTTGAGGTGGAGAAACAGGAAATCGGGCTTCCTTTCGGCCATGGAGTTAAAACAAGCAGAAGTCGCGGCGACTAAATGGCAGCAAATGGAGCTATTTGGAAAGCAAATTGCGAGGTTGGCACAAGGGCCACCCGTGGAAAGACATCATTGGCTAAGTACGCTCGACCCCTTCTTGGAGGAAGGAAGTGGTCTTCTCAGGGTGGGATGACGGTTGAGCAACGCTCCATTACCATTTGAGCAGCGGCACCCCATCATTTTAGGAAAATGTCATTTGGTGGATCTCCTCATTAGACAGGTTCATGAGGGCAATGATCATTGTGGAATTGGAGTCACCATGAATATAATTCGAGAAATCTATTATATACCTGCCCTACAGCAAAGGGTTAAAAAATGGATAAGGACGTGTACCAAATGCATTCGTATGAAAGGTCTGACAGTTACCCCCAGGATGGCAGATCGCCCAGTAGAACGGACATCAGCTGAATTTGTGTTTGAAAACGTTGGGACTGATCTCTGTGGTCCATTTCAAATCAAAAGTGGCCCCTTGCGAAATTCAAAAACAATCAAAGTATACGTGGTTGTGTTTGTGTGTATGGCAACCAAGGCTCTCCATCTTGAGATTTGTTCCGACCTCAGCACTAATGCCTACCTTGCCTCCTTCCGTAGATTTGTGAGTCGAAGGGGGCAGCCGAGGTCGGTTCGGTCAGATAATGGCACGAACTTAGTCGGCGCAGCTAAAGTATTGACCAATGCTTGGCAGCAGGTGTCTGCCGAAGTCGGGAAAAGTTTAGCACAAAAGCGGATAGTTTGGCACCACAATCCGCCAAGGGCAAGCCATTTCGGAGGGTTGTTTGAAGCTGCAGTGGGAAGCTTCAAGCGTTTTGTGTGAAGGATGGTTGTTAATCTGTCATATGAGGATTTCCATACCGGTGTATATACTTGGGAAGCCATCCTTAACAGTAGACCATTATACCCTTTGTCAGATAATAGTCACGATTTGCAGGTGCTGACACCCGCACATTTTTTAATCCAGCGGGGATTATTAAATCCTCCAATGGGGAAAGGTCTCAGGGAAGATCTTCCTGCAACAAGGCGGTGGCTGCAGGACCAGGAATTACAGCATCAGTTTTGGGTAAAATTTGAACAAGATTATTTGGGCCATTTACAGAAACGATACAAATGGAAAAATCCAGGGCGCCAGCTCGATCAGGGGGATTTGGTTCTAATAAAGGAGAAGGATCATAGTCCCCTGAATTGGAAGGCGGCACGGGTCGCTGAGACGTTTCCGGATCCCAACGGTGTGGTGAGGCAAGTGAGATTAAAAACAACTGAACGGGATAACGTGAACCGTGCTGTGCATCAGCTTGTCCCATTATTACCGGAGGATGGTAACCGGATTTATCGGCAGATAGCAGGCCTAATCCGGGAGGCGAAGCAGCAATCGATGGTCCTGCGTCTAGAACCCGTGGAGCCGTAAAGGTTAAAGGAGGTTTTCTGGCTCGAGCTGCCTTGATTTTGTGTTTGTTCTTTCTACCCGGCAGTTTGGCCTCCTCATCGGTGGAGCCGGTGTTAGAATCAAGGAGTATTCATTTAGGCGATGTTCAAGGTTGGAGTTAAAGTACATGGTAGCAACCTCAGTAAATTTAACCGCCGATTTAGAGGTCATAGCAGATCAAATGGAAAAATTTTAAAAAATATGCGCCAGGCAAGTCAAACAGGATATCCAGGAACATTGCGGGACTCTGTTAATCGCTAACGAGCAACAGGCTAAGGACGTAAACCGGAACCTTATTGCCGCTTATAAACCCAATCGAGCTAAGCGGGCCCCAAGCGTGGTTCCGTTTATGGTAAAAGAGACTGTGAAACTAGGGGTTAAGTACTTGCCAGCTGTGTTCGGCACGGGGGCAATGGTATACATGGGTTATCGAGATGTCGTGATCGGTAATGAGATACAGAGCTTGCAGAATCAGCAAGCTAAAGTCGCATCCTTGATGCTTAATATCACGGATCTCGAGTACCATCAGGTTGAGGGGCAGATTAATGCTGTTGTGGAGCGACAGGAAGTAGCAACGCTCCAACAAGAAATATCAGAATACTCAAGGGAGCTACAATCCCTAATAGCAGGGATATGGGCCAAGCATCAACAGTTGAGTAAACTGAGACCAATAGGAGAGCTTACAGAATATGTAAAGCGAATAAATAAGGATGTTCCAGGGATGACCTTACCAAATTTGGAGCATCCGGAGAGCATCTTTGACATTCATCCTCCTTCTGCATGGGTAAAAGACGATTTAGTTACTATCGAATTTTTAATCCCTCTGGCTTACAAAGAACGGTTTGCCCACGTAGCAGTAATTACTACCCCCGATCATCAAAGCCTTACGTGGGATTTGGGGACGGCTGTCCCGTTTCGGGGTTTATTCATGGGGCCTGGGAAAAATGACAAATTTTTCTTTGAGGAAGATGCAGTGGAGATTCTACCCGCATTCTTTGAAACTAAGCTTGTTCGATCAGGACCGTCCTGCGCGCGTGAAATTGCAAAAGGAACAAAAAATCTGCGAGAGTGGTATTCTCTTAGGAGGTGGAGTAATGGCACTTTTGTGGCACGTTTAAAACCACAACTTGGGGCAGTGTTTAAGGGTCAGGTGAAGGAAATTCCAATAATCTGTAGTGAAACTTCTTTAGAGCTTCGGTTTCCAGTGTCCTTGATAGACTTGGGTCATTGCACACTTGACATGGCCATGTTCAATATCACAGGGACTCCTCATACCGTAGTATTGAATTGGACAGCAAAATTTGAGGCAGTGACTCCTCGATTTCACCAATTAGATAAGTTGACAGTGGCCGCAAACATTTCTCTAGACAGGGATATTAGTATTTTGCGGCAGGAATTAGAAGCAACACTTGGACTGGAATCAGATTTTCGGCAATACATCCTACACGGATTAATTGGGGGAGGTTTGTCGTTAATCGCAATCATTATCGATGGTTTAATTTGGATAATTAAAAGACGAGGTAGAAATCCGCAAGAAGAACCTAGTTTCGTGAGTCACCTATCCTTGGAAGATAGAAGGCCAGGGAGTTGGCGAGAGTCAGGGGAACAAACCAGGGGTGAAGGAATCACCACTTCAATTGTATAAGAAAATTTATCAAGAAGGTGCACTGTATATATGTATTGAATTTGTAAATATAGTAGTTGAAGTGAGTATCTAGTTTTTTCACGGCAATGTAAATAAAACCCATGCCGCGGCCTAAGATTCATGATCCTTACTGTGTTTAATTTAATGCATGTATGATTTTGGTATTGTTGTTGGGTGATTAACAAAAATACAGTAGTAATAGTTTACTAAACTAACAAAAGTGGTAGATGAACGAAATAATGTTATTTGGGGAGCGCCATTAAACCGATGTTGAAAAAAAAAAATTGTAAAGTAACTTCCACCTAAAAAATTGTAAGGAAGTTACTAGTAAGTTCAATTGAATTAATATTTTGTAAAGTTACTTCCATCTAAATCTTGTAAGGAAGTTACTAATCAACAGAAAGTTAAATAGAAACTGTTGTTACGCTGTAAAGTAGCTTCCATTAAAAAAAAAACTGTAAGGAAGCTATTAATCAACAGAAAATTTTAAAACAATCATTACCGTAACTGATAAGCATCATGTAAAGATTTTTGTAAGCTTGATAAAACTATTATGTATATTCGGTAAGAAATAGCTTTGTAACGTTAGAAAATAAGTGCGAAATTGAAAAAAAAATCTTTTGTAATAATAGGTAATAAGTTCAACGACCACAGGATTACTCATCCGGCACAAGCAGATCATCAGGATCAACCGAAGTTATTATGACCGTCATCAAAACGCTCCGATTTCCCACAAGCAATCGATCGCGTAAGTCCGCATCAACAGCGTCAGCAATCATCGGCAGTGATTGCTGCAAGGTCAGCGTACGTTGCTGACTGATCAAGTATCACAATAAACAACAGCAACCTTGCCCATGTGCTAATGTACAACATGCACATGTCTAATGTGCAAAATGCAAGCGATTCCGTGTTCCGGCTTGCTACTGAGCGATGTCGTCAACAGCACGATAGCATATGGGAATATTCTGACGACATCACCCAACGGTTGACTGTTGTGTATACAGTTTTTGTTTTGATTGGACCTTTCAAATAAACTTAAGTTCCGGGTTCCTGTAGCAAGTCGGGTCGTGTTGGGAGTTCTGTTGGATTCGTGTTGGAGTTCTTTTGGAGTCGTGTTCGGAGTCTTTTTCATCGGATACTGAGATTTTTTTTGGATATTAAGTTTGGAGCAATCGAGTAGCTAGGATAGGTAGGAAGTTAGTGGTAGATAAGCAAAAATTAAATAAAGTATTAGTGAAACCCGAAAAGAGTGTTTGTGTCTTTATTGGAGCCGCTGGAACTTCAGAAACAATTGGTAAGACCCTAACTTTGTCCTTTCCACAGCCTTACTTGACAGCGAGGGATAAAAGAATCAGGACTTCATCGCTCCCAAGGGATAAGCGCGCCAAGTTAGGTACTTGGCTGGACTTGAGTGCGAACTGCGCTCTATTAAAAGACTTCCCACACACCTCTCTAAAACTCATCCATTTAACACTCATTCAAACTCGCTGTGGCCCCATTAATCCATTCATTCAACTATCCCACTCTAACTTATAGAATTTACCTCACTTAATATACTAGATAAATTCGCTCACTCACTGACATATTCATTCACTTCCTTCCTGATTCATTCGCAGGAAACAAGCGCAAGCTCCCTCCTACATCTAATTTCCACCCTATTTTACGTGTAGTGCAGTCTCTTCCTCACCGCAGTCGCAGTCACTGCTTCTGCTGAGTCCAAATTGAGCTAATTTGCTCCTAAAATCCCCGTGTCTTGTAAGGAATTGACTCACATAATGGTTGATATGGAGAAATTTCATCTTAACTCTCTTTGCGAAGAAACATTTCGTAATTCTTCCCTTTTCACTAATATCTCATTCCCTCTGCCATTTCTTTAAGATGTCATCTCTCAGCCTCCCTTTTTCTTTCCTTCCCTCAGACAACCTCTCGTTGACCTCTCTTTCAACCAAGAACCTAACTCCCCTCCTAAGCTTATAGGCATAGTGTCTCTCAATTGCCGCAAGCTTTATCGGTAGCTCACCAGCCACCACACACAGAGCATCCGTTGAGACAGTCTGGTATGCACCTGTAACTGCCATGAGGGCCATTCGTTGGGCAGATCTAACTGGCCCAATATTTGTGTCGCTCGTGAATGGTGCCCACCCTACCGCTCCATACGTTAGGATGGGAACCGACAATCCTCTATATATGATGGTCTTGGCCCTATGACCTAAACTCCCATCAGCGTTAGCAAGTCTAACAACGTTGCTGAATATCCTTTTGGCTTTGCTTGCTGTCTCCATCATATACCGGCGATGGTTTGTGCTAGCACTCACCCATAACCTTAGGTATTTTAACTCTGATACGACTCGTATCGTCTTGCCCTGGATTCTTAAAGTCGGCCTTCGGGCCAACTTTCCCTTCAACAGGATTGCTTTCGTTTTATTCACCGAGAGTTTCAACTTCATTTCCTTGCACCAGGTACTAACGTATTCCGTGGTGCTCCGAGCAAAATTTTCGATGTATGATCGACTCCTGCCCTCATTCAGGATGAGGATGTCATCCGCATATGCAGTTGGAGTAACCTCCACTGCAATGTCGGATAACCCATTTATTAGTCCGTCAAACACCAGGTTCCACAGACTTGGTCCAAGTATAGACCCTTGTGGGCAACCCTTGGTGATTATTTTCTCTTCCCTTTGAACATTTTCGTCTATTGTTATCCTCCGATTTTGGAGGTAGCTGTAAATGAGCGCATACAGTGCAGGTGTATACCCCCTCACCTCCAACTCTTTCAGTACCGTTGGCCACCATAGGTGGTCAAAGGCGCCTTCAATATCGAAGGCAATTGCCAAAACATACGGCTTATCAGTGTCCCGCACAATGCGCTTCACTTCGAAGATGGCATCCTTAGTGCCTTTCCCCCTACGGAATCTTTGGTCTGACGTTGGGCAACACGAGTCCTGCTCGTTAGTAGTGGGTATAGCCGATTGAAAATAAGTCTTTCCAGTAATTTGCCCGCTACAGGTAGTGTCTCCTCACGGCTGACCTGTACGGAATTCCCCATGGATTTTCATTCCCAATTTCGGAGACGAACTTCGTCCAACTCTTTTGCTTGCACTTGCGTAGCTCGTCTTTATGTTTTACAAGAAAGCCTAAATGAATGCAGCTTAGTATCCCTAGCCTTTTGGAGCTTTCTTCTCGCCCTGTTGAAATCGCTTTTCAGATTTGAAACTTGCCCGCTCCAGCCTGGTATATTTCCGCTCCGGATTTTTTTCCGAGGAATTGCCTTCTCACTGGCTTCAATTGTGCATTTCTGCATTTCCTCGGCGAACATTTCAGCTCTAATCCGGCAGTCCATAGTAGCTCTATGGGCGCTTTCCGCTGTGCTCCTCAGCTCTCGTTCGAACTGTTCCCACTTGGCACTCCTGGTGTTAAACCTAGGGCGCATTTCATCCCTGCGTAGAGTAATTTCAATTACCCTATGATCGCTGGATGTAAGGCAGTCTACCACCCTCCATTCCTTTACCAATCTGGTAGCCAAGCCCGGCGTGGCCAGAGTTACATCAATATAAGATTCTCTAACCGGAACATTCCCTCGATATGTCGGAAGCTCGCTCGTTTTATTGAGGATAAGCCCTCTCCTTGCAATTGCGCTGTTGGCAGCATGCGCCGCATTCTGCCTTGTTGCCTTCCTCCAATTTGCACAGTTAGCGGCTTTATGTTTATTCGTACAGTTTCTGTACGAATGGCCCTCTTGTCCGCAATGTGGGCAAACTTCCTTCTCGGTGCAATTCCGAGCTACATGCCCACATTGCTGGCATTTGTAGCAGCGGGAGGTGTCCAAGTAGTCCTCCACTCTATGGGACATCCACCCAACATAAACCCTACCCCTTTCAAGAAGGTACCTTCTGATACTTGGGTGCACCTCGAAGACCCAATGCACTGTCGACGCATCCCTATTCCCCGTCCTAAACAGTGCCCGGGTGTCTGCACTCTTTTCTAACGCATTTTGAGACTTCATCGCCTCCTCCACCTCCTTTGGGTCCATCTCCCTTGGGATACCCCGAACGATTATCCTCGGTAGATTACCAGTTTCTTTCCGCGCCGAGAGGCCGGCCTTCTCGAAACTGGTACTCGCTAAAAGAACCTTTAGGTCTTCCTCCATTGCCGCTTCAACAATGACCCTGTTATTTTGCGTGCTCCTCACGCCTTTAATTTTTATCCCTTGTGCGGCAAGGTTTATAGCCTGTTGGAGAGCCTTCCTCGCGTCGACTTCCTTATCCGCTGCAGTTATCCTAACTGCGAATAGCT